>NC_048595.1:415058729-415673729 GCF_003668045.3 Cricetulus griseus
TGTGTATGTGTGTGTGTGTGTATGCGTGTGTGTGACCATGCCTGTGAGGTCAGAGGTAATGTTCACTGCTCCCTCTATTATTATCCATCTTCAAGATCTCTCGATGGACCTGGAGCCCACCAAAGCAGCAAGACCAACTGGTCAATGAGTTCTAGGGACCCGCCCTCTCCACCTCCCAGGACCCACCCTCCCCACTTCCCTAGGGCCTGCCCTCCCCACCTCCACCCTTTCCACCTCCCCAGCACTACTGTTATAGGTAAGTACTACCATATTCAGCTTTTCACTGGGTGCTGGGATCTGAACTCAGATCCTCATGCTAATGTAGCAAGAATTTCAATGCTGGACATGGTGGTGTCCTTAATCCCAGCACTCAGGAGTCAGAGGCCTGAGGATCGCTATAAGTTTGATGCCAGCTTGGTCTACATAGCAAGTTCCAGGAGAGCCAGGACTACACAGAGAGACCCTGTCTCAAAATTTCACAAGTTGAGCCATCTCCCCAGCTTCATGAAAGCTATTTTATTAACTTTTTATTTTAAATAATTCTTTTAGCTTTTGAGATTATATCATTACTCCCTTTCCTTTCCTTGTCCCAACTATCCATGTATGACCCCCCTTTCAAATTCATGACCTCCTTTTCTTTGTAATCTGCTCAGTATATATGTATTTGTATGTATATGTTTTCAGGACTGACTATCCAGCATACTAATTTATTTTAATTGATATATCATAATCAAGTGTTTTTATTGGGTACACTGATTTTTTTTCTTCTCTGTATTTGTATTCACGTGTGTGTGGAGATCAGAGCTCTGTACACGTCAAGTTTCTTCCTTTATTGTTTCCCACATTACTGTTTCAGACAGGGTCTCTCACTGAACCTGGACCCTGCAGATTCAGGTAGAATGGCTGGCCAGCAAGCCCCAGCAATTTTCCTGTCTTCACCTAGAGACTTTACCTAACTAGCTTTTTCTTTTTATTTCTTTTTGCTTGGGCGCTGGAGATCAGATTCAGGTCCTCAGCTGCTTAACTCATCTGTGTCCCCAGCCTTGCAATGTTTTGATGTAGATATTGATAAATTAGCATATATATTATCTCATCAACATATTAAGCATTAAGAGAATATAACCCTTGGGATCTTTGTGAACATGTAATACACACACACACACACACACACACACACACACACACACACACACACACACACACACACATTAAAGCCCGCATGCTGCTTCCAGATTTTTTGTTGTTGTTGTTGTTGTTTTTTTCGAGACAGGGTTTCTCTGTGTAGCTTTGGAGCCTGTCCTGGCACTCGAGCTGGAGACCAGGCTGGCCTTGAATTCGCAGAGATCCGCCTGCCTCTGCCTCCCGAGTGCTGGGATTAAAGGCGTGTGCCACCAACGCCCGGCCCTTTCTAGATTTTTAAAAACTGATTTCTTAGAAACAACTGTTAATTGCTGGGTGGTGGTGGCATGTGTCTGCATGCCTTTAATTCCAGCACTTAGGAGTCAGAGACAGATTATCTCTGTGAGTTTGAGGCCAAACTGGTCTACAGAGCAAGTTCCAGGACAGGCTCCAAAGCTACACAGAGAAACCCTGTCTTGAAAACCCCCAAACAAGCAAATAATCAAGGAAAACAAACACAAACAATCCCCTCAAAAAAAAAAGCAAAACAACAACAACAACAACAACAACAACAACAAAATCCCCAATAAGTCACTTATTTAAACACAGCTAAAAGGCTGGAGAGATGGCCTAGCTGTTAGGAGCATTGGCTGCTCTTCCAGAAGTCCTGAGTTCAGTTCTCAGCAACCATGAGGCAGCTCACAATTATCTATAATGGGATCTGCTGCCCTCTTCTGGCCTGCAGGCACGCAAGTAGACAGAGCATTCATGCATTTAAAAAAAATACATGCAAAAATACGGCTAAAGATGTATTAACAGCTTCATTCGAAGCCGACGGGGTGAAGGACCCAGGGGGCCAAAGATTTGAGTTTGTGGTTTCTAATATTCACGGTTCATGGGCACCTATTGCTGTCTCTTACACGTTCATGTTCGTGAGGCATAAGTAGTTGCTTTGATCTGTTTTCTTTCAGGTTCCATTCAACACACTGCATCGTGCACCCGTCCGTGTCTCCTAATTGCCTGTTCTGTCCTCAGTTGCCTTGGCCTGATATGCTGAAAGTGCCAGAGACTGCATAGGAGATCCCCCTCCCCACGCCCGGGCGGTGGGTGTGATCCCGACACGTCATCACTATTCATATTTTATGTGGGAGCATCCTGGCCCCTTCTTTTCTGAATGTAGTCCTCCTTTAGGCTCTCAGAATTTATCAGACTTAACCTGTACACAGCACAAACAGACCCCAGCTGATTTAACCCGGGTTCTTACAGAGTTGCTAGGAGAATTGGAGGGCCAGGCTAAGGCTGCTGTAGGGACAGCTTCCTTAGGGACTCAGGGACCAGCAATTCATGCCACAGGGAAGGGGTTGTTTCCACTGCTGCTGCAGTCTGCTTACATAGTAGACTGCCTGCTCCAGGGGCAGAGCGGGCTCAAGCTACAGCTACTGCTGCCAAAGAAACGCCATCGTCTGCAACTGCAGCCACCTCTAGAGCACACCACACAGCCACTGCTTCTTCGTGGCACTGACTAGCACCATATTCAGTCTCTGGAGGGCCAGTCCAACTGGTGAATTCTATGGCCATACATTCTTGCAAAGGATGCTGGGAAAGGTAGTCTCTGCTCTGTGACATTTCAGGGGTTTTTGTTTGTTTGCTTGTTTTGTTTTTAGTGGGAAGTGTGTTCTGCATCCTCTGATGGAGGATCCCTAAGACAGTGGTTCTCTGTTTAAGGATAGGATATTCAGATGATAGGCAGCCAGAAATGACAACTGTCCACAATGTGAACAACACTTTCTGCCTTGAAGCACAGATTATTAAAATCGATACCAAACAAAATAAAAACTGGTTATATTAACCATGATATATAATAGGTCTTTCTATGGACCATCAGCTTTCAAATAATGACATGGAGACTTATTATTAGTTATGAAAGCTTGGCTTTAGCTTGGGCTTGTTCCCAGCCAGTTCTTAAAACTTAAATTAACCCTTTTTTATTAATATACATTCTGCCATGTAGCTTATTACCTCTCCTCAACACTGTAAGTCTGACTTTCTCTGCATCTGTCTACCGAATCTCCTGTGCCTCAGATTCATTCTCAGAGTTCCCATCTCTCTCTGGAAGTTCCGCCTATCCTCTCTTGCCTAGCTATTGACTGTTCAGCTCTTTATTAAACCAACCAGAAGGTGCCTTAGGCAGGTGAGCTTAAACAGACACATATATTTACATCATGTACAAGGATTATCCCAACACTGGCGCTGGTGGTGCTTTATTGCTTTGTTCTTTGTAAGAGTATAGTTTCAAACCCCACCATGTTGTGAGAAGCACATAGAATATTGTTTGACGTTTACTAGATTGAGAGTTGCAGTTCTATCCATCTATGTTCAGGAGGCTTTGCCCTGTTCCCCTCCCCAAGGCTGCCTTCTTGTTAGGATTTGGTATGGAACTGGGATTGTTTGTTTTCCGCTCAGAAAGATTCCTAATTTGCACACCAAAGTTATTATATTTTCTGAAAGTTCCAAACTGGAACGTTTCAGCCCTTAGAATTTCCATGGGGATAATCAGAGTAACCCTATTTAGCCAATTTCCTAGGTTTTTATATTTTTAAAAAGGTCATAAATAGAGCAAAAGAGGTCACGTTTGCTTACATACTTTTTAAAGGGTGTCCTACCTCAGAGTTTTTACCGTGTACCCCTGGTTATCCAGCTTCTTCTTGTTGGGAGGTGGAGTCTCAGAGTGCAGGGTGTATGACACACTGGTGAGAAAAGGAGAGAAGGGTGAGACAGCAGGGGCTGTGGTAGGAGCTATTACTTTCTAGAGAATGAGTCTTAACTGGATACTGTTCAACCAATTATTTTAGACAGCAATTCACATTACCACAACATAGCTGTTGCTGTAGGGAAACAAAAATGAGTTTGGGATCATCCAATAGGATTTCCATCTTCACATTGACAAAGGCATGTCTTAACCAAGGAAGTCTTGGGAGAAGATAAATGAATAGCGGAACATTGCTCTTATATCTAACTCACAGTTATTTAAGTAGTAAATACATTCATCCTGTTGCCATTCACTAAGATCTTTCTGTGTACAAGATCTGTAGTAAACTACCAATGTCTTAACGTCTCTAGTGTTCAGATGATCAGTGTTTCACTACTCAGCTCCTATCATGTAAGCAATCTAATTAATCCTGTTTACAATACTGACTTCCTCTAGAGAATTCTGACTAATATACTGATTTGGACGATGAAGTCTTCAGAGTGTTGGATTTGACATTTCGGCCAAAAATTCGTGGGTCCATATGAGCCCCATGTGGTTTGTCAATGAAGATTCAGAACAGCAGGTAGAGAGGACATGTTTGTGTCCCATCAGTGCACTTTGAAGATTTCTGTTCAGGTCTGGAATCGTCTTTATGGTCTTTCTTGTCAAACATTCTATGCCTGGCTATGCCATCCTTCTCTATCACAAGGATAAGATAGCAATGCTGCTATTATCTCAATTTTAATGCTCTTCAGAACCTGTTTGCATTGAAACTTCTACCCTCGGTGCTTCTCTAGAACTTCCCATAGAACTTCTACCCTCGGTGCTTCTCTAAGTCAATTTAATGCTCATTATAGCAGTCCTCATGATACCTCTTCATCCATCAGGCTGCTGGTGAATAACGGCTTCTCGAAAACTGTTGCTGTGTCGTCCTGGCAGTCACAAATGGAAGTCTGACCCAGAGTTTTCAGAAAGTGTGAATGATTTGCTTTCTGGTCACGCTAAAAAATTTAAGTGTGTGATCTGAAATAACACATTTCTTTCTTTTTTAAAAAATTTATCTTCTGTATATGAGTGCTTGCTCTAACTGCATGTCAGAAGAGGGCATCAGATCCCACTATAGATGGCTGTGAGCCACCATGTGGTTGCTGGGAATAGGACTCAGAACCTCTGGAAGAGCAGCCAGTGCTCTTCACCACTGAGCCATCTCTTGAGCCCTGAAATAACAGCCCTAACCATGTCTGTTTTGAACTTCCTAGGGAGTAATCTGTGTTCCTGCCTGTGACATCATCACATTGTTTGAAAGTAAGAGAGCTTCAACTGGAAGGGCTTATTGCAGGGATTCTGAACGATGAGGTAAGGAGTGGACTAGGCAAAGTACCTGTCTCCACTCCTGCTATCCTCAGTGCTAAAACTGAGGTAAGAGAGAGGGTGGACAGGTTAGGCCTGTGTGTGAGCATGGGCTGTGAGGGGAACACCAGGACTGTGATGGACTCTATTAGATTTGTTACATAGCATTTAGCAGCTTTAAACAATACCCATCTCACTATCTCACAGTCATGCAGGTCACAGATCTGGTTGGACAGGGTTCTGCTGGGTCTCTGGTTCAAGTTTCACCATGCCAAATCAGAGTGTGGCATAGCTGACCACGTTCCTTTCTAGTGGCTCTGAGTTAATCCACTTTTAATGTCACTCAAATGGTGGGAAAAATCCAATTACATATACTTGTGGGAATGAAGTTCCTGTCTTGTCTCTGTCTGCCTGCCAGGGTTTATTCTTGGATTCCCCAGGTCATGCTCTCCTTTTTTTGTCTTTAAAGTCAGCAGAGGAAGACTAGCTCTTTCTCATGCTTCAGGCCTTCCTTCCTTCCTTCCTTCCTTCCTTTCTTTCTTTCTTTCTTTCTTTCTTTCTTTCTTTCTTTCTTTCTTTCTTTCTTTCTTTCTTTCATTTCTCTTTTGCTTCTAATTGGAGAAATATTGGCACATACGAAGGATTCTGTGGATAGATTGGGCCCATTAAGCACTCCAGACATATCTCTGGTATTTAGTGTTTCTACCCCAATCTCCTCTGCAATGTCTGTGTTTTGCTGCACAGCATAACATGTTTCAGAGGTCTCGGGTACCAGAGAACTGTTATTCTGTTTACAACAGGATTTGTAATTGTCCTCCGTTTTACATTCATCTTGGATCTGATGTAGTGAGATTCATTTAAATCAGCATACTAGCACTGTGCTGGCCAGCAGTCCAATATTGACAGAGCATCCACTTACCCACCATCCTCTGGAATGAAGCCTGGTCATGGTGGCTGAAGCCAACCCATGGGCATATCCTAGAACCCCCTAAACCCTCTGGTTTACTCTACATATGGTAAGAATGTGGCAGTGAGGAACATCAGGAAGGACAGTAGGGCCCTCTCTGGATCTTCTGCCTCAATTAAACTGTGAATTCTGGGTGTACCAGAGGGAAACTTAATTCTCAAGTGAAGGAACCACTGGCATGGGATGCAAGGGTTGTGAATCAGTTTCCAGCATCAAAGGTGATTAAGCTGATGGGAGCTTCACAATTGAATTCATCACTCAGTGTGCTAGCGGGGCCTTGCTGCTGCCCCCCCCCCTCTCTCTCTCTTTTCCTTTCTTTCTCCTTCTCCCTCCCTCCCTCTCCGTGTGTGTGCCGGTGATATGACACTGAGAGAGAGCAAGCACATGGTTTCAGTTCTGATGGCTTTGGTTCAAATCTTAGATCTACCCCTTATAGTCTGGGCAATACTGAACGATCGAATCACATGGAACCGTGTCATCTTTACAGTAAACCAATATGCTAGGATTAACCCTGGCACTCATAGGCATGACAGACATTACAGCTATTTCACACTCATCCATGCTTACTAATATTTCTGCCTGTCAATGCTATGGTGTGTAAGTAGAGGGATTGTGTGAAATTAACTAGAGTGTAATAGGCACATCATACATTTCAATGTATTGCTTGAGCCTATCGATGGTATGAGAAATTTTAAATGGCTGACTCTCTGAGAGAGAAGGGGTAGTTTGTAGCACTTTGGGAGTCTGTGGCTTACATATTCTCAGTGACTAATTACAGTCTCCCACTAGGGTAGGATATGCCAAGAGCTGACTGTTCTGAGCAGGTACAAGCTAGCTGAGCATCCATCTACTGAATGAGCTCTTACATGCTGGGCACAGCTTAGTGATGAAGACAGTGTGGACTACAAATTAGCTTAAAGTTATCTTCTCCGTACTGTTTCTTTTCCCTTCCCCAACAGAAAGTGTGGGCCTCTAAAATACGTTGTAACTATAATGTAGTTCCAGGTAAGGCAGTGCAAACTTGGTGACCTCTCAAGGTATCTCATTGTGCTCTGCCTGAGCCAGTGGAGGAAGTGTGACATCTGGCCTCTTTGCAAGCCAGCACTCTTATTTCCACAAAGCTGAGTAGAATGTGAACAAAGCCAGAAATGCTGCTCCTCTTATTGGTTTTGGGTTTGGTGTTGGTGGAGAGACTTCATTTCCTGGAGGCCCACTCAGCAATACTTCAAGGAGAAGGTGACGGCTTATCCAACCATCACCACATGGCCTGAATGACCCTGGGGAGAAGAGTCATTTCCCAGCTGTATGAGGTCATACCCATTAGCCATGCTCACACCTCTTTTTCCCAGGGTCCTTGGTGATACTGGGGAGTCCTTTATGACCAGCATCTGATATTCTTAATAGGAAAGCAGTTCACTTGTCCTCAAAGCAGGGAAAGGTTTCTTTCTTTTTTTCTTTTTCTTTTTCTTTTCTTCTTTTATTTTTTTGTGAAGATCACAGAAAGAGCCACACTGAAAAATGTCTTTGTAAACTATCTGGGAATGTGTAGTCTGATAAAACTAACCCCACAAGGAGCGATAGGTTGTCATTTCTCAGAAGGCAATTTCTCTTTCTGGTTAAGTTTCCATATAGGGTGATATTAAGGATGGGGTACAATGCAAACACTGTTACAGTTGTTTAAAAAGGGCTGTTAAAGTAGAGCTATTATCTACCTTGCTTAATACAACACCCACTTGGAATTTGATATAAAAGTTGGGATTTGGATGGATTTTTTATGGAATAAGTGGGTTATTTTCATTCATTCATTTTCAACCACATCTGATAGTTATGATGTGGGGGCTGGAGAGATGGCTCAGCGATTAAGAGCAAGCACTTGCTGCTCCTGCTGAAGACCTGTGTTCAGTTCCCAGCACCCACGTGGCAGCTCACAACTGTCTAGTTCCTTGGCTCATAGATCCTCTTTTGGCTTCCAAAAATACCAGGCACACACGTGCTGTGCATATATGCATGCAGTCAAAACCACTTTTATGCACATAAAATGTAATTTAAAAAATAAATCAAAGTGAAAAAAGATTACAATATGTATTTAATGTGAATTCCAACTACGTTCCCAAGCTTTGGCATAAAGAAAAATTCTCAGGATTTCAAAAAGGCTGCATAGTATAAATAGAACAAATTAAGACTCAAGAGTAAAAAGAAAATAACTGTAGTTTATTTTTGGAACCTCTATGGGTCTGGAGAAGAATGCTTTCATTTGGCTAGTGCCTAAGTCCTTGGTGGTTTGTTTCAAAGTTTTTCCATTCTAGACAACTATAATCGATTTCTCATGTGCCAAAGATCCACCATTGTTAGTTTCCACACAACTTTACATATAGTAGATCATAAAATAAGACTTTCCAGGTTAAATATTTTGGGTTTTAGATAGAAAATTCTGATAAGAATTGAATCAACACTCTTCCTCAATTTCTGCCTCATTGGCTTTCCTTCCTTCTTCTTTCCTTCCTTCCTTCCTTCCTCCCTTCCTTCCTTCCTTCCTTCTTTTCTCTTTCTTTTGCTGTAGGTCTCAAGATAATACTGGTAGTTATAAAATTATAACTATGTGTATGTGTTATAGTCGTGGAGTGCTCTGTATATAGGTTTTCCTTCTGCCCTCTCTCTCTCTCTCTCTCTCTCTCTCTCTCTCTCTCTCCAGGGTCTCTTTGTGTAGACCTGGCTGTCCTGGAACTAGCTCTATAGACCAGGGTGTCTTAAACTCACAGAGATCTGCCTGCCTCTGCCTTCCGAGTGCTGGAATTAAAGGTGTGCACCACCACAACCCGGGTTATTTCTGTTTCTTATGTTTAACTTTAAGGATGATTCTATGTTCTAGAAGATTAATGTGTGTTGATAAGATTTGGACTCAAGAAATCATGGACTGGTCTATAGGGTCAGGGGGTGGTCTAAAGTCACATGAGAACAATTAGGTGAAAGGCCAATATACAGCTGCTTAAAAGTGCATTAAATACTAGAGTAAAATGGGCATGTTGAAATCAACAGTGATTTTCCTTTTGCCTAAAAAATTAAATGCAGGAACAGGGTAGGAGACATGGTATGGAATGATGAGAGGTAAAAGCTTTTAAATATTTCTGAGAGTATATAATTATGAAAGGTCCATAGGAGGAAGGAAAGGATAAAGATGAGTAGGAGAGCTAGATAAGTACCAGAAGCTATATTTCAATTCCATTGGAATTCTAGATTTACAGAGTCCATATTTTCCATGTAAATATCCCCCCTTTAATTCTTGGGAAACATTTGGGACATGCTTATGCTAATAGCAGTTTATTAGAAATTCTTATTTGAGCACCCTTCATTTGTGTGTGTGTGTGTGTGTGTGTGTGTGTGTGCATGCATGTGCTATATTTTGTGATCTTATTTAGGTTATCAGAATAGTCTGACAAAGGGCTGACTAAAGTAGTTGTAGAGAAGATTCATAGAAGAGAGTAGATATGAAAGAACCAAGAAGATAGCATCCATAAAACAAAAAAAAGGTGTGGCTGAATATAATATATATGGAGAGATAAATCAAAATTTAACATGCTAAATTTCTATTTCTGGTATTTAAAGATGGACAGATGAGTTTTTTTTAATTCATGGCCTTGATTAGTACAATGAAATAAATACTAAGAGACATGATTGCAACTTCAAATTAATTCTAATTAAAACTTAATGAAAATTACTGTCCTTAAACAGACTAGTATTTTCATAGGTTCATTGGCTAGTTTAAATGTTTTATTTATACTGTCTGCTTTTTCACAATAGAGTCAAATGAAAACTCAGGGCCTTTCTTTTCAATGGACTTTTAGAGTCATATCCTAAAAGCAACAATAGCAGTGTGCAGTGTGCTTCATTTCTGCTAAGAAAATGGTTGGTTAAAATAAGTTTTTAAGCAGGACAAAAAAAAAAAAGCCTTTCACCCACATCAACCAGAAGGGCTAAGGTGTGTTTCACAAAATCCTATATTAAAATATTACACAATGCTCCTTTGTTATTTTGGCATAGTAATACCTATTTCTAGACATATGTGGATCTATATTGTATTTAAAGATGGAAGAATAAGCTAAACTTGTAAAAATGTCTTGATATCCTTTATACATATATAAGCCTATTTTAATTTACTTAAATGTTTATTGGGTACCATTATGGACCTAGCTTTTACTATTCACAAAACTAATCCTTTTAATTGGAATTTTAGGGATAAATAACTTATGGAGGAATTGAGTTGGACTGTAAATTCCAGAGAAAAATGCAGTGTTTCCAGAGAACCCCATTTGCTGCAGCAGCAGCTGTATTTGCCAAGGTCTGGTCTGAGATAGAAATGAAAGCTCTGATTTGAATTGAGAGAATTTAACTTAAGGACTCATTAGCTAGGCATGATGTCATTGACTAGGGTTTTGAGAAGCAACATCATGGAGGGATAGGTTGAGTTCTGCAAATCTTAGAAAAGACTAAAGCATGTTAAGCTGCTGATAATGGAGAGGATGATGCTCAGAGTGGAGAAGTTAGTCCAGAGTAACATCCACCCAAACACAAGGCAGGTAGAAGGGTCACAACCTCTCTTGCTTCAGATTTGCAGCTGCCCTGTAGCATCTTCTACTGATAGTGCCTAACATAGATCCAGTAGTCAAAAACTGAAATGTAGTTTGAAGACTTCCAACCTCAGTGTGACAAAGCTAAAATGTATGTGTGTGTATGTATGTATGTATGTATGTATGTATGTATGTATGCATGTATGTATAGGTGCCACTTTGATCTAAGAGACTATAAGTCATCACTGGCTTACCCCATTACTATTTCTGGCCCCTTGCCTTCCATAAGGTGTATGACATATATTAGGCTGCTCAACAAATACATACCTCATGCTAGAATAGCTAAACCAGACTATTTTATGAAGATAAAGGTTTTGTACCACAATCTAGGACACTGTTGTAAGTCTTGTCACTTCACTATACAGAAAACAATATGGAGAAGTCTGAAAATGGGTCAAGCTTTCAGGGTTGTTTCTAGACAGTGAGTACCAAACAGCAGGAGCCTTTGACTTTGCAACCAATTCTAAGGTCCGGTTTCCTAGTGTTCTTTTTATTTCTTAGATTGGCTCCCTTCTTGAAATGTTCATAACATCCATAGGACCAATTAGAGATGTCTGCAACAGAAAAAATAATAGGCCAGTATTGATATAGACAATATACACACAGAGGTACATATATATGAATAAATGGCATACTTGTTCTCATATTTTCCCTTTCTGAATTCCAAAAGCAAAGGGTAGCTTCACTCATTCATTCATTCAAAGTCCAGGTTGTCTCTGCTTTAATCACACCACGAAACCAGCCATGATGGTGAGACTCAGGGCAATCTATTTTTTGCATGAAGTGAGAACAATTCTGTACATCTTGCCTTTTCAAGGCCCCAGTAACGGATTTTCTGCATTCCTGTCTTCAAACAAAACACTGCTCCATGAGAACAGAGCAAGTGTGTAGGCACAGCACCATCCAAATTCTTTCTCAGAAAAGAAACACTTCTTCAAAGGAAGCATGGCCTGCCCACCCTGTAGACAACCTTTTATATTCTCAGAAGAGCAGTTTGCTTTCCTGGTGACACATAGTCTCAGACATCTGTGCTTATGATTAGGGTCTTTGGTCTGTGAATGAAAGGCCTACTCCAGCAATTTTTCCCAGAATGGCAGGTAAGTTTGTACCAGTTTCCTTTGCATCTATGCCCCATAAGATAGAAAAGTGCTTACAGCCTAGAAATGGTGGTTCCAGTTTTTACCCTTCCCGTCAGTGCTTCAGAAATGTGAAGACTAAGTTACGGTCAGGGCCTGCACTTAATGTGCCATGACTAACCCATGCCTGCAAGGAGTCTCTGCAAGAAAAACATTTCTTATACCTATGCTTACCTATCCTGTCATCTGCCCTTCAACTCACATACACTCTTTATTTGCTGTGCACAAAGCATTTTGTTGGCATAGGGGCTGTTGAGGTGATAGGGAAAGATAAGTCATAAATAACCAAGATAATTTCTGGTAATAATAAATACCACAATGAAAAAATAGAGAGGGACTAATAGGTAGCCCACCATAAAAAGTAGTTACTATGTCTCTGAGAAGTTGGTGTACCAGCTGGAATCTGAATGTCCAATGGGGACTAGGCTTATTAAGATGTGAGATTGTACATTTCAGGCAGAGGGGACAAATGTGCTCCTGTGACCATGTGAGAATAGATTCAATCAAGTGTAACTGGAGTTTAGGGGCTGGAACTAAGAGCCTTGTCCAGAGACAGTCCTAACCTCCTCCATAGTCTGTACCATTTTGCTTTTTCTCTGTAGGATTTAATCACATTTTCTGTTAGACTCAAATGATTTCTGCTTGAGTCCATTAAGTGCCCGGTTGTTTTATTATGCTGTAAGCCATCAGGTAAAATTCAAGTATAGTTTGGGAGAGTGATAATGCAGTTCTGAGCTAAACCTTGTTTTTTTTTTTTTTTTTAGATCAACTGTTATCTCATGTTCTAGGTCACTGGGAAATTGGATGAACAAAATGTGTTCGTGCCATCTGTTCTGCAGGATAACATGCCCCTCAGGTCTGAGTAGTGCCATTTAAAAATGCTATCAAAACCCAAGTTGCAGTGTCATGCCTCTACATAGATGACAGTATCAAATGCCTATAGGATGCCAGACAACCAAAACATCCAAAAGTTTCTGGTAGAGCAAAGAGTGACACAGACAGTTGACAGTTTCTTAAGAAATTGAATATGAGGTCATCATGTTACTCAGCAATGTCACTTCTGAATATTTATCTAAGAGAAGCAAAAGCATACATTTACACAAAATATGCACTCATCAACACTAAAGATAGGAATAGCCAAAATGTCCTCTGATAGCTGAATAGATAATTTATGCTAATCTTCCCAATGATACACTGCTTTAAAATAAAAGGAACCATTGTTACATATAGCAACTTGGGTGGATTCCAAAAGCATTAAGGTAAGTGAAAGAAGCCAGTTTAAAAAGGAATGTACAGCACGTGATGCCATGTGTTTGATTTTTTCTTTTTTTTTCTTTTTTTTTTTTGAGACAGGGTTTCTGTCTCGCCTTAGATGTCCTGGAACTAATTCTGTAAGCCAGACCAGGCTTGTCTTGAACTCACAGAGGTCCATCTCCCTCTGCCTCCCAACTGCTGGGATTAAAGACATACACCACTACTGCCTGACATATTTTGAATTTTCTAAGAAATAAAACTATGATGCTGAGAAAAATAGATGACCATGGAGGGTTTGGGAGTAGGTATTACTTAAAAAAGGGGCCAATGGGAGAGATGAGGATGGGGATGTTGGTTAAGTATTTGCCTAGCATGCTGGAAGTGGTAAGTTGATCTCCAGCATTGTATAAACTGGACATGGTGGCCCATACCTGACATTCCAGGTCTTGGGAAGTTGAGGAAGGAGGGTCAGAAGTTCAAGGTCATCCTTAGATAAATAGTGAGTTTGAGGCCAGTCTTGGATAGATGAGATTGTCTCAAACAAACTAACAAAATGGCTAGCAAGAGGGAATCTGGGTGATGATTAGAATTGCTTGGTATTCTCATAGTAAGGTTTCCATGAATTTGTATAGTATATATGTGAAAATTAACAGAATTCTGTACTTTTAAATTCTGTATTTTTAAAAAGTAGATTTTTGTAAGTATTAATCTAAAATTTAAAATAAGATCTAACAACTAAGAAATATGGCAGTCATCAATGAGTCTGAAAAAATTGTTTTGGTGGGGCTGGGATTCAAACCTAGAAACCTCTGTCTATCTATCTATCTATCTATCTATCTATCTATCTATCTATCTATCTATCTATCTATCTATTAATCTATCTACCCACCCACTCATCTATCCACCTACTCTTCCATCCATTTTCCCATCTGTCCATTCTTCCCCTTGAAATCATGGTAGTATAATTTCTCCATGTTGTAAATTTTAGTCTTTCCAGACTGGAAGGCTATCACCTTCCATATAGAATTAGAAAGTATGAATGCTCCATCACTAGGAAATTCTAATCCATTATGACTTGCATGAATTAAAAAAAGTATAGAAAATCTTGAATGGTTAGACTGCCTGCTATCTACTGTGCAGTGTGCAAGGCACTGCAAGTAATTCAAAACAAGATGCACTTTTATTTTCAATGTCATGAAGAGGCAAACAATTATGACAAGACACCTGGGGGGGCTTGATGTAAGAAGGAGGTCAAGAGAAGCCTGAAGTGTCCCTGAACATTGTGGTTTTATCAGACTTGGGATTCAAAGTCTGGCTGAATTAAACCTTGAATGAAGGCAGCTGTTCATTAACTGAATTCCCAAACCACCCCAAAGCTAGAATGTATATTAGAAAGAGATTAAGAGGGTATGTAAAATCCGATCATCTCTTGTGCCAATGTGTTTGGTGTGTGTGTCCTGATGATCTTCCCACCTTTCAGTCATATCTGAAGATGCTCTGACTTTTGAGGCAACTCATTTCCCTGTTGGATAATGCAGGGTATTCATACAAAGAACATTTTTTCCTCTTTGGGGTCTTGCTATAGACCCTTTGGGTCTTCACATATAATCTACTTGTTGTTATGTGCCCATAGGTGAATTCATTTTGAGCATACTCTTAGTCTAGAAAACCAGTGAAACAGTAACAATAAGTGTATTTTAAGGTAGTTCAATGATGGCTATCTCATTGGTTAATTATTATAACCAAGAAAGTTCCTCACAGGTTTGCTCAGGAGTTAATGTAATAGAGGCAATCCCTCTCTGATGTGCCAGAGGCTTGTCTCCTATGTGACTCTGGATTCTGTGAAGTTGACAATCACTATTAATCATCTCATGGGGCTTCCCTAAAGCCCTAGGATCCCAAGCCTGACTGGGAAGATGAGGTTGTTCAAAGACTTTCAGTTGTGCGGTAGAGTCTTCCCAGCTCAACACAAAAGACAGAGCCCAAGGCAGCCCAAGACTGGCAAGGTGTGAGGACAGAACAATGAGACAAATAGCAAAGGAATTTCCATGTATGATCTCACACCTTTTTGGACTTTTTGTGTGCTTATCAGAGGTAAGGCATGAATGAACACACACATATCCAGGTGTGTGGGAAATCAGGATTAGGTAAAAATTTATCAGAGACTAAAATTTCATCAATCTGGGCCATTGAGATAGTTCAACTGGTTCAGCAGTCAAGCCTGATGGCCTGAGTTTCCTCTCCAGGACCCATATGATGGAAGGAGAAGACCGATTCCCACAAGTTGTCCTCTGACCACCACATGCATCATGTCATGGTACACACATGCACACACACACTAAAATAAATATGGGAAAAATGTAAAAAACAATATTGTAACAGAATCACAGACCCCTGAGAGGATATGTCTCTGTATTGATTCAGATGTTTGGCCATCTTTGTGTTTGCAAGGCAAAAAACTTTGTTTACTGAGTTATCTCCCCAGTGCCTGTACATACACTTCCTTTTGTCTATCTCGTGGCTAAGAGATTTCTAGGATATGAAAGCAGATTTCTATATATCCCTCTCAAATTCTCAAACCAGGATCAAAGCCTCCAGAGAGCAGAAAGCTGGAATAATTTCCAGGCTTCTTCAGGTTTCCAACATAGACTGAAGAGCCTGTAGATTCCTTTACGGGTAATAGAACCACTTTCTGCTTTAGCCAGGGCTCTCCAGAGGAACAAAACCTCTAGGGAGACTCTATACTGAGAATCTGTTAGATTGACTTATATGATACAGTGGGAGTAGTCCAACAATGGCTGCCTTGTACTAGGAGAGGCTGAGAGCCCCATATTTGTTGAATCCACAAAGCTGAAGGAGTCAGAAACCTTGATCTAGTGCTGAAGGTTTGGAGGGTCATTAGTCTTCAGTCCATGTTTGAGGTCCACAGAGGCTGGTCTACAGACAGGTGATTCTTAGGATAGTCTCCCTGTCCTCTGCAGACAAAGCTCTTGGGAATTCTACTGTAAGGAAATTTCCCATGACCCAGTTCTGTCAAAAGAATTTAGATTTTTGGGCATGGAGCACTCAGTAGTCTGAATTTCTAACATTTTCTTTAGCAACTCATAATGTTCATGAACATTTGAGGTATTTCTGTTAACATCTAAGGAAAAGGAAGGGCAAATAAATAGGTAACAGCCCCAGTGGGAAATAAAAAGAAGAAAAGACTCCAACCAATGAGCTCAGTCAGAAAATTAGTTGGTCACATAAATTATGATACAACTATGCCATAAAATACAGCAACCAAGTGCTGTAGAGTGAGAACACACACACACACACACACACACACACACACACACACACACACACACCCTGTGATCTAAGTGAAGATGAAAAGTAGTGTGTACGAAATTATTCCATCTTATATGAATAAATGCATAGAAAATATCTAAAATTCATTCTCCCAAAGATTATTCATTGGCTCAGTAGTGAATAAGACTGCCAACATCTTTTGTTAACAGTATAAAATACATATATCATATACTATTGTGTTAGCATATTACTTATGGATATAGGAATTCTCTCATACGGATTATCTTAAATGAATTTTTCTACAAGTAAGTGTAAAATAAAAATAACTATAAATGTTCTTTTTATATACCTTTGGTTTTGTGAATCATGCTCCTTATAGGAATCTAACTTGATAACAGGTTGCATCTCTGCCTTCATCTTCCTTTACCCTGGTTTGTTATCTACATCCAAGTCACCACAACATCTTATGGCAACATCTTTCTATGAAGAACAGTAATCTCACTGAATTAATTTCCTTTACTCCACGTATAATCATAAACGTGTCCTCTTTCACAAGCTCTGCACTCAAATCTTTCCTGATGTCTTTTCTAAGCATTATGGGTAATGTCTTCCATTACGGAGCTCCCCACCCCAGCTCAGACTACATAGTACACAAATGAATAATAATTTCTGATAAAGAAAGAGTTACTCGGAAGTCAGAATACCTTTCAGTGTATTTCACTAGGTCTATACTGTGTGAATACTCCGGTTTGTGGTTTTAGGTGAAATTCTATCTGGTGATTCTTCCAAAGGTGGACAGGAATTAAGAATTAGGACTGTTTCATGGAAAACCTGTGTTGAACTCAGCTGTATTTGCGAAGGAGGCATGGCAGGGAGAGAGGAGAGTATGGAGTATCACTGGCCAGTCTTTTTCTCTTCTCTCTAGATTACACTGGGCTTCAGGCTCCCTTCTGTCAAATAGACATATTCTGGTAACCCAGATAATGTTATAAGCTGTAGGAAGAATGAGCAGGTGCAACTTCTTTTAAATTCAACTTTATTGGAGCCTGAGGCCCTAGATTGTTGAACAAACCTACAGTTACTCCAGATGATGCAAATCCAGAAATAAGAAACATGTTTTCTTTCCTTTACCCACCTTCTTTCTGGCTTCATAAAGCCACAGAAACTTCAGTTTATTGGGTTTTAACATGTTTTCAACTTATTTTTAGTTCACAAATGTTTTGGTTGGTTTTCTCCCAGCAGAATCAATTCCTCAAGCATTTTTATTGAGAAGTAAAGACCCATCTTCTACAGCCTGGTTGCCACCAGGCTTCTTCAGCAGATAGAGGCATGGAAGGCTTCCATCTGGAACCTCTTTCCCATGTACCATACTCCATTAAGAGGACAGTATTCTGGGAATGAGAGAGAATGTTGCTGAATGTTTGTTGGCTGTGATCAGGGTTGTATGAGTGTTCATGGGAGTTGCAGCTTCATTTCAGGATTGCTTTCACCTAGTAAGTTAGGTTGGAGTACAGATCCTAAGAATTCTATTCTACTGTTGTTCAATCCATTCTTCAGTGTGAAACAATTAAAAGTCTCTTTCTGTAGACACTTGGAAACTGTGCAAAGTTTTCTCTGTAAGAAGTATGTTAGATTTTAATGCAGCTTAGTCATCACTGCTTGTAAGAGCAGCAGTGAGTCTTAACATCACTCTCTCTAGCTTCCCATGAAAGTCAGGCTGAGCCGAGATGAAAATGGAAAGCTTAAATTTGGCTTCCGAACGCGTTTCAATTTAACATTCCACCTCTGAACTCAGAAAACACCTAGGTGCTCAATTACTACAATTAACATTTCTTCCCTAAGATGGGGTCTCACTATGTAGCCTTCTTGGCCATTCTGTAAAGTGTCATTAGCTGTTTTCCAAATATCAGAACCTCAGCTTTTTGTTGCTCTTTAACCAGTTAATGCTTTGTTTTAGAACCAAAACTTAATGGATGAAAAGCTGGCTAAAATAATGAGAAGCTTTCACAATTATGAAATTAGCAAGCATTAAACAAAGCAGAACAAAACACAGATGTGCCAGGAAAGTTGCAGAATGTATATACTATTGTTAGAAGTATCACTGATGCATTATATATATATATATATATATATATATATATATATATATTCAAAGCCATGTGATTCTTTGAATCATGGTACTGCTACTGGAAATTAATCTTAAAAACTAAAATGAATTTGGATAAAACCTCAGACTAAGCTTCTTGCATAAATTTAAGTACTACAAATGGCTGCTTTTACTACTTATGATACAGAGATTAGAAAACTTCTGAGTGCATGGAGTCTGATTTAGAATTACCTGCGTGATTAGATAACCCAAACCAAGACCTTATAAGGACATCTTCACACCCAAAGGTCCTGAGTTGCTGATAGTGATAGCTTATAAGAAGCTCATAGAAAAATGTCATTCCAGTCTTCAAGACTTCCAAATCCAAGAAGCGATGACCAAACCATCAGATAAACACCCTGAGCCCCTCACCATATTTATGCTGAAGTTACAACTTCCACACTTGGATGTACTATGACTCCCAGTCACTGATTAATGTAAGGCCAGGGTACCCAGCAGCATCCTTTTGGGAGATTCCTTTGACATGAGAATTCCCTGATGACTTTGATTCTTCCTAAGACTAGATGGTCAAGGGGATGCTTCACCCGAGATCTTCTTTCCCAGGATCTTTCACTTGGGGTTACACTTGCATAATGGTCTGAGGGCTCCTTGAGCCTTCTCCAGCTCTTTCCTTGTATTATCCTTCAGACATTTTCCCTAACAAAATCCTTGCACATTTAGCCCCATTTTGACATTTGTTATTCGGATGAACAGGCCCAGAGGTAGACATTTTAGACTGGCTTTTCTGCCAACCAGCATGAAAGAAGCACACATCCCTGGCTCCTGGATGGATACAAGTTGCCTCTGGTGTAACCCAGAGGCTCAGTTGCTTGGCAGTGGTGGCCTGGAAAAGTATCAGGGTTAAAAGAAATACTGACTATGGTGTGGGTACCCAAGTTATTAAAACTATGGGTTGAATAATTGGCATACAGATAGTGGAATTGCCTCAGTATACCTGAGTTGTGGAAATGCCTTGGAGACGAATATTGAAAATAGAGGAGTATTAGAAAACACAGTCTTAGTCAGACTTACTATTTCTGTGATGAAGCAGCATGACCAAAATGGACCTGAGGAGGAAAGGGTTCATTTGTCTTACACTTTCACATCACTGTTCAGTTCAGCCTGCTTTCTCATAGAACCCAGGACCATCAGCCCTCATAGTAGTACCACCCACAATGGACTTGGCCCTTTCCCATTAATCACTGATTAAGAAAATGCCCCACAGGGTTGCCTACACCTGGGTCTTATGGAGGCATTTTCTCAACTGAGGCTCCCTCCTCTCTGATGACTCTAACTTGTGTCAAGTTGACATAAATCCAGCCAGCTTACACGCCTTTGTCTGATATGAGTGCCTAAGAACTTCTGTGGCAGTTCTCAAAGAGGCAAATATCTTCTGTCACAGGATATGTGCAGCTGAGGGGCAGATTAAAGACCTGGTTAGAGCCACAGAGTTCCAGAGATTGTTTGATTGGCATGGAACTATCTGGATAATGCCCGGGGAGGCAGATTATTCTGCCTTTCCAAATTCACTGGCTTTCGGAGGAACTATTGGTTCTAAATCGCTAGAAGATGGAACAGAAATCTCCTCCTTGATGAGCATGGTGGTGTTCACCTCTAACATTAGCACTGGAGATGCCAGCAGATCTAGATAGCAAGTTCTAGGCCAGCCTTGTCTATATATTGAGTTCTAGGTCAGACAGACTATATAATGGGACCATGTCTCAAAAACAAACAAACAAACAACAAGAAAATCCTCGTCTTTATAAGAGGTGCCACATTAAAGATGCTCTCCCATCTCCTCTTCTGCCTTCCAAGCCAATAGCTTGGATTAACTCTCAGTACCACGACCAAGTTCATGCTGGGCCTGTTAGTTTGAAAAAGAGGCTCTATGGCTAAAACCTGCAATTATTAAGTTGATAGGAACTGGCAGATGCTCCTGGCATTGGATTTTGATGTGTTTGATCAAAGAGTATGGCTGGACTGTGAGGTTGGATAGCCAAGAATTCATTGACTTAAGGGTTCTTCCTTAGACATGACATTTGATACCCTAGGAAAGTTGTTCAGAGACTGGGCAAATTTACTCCTGGGTGGTACCTAGAAAGCTGGGTCAAACAATGTCAAGCACTCCCAAAGTGGAAATGCTTGAGTTAAGATGGTGAAGGAAGAATTAAAGGGACCAAAGTAGTAGGCAAACTGGATGGGTATAATATGCAAGATTAGACGATTCCCTAGAAGATGATGCTCCCCGACAGGACCAGGACAAATCATTCACCAAGGTTATAAAGAATGTACTTTTAAGAAGGGCATCCAGGGAGTTAGAAAAGAGTCACAGACATATGGTCTGAGGTGCTAGCAATATTTAGAGACCTAAATACCATAGTGGTACCTCCTGTTAGAGGAGTCTATAAAGCCAAGTAATAAATGGCTTCCTAGATAGCTGAGCATTTTTACATTTCCCCCAATATACAACTGTAATCTATCTATCTATCTATCTATCATCTATCTATCTATCTATCATCTGTCTATCTTATATATGCATATGGAAATTATAGTAACATTTATAAAGGTTTCCTGATCTATGGAACAGAAACTCTTAAAGGAGGAAAGAACAAATGGAAATTTTTGCTACTATCTGGTCCTCTTTCTCTCTCATTCAATATAGTTAATTCCAAATTATCTTGTGGTGAGTGGACACTGGAGATTTATGCCATTATTAAAGATCTAAAAGATGCAAAGGTGGTGACTCCTTTGATCTCTACATTTAATTCACCTTTCTGCTAAAAAACAAACAAGGAACCAAATAGATTCTGAAAGCCTTGGAGACTGGGTGACAAAGCTGACCAGCGCAGTCAGGATATTTTATCACAGCACTAGACACTGGAGGGACAGGGACACACATACATGGTAGACACTACTCACTGGGATAGGGACACACACACACACACACACACACACACACACACACACACACACACACACACACATACACACACACACACACACACACACACACACACACACACATACACACACACACACACACACACACACACACACACACACACACACACACACGGGGGGGGGGAGATAAATGTGCATTCATAAAAATAAAATATAAAAATAGAGAAGAAATGGTATATTGGTTCTAGAAACATGAACTTTTTCATTTGTTTGTTTATTTGAGACAGGGCTTTTCTGTGTGATAGCCCTGGCTGTCCTGGAACTCTCTCTGTAGACCAGGCCTCTGCCTCTGTCTCCTGAATGCTAGGATTAAAGGTGTTCACCACCACTGCCCAGTTATGAATTTTCATATATTAAGGTAGTTCTATTTACTGCTCAGCCCTTGATCTATTAAGAGTGCCAGACTGCCAGGAATACAGATTCTCTCATATGGCACAATGCCAGAAGACCAACTGACAAGTTAACTACATCAAGATCTTTCCATTCTGAAAGGGCATGTGGTTCCTTCATTCTCACAGACAAAGATACCTATTCTAAGCATACTCTTTCTGCTGTCAGAACATTGTGTCAACAGTACTATCCAGGGACCAATAGGATGTCAGACAAGCAGACTCAGAATTGCATTCTGAAAAGAATACAACGAAGAAACCCACTTCACATCAAAGGGGTGCTGGGATGGGCTCGTATCTATGGGTTCCACATGTTCTAACACACTATGTAAATGAGAGGCAGACAGTCTCATGAAATACCATGGTGGCTTTCAAAAGGTGCAGAAGGTCCTGCTTGCATAAAACCATGCATTTGTCAGAACAGAGACACCTATGTGATGCCATATCCTCATCAGGAAGAAGATTTGAGTGCAAACATAAAGGGTAGAAACAGATGGGTCCATTTACCATCCCTAAAAGATTCCCAAAGAGATTTTTTTTCCCTAGGAGACACAGCAAAGATCCCATTCAAATACACATTATGGCTACCACTAGGACATTCTGGAGTCCTTTGTCCAAGGACCAACAAGCAGGAGTCATGACACAGGTGGAGATAATTACCCCTGATCAAAGAGGAGGAGATAAGGCTAGCTCTGCACAATAGGAACTGAGACAAATAGCTGTGGCATGGGTAGTATGATGGGAGTGCTTTTCGTGTTCTTGCCTCATTTTAACTATGAGCAAACATATATGCATCCCAGAATTGTGAAGCATATGACTATTGGAGCCTCAGACCCACCCCTCAAGAATAAACGTTTACTTCATATCACTAAGATTGCCAATGTGATGCATGAAGTTGGGATCCTGGAAGTCAGAATGGCTAGCAGAAGTCAATCAATGGCAGAGGAACAGTTGTAGTCTTCTAAAATTATTTACTTACTTGATGTATGTGGGTGTTTTGCCCATATGTATAACTATGTACCACATGCATGTCTGGTGCCAATGGAGGCCAGAAGAGGGAATCAGATCCCCTGAGACTGGAGTTATAGATAGTTGTGAGGTGCCATGTGGGTGCTAGGAATTGAATCTATGTTCTATGGAAGAACAACCTGCACTCTCAAACCCTGATACAAGCCCAGCTGCAGTGTTGAGATCAACTGTAGTGACAGGAGCTGTTGTTCATGCTACCTGCTCCTCCTTAGAGTTGCTTCTCAGAAAGAAAAGCCCATAGGATTTGTGGAAGAGGAGTGTGGGAGAGAATTGTGGAAGGGAATGCAAGCTCAGGTGAAGAATTGCATTCATATCAATTAAGGGGCAGACTGTGGCATTCATGAGAATGAGGCTCATAGACCCTCTACTGTAAGGAATATATTTATCCAAGATCCTATGCTTTGACATCTACTGTCCTGTTCACTCTGTTCAAGTGGCTACAAGAGGATAGGAGCTAGGTGTCTCATAAACAAGAAACAGTGCTTTTGTAATTCCAAGGCTGACCATTTCAAGATCTAGGCATTGGCCATTGTGTTCTCCCATGGCGGAAGATGTGGGGAAGCTCTCTGGGGCCTCCTTAATGAAGGCACCAATCTCATTCTTGTGGGTTCCTCCCTGTGAACTGATTACCTTCCAAAGGCCCAAACTCCAAATACCATCATATTAGGGACTAGTTTTCAGTGTAGGAATTTGGGGAGGAGGGTACAAGTGTCTGATCCACAGCTCTTGAAATCTTGTTTTTCTCTGTGCTGCTCCCAGCCATTGGTGACCAAGGCAGGCATTCTAAAGTAAGCCTATTTTAGTTGGTCTACTTGAGCTCAAGGAACCCCAATAGTCTTCCCAACCTTTCAGAGTTTCTATGAGTATAAATGGTGCCATTTACTCTTCCTTCTTCCACCCCTCACTTGGGGGTTAAATTTGCATTATCACCCTCATGGCACTCCCTGACTTTCTCCACTTCCCTTCCCCATGTCTTCCCTAAACATTTCCTTTATCAAAATTCTTTCATGTTGAATTCAGTTTTGACCCAGAATGTCAGTGGCTGTGCTATTGACAAACTCTGGCTTGGAGAGAAAATAATAGTAAAAGGGTGCCAATATTGACCCAATTGCTTTGTAATTCCTTGTAATAGAGATTTTTCTGAGATTGGTTCAGATGGTAGACAATAAAAATGTTTCTTAGAAACATTCAGAATAAGATGAATATCTTGTTCCTTTATCAAAGCTAACTTTTTGACCCGATGAGCTTAATGAATTCCTTCTGCCCTTTCTTCCTTCCTCACTCTTTACTTTCCTCCTTCTCCCTTTTCTCCCCTCTCTTCTTTCTTCTCTCCCTTGCTCTTTTTTTGGAGGGGGGTCCCATCAGCTTTTTGTTTCATGATCATAGTAACCGGCAGAGGTTACTCCACAGTTCCATTGTGAAAACACAGATCTCATGTAAGCAGTTTACCATGACTTTTAGTTTGAAATTTCTCATGGTTTAGTTTCAGATAAAGGGTGAATGTTCTTGGAAAGTTTGAATTGAATCAGAAAAGTTATTTTAGAATTTATGATCTTAGAGTAGTTTCTGGGGTTTTAGATCTGGAAATATTTTCTAACTGGCTGTGTCCATAGGTTTGGGCTAATACATTAATAACTTTATAATAACTTTTTCCTGGGTCCTGCCCACCATATAATAATGCTTTCCCCACTTCTTACCCCCTTGTACATTGAGTTTCCCTTCTACTGTTTGCAATGCACTCTGAATTAAAACCGAATGTACTCTAACTTCAAATTATAACTGGGTCAAGTTTGTGAGGACTCAAGCCCAGTTTATGAACTTTTTTCACAAAATTGACTTGGGTTTCAAGAGTGTAATGAAACCAGAACATGGGGGAGTTTAGAATACAGTCTGGTCTCAATTTGTCTGCTCTTTGGAAACCACGGTCTGGTTTCAGCCGTAGTAATCTTGGATAGTTGAATTAAAACAACACAAAGACAAGTCCTATCCATCTATGGAACACAGCAGCTCCTAAGAACAATAAACTGCAGGGGAAGGAGGTGTAGTGTTTTTTTCCGTGAGGCTCGCCAGTAGAGGACAGCGATAGATACTTAGCAGATTTTGTGTTTTGATCTCTCCAGAGAGTGGTCCTGGGCTTCAAGAAGACCTTATTTATGTCTCATCTCTGTCTTCATCAGTTTCTTTCATCTGTGTTCTCAATTGCCTTTATTTCCTCAGCCTCTCCTCCAGGTTGTGGTTCTTGTTGCAGTAGTTCTTCTGTGAATAAGGCTTAGAATTGACAACTCTTCGGGACTTGGATCCAAGGAGTTTTGGACCATGGGGCTGACTCATAACTTGGCAATGGTGACTGAACCGCCTCTGTGCCCAGGTAAGGCCCATCTTTTGTGAAATCCCTTTCACCTGGATCTCAAGAGGACTGAGTTTCTGCTTTAGTCTCTCTCTCTCTCTCTCTCTCTCTCTCTCTCTCTCTCTCTCTCTCTCTCTCTCTCTCAGAGGTCAATCATTTTCCCCAAGGCCAGAAGTTCTGATGACCTGAGCTCCGTGTCTTTCCATTGTGGGACCTTTCTCATCACTATGTGGCCAGGTCCTCTGATTGAAGAAGTATCTGGTTACTAACTGCCTGGATTCCTTTTTGTGCTTCCCCAACCTGCTTGTATGCAATCTTTTTGCCTTTGGTTTCCAGACTGTGATGTGGATGGCTCATGTTTTGTTTAATATAACCCCTTAGCTGCTCCTCCTGGGCCCTGATGCTCTTCTGTGGTCTTACAGAAACAGTAAGTGATGAGACGATCTCCTTTCCCTCCACCTTCACTGTCTTATGTGTCACAGAGCAGGAACAACTCACAGGATGCAATTAGAGCATCTCCTATTCTATAGTCAAAAGCCTATAACATACTCTTTCCATCTTCTTCAAAGGCATTGTTCATTTGTAGTTCACATGTGAATTTGACATCTTCCCCTATAATTTCTTATTAACTGGTGACCAAATCAGCTGTTTTGTATTTTTTTTATCAAAATCAAAGGAGGATTTTGAGATAATAAAATATCACATTTTTTTTCTAGTCTATGCTCTGTTTTTACAGAGGACGAGGCAGTTGAACTTTCCATTACAGAAAGTCTGTCTGAGCTATCATCTGCTGTGGAGGCCAGCTCTTGGGACATTTCCTGGAATTCTCCTTGTTACATACTGGGGAAGGATGTCTTCCTGAGTGTTAACAGTGATGTGCAAAGGTCTGCAAGCTTCTGAAAGATGCTTTTCTTTTCTTGTCTCCTTCCTGAGAAAATACTGGGAGGGAAGGATTTTAACCATACAGGTATAGGTTCCTGTAGCAGAGAGGGAGGGAAGGAAGGAGAGAGAGAGGGATGGAAGGAAGAAGAGAGAGGGAGAGAGAGAAAGAGAGAGAGTTGTTTCCTTTTTTGTTGTTTGTTTTTTGTTTTTCTGAGTCAAGAGTCTCACTCTGTAGCTTAGGCTGACTCAAGCTCTGTATGTAGCACAGGCTGGCTTCACTCTGTATGTAGCCTAGGCTGGCTTCAAACTTGATGCTCCTACCTCATTCTCTGGAGTTCTGGGGTCACAGGTGTGACCCCATATGCCCAGCTTTAAAAAGGTATCTTTAATTCAGAACATTATCCTGACAGAAAGAAATTAGGTAGAACATTATTCTAAAATTGTATTTTTGTTTTCTTTCAATTGTATACCAGCAATATGCTCAGGGTTGCATGTCTGACCACGGAAATTTCTAGGAATTCTCTGATAGCCCTGATACTTCAGGGGTTCACCTTAAACTGAAGGTGATCTGTTTACCCAGCCTGATCAGTAGATTTTGTCTGATTTCTGTGAAGTTAGACTCTAACAACATATATTCAGAAAATGCAAAGACTGCAGCTGGTATGAAGCCAAACTAATCTACCTGCTGGTGAAGTCCAGCCGCTCTCTAACAGTAAGAAGTCTACTTAAAAGGTCTGGTATCCATGTTCTAAGTTCCAACCAATTAGACCTAGAATAGCTCAGATTACATTAAATATGTTTTCTCTTTTTTCCAATGAAATTTCCGTTATGATATATGTGTTTAATATCTTCATTGCGGTTACAGTATGCATATGTCCAAACTCGACAAGCTGTGTGCATCTCAAATATGTACAACTTGTGTGTAGACATTACATCTAAATAAAGCCTTTTAAAACCTTTATTAATGCCTCATTTCTTTATCAGTCATACAACCCACATGCTGGCATACCAAATTAACCACATCCATAATGTTATCTTCAAGGAAAGTGTATTTCTTACTGTATATTTCATAGCACTTTTGTAGTATTCTTGGAAAATCAACACAGGAAACACTTGTGCTAGAGACAGGGTGGCCAAACTAAAAGAGCTGATGGTAAAAGGTGCACTGAGAAGTTGGGGTGATGTCAGAAGATGTGCCTGAGGAGTTGGGGCTCACCTGTGGACTCATTTAGATGTGGAATCTCTTCATGAAGAGTCTAAATCCACAATTCTGTCTTCTTTAACTTTCTCCTCCCTATCAGGGATCTCCAAGTACTGACAAACCTGGAATACATTTAGTGTTCTATAACATTGGAATGACTCAATTTTTATTATTTGTTATATTTTCTATTCTTATTGCTACAAAATAATACATAAATATTTCTAAAGATGGAAAATACATACAAATAAAATAAGAGCACAAAGACTTTATGTAATCATCACACATAGCTGCGTATAATTCTGCATGGTTGTTCTAGTTTAAGTTTATAAAATAGATCATATCTTAAATTTTCTAACCTTTTTTTATATACAAATCATGAAGGGAAATAACATTTTTTTAACCACTACTGTCTCAGCTTTAGAGTACGTTTTCAATTAAAAATTATTTAGACTGAAAAAGTTGCAGATACTTCCTAATTGAGGCTCCTTATTTCTCAGGTAGGAAGATTAAAGTCTGGCAATATTATCCAGTTAAGATGACTCACATTTAGGCAGCACCAGAGCCAAGCCAGTGACAAAAATCTATGTCACAGGTCACCACTTTCTGGATTTTGCAGGGTCCTTCCTCTCTTTTTCCTATTACTCAGCACTACATGGTAAACTAGGATTTGTGAGTAGAAAATTCTGTCCCTTGAGCCAAGATGCCTATTTCAGGGGAAGAACAATTGACTTAGAATTTTTTGAAAATGTTTTCTGGAAAAAGAATTTGTGAATCTTAATGATGGATTTTCAAACTTTGAGACTTCAGTTGAGTTCTCAGACTTGGTCCTATCTCAGGCAGCCCTAAATCTTTGTCAGTCTATCCAAACTCACTATCAGCAGAAATATGGTTAGAACCAAGTGAGAATTTCCTGACTTTTGGGTTTATGACTTTAAAAAAACCATCTATGTTGCACTAATTTGACTTAAAGAGTTTAAAAAAGGTTATATGAGTCTTATCAATCACAATCAATTTTATTTGCTAAATTTAGAACTACAGTGACATTATCTATGTGCTCTTTGTGTAAAAACATCTCACAGAGCATATTTTTGGAGGTGTTGTGCTATCAGGTGGCTTTTGGAATTTCATAAAAATTCTACCCACTCACAACCAGTGCTTTCTCACTGATTAACTTTGTCAGATGGGTCAGAACTCATACCTGAGTGAACACACACACACACACACACACACACACACACACACACACACACACACACTGAAAATTTTCTTTCATTTAAAGTGTTGCTGTTTTGTCTGTCTTCCCTGGCTCCATTTGTTTCTCATTTTTCCTTTTATTCCCTTTTACTCAAATTAAAAGTCTTTTTTTTTTTTTGAGACAGGGTTTCTCTGTGTAGCTTTGTAGACCAGGCTGGTCTCGAACTCACAGAGATTCTCTTGCCTCTGCTGGGATTAAAGTCGTGCACCACCACTTCCTAGCTTCAAATTAAAATTCTTGAGGGTTTAATGTTTATTAGTTTGTCTCTGCTGCACAAGAGGAGTAAAGTCAATTAAATGAATGCCATTCACTCATGTTTTCCTGTGGTTGTTAAAAGCCTCACTGTCTGCAGAGTTAGAGAACTGAGGAAGTGCCTTTTGTACTCAGGGGAAAACAGTGGCTCCAAAAGATGAGAAAAAAATGTGTATTTACTCCACAATATTACCATAAACTTGGTTCAAGAGATGTATTCAACAAACCAAGGTCATAAGTTCTAGCAGAACATTTAGTTTTAAAATATAATGATTTTCTTTGGCTTTTTTTATTTTAAAACAGTATGAGTTAATTCCTAATAAGTTCATATTTTCCTTTCTAATACAAAGGGTGACACACAAGGGATGTGGCTGACTCAGGTGTCTTGACCTGCTCCTATTTTAAGAGGACAGGAAACAAGTGTCTCTGGTTTATACCTGTCAGCATTCTTAACCAATGGAACAGAAATGGCCAGAACCACAGAGCTCAAAGTTTACAAGTGTCGAGAACTTATTAGTGATCAGAGTGCCTCTGATTAATGTTTGGAAGTGACAGCAACATAAGCGATGGGTTCCAAGTAGTGTCGGTGTGTGGGATTCCATTAGCGAAATGCAGAAACTGGGCTTTAAAAAAAGGCAGAACTTGAAGAGCTTTAGTTACACTTCATGACTAAAGCCTTCAGTAGGTCCCGTGACTATGGATATGGGATAACTGACCTTCCTGCTCGTGGATGAGACACTCAGCCAGAGCATTTCCTCTGAACACAACCCAGTTTAAGAAAACTGCTAGAAGCAACCAGCTGCTTCTAAATAATTTTCTACAGCATGCTTCAATAATGCAGTTCACTGAGCTGAAGTTTCCTAGCATGGCCTTCCTCCATCTCATTTAGTTACTCCACAACTGAATAACCTTTAGAAAACTGTGCCCTGGGAGGGCAGAGCTGAATGATCCTATGTCAAAACTCGACTCTGGCTGGCGATGGCTCAGTGTGATGTGTGGTCAGGACTGTGGAAGATGACAAATACCAGAATCTCTTCCCCTTGCCACAGCCTGTTAAGGGTATGTTTCTCTCTCTCTCTCTCTCTCTCTCTCTCTCTCTCTCTCTCTCTCTCTCTCTCTCTCTCTTCTCTCTCTCTCTCTCTCTCTCTCTCTCTGTGTGTGTGTGTGTGTGTGTGTGTGTGTGTGTGTGTGTGTGTGTGTGCATGAATTTGCACATTCATGTGCTCCTGGCATATACTCCACCATCTAACCATATCCTAGCCCTCATTTTACTTTTTATTTTGAGACAGGCTCTCACTAAAGTTTCCAGTCTGAGCTTAACAATGGCCCTCTTCACTCAGCCTCTTGGGAAGCTTAGATTATAGGCATGTGCCTCTATTCCTGGCTAAGTTCATGACCACAAGCCATGTTAGTTCAGCAGGTTCTTGGGAAGATGGTGAATAGTGGTGAAGGAAGAGAAGAGAATTAAATTAGAGCCACAGGACTTATCTTATCTTGGTCCCTGTCACCAGCAGCAACATGTGATTTGGGACAGACAATTTTGTCTCTCTGGGTCTTTGAATTTCCTGCCAAGTGAGGGATCAGGACTTGCCAGCACTTGTTTGGGCTCTAGGATGCAATTTCTGCACAAGGCAGGTGCGAAGGTGCATTACCCCTCCCAGCTTTCCCACTGTCCCGGCTACTGTCCCTCACTCTGCAAAGCCACAAGAATGCTTCTCTCTGATCAAAGTGTGAAGATGATGGTTTCTGATGTTTTTTTTGAGGTTTGGAGCCTGAAATCATTCACATGCTGCAGTCACAGCAGAACCTGAAATGATGTATCTCAAAATACAAAAACAGTGATTGTTGAACTAAGAAGCTGAAGTAAGGGTTCCAGGCCAAGATTAGATCGTGCAAGAGATGGCATCTATTAAACATGTCACACTTGCTTGCATTGTCATTCTTTATAGACAGCTAAGCATTTGGGGGGTGGTATTGATGGTAAGTGGCTTGTTCAGATTAAAAAAAAAAAAAAAAGTCACATTCCATCCGAGCTTTCTTCTTGCTTGAAGCTAAGGCAAGAAAACATTGTGAATGGCTTGGGAAGTGGAAATGTGAACTGGAAACCCTACTGAGTTATGTTATCTTATTCTAAAAGGGAATCATGTATACTCAATGTGTCACACGGGTGGGAGGGGATAAGCTGAGGAATGTCATAGGCCAAATATTGGACTGTTTACTATGGCTTTCTGCTCCTTTCTCCTAGATAATAAAGTCATGTGATCTAATATGTGGCTCTGGACAAGTTAACTACTTTCTCAGTAAAATAATATAGGTTCCTATTTTGAAAATATATACCTTTACTGTGATGGTTAATGTCAACTAACAAGACCTAGAATCACCTAGGAGACAGTCTTCCAGTCACAGCCTGTGAGGGATTATTTAGATTGAGTCAGCCTGTGACCATGCCTTTAAGGAATTGTCTTGATTAGGTTAAGGTCAGAAGACCCACACTAAAATTAGGAAGCACTATGTCCTGGGCTTCAAGAAAAAAGAAAGCCAGCTGCACAAGTCGGTTTATTACTCTCTGCTCCCTGATTGCAGATGCAGTGTGACAGCTACTTCAGGCTCCTGCCCTCTTGCTATGTTATTCCAGGTTCAAGGAACCTCAAACAGACCTCCACAAGGAGCCAGCTCTCCCAATGCAAAAGCAAAGGTTTCTTTATTTTCAAGCTGGCCAGCCAGGATCTCACTCGATTGGGAGGAAGTGAGACCCCAACCAGAAATTAAGGGAAGCTTTTAAAGGGAAAGACCATAAGGCTGAAGGCCACAAATTACAAAGTTTCCATGGTTACTCCAGGTCATTACAAAGTACAAAGTAAATTAAAAACTATATATTTTAGCAAGATACATTTGAGCAAGATAGGGCAGGGACATGGGGTCTTGAGTTTGTCAATTTTCCCCTGGGTTGGGGGATTTTTACAACTGGCAATTAGTAGTTATCTGGTTTTCTCTAGGACAAAGGAATGTTGACACAGATGGTGGTGAGCTAACTACCTTTCTTCAAGAGTTGGACTCAGGCCTCTAGTCACATACTCCCTGTTAGGGGGTCAAATTCTTTCCACCATCAGAAGCTCCCTTTTTCTCTGTATAGGTTCAGCAGTCCAGGTCTTTAGACTTTTATTAATTTTAATATTTGATCGCTCAGATAAACTGTGCCCTTGAACTGTAAGCCAGAAGAAATCCTTTCTCACTTGAGTTGCTTTATTCAGGCTATTTTTGTTGTTTGTTTTTTTTTTTAAATCATGGCAGCAGGAAAAGTCATGTGAATACATATCTTTGAAAAAGCCTCTTACAAGAATTTATTCATTGCTTTCTGTGTTACAATGAGAGTGAAAGATTAAGGAGAAAAAATCACCCAACTTTCATTTCACTTGTAGGTGTAAGAAAATAGGGAGACTAGGAGATAATTAGAATGGTTAAACCAGAGCATTGCATTTGGCTAGAGATAAGATAGTCTTTAAAATCTTAATCATAAAAAATAAAGATCTTGGGAAATAAAAAAACACAGGTATTTTTATTGTGCTTAAAAGTTGACTTCTGGTTCTTCATCCAAAAAAAAAAAAAATCTTATTTTTTTTACCTCCATGTTCTCCATGTGCACAAAGCTCTGATGGGCAGAGATTAGCTTTCAACTGAAGTGACCTCTCCATCTAGAATATTAAAGCTCTTTATCTCTGACAAAGTTTGGGAAAATGTCTACTGAAAAACCAGCAAGAGTTAGCTGTATAACTCCATGACAGAGCACACAGAAAGTCCACCACTCAAGAGCACCCATTTTTACTTAATTTATGGTGTGGATTCTGGTTGCCTAGGGACTGAAATTAGTCTTCCATTTTTATTTAAATAGGTCTAGTTCGGCCCATATTTCCACCCTCTCGAGGTAGTGAAGTTTAACATTTCTTTCCAGTCACTTTGCATAGCGTTTCCTTTTTCTTTGTCTCTTTCGAAGTGAGATTGATAGATTCTTCTTCAGCAATCTCTTTGGTAGATGATTGCCTTTTTCCTTTGAAGTCGATTTTGAAAGGAGCTGTATTATGATGAGCTAATTAACACGAAAATAGAGTATATAACCTTAATTAGGCAAGATTATAGGCTCAACGTAATGGGATGTCTTGAAACTGTACACTATGCAAATATTAGAATTTTCATTCTTCCCATTACCTCTGAAACCATCACACAGAGGATGTTTTGCAGTATGTAGCACACTCGGTGCCAGGTGCACACCTCTCAACTAAAGGCTGTACTAGTTGGAGAAAGAAAAAAAGAAGGAAAAAAGTTCAAAGATATGAAAAAGTTGAATTAAATTCAGGATGAACTTTGATTAAGTATAGCCATTCGGTTACCCCACTGGAGTGTATACCTCTTTTGGAATTCTAATGTGCTTCATGCAGGCACCACTGAGAATTATGCAAATCTTGAGAGGGCTTTCAAGTCCAGTAACCACCAAGAGTACTATAAAGCCAATCTGGGGTTTACTCAGGCAATTTGGGTATATGAAGGCAATGACTAGATGAAGTCTCAGTGAATCCCCTGGTCCTAATTTTAGCCAGTGATTTTCATTTCCGTCACCACCAACCTTAAAAAAATTGGGGAGGTAAAAGTAAACATAGAACTTATTTTCCCCTTCCAAACCTGAAATGACAACATCCAGGAGAGCAGCACCCTCAGGCATTGAAATAACCCGCTCTAGGGTAACATCCTGAGTGCATAATTCTTAGGCTCTATGTAGAGCTGTGAGGCTTTTAGTTCCATCAGACAGAAAGAAAACAACTGTTTGCTTTCAGGTACTAAGGAAGACATGACAGGGACAGAAATCCAGCAAACATGAGTGTGAACATAGAACCCAGTTTTATACTAAGATGCCATCCATTTAATAGAGGAAACAATGAAAAGGGTGTGTGTGTGTAAAAACAAGTTGGGAATCGGTAATTTTGTGTTCAACAGATAAGCTAATATTAAATTTTACTCCTAGGGCTAAAACCCCAGTCCATTGTGGCTAGTGTCAGAGTGTGTTCCCACTGCCCTCCATAGGACCTCTCAAACTAGTCTTTTCATTGTTTTGGATATAGATGACTGATTTGTTGGCACAGGCTCATTGAACCATTACAGCAACAACGAGATCCTTAGAATAAGCCATACTTTATGTACACAGAAGATAAAGAGCAGAGTTTGAATGTCTTCTAAGGGGGCAGGTTCAATGAGGATAGGTGTTGGCCACTAAGACTGACAACCTGAGGTGGAAGGAGAGAACTGACTCCCTCAAGGTACCCTTTGATCTCTACTAGTGCATGTAGGAAACAGTACAGCCAGGACTTGAACTTTTGTCTGTGTGACTCCAACCATGCTATTAACAACCCTGCTAAGCTCTTTAGTGTTCGTCAAGCTTCCAATTCTTCCTTTAATTGTTATTACTTTCTCAGTGCTGAATGAGATAAAGAGAAATAACGAGTTGGGGCTGGGGCTAAACAAGAGTTCTCTATCATCTTCTACATACAGAGGGGCTCTGGTAGGCTACTATGAGTGAGGTTATGTCTGCAAATGTCCTGGAAATAGAATATGATGTAGGGGAGACAGAATTCTACAGGGGTGATAAGCATAAATACAAGCCAGATGATGCAATGTGTTATTGTTGTATATAATGCAATAGGGGAAAATATGTCCTGTATAGAAATTCAGTGCCTTCTGCTTGGTAGGTATGGCCAGATTGATTAAGGTTTTAACAAGAAGCAGGTGGTTCAAATCAGAGAGTCAATGAAAGAGTCCTTTGAGAGATACTAAGGATGGCAGTGGCAATGCAGCCTGACACTAGCCACGGTGGAAGGGGTATCGGCCTTAAGACTAAAGAGACCTAGTTGGTGGGGGGAGTGCAACTAAGTTTCAGGGAGAAATGACATCATACAATGGAACTCACTTGACAAGGGCTGCACTCATGGGGAGGTACTGTTACTACTGTACCCAGGGCCTGAATCTGGAGCCAGAAGAGAGGAAATCCCCTGATTTCATTCTGGTCTAAATCCCCCAGATGCCAATGTAACAGGGAATTAGGGGCAATAGACACAAGGACCGTGTCTCCCAGGGGAAGCAGGGGTTTGAGGAAAAAGGTTGGGGGTAGAGATGAGCTGATAACGTGGTCTCTATGTCCTGGTATTTCTGAGGTGGTTTATTGCTTATCACATTAATAGCTGACCATCCCATTCCTACTTTATTTATGTTGAAACACTTCAAACTTAATAAAAATGTTTAGAAATGGTTTCATGAACACACACACACACTTATTCATTAGCGTTCTTCATAATTCACAATTCATTAAAATGTCTCTATTGCTGTATTCTTTTTCCTCTTTGATTCCAACACATGTGAGCTAACACTGAGCATGAGTACACACACACACACACACACACACACACACACACACACACACACACTCACTCACACACAGACTTGTGTTCAGTCAACTGTGAGCTACTTGCTGACATCCTCAGAGTTAATAGTAAAGTAGAGTTACTGCCGAGTACAGTTCCTTCTTACGTTGCCCATGATCAAGGCTTACACGTCCAATCCTCAGCACATTTTCACCTTCCTCTTTAGTCTAATTGTTTTCCAGGGTTTTCTTTTTAGCATTGTCCAGGACACCAACTTTTAAGTAAAAGCATGATTCCAGGACAAGTGTTTTGTGAGGCACAGGTTTGATTGACAATTTCTTCAGCGTTAGGCTCAAGGCAAACAGCATGACAATCTTGATGCAGGGATATCAAGTCCTCAGTTCCCTGTATCTGGAGGCATGCGATTTCAGAATGTTCCATCATGAGTGCATGCTCTATCTACTAAACTCAGTTACTTTTTACCAGTTTCCCAGTCCAGTCATCTAGTTAGTGATATATGTGAATATCTTTTCATCAGCATTCTTTCACACGTGCTGTTTTACAGTCACTGAATTTTCTTGCAGTGACAGAGATAGTTTCACAGAAGCAAAATTAGAAAACCCTGTAAAACGTTCTTTGAAATGCCTTATTATTACCTTCATCTTTTCCAGTGTTAAACTGCTTTTTATACATTCACCAAACATTTCCAGAGTGTTCATTTCAAGCCTTGACCTGTGGAATTTTCACCAGTGTTTTCATGGTTGCCTAAGATGGTGTCATTGGATCATACCTCTTCCCTTAAAGAGCCTTGATAAGTGGACGCTGTTGCCTGGGGATCGTTAGGCTCTCAAAGTAACAACTGGCAAGTCTTCGTGATAGGATTCAAATTTAGCACTCTGACTTCTTTGTCTCCTTTTAATGGGGCATGTGATAAGTCAGCTGCCTCTCAAGGCCTTGCTTTATTCCTTTATTAAATGGGGAAAGCAATGATCCTTATTTTGTATGGTTATTCTGAGACTTGAGTGAGATAGAATGAGAAATATTTGACAATTTCTGATCACTGCACTTGGAGTGGATAGTGTTAATCGTCCACTTGATGGAATCTGGAATCACCTAGCAGGCAAACATCCAGGCACACCTGTGAGGGATGAATTAGTCTCAGGGTATGCCTGTGAGGAATTGTGTTGATCAGGTTAATTGTCACCAGCATCCGCTTCAAGGTCCTGCTGCCTTGAATACCTTGCTATAATGGGCTATGAGCCTTGAATTATGAGCCCTGAACTGTGAGCCCAAATAAGCAACTTTCCCCTTAAGTTACTTTTGTAAGGGTATTTTATCACAACAACTGAAAAAGAAACTTAAGACCATCGTTCCTCCCAAGCCATACGCCTTGTGCCCCCCCCCCCCAAATCTCTGCCTTTATTCAATGACTATAGATTAGTCCCCTAGGAACCTTGTCTCCAAAGCTGTCATTACCTTTGTTAGACAAGGGGCTAAAAAGCAATGGTTCACAGGCCAAGTCCAGCCTCCATTTGCTTTTATGAATACAGTTTTATTGGAAACAGCCACACACAATTGTTTAAGTGTGGTCTATGGATGTTCCCACCCTAAACTTGAAAAACAAAGAAGTGGCAACAGACCACATGGTCTGCAAATCAGATTAGATTTACTACATGCTCTTTTTTACACAAAAACTTTGAAAATTTTTGTTGCTTGGGGGTATTGCAGTGGACTCTTGTCTAATTATATCTCACTCCTTCTTAAGCCCATCCTCCCTTTCTTTCTGGGCCAGAAGAAAGTTTTATGAAATTTTTCTCAGTTGTGTTGATGGCCTTTTGTGTTTCATTGGCTCTTGCAGAAGCATCAGCTCCTACCAAGTCCTCTGAAAATACTGTTCTTTTTGTCTGAATGCACTCACCCCTTAATTTTTGCCCTCAGTAATGAGTTCAGGGTTTTCACCTTCCAAGAAGGCCTTTCTGGTGTGCACAGCTGAACCAATGGCTTCTGTTGCCTTATGTCTTGTGTAACAAACACTTCAACTATATCATCTTTCACTCTGATTATGATGAGCTATCTGTCATTGCCACTTCTCTGAGCTCACCTAGAGGACAGAAACATATATTGTTTTCACTTTTAAAGTCTTTAGTGTCCAGTCTGGGACCTGGCACGTAATAAGTGCAATTAGTTTGTCATGGCTTCTTGGCATATGAATTGGGGCCTGGGGGCTTCTCTGAAGTGTTGGGGGAATATAGAAAAGAGACACATCACAGGAGGCTTCTTAGGGTGTTGATAATTTAGCTAAATACTAGAGGGTGTGGAAAGGAGAAAAATGAAATACTGGGATAAAATAAGGAAGCTTGTGTAAATGTGGTAAGACCTGAAAGAAACATGTTGGAAATGACATGCAGAAAGAAAGCATGTGTGAGAGAATGCTAGCAGAGAGGCTGTAAGGGAAGCACACAGTCCCTACTCTACAGAGCCTCTGATGGTGTGCAGAGATGGCAGGAAACCACAGAAACACTGGAGCACATACCTGCCTCTGCCTTCCAAGTTCTGGGGTTAAAGGCATGCTCTGCCATGGCAGGCAATCAACTGTTTTTATCTTGTTATCATCCAGTCCAAAGTGTACACATCTCCTAGCATGTCATAGATTCTCAATAAACATCCCTTTCATCCTTGAACTATATGAAAACTGCCCAGATTTATGGAGAGTCTTCAATGCTTAGTATCTAAGAGTGTATTATAAACATGTGTACACTAAGTATCCTAAATATTTAATATGCATTAATATATAATAATTGAATATTCTAAATACTAAAAATGATAAATGATTTAATATTATAAAAAATACCATAGTATTTATGGATGAACATTTGTCCTCTCTGCAGCTTTCATGAATTTAGGAATTTTGGTCATATTTATCCTTAGTTCTGAATTTTTTTTTTGTGGTGCTGGGAAATGAACCTAAGGCTCTATCACTGAATCTAAACTATATCTCTATCCTTGAACTTTGCCTGGATCATTGAGCTGTGTCTCCATCACTGAGCTGTGTCTCCATCACTGAGCTGTGTCTCCATCCTAGTTTTGAGTTTTTAATCCTTTAAAAACACAAGGTTACACATAGAAACCTTGTCTCAAACAAACAAACAAACAAACAAACAAAAACAGAGAAGTCTTACTATTAAAAAATTTTTGTCCTCCTATGGAGGTTTCAAATGTCTTTTCATGTGGGTTGACTTTCCCTGGGCCATCTACAACTTATTTTGTCTTTGTGAAGGCTTTAAGAACATCTAAATTCTTTCCCAGTTGGCAAAACCAGAGACAGTTTTCCCTGCTTCCTATGTAAGTGTGTTGTTTGTTTCTATGGCTTTGGCATTTTCTCTCAATAAAATGGAGTTAGGGAAAATACACTTTTTTTTGCATTCTGAGGGGCTCATAGAAGGACCAAACACAGCTAGAACCTCACAGTTAGAACACGTCTTTAATGAACGCCTTCCATAGACATATTCTGCCATCAGCCCTAGGACTAAGGACTGACCATGAGGAAGTCAAGGAAAAGACTTGGGTGGTTCAGGATGAATAAAATTGGGATTGGGGTTTTGAAGTACCTTTTGCTACAGGAAATTCTACTCTCCAAGGCTCTGCTTATCCAGATCCTCAGTTGACTTGAAGCTTCAGTTTCGAGTTGAGTACATTTTCCATCCATGGATTTGCTTGTTTTGTTCAATTTTACCTTGAGTAGTTGAGGTCGTCTTTACGACGTAACAGCTAAACCCACGGCTTCCTTTCTCGTAAAACCAAAACAAAAAGGCTCTCTATTCAGGTGCCATGTGTTTGTAGTACACATATGTAGCGCGTCCCTGGGATCAAAGCCGTCTATATATAAAGTGCTCGAATCTGTGTGGGTTCAAACACATTTCAAAGCTTCGGGATCCTGAAAGCTTTCACTCTGCTTCCTGAAGACCTGAGCACGGTTCCCATAAAGCCATGGCTGGTCTTGGAGTCCAGAGGTGCAGAGCTCAACTGCAGCTGGCTTCTAGGACTTGGCCCTTTGAAGCCCTGCTTGCTTTTCTTTTCATCCCGACCTTCTCCAAAGGTGAGTGGTGACTTCTGGAGCATGGAGGTGGAGGGGGTGTTTTTCCTACACGGGTTTCATTTCTTTCAGCAGCTAAGGACAGTGATTTGTAGAAGAGCCAGAAGTGAAAGGCAAATCTCTATCTTTGGGCTTACCAGCTCTGTGTTCCAAGAAAGGTGGAGGCGAGCTTGCAACAGCCCAGGAGCAGAGGCTACTCACAGCAGATGGCTGCCATTCTGGACAGCTGGGGGTTAGTGAGTGAATCCATAAGACTCTTGTTTATGGAGAACAAGTTCAGATATTTCTATAAAATTGGAAGGAAATGCTGTAAAACTGAGAGATTTAAGTGGGGAAAGGTTTCTGAAATCCTGAGTATATTTGATCTTGATATCAGAGGGACCTTGTGTTTTTTCTTCCTTAAAAAAAACAAAAACAAAAACAAAAAATAAAAAACCCTCTACCTAGATTAAAATAAATAAGAACTCTTTCCCACTCACTTTACGTGTTTTGAGACACTCTTAGTTCTTAAGTTACTACATCTAACGCTCTAGGGACATTGCAGAAGAAGGGGCGGAAAGACTGTGAGAGCCAGAGGTGCATGAAATTTACTGTGAGATTGTGTCTCCTAGGAATGTCAGACACTACACCCATAAAGTCTTACCAATATGACTGCCTAAACATGAACTGAATAAGGACATGAACAATAGACATGCCCAATATTTGGGGAAAAACCAAGAGGCCTCAACCCTGCACAAATAACTACAGGCAACTAAGGAATATGGAGGGCAGGAGGCTTCCCCAGGGAAAAGCACACCAACTAGCTATCCGATATCAATGGTCAGCCCTGAACACGCAACACAAATAATATATACAGACTGAGTAGGCTACATGGAAGAATGCATTCCTATATGTATATGCATGTAACAACAAATAATAGAAAAAGAGGCTATTACTTTGAAAGAGAAGAAGGAGGGGTATGTGGGAGGATTTGGAGGAAAGAAAAGAAAAATAATGTAATTATATTACAAACTCAAAAAATAAGAGAAGTAACAAAATAAAGGAAAAATAAATAGGCTAGTTATTTTAAAGATGAAATAGTTTGAAATTGAAAGAAGAAAGAAAGGGAGCATGGTAGAGAGGGAAGAAGGAGGGGAGGAAGGAAGAATGAAGGTGGAACCAAGGGAGGAAAGGAGGACAGAAGGTAGGGAGAAGGGGAGAAGGGAGAGGGGAGAAGGGAGAAAGGGAGAGGGGAGAAGGGGAGAGGGGAGAAGGGAGAGGGGAGAAGGGAGGAAAACAAGTAGTCTGTTTGGCCTAAGATTCTTTTTATTTTTTTCTTCATAAAATCCCTAATTGTTGTATTACCTATATAGGGATTTTAGGTGCAAATTCCTAATTTTCAGATGCAATAAGAGCTCTTGAGAGGCCAGTATACCTTGAAATGCATGTATCTATTAGACCTTCACCGAATTTCCTCTCTCTGGACATTTTAAATGAAGAAATCATGTAGTTTGTGTGAAACCGATGCATAAATAATATTTGATGATTTAATTTTACCAAGTTACAGTTTCTTGTCTGAATAGGCCACAAAACTTCAATATGGGAAAGAGCTTCCTTAAACACTCTAGTGGGGTTTCCATGGGGCAAAGGTGGCTGAGAGAGTGTCTTTGATAGCAGAGATGGGAGCCAGGCAGATGCCTGCTGTCTCACGGGCTGTTGGAATCACCATGGCAACAACTGCTGCCATGTTGTTCTCTTTTCTGAGGACAAAATGTTATTCAGTATAGGTGCTATCTACCATAGACTGATTTATGGGTAGGAGAGGTGGTTTTGGAAACTAACCTTGGAATAGTATTCAAGATAGCACTGAATGCTAATCATTGTTTTGTTTTTGCAGTTGATGTTAGTAAACTACCAATGACACTGTTCAGTTTAAGTTTTAGGTTTAATTTGCAATATTGACCAGATAGCAGTCAGGTTAGTTATGAAAAGATAGTATGACACAAAGCCACTTTTAAGTTGAGTGCTGAAGGTAGAGCCCAAGGCCTTGTATACTCTAGGTGAGCACTCTACCACCGAGCTCTGTGCCCCAGCCCTTCTGCTTGTTGGAATTTGGTTTTTTAAACAGTGTCTTGTTTAGCTGAGGTTGCTCTTCATCTCCTGTGTGCTGGGAATACAGATATGAACTACCAATACTAGGCTGCAAACACATTAATTTCAAATGATGAAAGCATTTTGTATAAAGAGATGGGCTCTTTTCTCTTATAGTATACCAAGAGGAAAGAGAAAAAAAAAACAAAAAACCAAAGGACCAGGAAAATGTTAAGTGAAGGAGAGAAGGAAGGAGTAAAAGGTGGTGGGGAGGCAGGGGAAGCCCACAGAAGTTAACAGCAGGGTTGCCTCGACACTGAAAGGAAATGACCTGATGGTCTAGGCTCTGTGGCTTTCTCGTCTAACATTAGAGGCTACTCTACCACTGTGAGGCCAGGGAAAGGGTAACCAGTGCATTGGGCTGAGGGTTTAACTGCTCCCAGTTGACACAGACACACTTATATATACACAGGATATTCTGAGGTTTACATTGAGGGATGAAGCAAGGTTCTGCACCCCAAGCTCCACAACTTCCTCTGTCCACTATCCACCCTGCATGATATAGTCCTATTATCACCACAGGATGCTAGGGGCTGGAAGACACTACACTGCTATGTAGTCTACCCCTCTTTCTTACTGCGTGAGAGAGAAAATGAGAGGAAGAATGACTTGCCAAAATGACACATTTCATGAGAGCCAGGCCTTCTATTTGCCATAGCCAACCATCTTCAAGAAACTATTTATCAGTAAGGACATCTTGGAAAGTGATGAAAGATCTTAAGACAGCTGAAAGATGGGAAGTGGGATGCCAGGGTGGATGGATGGAGAGTCAAAGGGTAAGGGGGGGGTGATGAGTTTGTTGAGAGATGAGCTTATGGGAGCTCATACAAGATAAATCTCCCCTGCCTTAAAGTGTGGTCTAGTAGTTCCAGCCATGGATGACCATGAGTCCACTGAGTTACTTTTGACCTTTCCTTGGCAGCCATACATGTAGCCCAACCTTCAGTGGTATTGGCCAGCAGCCATGGTGTGGCCAGCTTTTCATGTGAATATACATCTTCACACAACACTGATGAGGTCCGGGTGACAGTGCTGCGGCAGACAAACAGCCAGATGACTGAGGTCTGTGCCACGACATTCACAATGAAGAATAAGTTGGGCTTCCTAGATGATCCCTTCTGCAGTGGTACCTTCAATGAAAGCAAAGTGAACCTCACCATCCAAGGACTGAGAGCTGCTGACACCGGACTGTACTTCTGCAAGGTGGAACTCATGTACCCACCGCCATACTTTGTGGGCATGGGCAACGGGACCCAAATTTATGTCATTGGTGAGAAAAGCTATTTTGCTAAGAACCTGTCTATTGCATTGCTCTTTACATCAGAATAGTTTAGTTCCTTGGTTTGAAGTTCTTTGTAGTTAGGACTATGATTTATAGATAGGAATTCCCTAGTAGATGCAGTCTTGCTTATGGCAAGCAATTACATAACCATCACTCTGACTGCAATAAAATGTGTTTGGGGTGTGTTTAACAACTGCTGATAGGCTAGGGTACTTGTTCTTTTATAACCATCATGAAGTGCCCTTGTCCCTGTGATGGCACTCTGAGGAAGTCACACATCAAATAGGCAGAATTCTCTGTGGATTAACAATACCAGTTAGGGTTGGCTAGCAAAGCCTGGCAGCTCCAACAATCCCTCCTCCTCTTCATTTTTTTTCACCCATGAGGAAGTAGGGTCCCAGATTGAAAACTGTCTCAAGTTTGTACTCTGTTTCTGTTGCAGAACCAGAACCATGCCCAGATTCTGACGTCCTCCTTTGGATCCTTGCTTCGGTTAGTTCAGGGTTGTTTTTTTACAGTTTCCTGATCACTGCTGTTTCTTTGAGCAAAATGGTAAGTGTGGTGCTGATGTTGCTCCACAGTTAATGGGGACATCTTTAGTTGTGCCCTACTGACCAAGTGATGGTGTAGAGTTGAAGCAATAAACAAAGAGCAGGAAGGATAGGGTAAAGAACACACTAGAACCCCATGAAATGGCCTTTGAGGTTTCAGGATGACTAATACTGTACGTGAGCATGTTTGACAGTGAATGTTTGTGTGCTTCTGAGCAGGGTTTCAGTTTGAGTAACTGTTTGAACAACATGGGGCAGCTGTTTTGGTCTTTACCATCTTGACGATGGCCCTAATGTGTAACCCTAGAGCACAGGATTACGTTGGGCAACTGTGGCTAGTTAGCACCACTTGGATGGATTTTTATCCTTCTCCTGGATATTTCTTCACTGAAAACCATCTCTTGGTTCCATCCCTGTGCTTTCTTTGTTCAAATTGTAGCTACTTGTAGAATACCTGTCTCCATTATATTATCTATTTACTAAAGTACCTTAACCTCCTCCCTAGCTCAGTGAATGAATGTCCTGGTTTTTATTTACTTCTCAGCCTTCTCAGCCACTGCTGTGTAAGGCTGGCTTTCCTTATCAATCATACACAATATCCTTTGTTTTCCCCTTCCCCCTTCTCATCCTCTTCCTCTTACTTCTCAATTTTTCCTTATCCCTCTATCTTTGTCTCTTTGTCACGTTCTGCCTCTCCTTCTGAGTCTCTGTTTTACACACACACACACACACACACACACACACACAATCTTCATTGAGCCTGTGTTCTATTGTCCTGTCTCCCTTTTTATTTGTTGAAGTTGGGGTGATAGAAACTGGGAATTAATACAGACAAGGAAAAAGCAATAAAAAAAGCATAAAAGGAATGGAGATGAGAAATATAGCTGCAAAACAGGATATCACAGCCACCTTTAAATGTTTTCAGTATACTGATTACCACAGACAAGATCTAGTTAATTATCTTGGGTATTTTGGGTGTTCTTGGTGAAGTTGTCTTAAAGCCTTTTCTTCCTCCTTTCCATTCTGTGAAAATGGTTGCTATTTTGCATTTGAATTGCAGAATTATTTATTGAAGGTGAATTTAAATAGCTGAATCAAGAAAATCTCTCAGAGTTTATAATTCTGCATGTTGTTGTGAATGTTTATTTTTGCTGGGGAGGAACCCAATATTTACTGAGCCCTATTATGGTTGAAAATGGGCTTCTGTATTCTTTAATAATAATTTTGGTCCTTTTTGTGTTTTGGCAGTTAAAGAAAAGAAGTCCACTTACAACAGGGGTCTATGTGAAAATGCCCCCGACAGAGCCAGAATGTGAAAAGCAATTTCAGCCTTATTTTATTCCCATCAACTGAAAGACCATTTGTGAAGAAGAAAGGCCATGCTCCAATCTCTAAAAGCTGAGGCAATTTCGACTTTCTTTTGCTCTCCAGCTATTTTTACTCTTTTGTTTATTTAAGGAGAGGATGCATCTCCTTAATATGGAGCTGGATGCAAAATTCAAATTAAGCATACTACAATTTAAAGCAAAGGACCGAGATCACAGAGCTGGGGTACTTCTGTTATGTCAGAACAATTTTAGAGAACATCACTTGGAAGCAGCATAAGGTTGTAGCATTATGATGTGGGGTCAAGGAAATGTTAGGGATAGAACAGGCCAAAGAAAGGAAAGGGGTGAAGGAGGGGGTTATATTGTCCACACCTTGTATTTACCTGGGAAATGTTTCTGACTTAAATAATTTTTAAAATTCCCGTGCTGTTATTTTCTTTAACAAATGTTTAATTACATGAAGATTTAAAAATATATTCACACAGCTATGTGATAGCCAGTGATTCCAATGGTTAGATTGTTGCAGCATGTATTTTCAACTGCTATTGTACATGGGTGTTTCATGTGCTGTTATGTATTTGCTGGTGGTTTGGATATAAACACTATATATCAGTGTCTTCCCACAGTGGGTTCTGGGGAAGTTTTGTTGAGGAGCTCAGGACACTACTCCATCAGGCAGGATACAAGGTCCTATGTTAACTTGCTTGGAAACTGGATGAGGCTGTATAGCTCAGTGCTCACTTGTTCTAAACTGGTGTTAGCAATGGGTTTTTACACTCAGGTTGTTTTGTTTGTTTTTGTTTCTGTTTGTGCTTTCTTCCATGATTTTCAAGGAAACCAAAGCAGGTGGTGTCTGTGTGAACCCGAAAGAACACTGTTTTCAAGGAACTGTGTCACTCATGAGCGCTGTAGGTCTGGTCTTCTAGGAAGCTCCACTACTCCTCACAGACACAATGTTAATGCCACAGAAGGAAGAAAGCAGCAGGAGGTAGAATGGGTGCATAAAAGTTCCTGAAAACTAACACTGTTGGTGTTTTTTTTTATAACTCAATATTTTCCATGAAAATGCAACAACATGTATAATATTTTTAATTAAATAAAAGTTTTTGGTGATTGTGTTATGGAGCTGCCTTTATCAGTCTTGTATTTAAGTGTTGTGTTTGAGTTTGGTTTTGAAAAATGTTTTAATTATATGTGTCTCTGGTGTGGGTATGCCCATGTGTGTGCAGGGGCCCCTGGAGGCCAGAGGTGTGGGATCTTTCCCTCTGGAGGAGCAAGAGTTGTCAACTGCCTGATGTGGGTCCTAGGAACCTAACTCTGGTCCTCTACAAGAGCAGTATGTGATCCTCACTATTGAGCCACCTCTTTGGCCTCAGAGTATCGTTTTGATGGATTCACTCAGCACTTAGTAGAGTCTATGATGCTGAAAATGCTTGAAACAAACTAGATAAGTGAAAAAGGGAAAATGATGTTTCACGAGTCAGCCACGTACCAGCCCAGTACCTGAAACCCATTCTTGGAAGGAACCTATTGTTTCCTTTTGATTTCTCTGATTGGGATATAATACAGGCACAATTGTCTTTTAAACTTTACAAGCAGCTCCCTTGGCCCAGATTCTCCACTTCCTCTTCCTCACCCACCGTTTTTTCTCAGCTCCACTAAAGCTGAATACTGTTGCCATGACAACTTCCAGTGCTGCTTGCTAGCCTTTCCTCCTGCAGCCATTTTGATTAGTCTTCATCATGTCTTACGAATGGATTATTTTGCAAATGTAGAGGAAACACACCTGCTGTTCTGTGTTGCTATTGGCTCTCAAGACTTGGGCCCACTGAAGTCTCTCTGGTTCTTAGTTAACCAAGGTGTATCACCAGCCTGGTTAGTTTCAATTCAAGTTTCTCATTCTTGACCTCTACATCCTGTTATTGTCATGTGCACTGATCTCTGTGTGGTCATGGACCACCTGTAACTACAACACTGGATTCCTCATTGAAAACACTGACTCAGGTGCTCAGCCTTTGGCAATCTGACTCAGTATCTTCGGATGGCGAGTCTGGAAATTTCCCAGAAGTGCGTTAGGGTTTCTGGTTCTCACTATCACTTATCTGGTATCCTTAACCCACCCCTCTTACTGCTGCTCTTTCACACACACAACACTCTCCCCATCCAAGTCCTAACAAATGAGACAGCCCTACTATCAGCATTCCTAAAAAGGTTTGCTAAGGTGTTTCAATTCGAGTTTGTGGTTATTACTTAGACCATGCTAACTCCAAAAGCTCTGTTCCCTGCTCTCCTGGTCTTCAGTTAGCATCCATGATGAAACATGCAAATGTCTTTCTGCTCCAAATATCTCTAGACAAATTTCTCTTTTTCAGTAGTTAATAATATGTCTAAATGACCAAAGGGCCACAGACAAACAAAAACTTTTCTAATATCAATTTCATTTATGAGGACTAAGCCCTTTGTCTGTAGTAATCGGACAGGTACATTGTCCCCAAACCAGAGGACCGACCCTGTCATTTGACCAAGTCATTGAATTCCCAGCCACATAGCTGTAGCCTAAATAGTCTGTGCATCTAAATGAAACTTAGTCTACTGTACACAGGAAGCCCAGACACTCAGACATGAATGTGGATGACAGAGGAGCAGAACAGAACTCCAGGAATGTAGAACTGGCTTCATCTCCTTGCTTCTCCAGAATGTGTGTCTGCTCATTGTTTTCCCATTATGACAACCTCATTTCTGCTATTTCTAGTTTTCTATTTTCACCTCCAAATATATTTTAAAACTCTCTCCCTCTGTGTGTGTACATGTGCACACATGGTGTGTGAGTCAGATGTGTGTGTAGTGTGTACCACAGCGTCTGTGTGGAGGTCAGAGGAACCTCAGGTTTGTCCCTTGCTTTTTATCTTGTTTGAGACAGGGTTTTTGTTGTTGACCCTGTGTGCTAAGCCCACTGGGCCATGAGATGGGCTGGGAATCCAGAGATGGGCTACCACATTTGGCGTCACATGATTTCCAGTGGTCTAACCTCAGGGCCCTGTGCTTGCAAGCCAGGCTCTATCCACTGAGTCATCTTCCTAGTGCTCTCTGAATATCTTAATCCCCCATTCCCACATCTGTTGAGACCAATATCAGATTTTGCCTTCCTCATCAGGTAACTGACACGTTGGCCCACACAAATTCCCCCCCTTTCCATTTCACAGATATCATTGGTTTCATCTCTAATGGTTTTAAGTGTGCCTGAATTTTATGCCTAGTTTGATTTGGAAGCTTTCTAAGATAGGGATCATCATCCAGAGATGCTCAAGAAAGTGGCCTAAAGTGCTGGGGAGCTTCGGTCTCTATGACCACGGGAAGGACAGCTGAGTTCTACTAAAAAGCTATCTGTGTTTTTGCAGGTAGATCCAGTCTAACTACTTCCTTCTGATAAGCAAAACCCAGTATAGGTGACTTCATCTTGTCTTAAATCTTCAGATTCCAGAGTATGAGTTCCAGCTGGCTACCCTGCCCACAACATGCTATCTTTGTGCCACACTGCCAAACATTTAATGGGGAGAGCACTTTCAGTTTTAGCATCTCTTTCTCCAACTGTGGGCTACAGCAAAAGTCAACTAAATTTTCATACTCAGAGAGAGCCTTCTTTCATATCTCTATTAGATACATACTTAGTTTAAGTTTTACTGGGATTGAATTTGCAAAATGTTGAAATCATCATGCTGTTAACTTGCAAATATAAGGGATCATGTTGGGAAGTCATAAAAGAGAAAATGGCTTTTGGAGAGTTGTTGCCATGGTCATGCTTCCCTTTTGCACCTAGTGAGGGTCATGACTCTTTAGAAGCCATGTTTAATTGCATATACACTTTTTTTTTTCACAGTTCAAATCAGTTTTCCTGTATTCAGTCTAGAAGTATGACTGTGCATTGATGAAAAAGAGGAAAGTGTTCTTTTTCTTTTATGTTTACTTGGGCTATAGACTATGATAGACATTAGTAGGTAGGGTCACCACATTCTGTCATGAAACTCCACAAACACACATGCACACACACAAATTAAACCATCACCACAGTAGCAACACAATACCCCGTTATGTTCCGTATTTCATTTTGAGGACTATATCATAAGGGCAGTTTATACTTTTAATGGCAGTAAGAATAAAAGGAATGCTAGAATTCCCTCATTTGAAGTTTTTTGGCAAGCATAAACTGAAATCTGTGGTCACTGTCATAATTATAACATGATTCTTGTCCCCACTCCAGGGCACACACACGGAAACATTGTCACTAGTGGGTAACCAGTCCTGAAGCAGAAGCAACAGATTATCTCTCAATCATTTTCTTAGAAGTCAACTCATTCTGGTGTACATTGCACAAAATCTTATATTAGCCCTTCTTGGAAATCTATGTTCTTTGGGGTTCATTCTGTCACAGATGTTCTTACATTCACTGTGCACTGTTGTCATCTGCAGCACTTGGGGGAAATGCAGATGGGGTGATTCAGACCCTGATCTTCCCATCTACCAGGGCATTCAAACACTCTCCTAGGTCTCTGAGTCACACTACCTGAAACCGTCTCACTCAGCACCCTCCCGTCACAGATGGCTACAACTAGAGACAGCATTGTAAGTCGCCTTCGCCCTGTAGAGCAAAACAAGAAGCAGAGAAACCAGGAGAGTTTTCCAGAGTCACAGCGTGAGGCAGCTTTTAACCAGTCTGGGAAGTTGGATCTCTGGGTATTCACACCAAGGATGTGCACTAAATTCTGCTCTGGCCTTTATGCCCAAGAGCAACACTTTTCAGCTGCTTCTAGAGAGCGCATACACTGTTCTCGGCAATCTGCTTCCCCAATCTCCAACATGCTAGGAAGAAACCCCAGAAAAGATGAAATGTTGGTTATCATCCACTGTACTGGCTGGATTTTGTGTGTCAACTTGACACAAGCTAGAGTCATTAGAGGAAGGAGCCTCAGTTGGCAAAATGCCTCCATGAGATGCAGGTGTAAGGCATTTCCTCATTTAGTGATCAATGGGAGAGGGCCCAGCCCATGGTGGGTGGTGCCATCCCTGGTCTACTGGTCCTGGGTTCTATAAGAAGATGGACTGAGCAAGCCATGGGAAGCAAGCCAGTAAGCAGCACTCCTCCATGGCCTCAGCTTCAGCTCCTGCCTCCAGGATCCTGCCTTGTTTGAGTTCCTGTCCTGACTTCCATTAGTGGTGAGCAGCAATGCTGAAGTGTAAGCTAAATAAACCCTTTCCTCCCCAACTTGCTTTTTGGTTGTAGTATTTCATCACAGCAATAAAAACCTTAGTTAAGACACCAACATTGGGTTGTTTCCATCTTTCTTACATTTTCCTTAACCTTCCCTGATGCTAACAAAAGAGATCAGTCAGTCCTTAGCAATTTATGGAGAACTGCTTCTGGGAAAACATAAAACATACTACTGCAATATACACTGTCACCAAAGCCTGTGGAAGTTCAAGGGAGCCTCTACATTCAGCTGGAAGTCACAGAGCGACTTATCACACGCAATCAAGTTTCCATGGCAACCAACAGTGTCTCAAAAACAATGTGATTCACACAAAGTGAAATCATGTATGCGAACAAAAAAAAATAAAAAGAGGAGGCTCTCTCTGAGAAGAACTGTATGAGATATGTTTTAAAGGGAAACCTCAAGTTCTAGAGAACCTCATAAATGGCTACTCTTGCACAGCCCCTTTATGGAGTTCATTCTTTTCCTAACTTCTTGGTTTACCTTGAAACTGGTTGGATCCACACCACCTTCGTCCCACCATTAGTTTATTTTCTTCATTGTGCCAAAAATGAATCTGGCAGTCCTTTGTTGTAAGATGACAACTGAAATGAAGAGCATCCTTTTTGCCCCTGGGCACCTTGAAGTTATTTTAACCACAGGTGGACACATTTGTGAATTAAAACTGGCAGGCCAGTAAGACAGCTCACCAGGATAAAGGCTCTTGCCATGAAATCTGATGACCTAAGTTCAATCCCTGTGACCTACAATGTGGAAGGAGAATCAGTTCCCACAAATTGTCCTCTGTCCTAAATACACAGATAAAGTGTGGCATACACACACACACACACACACACACACACACACACACACACAGAGAGAGAGAGAGAGAGAGAGAGAGAGAGAGAGAGAGAGAGAGAGAGAGATATGTGGGATGTCTTTCTGTATGCTGTGAATATGTGTTGCTCTCATAGGTTGATAAATAAAGCTGCTTTGGCCTATGGCAAGACGGGATAGAGCCAGGCTGGAAATCCAAGCAGAGATACAGGAGAAGGGTGGAGTCTGGGCGAAGCCAACAGCTGCCCAAGGAGCAACATGCCAGAGCACCACCGGTAAGCCATAGGTCATGTGTCAATATACAGACTAATAGAAATGGGTTAACTTAAATGTAAGAGCTAGCTATAATAAGCCTGCACCATCGACCAAACATTTATAATTAATATTGAGTCTCTGAGTGGTTATTTGGGAACTGGCAGGCAGGAGAGAAACCTCTGATTATGAGAGAGAAAGAGATATTCTGGTACTTGACTTGCTTTCTCCTCTTTATTAAATCTGTGACTCTACCCACGAAATGGTGTTGCCCACAGTTGGGATGAGTCTCCGCACCTCAGCTAGCCTAATATAGAAATTCTCCTACAGACAGGCATAGGTCTGCTTGCTAGGGGACTCTAGAGCCTGTCCAATAGATAATATTAACCATCACAGAGGGAATAGCAGCAGTACAAGCTGCATAAAGAGTCATTCACTAGCTAGACTAATTCTCACAACATCCCACAGGTGCGGTCCTGCCATCGTCCTTGTTTTCAGATGAGGAAACAGGTTGAGGGAGGTTTTAGGTCTTGCCTAAAGCCAAGCAGACAGTCAGTGCCTATGATAGGATGGCTAGTGGTGTTCAACTCCAAAGGCAGCATGACTGCATCTGAATTCTGATGGTGCCTGCAAACAGCAGAGAGAATGTGGGAAAAATGTGGACTGACATGCCAGAGGAGCCAGGCATGTGTTCAGGGCATTGCAAACTGTTATTGGGGCAATTCCTAGAGTGCAAAGGCTTTAAAAGTTTTCTGAAGGTGTTTATGGTAAGGCTATCCCTAGGCTGTAAGCAGTGACAGAGGAAAACAGGTGTTTGATGGCACTCAAAGATGGGTGTCTGTTTGCAGCCCCCAGCCTTGGCACCAGCTTTCCCAATTCCCTGGTGGATGGAGACAACAGCTTCTCACACTGGGACTCACAGATGAGGAAGTGGAAGCTATTATTAGGTCAGTGGATGAGGAATTCTTATTCTTATTTTGGTGTGACCTGTAGCATGTTCCCTGAGAATGAGATGATAATCTAACCCAAACAGGCTGGTGATAATAGAAACAATGGCCAATGGAAGTCAATGGGTGTTACCCCACATGCATAGCTGTGAATCTTGGAATGGGGCTTGAGTGTAAAAGAACAATAATCAGCCAGGAGCAGAGGGTGAGGGTGTGGGGCATGAAGAGGAAGACAGCCTCTGAACGGAAGGCAGGGAAATTCTGGAAAGCAGCCACAAAGCTTCCTGAGACAAAAAAGCAGAAGACTAAAGTTTGAAGATGACCCCAAATAGCAAACAAGGTGGACTATTATTCCGTGAATAAAATTACATAGAAGACAAAGAGATGCCCACATCAGAACCCAGGTCTGTGGGGCTAGGGTTGTGAGAGAGGCAGACACAATTCCTTTCAGTTTGTGGAAGTCACTAGGGACCAATCAGGAGCCCTTTCCTGTGTGGAATGGGCATGGAGGACAACTGCTCCACCCTGGATTGGAGGTGGCATTGATTCCCTTGATTGCCCTCTGGATTTGAGAAGATGGAGACAGGTGTGTGTGTGTGTGTGTGGTGTTGCTTGAGTGTACACTGAGCAGGGGTGGGAGCTGAGCATGGGGAGCAGAGTGAGAGGAACATCACAAAGGAACTGCTGAATGCCTTTGCCTGGACCAAGCTGAGTCGCAGGCACCATATTTGTGCCAACTTGAATGTTCACAACTAGTGCTTGAGAATGTTCACAACTAGTGCTTGAGAAGACATGGTTTAAAAAGTAGCATGAAGATCTGGGTGGTAGTGGCGCATCCTTTAATCCCACTACTCGGGAGACAGAGGCAGGTGGGTCTCTGTGAGTTTGAGGCCAGCCTGGTCTACAGAGTGAATTCCAGGACAGTCAAGGCTACATTGAGAAACTTTGTCACAAAAACAATAAAAACCAAAAAAAAAAAAAATCAAAACAAAAAATGCATAATGGTTGTGTTGAAGGAATGTCAAATGACAGGTGTGGTGATCTATTATTTATGATTTATTAAAGCTTGCCTGAGAATTCAGAAAGCAAAGTCTGCCACAAGCCATAGAAGCCAGGCACACACCTTTAATCCTGGGACTCAGGATTAAGAGGTAGACAGATCCCTGTTAGCTCAAGGACACACTGAGTTACAGGAAATTGATCCAGTCCTAAAGAGAAACAGAATTCACACAAAGATGATCTCAGCACTTGGGATCACATGCCTTTAATCCCAGGGCTCATCAGAGGTACTTAAGACAGGAACAGGGTCTCAGAGCTGGCATTCATTCTCCAGCCACTTTGAGGAGAGGCAGCAGTCTGGGGCTTGGTGAGAACTCATGGAGACAGGAACAGCCCTTTTAGCCTGAGCTAGTGGCCCGCTGCTTTGCTTTTTTGATCTCCAACTTAAAGCTTGAACTCCAATATTAGTCTCTGGGTCTTTTATTTTATGTGCTATAGACAGATAGATTATATTTGCTTTATGGCTTTTCTGGAATGCTCAGCCTAAGTGTTCTGCAGCAGCATGTGAAGGAAGGGAAGTTCTGCATAATACTTCTTTATATGACTTGAATTTAGAGCCAGACAGAAGGCATTAGATTCTGTCATGTTAAAAACTAGCTTGGGGCAGACCTTCTGGATCCTCACTAACTGGTGCGTAAGAGAGGGGATCAGGGGTGGAGTTGGGTGTGTGTTTGTGGAGCGATTTGGAAGTGGATCTGGTTGAAATCCTTGTTTTTAAAGGAGAGACAGCTTTCACAGTAATGGGTTTAGCTTCCATTCACACTGCATCTATGTCAATATAGGATGAACTTGGTGGGTAAACGTCATAGCAGGAAAGGATTGTCAGAAAATACCTCCAAATCAGATAGCTGCTGACTTCCTAGAGGACCAGCCAGTTTGCTCTGGGTTCCTGATGGCACTCAGAGATTCAGAAAGCAGGATATGAGCTGAGTTCCATAAATTGGGGGTACTATAGTCTTCTGGGGACTTAGCATAGAAGTACTTGCTTGAGACTGGGTCTAGCATAACTCAATACATGACTGTGGGGAACCATGGATAGCAATCACAGTTGGCACTCAAAACTGATGGGGGATGTCCTTCTGTATATATGTTTTTCTTATTGGTTGATGAATAAAGCACTGGCCAATGAGGCAGGAAGATAGGCAGGACTAGGAGACTAGAATTCTGGGAAAGGTAGGCAGGACAGCCAGCCAGAGATTGGTCACCATGTAGATCGCCAAAGGAGTAACAGGTCCGGACCTGTCTCCGATAAGATAAGACCACGTGGAAATACTCAGGTTAATAGAAATGGGTTAATAATTAAGACAGTGCTAGCCAATAAGAAGCCCTAGCCTTTGGCAAACAGTTTTATAACTAATATAGTGTCTCTGTGTGCTTATTTGGGGATGAAATGGCAGCAGGAGTTGGTGGGACAAGAAAACCACCACAACACAAAAGAGCAATGATACCTGCAGGGGTTCCTGTCTTTGTTAAGACCTAGACCAAATGTCTGCTACTCTCTTTGTAATTGCTCCTGAAGCTTAACCCTTGGCTGCTGCTCCCCTGTAACCAGGGGAGCTCTGTGTACAGCCTTGTCTTGTCTCTAGATTAATCTCATTGTGGGCAACAAGAGAGTCTTCATTTCTGCTTACACAAACCTATAGGGCGTAAGAGAGAATTTCTATTTTACTAAATAATTTGCCCAACATTTCAAAGGTAGATTTGAAGCACACTGAGATAAGCTTAGGTAGGAGTAGACCAAGGTTGTTGCTTAATGAACGTTGAACACGTGGAAACGCAGCATGTTTGCTCTGTAAGCACAGTTGCCCTGCTCTACCCTCAGAAATGTCCATTGTCTGCAGTGCATCACACACACTCAACTCAAACTAGTCTTGATCAATCCGATGTTTGACAACTTTCCCAACACTATTACTTTTGTTCAGTATTGAACTATTTCTGTCTAACTTGGCTGCCTAGCTTTCGAACTGTATTAAATTAGATGTCTGTTTTGCCCAGTGAAACTGAGAGAATTATTTTATAATCATGCTCTCTGGAAACAAAATAGTCATTGGAAAATTAATAAAAACATATGTGGTAGTAACAGAATTGTAAGTAAAGAATTGGAAAATATGTGGCAAACTTTTTATCTACTAGTCTATATAGTATTTTACTTGTGGAAAATTTTGATAATAAATTAGATCAAGGCTAGTTTTTCTGTTTGAAGAAATAACAGGAACCTAACTGTAAACCATACAACCAAATGTATTGTCTAGTTTCTTTTACATAATATATGATACATATATATTTCATATATATGGAATGTAAAATGATCATTATTTGCCTTGGATGGATTTGCAATGAAAAGAAATTTGTTAGTCTTGTTATTAAATGCTGTACATTTATAAGCTAGATCAAGCCTGAATTCTAAATTTTATCAAGAGTGAATATAGCAGGCATAAAGGTACAATGGATAAAGTTAGCTTTCCATGTCTATATTCTATTACTTGGATGTTTCCTGGCCATTGATTTCCAAGTCTGTGCTTAGTTCCTTGAGAACTACTGGTCACTGATCTTCCCATAGAATCTAGAAAGTAGCAGAGAACCATTTTTTCATTTGTCAAGGAGTTTATAATATTCCCAGAGCTGAAGGAAGGAGGCTGGCCAACTGATTCTTCCACATCTGGTTGGGTGAAGTACCTGGGATTATGCATGTGAAGCTTTGAAGAGAGTTGTGAAGGGAAAGGGGACCACTTATCCTTGTTTGGAAAGCTAGGGCCCCGGTTTGCCCTCTTGGCTCTGTTCTAGCAGCTTGGCAGGAAGCTGAGCCATTCCTGAATTAGGTACTGTTTAGTAGCCATGACTGGTCTCTGCTCCAGCCCAAGGTGAACTCCCCACCCTTGGACACTGTCTTGAGTTGTCTTATAATGATGTAGTTTGTTGTTGTTTCACTCTCAGTTTTTGTGCAGCATTATTATCACCCCGATACATAGTGAGCTCCTTCCCCTCTGCAGAGGCGGTGAAGAGTTTGGTTAGAGCTTGGTCTCTGTAGTGACTGGGGATTGTCTCCCTCAGTACTCCATGCCTCAGTTTCCTTATAAAATGAGTCTGCATATTAAATGTTAGGCTACATAAAAATCTTAGTGAGCTTGGCATGGGTTAGCTACTACACCATATAGTAAGTAAAGTGCTATAGTCTACTTTTTATGACCCTCTCATGGCACGTTAGCTATGGTGCGAGACTGAGACAGTTCTACTACCTTTCTGCTGTCTTCCTTTCTTTAACCTTCACCCCATTTCTTTCAGTAAACAGTTGTTAGGTGAACAAGACCCATGCTGGTTAACATGGAGAAGCATATTAAACTTGGGCAACTGAGTTGCCTGTGTCTCCTGATTGTCCTTCCTTTGTTCCTCTAAATCTCCCCAGGTTCTGTTCTGTGCCTGGAAAACTGATCTAAATGGGCTGTGTCACCTGCCGGTCCTCTGTCAATTGACTCTGGAAGCCCCAGCAGGACATGGAAGAGGGAGAAGACAGAATGATGGGGCCCTTTCTCCATTGGTGCCTGCTTTGACCCGACATCTGGGGAAGCTCGTGCCCTTTCTTGACTGTGGCTCTGGTCTAGTTCATTTCCCCCTTTTGTTGTCATTTGGATCTGATCACTATTTTTCCTTGTCAAGCTGAAATAAAAATAAGGAATTCCAGCTATTTCTTTTCACCGAGGGTCTCAGAATCTGCCGGTTCCCTTTATTAGAAATTCTTTTATTTAAGTTTCTTTGGGCGAGTCACCAAAGATAAATTCCATTTGGCGATGATCACTTAGCTGGTATATCACACTTATTGGGACATACCTTTTATGCCTCTGAACTCTCTGTAGCTTTAAGGAGTTGGTCAGACTCTATGTCTCTCGGGTACCCTGCCAGCTGGCTATTACTAGCATTTGGAAAGACCTTGTGAAGCCATAGAGGTTTTTAGTTATAAACATGACAAATTTCTACTAAGAACAAGGGCAGAGAAGTTAGTTTTGGGAGGGAAAACAGACTACAGAGATTCTAGGTGATAACTCTTGAATGATATGTAAGCGAATCGACCTAAGACCCAGGGATGGATGGATGATGCTTGACTTTGCTCTCTTTGAGCAAATATGCAGAGGCAGAGGGGCAGAAGGATGTGTTCTATAGGCAGAGGAAGGCAATTCCCTGGAGAGTCTTGTCATCATTCATGTCAGGTCTGCATGCTGGGCTTTTGTTTGGTCCTGTAACTTAAATGTTGTAAACTCTAGAAACAGAAATCTGAAGTTAGAGTTGAGTTTGAAGATGGCTTACCAAAAGGTCCATTTCTTCCATTCTCCTTTCCCTTCTCTTTTTGTTAAGAGACTGAAGATTGGATTAAGGAGCGTTCATCATGCATATGAACAGAGATTCTAAGTCCCCAATGTCTTAGAAACAACTGTGTTGAACGTCTCAGTTCTTTCAGTGATTTATTCCATCACAGTTTTGGAGTCTAAAATGTTCAAGCTCAGGCAGCCATAGTAAGGGCCTCATACTATTTTATAATACAGTAGATGGCATTATATGGAAAGAGAATGTGCTGGAGCAGGCATTACGGAAGATACCAAATATCCCACATGTTCTCAGTTTGCCCTTGTGGTGATGAACCAATCCTAAAAGATGGGCATTGACTCCTTCAGGACAGAGGTGCCTCTGGTGACCTGTTCACTTTCTTCTTAGAGTTTCCATTGCCTTTCAGTACTGTTAAACTGAGGATCCAAACACCAGCACATAAAACCTTGGAACAAATCACATCTCAGGTAATCATCCATATAATCCCAGACATAAATTATAATATCCAGGAGTTTACATGTTGCCAATGGGTCTGTAACTGGTATTGTTGAAGTATCTTGAAAACATTTTCTTTCCATTATGCTCGTTTTTATTTTTCTTTAACAATTTCTTGCATTAATACATTAAGTTTGGCAATTTTCATACCCTACCCTGTCAGATTCTTTTTATCCACTTCTTTCTCCTGATGGAACCCCTCTTCTTAGTAAGCTCCCTCCTACTTTTTCTTCTTGTTCTTGTTTTTTTTTTCTTGTTCTTGTTCTTGTTCTTGTTCTTGTTCTTGTTCTTGTTTTTTTCTCCTCCTCCTCCTCCTCCTCCTCCTCCTCCTCCTCCTCCTCCTCCTCTCTTCTTATTCTCCCCCTTCTTCCCTCTACTTTTTAACTCACCGTGTTTAAGTTTGGTTGCTTGGATGAGCATGAGATATGGATTATTTGTGGTAACACAGACAACTTATCAGTGGCTATTCCTTCAAAGAAATGATCCCCCTTAGTATCCATTAATTACCCATAGTCTCGCCATAGGCCTCTGAAAGTTCTTCTCTCCTGTAATGAAATGGTAGTGTGCAGGTAATCACAGCGCAGTGAGGTCATGAATCTATTAGTTGTCATGTTCGGGAAACACTATTTCATAGCACTCCTTCCCAACCTTGGGCTTTTGCACCCTCTTTTGTCAGGATGTCCCTTGAGACTTTGGGGTGGTGTTGATCTATAAGTCCTGTTTGGAGCAGAACACTCCACAGTCATTTGCTATCCTTACTCTGACTAGCTGAGAGTCTCCATTGGTATGCTCATTATTTTTCCCACTGAAATAGCTTGGACACAGAATAGTGACAGAGTGACTAGCACAGAGAAGGTTTTAGTGAACTTCTGTAGGGGAAGAAACCAGCCTGATTGAATATGAAATGGGGGCTCTTATAGCATTGAATGGGTTTAAGATAAGCATAAGAAGCAAACCTGAAAGGAAGGTAGGACATTTACATCAGAGGTCCAATCTGCAATCAGCCTTCCAACATGACATGTCCATTTAGTCAACAGTTTAGGAAGGAAGAATGTGTTATTCTGGAGGACAACCTACAGTTGTATCTACCTAATGTTTCCCAAAGTTGGGCCCAGAGAAGAATATTCAGTCATTTTAATTAGAAGATGACCACTTGAATGTGTTTTGCATTTTGATGTTAAGCCACTTCCAGTTGCTGCCGGGTGATAAGGCCTGCATGCTGAGCCTATTTCTGTAGCAGAGCATGCCTTATGAAATACCCGTTTTGGTGTCATAGTTGATTCACAGGAGAAATTAGAAAGGAAACAGGAGATTGTGGAATCCACAGTCCTAGCTATTATTAGCTAGCTGCATCTTGTACAAGCCAGTTGACATATAACTTTTCATTTGAGGGACACATTTGTGCTTTTAAAGTATTTTCATAAGCATTGCTAAAATGCAATTGTCAAAGAAATTCCTTTAAATATAAAAACTGACCAAAGGAGTACATAGGCCTAGACTGACATGACTTACAGATGAGATAGAAGGCTGTTTGATTTAGGAAACATATTTGACCCTTTAGCTTATGTGATATTTCTACTAACTCAACCTGTTTTCAGCTTCACTGTGTTATGATACTATCTCTGTGATATATTTCACAAGGAACACAAATGTTAATATAATTATTGTATGCATATTTTGAAATGAGAGTTTTATCTGACTCAGGCTGTATTTAGAGTTCCTTCTTGTAGAAAATTAATCTTGGCCATCATTTGATGTAGTAGATGTTCTTTTCTCCTTATTCCCCCCAAACCTCAGATATTTGCTCTCTGGAAAGAACTGAATATAAAAGTCCCACAACAAACAAGACCAGAGACCACACAATTGGAACAGTCAGAATAGGCTTGCATGAGGTTTGCTAATCGAGAGAGGAAAAGAACACAATTCATTTCTGAATTGGTTATCAAATTCTTCTTGTAAGTGACATGACTGAAACTACCAATTGGCTTTGCAAACTGCTGAGTCCATATTTCTACATCTGTGAAAGCCCAGCAAACGGGGCCTTCTCAGCAAAAAGGGAGGGTTTCACCAGCAAGAACTGTCAGGGCGTGCTGCGCCTCATGACCAGCCATTTCTCAAGAGTCCTCTTTCTGTTTCACCTATTGAATTATGATGTGGTTGACAAACAGCTCAACTCATTGCTCAGATTTGCTTCATGCTGTTTCTTAGCAAATTCGGTCAGCATGGTATTTTTTTTAAAGGCACAGATATTATCAGTGTGGGATCATTTAACACGAGCGTTTGAAGGGACAAGAAATAACTTAGTTGAAAGCCTTCTACCCAAGGTTCCATGTGCTGGATCTTATATCATAAAGTCATCCAAGAATTTCGGCTTCATCTTGGACGAAATATTTCTCAGGGAATTCTTTCCAGTTGCTTTTATATTGCAGCTTAAAATCTTACATTGTCTTCTCTTAACGGCTCTTTCCTCTCTTTCAAGCTCTTCTTCCTCTCCGTTCTCTTCTCCCCTCCCTCTTTCCCTCTTCCTCTGGGGCAGACAGGACTTTTCCTGTCTCCTCCTTCTCTTCTGCCCTCTCTCTCTGTCTCTGTGTTTATTTACCTCTTTTCTCTTTTCCTCTCCCTCCCTCCATTCCTTTCTAATAAAATTTCTCACTTAAAAAAATCTTACATTGTCCATATAACACTTGAATCAGAAGGCCTTATAACAAAATTATATTTGAAAACTGTAAAGAAAATATTCCGTTTTTAAGTGGGAAGATGTTAGCCATTTTTAGCAGTGTAAAATAAGCAAAGCCTTTGTCTACCTTTCCAGTCAGAAAAGATATCTTCTGGAGGCCTATTAATAATTGAACAATGTGGGTAAAGTCAACTTCAGAGCACTCCTGCATCTTGAGGTCTTTTCTGTATTCAGAGGAGTATGGTGTATTTATTATTTGTATAGATGCCAAAAAGCATTAGGAAAAATATGTTTTATTATGGGTGTTTTCTTTCCTTCTAGACATTATGTCTATTTCAAAAACAAACTTCAGAGCACAGCTGTAGCTGCATGAATAAACATGTTGTCTAGCTGAGAGGGAGCCATTCAGGCTGCTGAATATACAGCCAACTTAGACAATAGTATTCAGAACAGGAGAATGGCACTTTGCCATTTAATGAATTATAGATGCAGAGGCACATTTAAAGAAAAGACACGTGGCCTTTGTTTGTTCCATTCATCATAAATATGCCAAAGGACTGCAGATGGAAAATGTAGAGAAATGCAACCCATTGATCTGTGCATACACTTGTGTTTGATAACTCCATCATATGAGTTGATGATTTTATTTAAACATCTACTTATGATCAGATATACTTAATGCTGTTTTTCTGGGCTGTGGTTGAGTAAATGGGAATTTGGTCATTTCTACTTATTGCTGCCATCTTTCCTGGATTATGGTCGAGTGCATTAGAGAGGCACAATAATCATTACAGGCTGCACAAGGTCTATTGCATCCTTTGTGTCTCTGTCTTAGCCTCATATTACCTGCTACAGAACTATTGCAGAAATTGCTTCATCATGCTTAACAAGAGCATGGTGCATAAATATTCTTGATAGCATCTCTCCCTGAAGCTGGCGCAGAACCTCGTCATTTGTCTACATAAAGCTCTCAAGTAATGAGAAGGTTTGGAGCTGGAAATGATGGAAACAAAACAAGACACGGAATCTTACAAGGAGGAAGAGAAGAACCAAGACTGGGCTAATGAGAAGTGTGGGGGTCTCTGTGCCTTGATCTTTACTGGCAGCAGAGAGTCTCAGGAGGCAAGAAGACAGTTTTAGTACAACACAACTCAGTAGGCAATGTTGTTTCAAACTTCCGGTTCTGATCCTGAGTTGTTTATTTAGGCGTGTTTAAACACAGTGCAGTCTGATGAAAACTATTCTTGTGATAATTGACTCAGTCCCACATGTACAACGAAGTATGCCTTTAGGAACAAAGTAAGCTAAATACAGATAAGACGCAACTACATTGAAACTCTTTATAAAGTGCACATAACACCTTCCATAAAGATAGGTTCTCTAGTTGCCCGAGAAAAACATGTTTGCAAGAATGGGTCTGGAGGAAGGTCCACTGTTGGAAAGTCTTTGGCCTCACAGATTGTGCAAAAGTTACCAGGCTAGAACACACATCTACTCTAGCCTTCTGAGTGGAAAATAGGTTTTGTATTCCCTTCTTTGAGGGAACAAGGCTGTGTGCCTAACACTGCAGGTTCCCGTTGTGCATGTCTGTGAGCACAGAGACTTCCGTGCCGACTCCTAAAGTTTGAACCAAGAACTGGCTACTGAGTCATGTGCTAGGAATTCTTGTCTCCTACAGCTTATCTTTCTGCTGTCCAAGGTTGCAGGATTCCTTCAGAGAAGAGAGTGAGCAAGGGAACTCTCAAGCAGAGTTCCATTACTAAATACTTAAAATCCCATAGGACTGTGTATTCCAAGTTCCAAGCTCAAGGGTGAATTGCTCTGATTCCAGGATCATAAATAACTGAGGTACAGACTATACTAAACATATGCTATCCAGCATTTCTCAGCAATGAATGGTCTACAGGGACCTGTGGGAAGTACCTATCTGGAACTTGCAGGAGCCCCATTCAACACCGTGGCCACCATTTTGAAAAGGAAGTAGCTTGATTCTAGTTAGTTATTTAGATGGTGAAATATGTTTCCCCATTTTATAACCATTTTACTAGTATTAATAATCACTTTTAGGTGGTACATATAGCCTTCTTGCTGCAGAAAGCTACAACTATTGTAACTTGGAGTCTGACTTCAAATACTAGTCTAGGAAAATAGAAGGAAGAAGAGGAAAGGCACACGATCAATTCTGTTGATTGGATCATGTGCTGAGACTCTCTGGGGCAGCTTCTATTAGGAAAGCCACATCAGTTTTGGTTGTGGATCAATGGAAGAGTTCTGGTAAATCTCTGGATGAATCCCCTGCAGATTCATCATTTTCTCATGCTCTTGGTAGGCTGGAAGGACTTCCTCAGATTGAAAACAGAGGGCTAGCTTCCTGGTTGGTAACATTAAGCTTAGATTCAGTTATGATGCTTTTACATCTCCTAATGATTCTTTTGATAAGGAAACCATTAGTGAGGGGAGGTGGGTGACTCAAAAAGGCTGCCCTCTCCAAGGACCTTCAGGTGAGATGATGGTGGTAGGATCACTGCCACATCAGGGAAGAGTGTGCACAGAGTGTGTCATTAATTTATGATTCTAGAACGATCATGTCAAGATTGTGTAATCAACTACTGTGATTCTAAAACGATCATTATGGTTCTTCTCAAAATAATACTTGTATCCGTGGCGGGGCAGGAGCGGTGTCTGGTCCTCAGGGAGTGGATGGTAGGGAAAGCTTCCTCCAAGGCCGCCGAAGTTAGTTTCAGGACCTCATTGCCCGGGTTTGAGAGGTTCAGACATGGCCAAGTCCAAGAACCACACCACACACAACCAGTCCAGGAAATGGCACAGAAATGGCATCAAGAAACCCCAATCACAAAGATACGAATCTCTTAAGGAGGTTGACCCCAAGTTCCAGAGGAACATGCGCTTTGCCAAGAAACACAACAAGAAAGGCCTGAAGAAGATGCAGGCAAACAATGCGAAGGCCGTGAGCGCACGCGCAGAGGCCATCAAGGACCTTGTGAAGCCCAAGGTGGTGAAGCCCTAGATGCCGAAGGGCCCCAGCCACAAACTCAGCCGCCTTGCTTTCATCGCTCACCCCAAGCTTGGGAAGCGGTTTAGAAGCTACCTGGCCAAGGGTCGCAGGCTCTGCCAACCAAAGCCCAAGGTTCAAACCAAGGCAGAGGCCTCGGCTCCAGCTAAGGCCCCGGCTTCGGCTCCAGCTCAGGCTCCCAAAGGTGCCCAGGCCCCTGTGAAGGCCCCATAGAAAAGGTTTCTTCCACTGTGAAGACCGATGGACTGGTGTGACACACCTACACACTATCTGCAGGTGATCATGCCCTGTGCTGTTTTTACAAATAAACTTGAGGCAAGACATGTTTAAAAAAAATAATACTTGTATAAATTTGGCAAGTGATTCCCCCAAAATTGGTGTGTGTGTGTGTGTGTGTGTGTGTGTGTGTGTGTGTGTGTGTGTGTAAGAAAAACCTTTCAGTCAGTTGCTATTGGTGAAGACTCAATGCACTTTGGTCACAGGGTCTTCACTGGATCTGATCTGAAAGCCTCTTCCTCAAGGACTAGGTGTTCACAGTACTATCAGGTGCCATGCAAGCTTCCAAGGGAGGAAAACAACCAATGGTCCTACCCAGCTGTGATGCCTATGATCCACAACAATGAGCCTATGATCCACAACAATGAGCCTATGATCCACAACAATGACCATCATGGCAAGATGTTTCTACATGTATGATAGTGACATTCATAATCTAATGGTAACCAACAGCTGTCTAATTGGGCATAAGGCCCATTCAACAGCAGGGAAATTATTCCTGGTACTGCAAATCTACCAACTTTCCAGTGAGATCATTGATCTTAAAGGAGAACCTTATGTTTGGGGGACCAGGAGCACTTCAGAGGCAAGAGAGTTTAGTATGAAGAGAGTAACCAAGCATGTACAACCGTATCTCCAGGTAATGTATCTATATGCTTCTCACTTAGAAAACTGTGGATCTGAGGCTTTTCTTTGTCTAATTGCTTCCTTTGAAAAGTAGAGACAAGAATTTCTTGTTAGTTAGTGTCATCCCAGCCTTTTGTGTTCTGCTAAGAGTAGGTAGTTAAAAAAGGGGGGTGGGTGAATTTTGTGCTTTCATTATCTATTCTTTGTGATTAGCATATCCTGTAACCAACAAAGCCCCCTGGCAAGTACAGCTAGGATTTGAAACAGTGAAGAAGCCTTCCCATCAGTCATCAGGAATGATACTGAGATCAACTCTGGCACCACAGCTGTGCCTATGAAATGGTATACCTTCCCTGGATTCTTGATTTACACCCTAATTTCTAAAATGTATTTATTATTTAATAGAAAATGAAAGAAGCAGCTTTGGAGGTGGGTGGGGAGTTAGTACCTTGAAACAGCAACTGCCAGTGACCAGAAATGTGAAATCATGTCACTCTCTGACAAGCAGAGATGTGGAAGCCATTGTCTGAAGTGTGTTTCAAGGGTGACAGAGAACTTCCTCTGAGCAGGTGGGATGCTTTCTCTGTATTTATCCCAAGTAACCATCAGGAGGTGATTATTTAGCTGATTCTCACTGCAATACCTCCTCTTCCAAATTATCAACAGTGAGAGGTTTAAGAATATTTTTAGCAACATGAAGTGAGGTGTGAAAAATAATGAGGGCCCTGGGCTACTGAAGTGCTGTTTTCAATTTTTGGCTAACACCCGAGCCTGTCTGGTTATAGCCAGATGCCCAGAGCCAACCTCTCACTTAGAAACACGGCATCCCAGATTTCACAGTGGTCCCAGGGCTTCGGAACTGTTAATGCCTTCACAGTTATTGTAAAGCCACACGTAGCAGCTGCCTGCCTTTCAGGGTTAGCTCCCTGATGAAAAGGATTACATTCCTTCAAGCTAGATCTTTGGAGTCATAAGAGGGAAAGCAGCTGGGAAAAGCAGTTATTAAAGGCCCACTGTTGGTTTACACCCTACTGATTCCAGTGGTTTTCTGTCTCTCTAAATTCAAGCTAGCATAATAAAATGGAGGGGGAATTGTTCCAGTGTTTCATAACATATGCCGGTCCTTTATTCAGCCAGTCAGCATTACTGAGAAAGGCTGCTTGTATGTGATGCCTTGTTCCAGGGGCTTCAAGGACATGTAACTTGCACAGACTAATATTTAATGAGCAATCCCTGGATTCCCGCATGATGTAAAGCAGATTCCAAGCAGAATTGTTCAGTTCTGATGTCTGATGGGAATGCTTTATCCATGCTTGAAAGCCTAGCTCTATTTTGCAGATGATTTTGTTGGTTACCACACATGTGATTCCGACACTTCAGAGTAAGTATGAGTCTGAGACAGGTTATATATTTAGCAGCAGTCTTCATTTCAGTAACCAACTTCAGATTTTAATTTCTGACTGCGAGCTTTATTCTGCTAGGCTAGTGGAAAGAAACCTTAATCTCAGTCCTTTCGGGGCTTCCCCAGGTCTCCAGGATTGTGTCATACTTCTGGGTCTTGTGCAATATTAAGACACTGGGGTCAGGGGCTGCCATGTCCTCCCATACCTGTCCACTTGTGTATTTCTGTCTTCTTCATCCTTCAAAAGTAGGGACTCTTATCCCCTGCCACCATGCTTGACTTGGGGCCGGCTGATTTTAGGAGAGGTATCTCTGGTCTCATTTTCCCGTGTGTGTCCTTAGCCAACCCCTGTCCAGCTCTGAGGTCCTCTGAGGTACTAGAGAAGTGTAGGTGCTTTCTGTTTCTCAACTCATCTCTCTCTATTCCTGAACCCTGGGGGAAGCTGTCTAGAAGTGGAGGAAGTCTTTCTCATTTCAGGCCTTCCAGAGAGCTTCCCTAATCTCGAGGACTTTGGTAGACACAAGGCAAAAAGACTAAGGGAACAGCTGTGTGTTTTCTTTGAAATTGTGAGGACACTGGGAAGTGGTAGAGAGAAATGGAAAGGGTGGTTGTAGGAAGATAAAACTAAGAGATTATATCAAAATGTCATCTGCCTCCACCCCCAAAACCATATGGATGGCTCATCAAAATGCCTGCAAGGGATGGGAGCAAAAGGGTCAGTAGAAAAGGACAACCAGCTCCTGTGGGATGGAGAGGGTCCCTGGTGTGTCTGGACAAGGCTATGGGTTCTCATTAAAATCAGTTAGCATGCCAGTGACTAGCACTTAGGAATGAATGATTAGGGTGGAACAGCTCCCATCAGTGAGAACTGATGAATGGCTTGTGGAAGACTTGAAATACAGTGCAAGTGTGTGCGTGTGTGTGTGTGTGTGTGTGTGTGTGTGTGTGTGTGTGTGTGTGTGTGTGTGTGTAAGCAGAAGGAAAGTCAAAGCTTTCTTTGAAGTAATCCTGTTCTTTCCAAATTTTAGCCAAGTCATGTAGTCCATGGTAAGAATGGATGTTATCTCTGTCTTTGGGGGTCCCATTTTCAGTACATTCTAGAACATTCCTATATACTACAGACATATTTAAAAATTTGGTTATCTTTAAAAGGACAGACTGAAAAAGAACATCATTAGTGCCAATGCAACAGTACTTCAGTGGGTTCAAAGGCCAAACTCTTTGTTAGTATAACGCTTCCCTATATCCAGAAACTGAAGATGTCATCTAAGGACTTTGATGACATTAAATGAATCATCATTATGTTCCCAGACTCAGAAGCCTAGGCCAGCTGCAGGACCAGATGGCCCCAGTGGTCCCATGAGTCCTATCCTGTTACTGGTGTGAGAGAACCAGAAACACAGGGGAAGATGGAGAGAGAGAGAGAGAGAGAGAGAGAGAGAGAGAGAGAGAGAGAGAGAGAGAATGGTTATAGCCAGTAGCTCTTGCAACCCCAGCTGTTGATCTGCTTCCAGATATGAGCAGTACTGTGGTCTGCCTGCCAGAGCAATACCATGTGTTCTAGCCAGAGGGAACAGCCAAGGATCTGATGGCTGGCCTCAACACGTGTGTCTTGTCTCAGGAGTGTCCAGAAGACAAGTGAAGTTCAGTGTAACTGTTTTCTTCACTATGGTTTGGAGGGAAGCATTTTGTGAGTTTGTTATGACTTTACTCCCAGTGGCACAGGCCAGAAGTGTTGCTGTCACTTGTAGTAGGTCAGAGATGCAGAATCTCAGGCCCTAATTCAAACCCAGTGATTCAGACTGTGCATTTTAAAATAAGATTCCAAGGTGCTTTGCATACCTTTTCAGACCGAAAGCAAATAATGTCAGCTCATAGTGTGGGGTAGATAGGCTTGGTTAGATAACTTGCAGTGGCCAGCACTGCCTGGTGCCAAGAACCTTCTAGACCTGTCTGTATGTCCCTTGGAAACAGTTCCTCCTTAGGTCTTCTTGCCTTTCTGGTCTTTAAAATGAGAAGGCTGGGATCTGACTTTGCCTCTGGGTTGTGGTAAGGGTCAAATGAGATACTGCACCAGGAAAATGATCTATAAAAGTTACATGCTTTCCAAATATGGAGTGATAAAAATTCTAGTTACTCACATCTACTTAAAATGTATTTGGGCTTTTTTGTCTTGTGAAATGAGTCACCGAGCCATTCTGAAGCAATCGCGAAGAAGAGGTACGTGACAGGCAAGAGATACATGAGTGTGTCCAGAGACCAGCTTTGAATTTTGGTTGTAAAAATTAGCTCATAGACGCACTATGAAGGGAGCTAGCAGTGATGATTAAGCTGAGTTACTTATTACCATAGTAACAACAGCTCAACTGCATCAGAACCCCATGGACTCACACAGACTGCGCAGAGCTCCTCACACTCTAGGCATATCCATGGTTGAGGACCATGGGTAAAACACTAAACAAGAGCTGGTAGCTCTGTGCAACTGAATGTTTCTTGCCACCATGGTCTAAATCCAGGACAAGGAACTTCTTTTGCTTTTGTCCCCCATGTTTTAAGAATTTCCCAGAGTAGTTCATTTTGGAATTTGAACTTGGCAAACTTGAGAGGAGCCATTGATACCATTTTATGGCACCATGAGCTCAAAGCATGAAGAAATTTTAGTTCAAGTGGTATGGGACAGTACTGTTACAGCGTGTTGAGCTGTGTAGACAAACGGATCTAGTAAAAGAGGGATGTGGGAATCTATGGTGAACACTGGGATTCAGTGAAACTTTTAGAAAAGCCCACAGATATTGAATATGATAGAGGTGAAGACTACAATTCAGGACATCTTGGGGGCTTGAGGATTCTTCAGGAAACAATCTGAATAGGCAGGCACATTCTCTGGAGTCAGGTAAACTTAAGGTTCTGGGTGATTGAGGACATAGATAGGTCATGGACATGAGCAGGGCACCAAACTTAACTGGATCACAGCTGTCTTCTGCTAGTCCATTCCTGAGTGATATGGTCAAAGGTCTCCATTCTTGGAGGGGAAGCAAGTTTCTTATGATGAGAATGGTCTAACAAGAAGGAACCAGAGTATAACTCATATAGGTGACATGTTATCTAAATTACTTTACTAGAGCTGAAGGAATGGCTTGGTGGTTTAGAGCATGTGCTTTTCTTATAGAAGACCCAGATACAGTTCCCAGAAACCTCAGTCTGGCGACTCACAGCCATAACTCCAGCTGCAAGGTATCTAACACCCTCTTCTGACCTCCAATGGCACCTGAACGCACACAAGCATATTCCCAAACACAGACAGACTCATAATTTTAAAACAATAATAAAGAATATAAAACATCTGATGCCATGAAGCATGAGACCTGGATACATGAACTGTGTGATGTGCCATCCCCTTGTCAAGTGTACATGGAGTCTTAACTCATTCCTTCCCCTCCATCCTGACCATCATGACTTAACTTTCTAAATGCTCAGCTGACACTTTCTTTGTCACCTAGAGAAGCTCATCCTTTTGGCAGAGGTTCCTATCTCCTCTCATCACTTGGCCTTGCTCGACAAATGCCAGTTACCCCATATTGTCCTTTTCAGAACTGATCCTGGCTTAAGGCACAGAATATACTGGATGTCGCCTGTCCAGAAAGATTTGGTCTGTGCTCTCTCACTTATGAGCTATTTACTCAGGCTTCCCAATGTATCTTTTCTCCTGGAAATCTCTCTCATCTGTTATGATAAGCTAATAGGGTTTGAGAAACTTCCTTTAGTGGAACATATTTATTATAAAAGCGAAAAGTCAGCTGAAGTTTGAGCTTCCCTGTAATTTGTGTTTGCACAAATTTACTTTACTTTCATTTACTTTATCACCCTTTTCCAACTCTTTTGCTTCCACTTTTTCTATCACTTGCCATAGTTCTAAAAGAGGTCAGGAAACAAGGTATCATTTCCACAAACCAGAGTGTAGGACACTGGTTATTCTCTTCCTGATGTGGTCTAAGGCAAAGAGCAGCCTTGGTAGGGTGGTGGCGGGGAGATACACATCCCCTTTGGAAGGTTTCCAGGATCTTAATTAGGTTGAAAGATGGTTTTTCAGCCTAGAAGGTGGTAACTAGATTTGATCTCCAAGCAATGGCAATTAGCTGACTTCTCTTTAATGTTTTAAAAACAGGATATTGATACTCAGGTGTGTTGCTTTTGTGGTATCACTGAGTGTCCTCCCTAACCCGGTGCTGGCATGAGCTATAAACTCACATCAAGCAATAGTTAAGTCTTCTTCCTGCTTCTGATCAGGTTTCCTATACTATGTCATCCGTATGATGAACTGAAAATTCATGTAGCCTTGGCAATGGACTTCAGGTACAGACTTTGTTGATCATTAAACAAATCCCTGAGAAAATTTTATCCCGATCCACAAATGGTTCTGTCTTTCTTACATAGCTTCTCTTGATTTCTTGAAATATTCAGTTCCTCATCTCTCTCTCACTTCCCATCACAAAGTGCTGACTTAGCTTCAAAATTTCTTTTGGTAATCTTTTTTTACCCTACATGGCGTCTATAGAGTTTTTTTTTCTTCTTGTTACTTTTTTTTTAAGCATTTATGGGGTTTTGCATGTCAGTGTCAATGAGCCCCAACCATAGGTCTTTAATCTTCGTGGTGGGGCTCTTTAAGACTGCCAGCAGAGAATTTTGTGGTTTGTAAAATTCCAGTTGGTAAGAGAGCATCCTCTCCTCCACTCCATTTTATTATGGGCCTTTCCTTGCCTCAGTCTTCTACGCTTGTGAGTGTAAGACTTGGGGCGGGGGGGGGGGATGAAAAGTGTCTTAGTGTTGCCAAGTCCTGTGGCCCCTGCTTTCTAGAAAAACCACAGAGCTGTAGTACCATTCTCATGAACCTCTCTCCCTTTGCAAAATCCTCGCCCTGACATAAAAGTCTCTGAGTCTGTGTGTTACCTTTTAACTTTTCTCTATTTCACTTGTAAATGTCAAGATTTAGGTTTTGAGTTTCATGGTAAAGGAGGTTATCATCTTTGGCTCTCATGCATCTGCCTTCTTCCCCCATACAAAGAACAGGTTCAACAAGGAGGCCTTGTTACTTCTTCTGTTACTGTACTGTCATCTCCACCAGCATTGAGCACTTGTCCAGGATGGATGCATTGGAGGCTGTGTGGGGTGTACAACTCTGCCTTTTGTTGGCCTACATCCAGAAGTCAACTGATGAAAGAGCATGGTGGTTAATGTTATCTGTTAACTTGACTGGTCCCCAAGATGCCCAGATCCTCGTTATCGATACCATTTGCTTTCCTCATTTTCAGGCCTTTGACTCTAAACTAGAACTATACCATGGCTCTCCTGGGGCTCTGTTAGTTAAGTGCTTGTCATGCAAGCCTGAGAACCGGAGCTAAGATTCCCCAGGGTATGGCAGCTGCCGTTAATCTTGGCACAAGGGAGGCAGAGACAGGGCTTACTTGGAGCAAGCTGTCTAGTTAGACTGACTGAAACAGCCAGCTCCAAGTTTAACGAGTGACTCTGCCTTAATATAGAAGATGGAGAGTGACTGAAGAACCTTGGGCTACCTGCAAAAGCACATGCACACATATGTACACCCACACATATGCACATGCATACATACCACATGCACATGCTTGTACACCCACACATGTGCACATGTATACGTACCACATGTACATGCATGTGCACCCACACATGTGAACATACATATGTACCACATGCACATGTATGTACACCCACACATGTGAACATACATATGTACCACATGCACATGTATGTGCATCCACACATGTGAACATACATATGTACCACATGCACATGTATGTACACCCACACATGTGAACATGCATATGTACCACATGCACATGTATGTACACCCACACATGTGGACAAACATATGTACCCCATGCACATGCTCCCACACAATACTCTCTTAGAAAATAACTAAAATCCTCATCCTGTACATTAGATTCCGTTGTACATTCATTATTGTACTTTAGACTTCTGTTTTAACCTTACACATCTGCAGCTTTGAATGCTATAGTGCGTGTGGAGGTAATGGGGAGATGGGTGGACAGGGCCTTTAAGAACCCGAAGAAACATCGTCATCTGATGACATATTTTGTCCTTTCCTCTTGTAAGTCCTGGATTCCTAACTTTCTGGTTGGATTAAATGCTTTGGGCAGCAGGGAGGACGGAAGCAGGGCAGCAGGGCTCACAGGGCCCCGTTTACAGGTTTAGAGACTTGTCAGATTAATTCTAATCTACTGAATGAAAAAGTTTTCTGGGTGTGGGTGTGTAGACCTATAATCCCAGAAACTTGAATGGCAGAGGCAGGAAGATTTCTTGAGTCCAGGGAGGTTGAAGTCAGCCTGGATAATATAGTGAGACTTCAACTCAAAATATATTTGTGTGCACATGCACTTGTACATACACACATGTGTGTGTGCATGTGTATGTAGGTATGTACATGGAAGTGATTGCTTTGGCATGCTTAAGACTGTTAAGCTTCAGACTTCATTTCCCCATTAACCACCTCTTTTCTTCTTCCCTTGGCTCATATGCTAGGCAATTGTCATGGTTTTTAGGGGATGGGAGAGGCGAGGAAATTTCTCTCAATGGCCCTCAACAGATCTTCCCTCATCTAATTAAGTTAGAACTGGATCCTGTGCCATTTGCCGAACAACTACTGACAAAGAAACCATGGCTGTCATGACTTGCTAGACAATGGATTGGCAAACTATCACCAAATTGGCATTATGGGTCTGGTTTTGAGTGGCCAAGAAGTCAAAATGTTTTTACATTCTTAGCACACTATAGAAATAAAACAATAAGAAATCACAAAGAAAACAAAGGCCTCTGTTGCTGTAAACCTTGGAATATTTACCACTCCATAGACTCAGAGGCCAAGCACAATGAGGGCCAGTCTGTCAAACACTAGCTCTTTAGACACAAGTTTTAAAACCCCAGGTTTCCAGAGTGGGGAGTATTTTCTTTTTGAATATTCCATTTTATCTGCCAACTGATTTTTCAAGTTATAGCTGGCTCTTTTTTTTTTCCTCTGGAGGTCTGAATAGAGCATTTTCAGGAGATAGACACACACACTGTCAGGCCTAGATAAAGACAGATGTGTAAATACGACAACACGTGAAAAGACAGAGACACCACACTCCCTGAAAGTAACAACATCCAAGAGATAAACTCTAATGTGCTCTCAGGTGGTTCAAAGGGGATGAGAAGCACAGTCCTATACACAGTTTGGGTTAAATACAGGTTGCATTTAACTGACAATACTTCTAATTTAACATGCATTCTTCCTTTACCAGTGCCTGAGTATCCCATTGAGTGCCCTGGGCAGCTATCTATACCCAGAAGCAATGCTAACTCCCAAACTCCCTTTCACTGTGCTGGTCTTTGAGCATTGTTTATGAGTCTGAAAGGGTTTGTGTTGGGGACCAGAACTCATAAGCAAGAAGAGCTGATACCAGAAACATCTATTTTTTTTTTTAAATAAAGCCTGTTGTTGACTTTGGCATACCATTCCATATTTATGAAGAGCTATAAATTCTTGAGGCCATGTCAGGACAGCTCCACCACCCTTTCAGAGTTGCTGGCACAACAATGAACCAGGCTAGCTTTGCCCCCAAAATCCAGAGTTGAAATGACCCTGCATCTGCTTGACATACTAAGCAAGGGTATGCATTTTCCTTGCATTCTCATTGACCTTTCAAGGTAGAAGTAAATATGAGACAATTTTAAAGGACTAGCTAAGAAACAAAGCAGAGTCTAGTTACTCATGTATTCATCCAGCAGGTAGTGTATTTGCTACGCCAAAATGCACCAAACTGTTTTCAAGCCAAGGATGCAAGAACAAAGCAGATAATGATCTATCCTCAAAACATTCACATTCTAGTTGGCTGGAAATAAAACTTTGGAATTTCAGTGTCTGTGTGACAATGGAGGCTATGAGACTGGTTAAGGGCACCAGTGATGTAAAATTAGATATAAGAGATGCCTAAGACCTATGAGGAGCTCCACATGGCAAGAGGAATGGTGGGAAAACTGCAACAGGGCAGCTGGCAAGGATGGGGGAATACAGGAGAATGAGTGGCTCTGTGAACAAAAGGAAAGACTCTCAAAGAGAAGAAAATATACAAGCGCATCAGTCAGACTAGAGGATTGCCAATCTCTGGATTTCCTTACATGGAAGTCATTGTTGATATGGAAAAACGTGATTTTGGTGGAAGGATGAGGAGAGGGGACCCAACTGAAGTTAGTTCAAGTAAGAATGAGGAGAGAGAAAGAGAGAGAGAGAGAGAGAGAGAGAGAGAGAGAGAGAGAGAGAGACAGACAGACAGACAGACAGACAGACAGACAGAGAACTAACTAGCAAACAAAAGTCTTGCAAAGCAACATTCTAAATGGGATACTGCCTGAAATTTTTGCTTTGGTTTTAGTTTTGTTCATTTGTTTTGCAATCCTGAAATTGTGACCACAAAAGGAAGTTACAGTTTATTACAGAAAAAGATAGTGTTCAACAGTGTCTCCAAGTATTCCTTCTTTCACATAAGATATTAGAGGAAAATTGTTAGTTAAGTTACAGATTTTGTGCTGCTACAAAGGCAAACAACATCAGTAAGCCAATAGGAAGAAAACTTATTTCTGTCTCAGTCATTCAAGTGAAATCACTCTTGAGGGAACATGGATGCTGGGGCCCTGGGTTTTTTCTTGATGTTTTCCTCAGCTCTTGGCTTCCATCTTGTGGTCTAAGACAGAGGCTTTACCTTGCACAGTGTTTTTCCCAGGGACAAGCAGGACCAGGAGAGGGGAATCTAGCCTTATCTTTCGAAGGTATAAACAGTAAACTTTGCATCTATGTCCTATCTCTTTCTCTTCCTTCTTGTCAGCCAGAATCTAATCATATAACATTACCTAGATTTAAGGGTGACCAAGAATCCCATGGTTTAGGGCTGCACAGTTAAGTGTCTAGCTATTTTTTATTTCTAAAAAGGAAACAAAAAGAAATAGACAATGTAGTGACAACTAGCGATTTCTGCCACCAGGATCCTTAGGGAAATAACTGAACTGTGACTGAAAAGAAAAAATATTTCAATATAGTTACCTTGAACATAATTTTACTTAAACAGCAGCTGTAAGTATGGGGGTTTCTTATTGAATTTTGGTTTTATCTGATTAGGAATTCAGCTTCAGGGCACTCTGGTTATTTTCTGGGATGGGGTGGGATGAGGACAGTATCCATAAAGTGAGGGCTGGGTCTTAGGATGATGGACACACCTAAAGGTGCTAGGAAAGCAAGAATCAACCAAACCTGTCTGTGGAAAGAAGGAAATCAGGGCAGAAACCAGTGAAATAGAAATGGGAAAACACAATAAAAAGTTAGTGAACAAAATAATTTATTCTTTGAAAAGTTAAGTAAGATAAAAAATTGATAATCCAAATTAACCAAAAGAAACATAGAGAAGACACAAATTACTATTAGAGACGAAGAGGGAGACATTATAACAAATGTCAATAAAATGTAGAAAACTATAAGAATGAACTTTAAAATGGGTGGATTTTTTTGTTGCACATGATTTACCTAAGTTAAATCAAGTGAGATAAACAATTTAAATAGACTTATAGCAAGAAATAAGATTGAAGCAATAATGAAAATTCTCTCAGTGAACAAAAGTGCTGAGTCTCCAAGGAACTGAAGCTAGTGTCTCCATTTTTCTTTTCCTTCCTTCCCTCCTTCCTTCCTTCCTTCCTTCCTTCCTTCCTTCCTTCCTTCCTTCCTTCCTTCTTCCCTCCCTCCCTCTCTCCCTTCCTTCCCTCTTCCTCCTTTTTTAACTTTTTTGAGACAGGGTTTCTCTGTGTAGCCCTGGATGTCCTGGAACTCACTCTGTAGACCAGGCTGGCTTTGAACTCACAGAGATCTGCCTGTCTCTGCCTCCTGAATGCTGGGATTAAAGACACGTGCCACCATCTCCCAGCTAGCTAGTGCTTCTTGAATTCCTTCACAACATGGAGAAGAAATGAATGCTTCCAAGCTCTATGAACTAGACATCTGTAAAATAAACAACCCAGTTAAAAAATGGGCTGTCTATCTGAGCAGAATTCTCAAAAAGAAGAAATACAAATGGCTTTTTAACATTTTAAAATTTATCCATAGGAGCAAAAGTAAACTAAAGCTACTTTGAGATTCCAACTGGCTCCTGTCAGAATAAGTATCATTAAGGACTCAAATGTCAACCAATGCTGTAAAGAATATGGGGGGAAAAGAGCTTTATTCGATGTTAGTGAGAGTGTGAACTGTTAGAGTGTAAACTGTTGGTGAGAGTGTGAACTGGTGCAAGCACTGTGGAAATCAGTGTGCAGATTTCTCAGGACTACAACAGAACTGCCACATGACCTAGCCATCCACTCCTGGGCAAAGGAATCTATATTCCACTTCGGGGATTACTGCTCATCCATGTTCACTTCTTCTCCACTCACAACAGGGAATGAATCAGTCCAGATGTTCATGAACTGATGAACAGATACACAGTGGGATCTTGAAAATCGCAGGTGTATATATGGCTAGAATTGGAAACTGTTACACCTAGTGAGGTAACCTAGGCCCTGTAAGACAAACATCACATGTTCTCTCTCATTAAATCCTAAGTTTAAAATTTTACATTTGTATGTTTAACTTGGAATGTCTATAGGGGTCAGGGAGCTAGAAGGGGGCCCTTAGGAGAATTCCTTAAAACACAGGTGAGAGCAGGGAAGAGACGCTATGAAAGTACATGGGAAAATACTGATGATGTAAAGGTTTAAGTAGGGACAGGGTGGAGGGATGGAAGGGCGGGAGGTGGAGAGGGGAGGGCTAACAAAAATGAAGGGTGTGTGAAAAATCCACACAGAAATTTATTATTTTGTAAGCCACTTGAAAAATACATTTAAAAAGATTTTTAAAGGGAGATATCCTGCATGGCTAGATAACTCTAGAAGCCATGGTTACTAAACAAAAATCCCAGAGTTAGGTATAGGTTACCTCCTTATGAGCTGTTTGGTCAAGGAGACCCCAGAGGAAGGGACTTTTCCACTCCTCTTGGTTGCCCATCAGAACTAAATGACAAGCAATCCCATTGCTGGAGATGCCACACACTTTGGTTACAAGATCCAGAGAAATAATTCTGGACTGAGCTGAAAGCTGCCTCCCTACTAGATGAGGAAATTGCTATGCAGGCTGCCAGAGGAGAAAAGTAATCGACATTCTTACTCAACTGTGAACTCAGCGATCTACAATATCAACCTGCCAGGCAAGATGTGCCCATTGTTACAAAAGTGGAATGACTCTTCTGGAGGCAATCAGCTACTATCTGTTTGGATTTGAGGCCTACTCTACAAGGGGGAACTCCATGCCTGGTGCTGTGAACCTGTTCAAAAAAAACCCATGGCTGAGGGTTTTAATAAAGAAAATCTGAAATCCCGTGTTCCACAATATCAACTACTTACCCAAGATTTAATTCTTTGTTGTAAAATTAAGCACACACACCCATCATCACATTTGCATACATAATTTGCCTTTCATCTTTATTAAATGACAAAATTATACACATACAAAAGAACCGTTTTAAAATAAAAAATCTTTATGATATATTAGTAAGAGTTTGATTTGTAAACCTGTTTTATTTACTTACATAGTCATGGTTATATAAAAATTTCTCAGGGGTTGCAAACAGAAAAAGATTAAGAAGCTGGGTGTGGTCTACTAAATATCTGGTGCCAAGGCAAGATGGCCCAGAGAAGTAGGGTAGAACCAAAAACAACTGGCAGAAAAAAAAGTCAGTGTAAGCCTAACAATATTCTGATATCCTCATAGATTGGTATCTAGCCCAGTTGTCATGAGAAAGGCTTCATATAGCAACTGGTGGAAACAGATGCAGAAACCCATAGCCAAGCATTAGGCAGAGCTTGGGGAATCCTGCTGAAGAGGGGAGAAAAGGATTGTATGAGCCAGTTCGGTAAAGGACACAAGAAAACTCATAGAATCAACAAACCTGGGCTCATAGGGGCTCACAGAGACTGAACCAACAACCAGGGAGCCTGCATGGGACTGACATAGGCACTCTATCTACCTACCTACCTACCTATCTATCTATCTATCTATCTATCTATCTATCTAGTTGTGTAGCTTGGGCTTCTTGTGTGACTCCTAACTGTGGGAGCAGGGGCTGTCTCTGACTCTCTTGCCAGCTTTTGGGAACCTATTCCTCATACTGGGTTGCCTTGTCCAGCCTTAATACATGGGAAGGTACTTAATCTTACTGCACCTTGATATGTTATGTTTTGTTGATATGCATGCCCTTTTCTGACTAGAAAAGGAGGAGGAATGGATGGGGGGGTGCACAGAGGTGAGGGAGGAGAGGAGGGAGGGGAATATTGCAGTCAGGATGTAAAAAATTAAGAAAGGAAGAAAGAAAGAAGAAGAAAGCGATCTGGTGCCATTTACCAACTGAGCTGGAAGATTCCTCCTGCTGGCCAGCTTTTGTAATGCTTGTAAAGGCTTCTAGGAGAATTGTCACCAAGAGAATTGTCACCCCTATCATCTGTAGATCCTGCAATAGTAACAGTGACTGTTGAGAAGATAACCAATCCCCGTCTGCTTGGATTTGAAGCCTGCTCTGCAGGACGACCTCACAGCTGGTACTGTGACCCTGGTTCAAAGGCCCGTGACGGGGGGGGGGGGGGTCACAGTACCCAGTGTAGAGAAGCCTCTGGGGCTGTTTCACTGAATGAATGTGATGTACTTATCAAATTACATTCTGCATATGTTGGTGTGTGCCGGTAGGTCAGCATTGCTTTCAGCCCTGGTCAGAGAAGCTTCTCTGTAAGTGGGTGGTAGTTTCTGCAGAGACACTGGCCAGAGGGACGAGACTAAGCCACTGTTGAGTGCCGGTTCCTAAAAGGAACATCTATAACCCAACCTCCTAGGTTCAATGGTCATCCTGGGAAGAGAGGCAGAAAGGATACAGGAACTAGAGGAAGAGCAGAGTGTTGTGGCATGCTGTCTCCTGAGTGTGTCAGCTGTTGCACAGGAACTTTCAACAGCTGTGATTACTACACAAAACCTGCATAAGATAGGGCATTCACCTTCTATGGCGGAGTGGGAAGGGGTTCATTGATGCCCCTGTTAAGGAACCCTAAGTAAACTCACTGGTTCACACCTAAAAAAAAGACATGGAAGTTAGAAGTGTGCTAGTGGGATGAGAAAAGAAATAGGGAAATGGCTTGAGGACCAGAAAGGGTAATGGAGAATGAATATGATCAAAATATATGATATGTATATATGAAAATGCCATAATGAAGCCCATTATTATATACATTAATATATATGCTAACAAAAGTTTTTTTTAAAAAAATCAATGTAATGTACCACACTTAAAAGACCCTGGTTTACAAATCTAGTCTATTACACTGGCTTTTTATTAACATATATTGATTATATATAATAAGGGATTCATTATATATATATAATATATATATATATATATATATATGTAACCATTTGTTTCATTGACCGGTTGTTTCAATTCAAAGCATGGCAAAATCAGCAGTTTTCAATTTTTGTCCAAAGAATAACTGTCTTGGTGGGGTTCAAATGTCTGTGGTGAAGAGCTGGTGTGCCAGGATATGTCCTGGGTGACATTCTGAAGCCATCTCCTCTTGAAAACTCCTTGTTTTTTTTTTTCGGGGGGGGGGTTCTGGTTAATTTCATATCACCATAAAGTAGTCTACTGGCTTTCAAATACAGCTCCTGGAGGAGAAATTATTTCATTTAACAGAATTTTATTTGCCTGTAGTAAAATTAAAAATGAATTGAACATCTAACAACATAGTGATGTACTACACTCTAAGCAGTGTCAGGAACTAGCATTTTAAGACTACATTTTTCTTATTACTTTACTGTCATGTATATCCCTTCTACAAATTTGCCACAGTCATGAATACTAGGATCCTTTTGGTTTTTAAATTTTTAGTCCTTCAATGGTATCACTTGGTAAGGTAAAAAGCTAATAATGAAGATTACTTCATTCAGTTTGTGAAATTCATGCTGGGTACTATAAAAACAAGTTAGTGGAAGAAAAGGAAAGACTAGATTTAGTTTGACCTCAAAATGGCAATGACCAACTTTATTGGCATCCCCTGAGGATCAGTGTCTGAGAACAGGAGAACCCACCAGGCCCAGACATTGCTTTTCTGGATAAAATGCTTTTTGAAACTATAGGATGAATAATAAGTCAAATTGCCCATTTTTGTTTTAACTTAAGACTCCAGGGTATGTAATAGGGGTTGTTCGTTTTCTGCAACTTCATAAGCCTCAGGTTTCTTCAAGCCTTGGGCCTGTTTTATGGCTTTTGGGATGGGGAATTTCATTTAGGTACTACATGTGGAAGATTGCCTCAGCTGTAATCTTCCTCCACTCTTCCACTCCACTCTACCATACAATTAGCTCCGTCTAGTCTCCTTGTCCTTTTTCTCCTCATTTTTTCTGACATCTTGTCCCTTCAATTCTCTTATTTGTTACCAACTAGAACAAGGTTGTGGAAAAGAACACAGAAGGCAGTTTGAATGATTTGGAGTTGCATGCAGCCTTGATGTCATGCCTCAAAAACAGGGAGCTTGCAATGTGGAAGGCAAGGACCCTGGATGTTTTTAGTGATCAACATAGGCAGAATTAGCTTAAACTGCTGGATTCTTTGGTTGAGCAACAAGAAGGAATCCATACATTGGACAGCAGCAGCTGTCCTTGAGCACATGGAGATTCGGCCTGGTGCTCTGGTCCCTGTGGTTGCCATCTATGTCAACTCTCATGTGTCCCCATTTCTGACACTGAGAAAGCCTGCTGACTTCATCAGAGTCATTACAGCCATCTGATTTCACCATGTTTTGAAGACCTAGTCAAAAATATCACCTGGTTTTTATATCACGGTGTGTGCTCTTGTAATCTACAAGTTCTTTAAGTAAAGTCTGAAAACAACAATGGTCTATGACTTTAAAATGGTCCTCCACCCATAAAAATGTGACAGAGAAGAACATCACAATTTGAACCATTTTATTAAAAAATGATATTTTTTAAAATTCCTCCAGTGTGCCAAATACTTTACAAATTATCAATAAATTCATTTGTAGGGTAGTTTTATGTTCATAGGAAAATTGAGTTGAATGCATCCTACACACTTCAGGCCCCCCACCACACACACACAGCCTTCCCAACAATCCACACCCTTCCCTGGGCAATGCATTTGTCACAGGTGATGAGCTTATGCACATAGCTGCTGTTTTCTTACATCCACAGTTTACAGCAGAGGGAGTTGCTCTTGGTCTCTCGGGGCTGTACATCTTTGGGTTTGGAATCGTGGTTCCACTACTGCACCTACTTGATTTTAAACATTGTATTGACTTCAGTAATTTCATTGTCTTGTCCCCAATCAAAACAGTTGGCAGACAGGCTGCAGGCAAGCCAGAAAGGGCTCTGCGGAGCTGGAGGTGGTGTGAATTCTCACTTTAGAATATCAGTGGGGCTTTATTGCTCAAAAATAATGCTCTCTTCTGCTGTTTTTGAGACAGGGTGTGGGTGAGGGATAAAGGGAGAGGGAGAAGGAGAGGAAGAGGGAAGGAGGGAGGGAAGAAGGGAGGGAGGGAGAGAGAGAGAGAGAGAGAGAGAGAGAGAGAGAGAGAGAGAGAGAGAGAGAGAGAGAGAGAGAATCTTGTTTTGTTTGCAAGAGGAAAGAAATGATGACCCACAGAGATTAGCCATCTTGTACATAGTTATCCAATTAGCACCAGCAGCCTGCTTGCCTGGCTCCTGCCTATTGTTCTTTCCAAGGCAGTGGGCTGTCTTCCTTAGCATTTCTCCTCTGAACAATCAAATCTAAAGGAAAATACTTAGTAGGGTGATAAAAATTATAGCATGTCTCTGGGAAAGTACTTTTGGTTCTGATGAGGGAAATTGTGATTTGTTTGTTCGGAGCACCTGCATTGCAAACTTCATCAAATACTACTGCTGGATTAAATCCACCCGTTGACTGCTGGAGCACGGAGGCCTTTAGGAATTGTCCATAAAATGGTTCTCAACCAGTGGGTCACATCTGGAAACATAGGCATTTACAATATGATTCTTAACAGTAGCAATATTACAGTTACGAAATAGTAATGAAAATAATTTTATGGTTAGGTGTGCTGATATATTATTTATGATTTATTAAAGCTTGCCCGAGGATTCAGAAAGCAAAGCCAGCCTCAAGCTATAGAGATCAGGCAGTGGTGTTACATACTGTTAATCCCAGGACTTAAGAGGTAGACAGATCCCTGTTAGTTCCAGGCCACACTGAGTTACAGGAAATTTATCCAGTCCTAAAGAGAAACAGAGCTGACACAAAGAGGATCTCAGCACTTGGGATCACATGCCTTTAATCCCAGGACTCATGAATGGTACTTAAGACAAGAACAGGGTCTCAGAGCTGGCATTCATTCTCCAGCCACATTGAGGACAGGAAGACATTCAGTCTCAGGATTCTCCAGCCACGTTGAGGAGAGCATAGCAGTCTGGTATTTCAGTCTGAGGTCTGATGGAGTCAGGATCAACCCTTTCAGTCTGAGGTAGAGGTAAGAGCTAGTGGCTGGCTGCTTTTCTTTTCTGACCTTCAGCTTGAAGTTTGAACCCCAGTATCTGTCTCTGGGTCATTTATTTATCACACCACAGTTAGAGGGGTCACATGACTTGAGGAACTGTGTTAAAGGTCACAGCATTGGGAAGGTTGAGAACCACTGCTCTAGATGAAAGTTCCTAAATGATGAAGATTTAGAATTCTTGCTTCACATAAAGTATTCCTAACCTCTACCCCTAAGAAACAGCCCTAGCTGGAGCTTATGGGATCTAACTTCCCTCCATTTTCCACCATCAGAGCTCCCGATTCCTGTGTGAGAGCCCAGGCCTGGCCTTTGTCTCTCACTTTACTCCTGAAGACATTTGAGACATGCCTTTATTTTCTCCAGTAAATTATTAAGAAAAATATGTTAAAGGTGAAAATTTGATTCTTTGACATGCTGAAACTGTTTTTATTTTGCCTAGTGTATATAAGTTGAAAATAACTTTCCTCTGGGACTTTCAAGTGTAATTTTGGTGTGTGTGTGTGTGTGTGTGTGTGTGTGTGTGTGTGATGTTTTTCCCCTCTCTTTAAAAAATGTTTTATTATTTTGTATGTGTATATATCTTGTGTTTGTACCCCATGTGCTTGCATAGACGATAAGAAATGCCAGACTTCCTCCCTGGAATTGTAGATGCAGGCAGCTCACAGCATCCTGAAGTGGGTGGGTGCCAGGAACCAAACTCAGGTCCTCTGGAAAAGCAGTACACACTGTCAGTCATAGAATCATCTATTCAGCCTTTCCCTCTCTTGGCAGAATTTGATTTAAGAGAAATTCTATTTGCTTTGATCTTTGTTTTTAAAGCTTATAATTATTTGTTTAAAATAGACACATATAAGTGTGTATTATGTGCATGAATACATACTTTTCTGGTCCTCTTAACTCTGGCATGTTAATGAGCAATTGTGCTCTTAGTTTTCATATCCAATTTCACTCACATATTTCTGCAAAGCTGTTGTTTGCTCCCACACAGCCATCATCACCCTCAACCCTACCCTGTCCCTAGAGGTGAGCGCCCCCTGCTGTTAGGCCTCATTAATACATTTATTTGCATTTTAAATGAACTTTGTTTCATTAACTGAAATTCTAGTGATTTTCTTCAAAATATGAAGAAATAAACTTCTGGGTTGGGACCAGCATTTTAAGAGCTTAGAAGTTTTCACAGCATCCTAGTAGTTTGTAGAAAGTTAAATAAGTCTTCTTAGTGTCACCACCAGAGGCATGAGGTGACAGGACACATCACAGCACCAGACTTGGAAAGACAGATGCTGATAGGCATGTAAAGACAACCACAGCTCTCTGTACAGAAACTCCTGAGCTGGAACCTAAGGGAAGTGAGTTTAAAGCATATTTAGACACACATGTAACTCTAAAAACAACCCAACATTTTAGGAAGCAAAATCTGAAGACTGACAGTTTGTCCTAAAGGCATATTTACTATATGTCTGAAGTTACAGTAATCAAGACAGCATGTTTTGGAAAATAGCAGACAAATAAATAGACAAAACAGGACAGAGATGAATACACAAAACCATAAACCAGGAAAAGGTCACATCTGAGAAAAACTGAGCTGACCTTGACTATGGTGATGACATTGGAAGGACAACACCAAAGGTCTGGATTTGATTAAGATGAGAAAGAAAACATGTTCTGAAAGAGATTCCAGAAGGAGAATGAGATAAGAAGCCATAGGAATATGTGCAGAAAGCACATCCCATAAAGGACAGTTGCTCAAAGTACAACAGCCACTCTCAAACTCCAACAACGAGAAAATATACAACCCAGTTTAAAGTTGGCCAAAACCCTTGAACTGATATTGCACTAAAGAGATACACAGATGGGAAGGTGTGCAGTGTCATGTCATTTAGGAATTGCACCTAAAAATAGGTGACTATCATTTGTAGCTAGTAGTTATTGGAATGTTCAAAATACAAAAGACCCACAACACTTAGTGCTGGTGAGGATTTGGAACAACAGAGAATGACAGTCATTGCTAATGGCAGAGAAAAAGGTTATTGTCTTGTTGGAATTAAGTTAAACAATTTCTTACAAAATTCCAAATCATCTTACCACATAAGTCAGACAGTCATACTCTTTAGTATGTGCCAAATGAACCAAAAATTCATGTCTCCACAAAAATCCATACATTGATACATTGATTACAGCACCTTTGTTCCCAAAAGCAGAACTTAAGAGAGAAAGATGCCCTTCAGTAGAACAGGCAATAGCAACTATGGCACATCCAGACATAATAGATTGTTAAGCACCAGAAAGAAACCAGAGGGTAGAGAGATGGCTCAGTGGTTAAGGCACTTGCCATGAAAGTATGAGAGGAATTTGGATTCTCAGAACTCATGCTGGGTGGGAGTGGTGGCCTGCCTGCAATTCCAGCCTCAGAAGGCAGTGACTGGGGATCCCTAAGCGAGTTGTCCAGGAGATTCTCCGATCCAACAGCTCTAGGCTTGATTTAGAGACCCAGATTCAAAGAAGGTTGAAGAATGGCCAAGGAAGATTTTCAATATCAATCTTGGGCCTCTAAATACACATGCACACGTGTGCACATGCATCCTTACACACATGTGTGCTCACATACAGGCAGTCATGTATGCTCAAATGCATTCATACGTGCCCACACATAATAAAGAAGGAAAAGAAATGTGATATCAAGCTTTGAAAACAAACAAAAATATGGAGGGATAGTAAAAGTGTTAAGTAAAAACACCAATAATCATACGTTAGCGCTGTGATATTCTAAAAGAGAAAAAACTATAGAGATAGTAAAAGTATCAGTGGTTTCCAGGGTGAAGGAGAAGGCAGTAGCAAGAAATGAGTAGGGAGAGATAGAGGATGTTTCCAGGGCAGTGAAATTCTTCTGTATGACAGTACAGTAGGTGCTGCACACCACTGGTTTTTTTTTTTTTTTTTTTTTTTTTTTTTTTTTTTTTTTTTTTTTTCCTGAAATGCAGAGACTGCCACACTAAGAATGAGGCTTAGAAAGACAGTGAGCATTGAGTGAGGACCATTGTAGCTTCAAGGATTATAATAGAGGTCTCACCTTGGTTCAGAATGGCGATGGAGGAGGAGGTTGTGCATATGTAGGGCGAGTGTATGGCAACTGTCTTTACTTTCTGTTCAGGTTTATTCTGACTCAAACATGGGTTCAAGATGATCTTTATTAATAAAATAAACAATAATTTGGATCATTAAAGACATCTCAATGGTTCTTCACAATTGAGTATGGATTAGGTAGGGGGTGGTTGACTTTTCCCAAGCAAGCTATGAATATGCAAAGAGAAAGGAGAAGGGTGGTAATTTTAAGGTTTAAGGGCCTGTACTAGCACTCAAAAATAGAGAAGAAACAATTAGCAGGCTGTAGGTAGTATGAAGGCCAAATGCCATCAATAATTTTTGCCAATGTAAAAAGAGTATCCAAGAATAATAGTTAATTTTATGTGTCAATTTGAGTGAGCTAAGAGATTCCCAAAGAGCTGGTAAGCATTTCAGGGTGTGTCTGTGAGGGTGTTTCCAGGGGAGAGTACCATTCTGATGGTGGACAGAGTCAAGGTCTGCCTCTTCATGCAGCAAGCATCATGTAGTCTTTGGGGGACCAGTAGAACATCAGGGAAGGTGGAGGACTGGTATGCTCCTGACTGTTGGATCCTGGACTTGCATATGAGTTTACACCATTAGTTACTCTGGTCCTCAGGCCTTTGGGGTTGTGTTAGAGTGGTCAGCTTCCCTCAGCGACCTTGCATGCAGATGACACACTGTGGAGCTTTTTAACTTGCATTGTTTGCATAAGCCAAGCCCTTATAATAAGTATCTATCTATCTATCTATCTATCTATCTATCTATCTATCTCTATCCATCCATCCATCCATCCATCCATCCATCCATCCATCCATTATCTACCCATCCATCCACTCTTCAAATTGGTTATGTTTCTTTAAAGAGCTCTGACAAATACAGTAGGCTTAGTCCTATGCTGTGGTGAGAGTAGTATTATGTTAATTTGTTCCTTCCTTCTTTTTGTTTAAATATTTATTTTTCTTCTATGTGTATGGGTACATGTATGTGTTGAGGTACACTGCATGCATGCCTGGTGTCTGTGGAGGCCAGAAGAGAGCTCTAAATCCCCTAGAACTGGGAGTTATGAGTATTGTAAGCCATTATGTAGGTGCTGGGAATGGAACCCAGGTCCTCTGCAAGGGTAGTAAATAATCTTTTACAAATATTTAAAGATTTTTAATGTGAATAGGTGTCTTGCATACATGCCTGAGGAGGCCAGAAGAGGGCATCAGACACCCCAGAATTACAGGTGGTTGTTAGTTGCCATGTGGGTGCTGGGAATTAAACCTGGATCATCTGAGAGACCAGTTGGTGCTCTTTACAACTGAGCCATCTTTTCACCCTCATTCTTTTATTTCTTTCCCTCCCTCCCTCCCTCTCTCCCTCCCTCCTTCCCTCCCTCCCTCCTCCTTCCCTCCCTCCCTCCCTCCCTCCCTCCCTCTCTCCCTCACTCCTTCCCTTCCTCCCTCATCCTCCCTCCCTCCCTTCCTCCCTCTCTCTCTCCCTCTCTTCTTTCCTTCCTTCCTTTTTTTTGAGGCAGGGTCTCATGCGGTGCAGACTAGCTTTGAATTTTTCTGTGTAGACTAGGAGACCTTGAACTTCCGATCCTCCAGCCTTCATGTGCTGGGATTACAGGCATGTATCACGCCCGGTTTATGTGGTGGGAGAGAATTAAGCAGGGATTCCTGCATGCTAAGCAAACAATAAAGAGATACATACCCCATCCCTTTTATAGCTGTAATTTTGCATCTTCTTTTAAATACTCTACATTATTATTATTATTATTATTAATCTATTTTGAGAGAGGGTCTCAGAAAAGCTATGTACCAAGTTCCTGATCCTCTCCCTTCTCAGTTCTGGGACATTGTGCTCCACGTAGCACCCAGCTCCTCTTCATAAGAATGCCATTTACGTCAGTACATCTTATGTACATTTGTACATTTTGCTGTTTCCATCCAAAAACATTTCATAGAATTCCCCACCTTAAACAGATGTTGCCTTTTAGTCTTGGCTCCAAAATTTATTAATTGTGTGTCTTTGTGTAGATGATGTAACCTTTCTGGCACAAGCTCCCCACCTAATCATTAAGTCAAGCATTGCTTTCTCCCAGGACAATTGTGAAAACAAATTGATGTCATGTGTATAAATCTCTAAAACAACAAACCCAGCAAACAATAGGTTCTAATCTAGAGTTACCTTATCCTACTATCACTGAAGGGAAAGCGGGCTTTTCTTTCTCTTGGCAGTTACAGCCTCTGGCCCAAAGATTAGTAACTTAGCCAAAGAACAGCACCTAGTGGGGGGCTGTAAGGTACCACAGACTGAGGGTATAGGTTACCACAGACTGAGGGTGTAGGGTACCATAGACTGAGGGTGTAAGATACCACAGACTGAGGGTGTAGGGTATCACAGACTGAGGTGCATAGGGTATCACAGACTGAGGTGTATAGGGTATCACAGACTGAGGGTGTAGGGTACCAAAGAGTGATGGTATAGGGTACCACAGACTGAGGGTATAGGGTACCACAGACTGAGGGGCGGAGGGTATCACAGACTGAGGGGCGGAGGGTATCACAGACTGAGTGTGTAGGCCACCACAGATGGGGGGCTCTGACCGGGAATCTGACCACATTGATTTTTGACTGTGTTACCCTGCAAGTTTCTTTACCTGTGCTTCAGTTTCTGCAGCTTCAAAATGGGAACAATAGCAGCATGTGCTACAACACCCACTGTGGGACAAATAAAATGATGAGTGTGATGCCCGATGAACAGATGGTAGTCAAAGGAAGGAGAGAACAGAGTGGGACGGCAAGGGCTTTGAAGTTCCCTGGCTTAACCCCTGCCAGGGGTCTGATTAGCTTTGGCATTCATTTAAAAATTGATGATTTTTTTTTTTTTTTAAATAGGGTCTTAGGTTGCTGAGGCTCTCTGGGAAATCATGATCCCCCTGCCTCCACCTCCCAAGTGCTGGACTTTAGATCCCATTCCCTGTCTGTGGAATGAGAAAATACTCACTTGAAAGGCTTAAAGGATTGCTTTGAGAGTAAAAGTCGGCAATGTGTGTGAGTGGAGGTGGCGTTTAGGAAAAGGTCCTGTAGGAAGGCTGCTTGCCATTCCCCAGTGCCGTGGTCCAGCTTGTGGTTTGATTGGCTGTTCCGGGACTCTAACCTTCCTAAGCATCTATCTCAATTCCAAACCTGACCCTGCCAATGAACTCTCAGAATCCAAGTCTGCAGTAAATGGGCATGCCTGCATCTTAGCTGCCCGTTGCCTGCATCTGGTCAAGACAAAGCCCAGAGAGAGCTGGGCTCAGGCTTTAGTCTCCACAGCCGTTGTTTTCGTGTTCTGTTTCCTCCCTGTGTGTGACGGGAACATATTTTATCTAAAGTCACAAGTAATGCCTGTCCTCCACAGCGCAGATCTGCCCGTCAGGGTGGCTGCACAGCACGTTAGCAGTCAGAGGACGTGGGAGCAGGATAGGAGACCTGGTTTATCACTCAGCCAGCTTCCTTATCCTCCCAAGGACTGTGCAATCCTCCAAAGACATTTCAGCTCCCTTCTCAAATCTCTTGAGTGAAAGCTCTTGCACTTCCTCCCCAAGCAAAGCAAGAGAAAAACGTGCAGCTTTTTAGGTCTTTGGCTTCTTCAAGGCTGACACACAAAAAAGTAGGTAACGTGTAGCTTTTGTCAGACAATCTGTCTTCTAGTTGAGGCCCGGCTTCCGATGAGAATACAGAATACAGGAATTCACTACGCTTGCTTCTGGGACTGTGCCTAATCAAAAAAAAAAAAAAAAAAAAATCCATTCCTCACACTGCATTGCCTGAATTCCTGTGGCATCGGTTGATGTCTCCTTCGAACACAAGCATTTGCTCAGCTGTGTGTTTGAGGACAGACCCTAAGAGCGACTCAGCAGTGCCCTCCAGTGGTTGTATTTGGTAGCTATAGAAGGCTCGGTGATGTGAAGGAATTGAGATTTCACAGCAGTAAATCCTTAGAAACAGGTTTTTCACTTTTTAACACATAATGAGATGGCACACCATGCCCCAATTTATACCGGTATGTTTTGCTTCATGGGGATAATTTCAAATTTTCGAACATCTATACTTTTTTTTTTTTAAAGCAACCCAGCTGAACAAATACACAAGTATTTTTCTATGTTTTGGCTGTAGAAATCATTGGAATGTTCCATTTGAGCCAAGCTACTGTTTCCATTTAAGTTGCACAACTCCAGGAAGTGGAGCCCAGTTACACATTTTCTTTCTTTTTATTTATTTATTTGTTTATTTATTTATTTATTTTTTATTAGTTCAAATTAGGAACAAGCTTGCTTCACATGTAATCCCTTCTCCCTCCCCTCCCCCAACCCCAATACTCCCTCCCCTTATCCCCCCTCCGCTCCACATGGAGGCAAGGGCCCTCTATGGGGCCTCTCCAGAGTCCACCACATCATCTTGGGCCGGGCCTAGGCCCTCTCCCATGTGTTCGGCCAAGAGAGCACCCCTTCATGTGGGATAGGCTCTCAAAGTCCCTTCTTACACCAGGGAAAACTACTGATCCACTACTAGGGGGCCCATAGAGTGCTGAGGCCTCCTCATTGATTTAGGGGTCAGAATCATTCCCGTGCTGGCCTCCCAGACAGCAGTCTGGGGTCCATGTGCTCCCACTTGTACAGGCCAGCTGTTTCTGTGGGTTTCACCAGCCTGGTCCCGACCCCTTTGATCTTCATTCCTCCCTCTCTGAAACTGGATTCCAGAGTTCAATTCAGTGTATATCTGTGGGTGTCTGCCGCTGCTTCCATCAGCCACTGGATGAAGGCTCCTCATGCTCCCAATTAGCTCAGCAGATCCTGCCCCTTCCCATTATCCGGAGTCCATGCATTTTTCTTTTAGGATCCTTCTTGTTTCCTAGTTCCCTTGGTGATGAGGACTTTAGCCTGGTAATTCTTTGCTCTATGTCTAAAATTCATATATAAGTGAGTACATACCATGTTTGTCCTTTTGTGACTGGGTTACCTCACTCAGGTTGGTTTATTCTAGTTCCATCCATTATTTGCCTGTGAATTTCAAGATTCCATTTTTTTTTCCTGCTGAGTAGTACTCCATTGTGTAAATGTACCACATTTTCTCTATCCATTCTTCTAGGTTGTTTCCAGGTTCTGGCTATTACAAACAATGCTGCTATGAACATGGTTGAACATATGCCCTGGTTGTATGAACGTGCATTATTTGGGTATATGCCCAAGAGAGGAATTGCTGGATCTTGAGGTAGACTGACTCCCATTTTCCTGAGAAATCGCCATACTGATTTCCAAAATGGCTGTACAAGTTTGCACTCCCACCAGCAATGGAGGAGTGTTCCTTTTTCTCCATATCCTTTCCAGCATAGACTGTCATTGGTGTTTTTGATTTTAGCCATTCTGGCCGGAGTAAGATGGTATCTCAGTTGTTTTGAGTTGCATTTCTCTGATGGCTAAAGATTTTGAGCACTTTCTTAAGTGTCTTTCAGCCATTTTAGATTCCTCTGTTGAGAATTCTCTATTTAGTTCTGTACCCCACTCTTAATTTCATTGATTGGTGTTTTGGTGGCTAGCTTCTTGAGTTCATTGTGTATTTTGGAAATCAGCCCTCTGTCAGATGTGGGGATGGTGAAGATCTTTTCCCAGTCTGTGGGCTGCCGTTTTGTCTTGTTGACTGTGTCCTTTGCCTTACAGAAGCTTCTCAGTTTCGGGAGGTCCCATTTATTAATTGTAGATCTCAATGTCTGTGCTACTGGTGTAAAGTTCAGGAAGTAGTCTCCTGTACCAATTTGTTCAAGGGTATCTCTCACGTTCTCTTCTAGAAGGTTCAGTGTGGCTGGATTTATGTTGAGATCTTTGATCCATTTGGATTTAAGTTTTGTGCATGGTGATAGACATGGATCTATCTGCAATCATCTGCATGTCCGAATCGAGTTGTGCCAGCACCATTTGTTGAAGATGCTTTCTTTTTTCCATTGTATAAATGTAGCTTCTTTGTAAAAAAAATCAGTTGTCCATAGGTGTGTGGGTTAATATCAAGGTTTTCAATTTCATTCCATTGGTCTATCTGTCTATTTCTGTGCCAATACCACGTTGTTTTCAGGACTATGGCTCCATAATAGAGCTTCAAGTCAGGGATGGTGATGCCTTCAGAAGTTCCTTTATTGTACAGGGTTGTTTTGGCTATCCTAGGTTTTTTGTTTTTCCATATAAAGTTAAGTTATTGTTCTTTTAAGTCTGTGAAGAACTGTGTTGGGCTTTTGATGGGTATTGTGTTGAATCTGTAGATTGCTTTTGGCAAGATTGCCATTTTTACTATGTTGATCCTACCTATCAGGATTGAGACTTCATCTTGATGGACTTTTCCTGTGATGAGTATGAAATGCCCTTCTTCATCTCTTTTGATTGATTTTAGTTTGAAGTCTATTTTGTTAGATATTAGTATTGCTACACCAGCTTGTTTCTTGGGTCCATTTGATTGGAAAATATTTTCCCAACCCTTTACTCTGAAGTAACGCTTGTCTTTGAAGTTGAGGTGTTTTCCTTGTATATAGCAGAAGGATGGATTCTGTCTTCTTATCCATTCTGTTAGTTTGTATCTTTTTATAGGCAGGTTAAGACCATTGACATTGAGGGATATTAATGTCCATTGATTGTTGGTTCTTGTTTGTTTTGGATTTATTGTTGGTGGTGTCATTGTGTGTGGATTTCACCCTCCTGTTTCTTTTCCTGTTTGGTAAAGTTGGATTATCTATTGCTTATGTTTTTGTGAGTGTAGTTATCTTCGTTGGGTTGGAGTTTTTCTTCCAGAACTTTCTGTAGGGCTGGATTTGTGAATATGTATTGTTTAAATCTGGTTTTGTCATGGAATATCTTGTTTTCTCCATCTATAGTGATTGAAAGCTTTGCTGGGTACAGTAGTCTGGGTTGGCATCCATGTACTCTTAGTGTTTGTAGGACATCTATCCAGGACTTTCTGGCTTTCAAAGCTTCTATTGAGAAGTCGGGTGTAATTCTGATAGGTCTGCCTTTATATGTTAGTTGGCCTTTTTTCCTTTGCTACTCTTAATATTTTCTCTTTATTCTGTAAATTTGGTGTTTTGATTACTATGTTGCAAGGGGACTTCTTTTTGTGGTCCAGTCATTTTGTTGTTCTGTAAGCTTCTTGCATATTCTTCTGTAGGTTGGGGAAGTTTTCTTCTATGACTTTGTTGAATATGTTTTCTGTACCTTTGAGCTGTATTTCTTTACCTCCTTCTATATCTATTATTCTTAGGTTTGGTCTTTTCACAGTGTCCCATATTTCCTGGATATTTTGTGTTAGAGATTTGTTGGACTTGAGATTTTCATTGGTTGATGACTGTATATCCTCTAGAGAGTCTTCAACAACTGAGATTCTCTCTTTCATCTCTTGTATTCTATTGATTATACTCACATCAGTTCCCAATTGTTTATCCAGCCTTTCCATTTCCAGCATCGCCTCATTCTGTGTTTTCTTTATTGTTTCTATTTCAGCTTTCATGCCTTGAATGTTTTGAGTCCTTCCTTCACTTGTTTGGTTGTTTTTTCTTGGCTTTCTTTAGATTCTTTAAGAGAATTACTTATTTCTTGACCTTTTTTGTTTATTTTTTCTTCTATTTCTTTAAGAGATTTTCTTGTTTCCTCTTTAAGGGTCTTGAACATCTTCATAAAGTAGATTTTTAGGTCTGTCTCTTCTTCCTCCTCTGTGTTGTGCTTTTCAGATGTTGCTGGTGTGGAGTCCCTAGATTCTGGTGGTGTCATATTGGTCTTTCTGTTGTTGAGTGTTTTCTTATTCTGTCTTCTTCGCATCTCTTCTTCTAGTGGGTACAGGTCAGGTCTCTTTATCTCCTCTTGTCACCCTGTGGTGTGTGTGGGCCAAGACGTCAATGTCTGCAGCTCTGGACAGTCTTGCCTCTCTTGGTAGTCTCCTCACTCAGCAGGGGTCAGGGCGGCGGAAGGGGAAGGAAGAGTGAGGTGTTTCCGGACTCAGGGAGATCCTCCCTGTCTGAGTGGGTCCACTCTATGCCAGGCGTAGACCCAGAGAGATCTGGTGGGGGGTGATAGGGGAGTTAAGCAGGAGTAGGGCAGGAACAGAGGGTACACTCACCTTAGGAAAAGTGGGGCCAGTGGAGAGCCAGTTATACATTTTTCTTAAAGGAGATTCTGTCATGCAATTGATGAGCATATTAACTATTGATTAATGCAAATGGACCCTGTATTCCTCCACAGATATTCCATTTTGATATCGCTTTCTATACAACAGGTCCTTGTAGACAGAATTAGCCATACTAATTAAAATAGGTCAGACATCACTCTTCTCCATCGGACACCCTGGAGAACTGAGAGTTGTAGACAGATTTTTCTTTGGGCTACCAGTTTACAACTTAGTATTTATTATTAGTTATAAAAGATTGCCCTGCAGCTTAGGCTTGTTCCGCTTATAACTTGAATGAACTCATTTCCTTCATCTACGTGTTGCCATGTGACTCATGGCTTTTCCTTCTTTCCCTGCATGTTGTGCTCCCTCTGCGTTTGGCTGGCAGCTCTACCTTTTTTCTTCCCTGAGACCTCACTGTCCCCCGAAGTCCTGCCTAACCTCTTCCTGTCTAGCTATTGGCCTTTCAGTTCTTTATTAAACCAAGCAGAGTGATACATCTTCACAAAGGAATATTCCACAACAGAGATCCCATACAGAAGAACAGGCCTCCTATACCTGTAACTTAGACACTTGGTGCTTTGATGGGGGATGTTCTGTATATGTTTCTCTTATTGGTTGATGAATAAAACACTGTTTGGTTAATAGCCAGGCAGGAAGGATAGGCAGGGCTGTGAGAGGAAAGAGGAAGAGGCAGAGAGAGACTGCTAAGAGATGCTGTGTAGCCGAGGAAGGAGTAACAGGTCTGGACCTTTCTTGGGTAAGAGAAGACCAGTGCAAATACATAGATTAATAGTTATGGCTAAGAATTGAGAGAGAGCTAGCCAGTAAGAAGCCTAAGCCACCGCTAAACAGTTTAATAATTAGTATAGCATCCGTGTGTCTATTTGGGTTTAGTTGGTGGCAGGACCAGGCTGGAAAGAAATTCTAGCAACAGCACTTCATAATAAAGTGATACTAATTTTCATCTTTGGTATCTCAAAAGGACATACAGGGTTATTATTATTCATTTGTATAAAAATAATGGATTGAAGTGATATTGACAGAGTCCTCTCATGCAAACCCTATGCTTTTAAATTTAGCCAACAATAACACATGATTGCTCAGATTCAGTAGCCAATCAAGGGTTTATGAAGGGAATCTTGTTTAGGCATTTTCAAATTAAGTTGTATTTTATTAGAAAAACTTCAGAGCACTAGGTGAAATAAAAAAAAAAAAAGAAAAACATACTCAAGAGCTTGAGAGATGTCCCAGGAGTTAAGAGCACTTGCTGCTCTTGCAGAGGATTTGGATTCCTAGCACCCACATGGGGGCTCACAACCCAGTTCTAGGAGACCCACTGTGGGCACTGCACACATGTGGTGCACATATGTACAAGCATACAAAAACTCATGCACATAAAATAAAAATGTTTTAAAAGATCATATTCATGATTACAGCAAAACATGGGTTTACATTGTTAAGGGCAAAACTCACTTGAATGAACTATTATTAAGAACACGCATCTTACAGGTTCCTCAGCTCAGCTCTGCTTCTTCCTGCAGTGCTGAGGACCTGCCTGTGTCATCCACCAGGGACTGGGGTACCAATGCTGCTCCTTCTGAGGACATGGGGCCTTAGAGAAAGTGCGGGTCTGTTGTCCTTGCCTCTCAGTTCCTAGGTGTCTGAGCTTCTTTTGACACTTGGCATACAAGCCTAGGCTGCCTTTGGCATGGTGACAGAAGCTTGCTGTGTTCATCCCAGATGTCACCATAGCCCCCTCCAGGGAATGTTTTATAAATGGGTTCATGAGGAGACATGGGTTGCATCCATTTCTGAGTTACTGATACACACTAGAGTGTCCAATCCTGATGACTTATCTGGTTCATGTTTCAAAGGAGGAGTGAGGATTGAGGAAAGAAACAGACAAAAAACCAAACAACAACAACAAAAAAACAGTAGATAGAGTTGATAGGAGAGCTTGTAGTTTCAAGATACCTTTATTCAGATAAATACCAGCCAAATGCAAGCCAGAGTATGCCTGGGGCAGCCGAGCAACGAGGCCAGGGAGAAGGGGGAGGGGAAGGGCTTCCATGTGCTCGCAGTTCCTTAGGAGCTCATGCTGCACTATCCTGACCTCACCTTGACCACGCCTTGACAGGCGTGGTCAGGCACACCTGTAGCCAGCCTTTAACAGGCGTGGCTTACTGTCCCATAGAGTCAGGAGGGCATCAAGTGATCTCCCCCAAGTTTATTGCTCCAAGTTCTTATATACCCCAATTAAAAGGGGGGAAGGCAAAAGACTTCCTTAGCGTGCTACAAGGAACAAACAAATGTAATTACCTCCTTAATATCCAAAACATCAAGGAACCACACCCTAAACCAAATATCCTGTTGTTTAGGTAAGACATCCATTAGCTACACCTTAGGCCAAATAACCTGTTGTCTAGGCAAAACATGCAATAGCCACACCTTAGGCCAAACATACTGTGGTTTAACCTTGAAGCAGCAAGATGATAACAGTCAAGATGGAATGGAGTCACTTCTATGGGCCTCCACACTAGAGCAGACGGGGACTGCCAGGGCTTTAGTGTGGGTCTTGTTTGGGGGTTCTTATATTTACATGTGGTTGCACCAGGTTTAGCTCTAGGATCAAACTGTTCTTCACTGTCAGGGTTGGAAGGGAATCTGCCACTACGTGCTCAGTAGAGAGGCACATTCGGAACGAGACAGCTGGGAAGCAGCTGTGATGCAGGCCAGGGATGGAGGGTCTCAAACAGCAGGACCACGCTGAGCAACAGTGCCCAGGTAGACCCCACAAGCAATAACAGATAGATCTTCAGTGTCAGCGGGTGCTTGGCCTTTTCTAAACAGGTTGCATTTAAACGAGAGTTTCTACTTTTAAAGTGCAGCTCATCTGTGGGGTGTGCAGCAGGTCTTGCTGCACACGATCAGCTTTTCCTTGTCCACATGACAGTAGCTGCCACTGTGCATGTTTCATGGTGTTAGTAGTTGCCAGCACTGGGGCTCCAGTTGTGTACTTGTGGGGACCTCATGCTTTCCTTCTCCCAGGGAGTCACTTTCTATCTAAAATGCAGCAGAGGCTGGTGTTGGGAGGCGCCAGAGAAGGGAATTGCACTGAAATAGTATTTTTAGGCCACTGAGATGAAGCCCTCTCTGAAAACAAGTGACCTGTGTAAGGACATGAACACACAGAGTCGCCCCACGGCATGTCACCACCCTCAGGCTTCCTTGGCAAGTGGGCTAAGGTAGGCAGTCTCTTTACGAAGACGTTAAGTATTTTTATTCATTTGTATTTATTATGAAGAGGTGTCCCTCTTCTGTGGTGGACTTTAATTGCTGTTAAAAGTGTATATTCCGTCAAAAAAGAAAAAAGCAAAAAAGAACGTGGCCCCTCTGTAAACCAAGCAAAAGGAACTAACTCCCTCTCAAGCTCTTGTTTTTTTCAAGAAGTGAATATAATGGGAGAGCGGGGGCAGCCTTATGAGAAATCCAGCCTTTACCTCTTGTCACTTTCTGAGCCCGTTTTCTTCCCTGTGGACAGAGCTGCTGTGAGGATTAAGTGAGGTAATGGATGTTACATGCTAAGCACAGCCTACAGAAGCTCACTAACAAGCAGCTCTGTCTATAACTCCTCCGTGTCTGGCAGGTAAAGTGAGAAGGCTTAAACCAGCGTGTCCGGCTACAGCAGGAGCTTGGATTTTGAATTGATGGACTCTCTTAATTTGTAAGTCCAGGCTTTAGAATTTTGTCTGTTTCCCCTGGACCTGCCAGGTAACTTAAGTGAAGACCTTGTACAATTTTAAAGCTCTTTACAGTACAGGTTCCAGGTAAAACAGGGGCGTCTATCTCATCAGGCTCCATGAAGGTTTAAGGATCCACACAACGTGTGAAGAGCAACATAGAGCGAGTCCTCCATAAACATGTGGTGCTGTTAGTTAAAAGCTGGAATCCATGTAGTGTCTAGGAACTAAGTAATTCAACTCACTTATTTCTGTTAGGAGCATGACCTTCAAAGTCATTCGGATGTTTTAGCTGTATGTGGTGCTAACCAGCACTGCTCAATGGAACCATGAGCTAAGATATTTGCATAATTACAGCTTTTGCAGGGGTAGAGTAAAAGTAAAACTCACCAGTATCAGGACAGTGACATCATGACAGAATGCAGAAAGGTCTCTTCTGTCTGTGATTCCTCATCTAAAAGTCATAACTGATCCTCATCATGAGAGAATATTGGACAAACCTTAGTTGGGAGATACTGTACAAAATAACAGAATACTGCTTAACTGTCATAGGTTTATGGAGGTTAAGGGGCATGTGACAGCTAGATACTTTATCTCTGTATCAGCCAGCACTTAGCAGGTAGAGGCATAAAAACAAGGAGTTTAAGGCCAACCTCAGCTACTAAAGGAGTTTGAGGCCAGCCTGTGTATATTCACCATGCACAGCGGTGGTCTCAGACTTCCTAAGTGCTGGCATGCTGCACCTGGCTGCATTTCAGTTTGGGTCTTCCATTTTCAAGGGCTCCATAGCCCATGTATGTCCTGGGATGATATTTGGGACAGCACAGGATGGGTCAATGATAGGAATGGTTCCCATAGCCCAGTGCTTCTTGGCAGTGCTACTCTGGGATCTCCAGCTCTCTCAGCTCTGATTTTGTGCTCTCCTCAATAAGCTCTTAGTTCTCTCAGAGGTAAATAACTTCTTGGAAGGGGCTCAGGTTATTTAAATTCTGGTGAGTAGTCTAAGAAAAACTGACTTTTAATGCATAAAAGTTATGGTCCTTTCTAGGACACGAATGCTCGTAGCTCTAGCTCTTCCTAAAGAGTGGAGTAGATGCCATTTAAACAAAATCGCTTCAGGTGGTTTTTCACATGGCCTTAAATAACATTATTTGCAAAGGGAGGTATTTTCCCCAACCAAATAAATAGAAATAACTTCAAACCAGCACACACACGCATGCACACACGGGCACACCATCCTCAGAGTGCAAGAATATTTGAATGTTTCCTATATGGGACATCAAGTCTCCGTTTTAACAGCGCCCTCTTGTGGACACTTCTGAAGAAGCAAAGCGGGGAGGTTTGGAATGGATGTCCTCAAGAATTTCCCTTTTTAGACATTGTGGAAAAAGTTGTCTTTGTTTACCATACCTCTCTTCCTGTGGTTGTCTCTGTCCGCCTCTCTGCCTCATGGTTTTGCTCCTGTCTTCTCTCACTCTCTGTTGTTCTTTCTCCTCCCACTGTTGGGACAAAGACTACTCCACCCACCAACCAGTGCTCCTGTCTAATGAACACTCGGTCACCTGAGCAGCCAGGGTGAGGCCACACCTTGTGTTTCCTCTTTGCCTACACAGGACTTTACCTTGGATTTTTTTTTTAACCCCTTCAATCCTTTCTGTGTTCCGAGTCTGAGCCACTGAGAACATTTCCCAGGGCTCCGCTACACTTTTGTAGCCAAACAAATACACGAAAGAGATCCAAAATCAAGCTCTATTTCACTGGAAAAAAAACACATCAAGCACTGGGTATAATAAAAAATCCATTTAAGACTCAGCAAAACTTGTAATTTTATATGGTAGAAGGGAAAGCTCACGAGTCTGCATTATACGGTTATGAAGACTGGCTCCCATCAAACTGAGCGGATACTATAGCCTCTGGAACTCCAAACTCAACGGAGACAGTGGAAAACAAACAGCCTCACCCATGGAGTTCCAGTTTAGAGGCTGAGGTCCCTATACCTTTATGCCTTTAACAATTTAGTTTAGATTTCTCTTGAGCTTTTTAAAAAGAATGCATTTTGCATTCTTTTCCCGAGGCAGTGAGTAGGCAGGAAGCACACATTTAGGAGAGCCATCAGATAGCAAGGATGGAGGTAGATACAGGAGTGGAGTGCATAGAGGTCGAGTCTAATTCTTGAGGAGAGAAAAGAGAAATGTGATTGCTTGGGACCTTTGCTTTGCTGATTTTTCCCATTTACAGGGCACTGACTGACAGCTAAGTAAATAGGTGCCTTTAACACGCAAGCAGCAAATGAAGGTGCTTGTGTCAGGGTTGGGTACTGTCCCTAAAGACCCAGCCATATTTATAAATTAGTCTTTGTTGGAGTGACAGTCCTAGGAGAGCTACAAGTCAAAGGTCTTTTCCCTTATGCCGTTCTCTTTCTCACTCTTTCCTCAGGGGTTGAATTTATTAGGGATTCTCCATATCTCTTCATACAGTAGTGGTCCTTGTACTAGAGCTGAAAAGGTCAAGGAGATAGTGCACCAGAACACGGAGCTGCAGGAGTAACTCAAGGCACTGCCTCACCTCTCTGCAGGGAGCTGAGGCTTCCAGGCAAAGCAGCCTAGGGAGTCAAGGCTGAGGGTCGCTTTCCTGCTGTCTCCTTCTGCTGTGCTCCACTCCCACAGATGGAAGTGACAGGAAACTCAGCCTGAGGACCTGGGTCAAGGGTCAGTCTCTCAAAGCACAGAGGAGGCCGGACAGAACCCATCCCAGGAAGTGTTTCACTTCTTGTTGAGGTAAGTGAGGATAAAATTACACAGACCTTCTGACAGTCAAACAATGTGAGCTAATTGCAGGTTCCCACTTCCTTATGTTCCAATCCAAATGATGGAATGACTTAGGAGTTCTTCCTTCATCACCATTGATTTAGTTGAAAATGTTCATTCTATAGTGTACCACAGGGAGGTGGTTGGTTGTTGTAATACCTTGAGGCAGGGTCTGTCTTCCAGGCAGGTCTGGGACTCAGTATGCAGCCCATTCTGACCTCAGACACACGATCCTCCTGCCTCAATTTCAGGACTGCTGGGATTATAGGTATGTGCCGCTGTGCCAGCTCCAGATTGAGTTTTAACACATAGTACCTGCGCCTTGAACAACCCCTTCCACCTCCTGTGCATGCCAGTGTTCAGCTAAAGGAATCATCTCATGTGTAAGACGTCTATGAGGTGCACCTGCCCAACAATTCCTCTCCCCTTTCTCTGCTTTCCCTATGTCCAGTTTCCCCAGCTCTTGTCCATGTGTTAGGATAAGGCTGCTTTCCATCCTGAGCTCTTGGGATGGAGGACGGATGAAATCCAGACTGTGGGAAATCTGCTTCTTTGCTATAGGAAATCTTCCAAAAAACAGTCCTGTGACATGTGACAAACTAATGTATTATAGTGAGGCTGTTTGCTAACACCACTCTGATGGTAGCTGCTGTGTTTGTAAAAGTGGGAAATCACGTATGAAGACACCCAGCAAAGCCTGCTTCCAAATGAAGCCATCAAAGAAGTTGGGGTGTATGTGTGGGTGTCCAGCTACAGCTGTATATTTGGATGTAGTCTCTTGATTTTCCTTTCTTTTCCCTTTTTGGCTTTATTAGCCAACCATTTCCTTTCTTCTCTTAAGCCAGTTTGCTTTTCAGTCACTAACAAATGAAATTTGTAATTTATATAGTCTGTTGTTTTAAAGTCAATATTGCTTCGTGTAGGTTCCACACATATGGCGTGTCATAATGTGGTCTGGGGTGCTTTTATGTTGCAAGACAGAGAAACATTGTTGACAATTAGTTTGCTGAAAATAAGATTCTTTATAGGTTGTCTGCTGGCACCTTAGAAGTTACCTATCAACTATAAAGAATAGAATGTGTCTCATATGTCTGAAGTAAAGAATGTAGGAATAGGGAACATTAAGAATTAGGTTTTAATATAATAGTGACAAGGCTATTGATGAAGTGAAAAAATATACATTTAGAAGTTACCACTGTTGCTTATATATCTTTGTTAAATACATTCTAGGGCTTCCTTATTTCTGCAGAATAGTTGCAATTAAAACTTCTATTTGCTTTGCTGTTTTTCTCTTTCAGCCTGTGAGTGTGTGTACAGTGTTATTCCTAGGGCAGAAATTCCTAGGTTTTCAGAGCTGAAATAGGTTAGCACATTATTGTTCACACTTTGACCAATACTAATGGTTAAAAGAATAAAACCTAGGTAGGCATTTGGATCTTCCAAATAGCTGTAAAGATAATAAGTATCTAGACTTTGAAGTTTATATCACAGTAATTTATAATTACTGTAGATGCATATTTGTGTATGGAATTGATTCCTAACTTGAGCTTTGGTGGGGACTGTGATCGGCTTGGGATTGTCTGGTAAGCTCATGCCTGTGGGAGAGCATCATGTGGCCAGGACACCGGGATGCCTCAGAAGGCTTCTGATATCCGGTAGCTAATTCCTTTCACAGAAGGTTCGCTTAGTACTCAGGCACCAGTTGCAAGTTAAGTGCCTATCACTTACTTTCTCGTTCAAACTGAAAATTATTATTATTTTTTACTTCTTTTTTGTGTGTTTGGGATGTGTCAGTGTGGGTGGGTACTTTGTGGGTCTTGGCCATTAAACTCGGGTCATCAGGTTTGACAGCAAAAGCCTTATCCTCTAAGGCAGGTTGCCAGCCCTTGATTTTATTAAATAGTGTGTGTGTGTGTGTGTGTGTGTGTGTGTGTGTGTGTGTGTGTGTGTGTGTGTGTACATGACTATGTACACATGTGCACACAAATGTGTGCATGCACATGGTGTGCAGGTTGGGGCAAGAGGTGAACAACATGTCTTCCTCAGTCATTCTCCACCTTTTTTGAGACAGGGTGTCCCCTATCAGTTTGGCTATATTGGCTACCCAAGGGCTCAGGGATCCACCTCTGTCAGCTCCCCTTCCTAGCACTGAGATTACAGACTCACAGAGGCCGCTGTACCCAGCTTTTATGCAGGGGCTGGGGATCCAAACTCAGGTCCTCATACTTCAACAGCAAGCACTTTACCAGCTAAGGCATGTCCCCAGCCCTCTTTACATCTGCTTGTAAACCCAGGTTTCCTGTCACTTCCTCTCCTGGGCATTGATTGTTTCTGTCATTCTCAACTCTGCTCTTGTAAAGAATTTTTCAGTTCACTGCTCAGAGTCTCAAACACATACAAAAAAAAAAAAAAAAAAAATCCAGCCGGTACTTCACTTGGGAAACCATTACATTTATGAATTGATTTGGAAGGAATGAATATTATTGTAACATGTCTTTCCCACCAGAGACATTGCAGGCCCATCTATCAATTCAAATCCTCTTTAATATCACTTGGTAGGTTTTGTAGCTTCCTTGGCAAGGATGTCGTATATTTATGTCATCTTCCTGCTTATGGTTTTTCTGAACACAGGTTTCCCCTAGAAAGCTGTTGGTGTTTTGTTGTTTATTTTGTTCTTGTCTGGCTTACTAAGCTTTATTTATCACCATAATAGCTTTTCAGTTTAGTTTTTGGTAGTGAGTAAGACATATCAGAGCAAATATCTGATAACAGTTTCTTATCTCTTAAACAAAAGCCTAGCAAATATTTCTTTTAAATATTTCTCTGAATATTGAAAAACAGGAAGGGTAGTCCCTTCCTCCTAACCTCAAATGAACACTTCATTGTTTTCTAAGCCCATGTCCAGTGAGGTGAGGTGGCAACTTTTCATGTGGCTAAACGCATCCTTATGGTTCTCATAGGTTGTCTTAGTAGGTGACAACCCCATCATCTTCTCTTTCCTGTCTACATAAAAAGAAACATTTTAACTTTAACATAGTAAAATTATATATAATAAAAAAGTTATCAAGTAAGAACTATAGTTACAATATTTAGTCCATTAACATTTGGCAAAATAAAAAAATATTTTATCATTTATTCTATCTTTGTGAGTCTAAAGTTTTATATGTAACTTATCTTTTATCATAACTACAGAAAATCATAACCATAACTATCTGTCTTTAATTCCATCAAAGACCACAGAAGGATAATATATAAATTCTATAGTTGACAGAGACATCTTGCTGTCTGCACAGTCACCCAAAGTTTTTCTAAAATGTTGGAGCATCCATTTTTAGCCTACAGGCCTAGTATGTCTGGCAGACTTCTCAATGAAGCAGGAAATTTTAAACTGTATTGGCAGTTTGTCAGTCATTTTTCTCTGTGTCCTGCAGAATGTCTCGAAGACTCTTCCATGAAGCAGGAACCCATTTTGCTTTGGCAAATTCAGCAGTCACTTTCCTGTGGGTCCTGTATGTCCAGTTTGGACAGCATACAATCAAACAGTCCAGGCAAGAACTATTTCTTGCCCAAATGGCTAGTCTTGCCATGTCAAAGGCAAACTCCATAACAAGTTTCTTCAATGCCCATCTTCCTCTCTGAAGTAATTGGCAGGGCCAGGAGCAGTTATGTCTCACTGTTATGAAAAATTCTAAACCATTTTAAATGCCATATTCTGTAGGTCTTTGAAAAGTTTGAAGAGTATATATCCATTTGAAATATATCTCTATATATCTAGAAAACCTAACTAACATAACTATAAACTTTGACTATTATAGGTAACTATCTGAAATTTGTACTTAATTATACATTACCTTTTTAAATGGGCTATATAAACACAGTACCTAAACAAGAGGAGAAATACACAAATAACTAAATTTACCTTAAATTTGTATCAATAAACCAAAATCTACATCAATGAAAAGTATTCATTTCTATATTATATATACCTTTTTTCCCATTTACAAAGAAATTGGTTGTGATCACGAACCATTTATCACCAATCCCATTTAAATGAAAACGAACATTTATAAACTGCTTCCTGCTGGTCGGGGGTGCTGTCAGAACTATGGGGGTCATGAGAAAACATAAAAACCTGGCCAAAGCCTGACTGTATAGGAGTCTGAAAGGCTGCATTGTCCCAGGTGTCTTGAAAGTTGTATCACCCAGGCCACTGCTTCAGGGGGGTCTTGCTTGATTAAACAATATTAGTCTGGAAGGAATCTACAGCTTTTCATTTTCTGTAGAAACAAAAAGAAAGCCTCTTTTCCAAAGTAACCTGTCCTTAGACTTAAATTTTGAAGTCAAAGAATTTTTAAATACATAGGTTGGATTAATCCAGCAGCATTTTTAATCAAATGTCTTTTAACAACTGTAGCCATTTCTTCAGCAGTCAAATAATTTGAAGACAAGACAATAACATACAGTACCCAGACTCTCTGTGTACTTTCCATCTTTATGTGGCTTTTTTTTATTACTCTATTTCTTATTTTTTAAGGACTTTCTCTATCCTTTACTTTTCTCTACCAAGCCTCCACATATTTTTAAACATACTGTAAACCCTCTAGAGGTTTTGCTTTTCCCCTCTGAATCTGTCTTTACTGTATATCTTTATCTTTTTCTAACCACGAATCTTTTATCTGCTAAATAGCAAGGCTAAAAGAGCTTTGTTTTTGATGCTTATGCTGAGTCAGGAAGCTGCTCTTAAAGGAGCTGCACAAGCCTCTGCTTGTCTGCGGCAAACAGTCCATCCGAGAAAATGCTGCTACCAAGAAGCCATGCTTGACTTTGTTCTTTTGTTTTTAAAATCCCTTCTTAAGCTTTTGTCAGATTCTATGTGGAAATTTGTTCAAACCATGTCTGGGTGCCATTTTGTTATGGCTGGTTCCACACTATATTAATTATGAAACTGTTAGCCGGTGGCTAGGGCTTCTTATTGGCTAGCTCTGTCTTAATTATTAACCCATAACTACTAAATCTATGTATTTCCACGTGGTCTTGACTTACCAGAGAATGCCTGACTCTCGTCCTATCTTCCCAGGCTCACATAACAACTCATGTTTGTGTACACTTCCCAGAATTCTCCTCCTCTGGTAGTCACACCTATCTTTCCTGCCTGGCTACTAGCCACAGAGTGTTTTATTCATCAACCAATAAGAGAAACATATACACAGAAGGACGACCCCACCAAGTAGGTTTTGTTCATTAAAATTCATGCAAGGATGCTGTTCCAGTTTGTTTTCGTTTGCTATGATAAACACCACAATGAAAAGCAATTACAGAGAAAGGGGGCTCTTTTAACTTAACAGGTTATAGTACATTATCGAGGAAAGCCAAAGCAGAAGCTTTGCAGAGGAATCCATGGGAGAATGCTGCTCACTGGCTTGCTCTTTCTTAGCCCCCCTATTCAGGTAGAGCACTGTCCAAAGTGGGCTTGGCCCTCCTATATCAATTAGCAATCAAGAAAATGCTCCACAATATGCCACGGGCCAGTCTGATGGGGTAATTCTTCAAGATCAACTTTCATGGATTCTGTGTTATTCAAGTTGTTTTTTTAGCATATTCTGAGATGATTTTTCATGTGTGTGTTTAAGTTAATGGTGCATAGATTTCTTACTATAAGGAAATGCCAGGCTGGAAAAATGTCTCAGTGATTAAGAGCACTGAATAATCTTCCAGAGGACCCATATTTGGTTCCCAGTAACTGCATGGTAGCTCACAACTCTTGACCTCCAGTCTCAGGAAACCCAATACCCTCTTCTGGCCTCCAAGGGCACCAGGCACCCATGTGCTACACAACATGCAAGTAGGCAAAACACCCATGCATGCTTAAAAGAAAAGAAAAGAATAGATACCTACATTTGGGGGATTGATTATATATGGTGAAATTTCCTTAATAAGCCACCAAATTGGATATATATATATATATATCCCCTGATTTGTCTTGGTTAGATCTTGCTGTTACCATTATGTCAGTCTCATAAGTTCAGCTACAACCCTTTCAGGTTTTGCCTCCAGACTAGTGTAAACAGCCTGGAGATCCTCTGGTTTTTTGAGGGCCACTGGAGTTTACTCACATGTAGGAGATCAACCCTTCTGGACTGTTAATTTCTTAGTTCTGTTCCTGAGTTTTTCACAGGATGCTAGTCTATTCCATTTTACATTTATGTGCAATTTTTTGTGTTTCAGAAAACTGGCAATATCTAAAATATTTTTAAAAGTCATATAGTTAGTGATGCCTACTGATATCCTGCTATACCCATAGATTGGTGCCTAGCCCAGTTGTCATTAGAGAGGCTTCATTAGCAACTTATGAAACAGATGCAGAAACTCAAAGTCAAACAGTAGGTGGAGCTCCAAGAATCCTGCTGAAGAGAGGGAGAAAGGATGGTAGGAGCCAGAAGTGTCAAGAACACCACAGGAAAAACCACTAAATCAACTAATCTGGTCTCATATGGGCTCACAGAGATTGAACCGACAACCAGGGAGCCTGCATGAGACTGATCTAGGCACTGTGCCTATATGTTACAGTTGTATATCTTGGGTCTCCTGTGGAACTCCTAACAGTAGGAGCAGGGGCTGTCCATAAAATTTTGGCTGGCTTTTGGGACCCTACTCTTCATACTGGGTCCCCTTGCCCAGCCTTAAATCATGGGGAGGTGCTTAGTTTTACTGCAACTTGATATGCCATGTCTTGTTGATACTTACGGGACACTTGCCCTTTCCTGAACAGAAATGGAGGAGGAATGGATTGAAGGGTGGGAACAGATAGAGTGGGTGGGGGAGAGGGACTGGGAGGAGATGAGGAAGGGGAAACTGTGGCTGGGATGAAAATTAAAATAAATTAATTTAAAAAGTTATATGGTATTTATTTGGTGTTATATTTTCTTTAAAATTAAAATAAGACTCATTAGTATCAATGATCCTTTCCTTTCCTTTCTAATATTGGGAGTATGGGTTCTCTTTATCTTCATACTGAAAGAATGTTGCTCAGATTCATTGTTAAAATAAATATAGTACTTTTAGTTTATTGTTTAATAGTTCCTGCTTCTTAATTTAATATTTTAATACATATATTAACTACTTAGGATTTATAAAGCTTCATTTAGTTTTTTAAATTACTATCAAGAGATGAATTCATTGGAACCATTTAATTTCATTTGTGTGTGTGCTGCATGAATGTGTGTATGTACGTGTGTGTGTGTGTGTGTGTGTGTGTGTGTGTGTGTGTGTGTGTATGCGATTGTGTGCATGGTGCATTCACACATGCTTGGCCAGTACAAGACGTTGAGTGTCTTCCTCTCTACTCCATCCTACTGCCTTGAGACAGGATCTCTCACTGGACAGGGAGCAGTGAGCTCTCAGGATCATGCAGACAGTCCCCTTGTACTTCTTGCTGTCCCTTCACACATGTTTTTTGGGAGACTTTGATTCAATGTGTCATTTGAGAAAGCCATTTATGCCCTGAACTGGAGAGTCTAACTTGCCTTTGATATACCTAGTAATCCTGTCCTGAACTAATTTGAAGATTTAAACGGGGGAGATTGGATAGTAAAGTGGGACATTAATATTCATGATTTATAACTGCACCTGTCAAAACTTTGTTTATATTCTTATACCCAGATGACTTATGAAACTCCAAAGAAAAAGTGGTATGGATGCTTCTGCGTATCTATAATTAGAGGAATTACTAGTGGTAAGCTGTGTCCAAGGTTATTTATAATTGCATTCTTTAGGCAGCACAGCCTTTGAGAGACTGGGCTGCAAGCAATCTTTCAGGGTCAATTCTTGCAACTCACAGCCTTGGTTTTTCTTTTTCTTTTCTTTTCTTTTTTCTTTTTTCTCTTTTCTTAGGACACAAAAGATCACTAACATAGTAGCAGGTCTAACTGAGTTTTAGCTATAATCCAGGCTTATTTGTGTGAACACCTTCTATGAGACCAGCTCCTGTGTTAACAAGCTATAGCTTATATATCTATCCTGTGCAGTGCTATGTTTCTTAGTTTATAGCATGCATAGGTGTTGTGTATACAGCACCATGCGATACAAATGACTTTTCTGCCTTCCACCACTCCTCCATTTGCCTCTCCCTAGGGCATTTTGGGCTACATCATTTCATCTACTCCACTAAGCTACTGATTTTTCTTGACATACCATGAGTCCCAAACAGATAGCTATTTCCCTTCTCTACTGTCCTTTTTCATGACTTCTGGTCACAACCCACTAGCTTTTGAGAGAGCTTTGCTTTGCTTTTCAAGTGGTTCAGAACTTAAGAACAGGAGAAACTCTAGTTCCACATGAATTTCTTATAACAAGGCAGTCTACTCAAGACATAAAACAATTCAGAAATGAAAGTGGACAATGATATTTTGAAGCACATGATAGTTTTACATCTGGATATTTTTCTTCTTTTCGTGTGTATATGGCATATGTGTGTGCATGTTTCCATGTGTGTGCACATGTGTGTTAGGTAGTGGATAGGCCTGAGGTTCATATTGGGAATCTTCCTTGATTGCCAGCATGCCTAAGAGATCATCCCCCTGTCTCCACTCTTCACACTGCTGGGATTTCAGGTGAGCACGCAGTCTTTCTTGACTTAAAAATAATTCACCTCCCCTCTTTCTCTCTCCCTCCCTCCCTTCCTTTATTCCTTTCTGTATGTGTGTGCATATACCTGCCATGGTGTGTGTGTGTGTGTGTGTGTGTGTGTGTGTGTGTGTGTGTGTGTGATGGGACAGTTGGTGGGAGTAGATTCTCTCCTATGATATGGTTTCTGTGGTCAGTTTCAGGTCATCAGGATTGATGGCAAGCCCCTTTACCACTGGGCCGCCTTGCTGGCTTTGCCTAGCTTGTTCTATGTGGATACAGTGCAAGGTCCTCATGTCTATGTAGCGCATCCACTTACCCACTGAGCCATACCCCTAGTTCCAGCTTCATGTATTTTATATAAAACTGTAAATAATAAGATCAAATGTATGCTATGTTTATCACTTGCTTTTTCCACTATTCATGTAATCCTTGGCTTGAACCTCTGATGGATGTGGATTTTTCCTTTGCTTTTGTTGGTGCCCCTGAAAGATGAATAGCTCTTTTTCCCCTTTAAAAATGAGAACGCACACTTTCAGTTTATACCAGTAGATGTCATCCATTCACACAAAGCATAATCTAATACGTCTAAGCAATTCAACTTAATGTCTAATCCTAGCCTGCACAAACGAGCGCCTTGGGTGAAGGGTATTTAGGTTTTAGCAGAATTTAGGGTTTTCTTGATTTCTCTCTCTCTCTCTCTCTCTCTCTCTCTCTCTCTCTCTCTCTCTCTCTCTCTGTGTGTGTGTGTGTGTGTGTGTGTGTGTGTGTGTGTGTGTCTGTCTGTCTACCCTCCCCCTCCCCGCACGCCCCCCACCCCTGTGGAGGTTGGAGGATGACTTTCTGTTGTGATCCACACACTCTACAGTGTTTCTTCATTACTGTGTACCCCAGGTTAGCGGGCACACAAGCTTCAGGACTTTCTCTGGTATCCCATTTTGCTGTAGTAGCACTGGGGTTATAGACATGCCCTAGTGTCAGGGTCCATAAAATGACTTTGCTTCTTCTTGGTTTCAGGTCAGAGAGTGCAAAGCTATCCTTACACTTTCAAGGTTAAAGTCATAAGACCTAAAGGTCTAAAGCATGGCTACAATAGGATGTTTGGTTTTAGGCATGAATATCTTACCTAAATAGCAAGAGATTTAGTCTAAGGTGTTACTAAATATTACTAAATGTTTGGAGAATTAAGGAAGAAAGACTATTTGTTCCTTTTATTATAATAAAGAAGTCATTTGCCATTTCCCCCTTTTTGGTTGGGGTATATAAAAATGTTGAAGAATAAACTTGGGACATTCAGTATTCACTGGATTGCCCTCCTGACTCTATTCTTTGTCTCTCTTTTTTCCTTAGTATCTCTACCTGCTATTTCTCAATCCACACTCCCCCCATGTCTCAATCCACACCCCTCCTCTCAGGTACGAACTGGGCAAGTCAGCTGGATCCAACTGAAGCCTCCCAAAGATGGGTTATTACACATCTGCACACCTAGCTTTACCTGGATTTTGGATATCTGATACTTGCATCTCCCCAGCCAGAGAGCAGGTTTTTTTTTTTTTTTTTTTTTTTTTTTTTTTTTTTTTTTTTTTTTTTAATGAAGCTCAGAGGTTTGGAGATATTACTCTTGTAGACTCAAAATTTGTCCGTTTCTATGGGGAAGTTCTTAAAGAATTACTTTGAATAGCTACCCTAAGAAGGTTGTCATGGTTTCCTGAAAAGGGTTTTTAGTCTCAATCCTGTCAATGAAAATTTGAAACATAGTAAAGCACTTTTAAAACCTAAAATAATCATTAAAACTAATGAAAAATTCGAATTGTAGCAACTAGTATCACTTAATGATTTTTGAGAATTTTCATATACATTGTCTTTTTCTCCTTACGAGAATCCTCTGAGGTCATAGATCAGTTTATTTCCATGCAGACAAGTTAGACTTCTTCAAGGTCATGTAGCTGGCAAATGACAGAATTGAGTCTAGAATAAATCTCTTCTGTTTATTCAAATCTGCATGTATCCTATGTCAAAAGTGTTATAGTTTAAAGCACATGTTTAAAATGGGTAGTCCAAACAGGGCATGGCAATGTACTCCTATCATCTTATCAGTCAGAAGCAGAAACAGGAAGACCAAGAGTTTGAGGTCAACTTGGGCTAAGCAGTGAGACTCTGTGTAAAACAAACAACCCCAAACAAAAGCCACCAACATCACCACCACCAACAAAAGCCACCATCACCACCAAAAGCCACCATCACCACCACCAACAGCAAAAGCCACCATCACCATCACCAACAAAAGCCACCATTACCCCCACCATTAAAAGCCACCATCATCAACAAAAGCCACCACCACTACCAACAACAACAGAAGTGTGACCACCATTACTACCACCACCAATAAAAGTCACCATCACCACCACCACCACCAAAAGCTACCATCACCACCACCACCAACAAAAGTGTGAAAGGAAAAAGCATTCCACAGTCTAAATCAGATCTTTAGATACCTTTTATTTGGCATTTGTTACGTAGGCTCACACTGTGTTTTTGTTAATATAAATTGAAATCTTTAAAAATGGGTATTTTGGTAGCTAGAGAGATGGCTCAGTAGTTAAGAACTCTGGCTACTCTTCCGGAGAGCCCTCAGCACCTGTGTGGCAGTTCATAACTGTAGCTTCAGTTCCAGGGTGTCCAACATCCTCACATAAATATACGGGTAAGCAAAACACCAATGCACTATAAAATAAAAATAAGCAAACATTGAAAAATACTACCATTTTCTTACAAAGGTGGAAAGTGTGTTTCTGGGGGGAAGTCAGAAGACACTGCAGTTCTCTTCGCTGTGGCATATGCTACTGGAGCTGATCTGCCACCATTTTGCCTGGGATCTTCTACTCCCCGTTGCTTTCTTTTGGGCCATGACATTGTCTTATCTGTACACAGCCATATTTGAGGTATCCTAACCACTAGACCAGCAGGGAAGACATTACAGCTGTATATGAATTTGTGGGTCTTCTCAGTTGCAGTCTTGGTACCTATTCAAACTTCGTTGTTATGATGTATGTATTCAAAGTTTACTGTTATGCTTCAGCATACTTAGCTTTCAGCAAACAGTTACAAAGAAAAGCAGCGTCAATATATCAGCACTCTGAATCATCAGGGCCAGGATTACAGTTTTTCAGTGTCTGAAGCAATCCTCAGTTTTGTCTTTAAAAGCTTCCCACTGCCTCACTCTCTTGGAATATGCCCCTAGTTTACTATGATACATGTGTTCCCCTTGCAATGTTCTCATAGTCCCATATAAATGTCATTATTCTACGGAAATGTCTCTTTGGATTTTTGTTGTTTATTTTTAGGTTAACAAAATCAGACTGGCCACCATACTCATTTGGTGAGTCCTAAGATGGGGGCGGGGCATGAAATCTAATGGAAGCAGAAAAGCCACCAAGTAGCTGATGACTGAAATCACCCAGGCAAGTCTTCCTCTCCCAACAGATGAGTGTGAAAACAAAGGCCTGAAGACAAGCAGGATTTCTGTGGAAGAAAGGACACTGAGAGGGAGGGGATGGGGAGCAGGGACAGGAAAGGGGCTCCTGGAAGCAGGGGGATCTGTCTGCTGGAGGATTTGGAGAAGTCACACACTTGGTGTGGTCTAAGCATTTGATGCAGGGAGAGGAAAGAACAGATGTGTCAAGAGATGAGGAACAAGGGACGGAGTTGCACTTGTAAAGGGTCATGTGGGGCGTTTGATCCTAACCTAACGGCCCGGGAAGCCATGGACAGTGTGCAGCAGAGGGAGTACACATGAATTATAGTTACACTTACGATGTTGATTGAAGACTTTGAAATGGGATGAGGAGGGGCTGGAAGGTGAGGTGGAGAGATACTGGATGCTGACAATGCAGTAACCCTGGCAGAAGAGGAAGAGAAACACTTGGGGCATAGCTGACAAGGACAGGATTTGACTCACTGTGAAGCAATGGGAGAACGAAGACTGCTGGTTGAGTGGCTGAATGGAGGTGCTGCTCCAGAGAGAGAATGTAGGTGGGGACACCATGCTTATTAGTAAGGACATGGCTCTTTCCATGCCTGCCCATTTCAAATGGCAAATGCAGCTTAAAGTACTCAAAGGCACCTTTGGGATGCTCAATTTAGCTCTGAGTTATCCTTCTCAGGGCCCTGATGTGGGAGCTACTCTGCTCACTCAAATTTGCTGTCTGACAGCTTTAAGTGAGGCAAGAGGAAGATAACTGTTGCACCAGACAAAAGCAAGCGTGTGGCACTGGGAACTCAGTGGCTCAGAAGACAGGACTGACACACGATCCACCTTTAATGTAGCAAACTTTCCATTCCCCACCCTCTGCACAGGCATCTGCACACACAAATCAAAACCCTCTTAAGTCATGGAATAAAAAAAAATGAAAAAAACAAGCAAATAAAAAGTACTTCCTGGGGGGCGAATGGAAAGTTTCTTTTCCTTTTTTTTCTTTCTTTTCTTTTCTTTTCTTTTCTTTTTTTTTTTTTTTTTTTTGCTCAGTTTGTTTTTCAGGCACAAGAACAATGATTCTGAATATTTAAAACCACAAACAGAGATTTTGGGACAGGTCACATAGATGGGATGTTGGCGATAAACATCATTTACATAGAAGCTTGCTTTGCTGCTCCCCTGCTTGGTACCAAATGTCTCACATATCCGAGAACCATAGTGGTTGTGTAGAAGCAAACAGATTCCTATCAAATACAAACATACATATTCACTTGAACTAAAGTGGAATTCAACTATAACTGGTCCAACCTTTCTCCCCTTGAGGAAGAAACACTACACTTGAATTTTATTAGAAAAGTTGTTTTCGTATTACAGGAATTTGGAAGCTCCTTTAGGACCTTAAGACCTTCATGAACATAGGAGGCCAAGGAAGTGATGTAACCATGAACCCATTGGGTTCATTGCTTGTGATAAAGCTGATGACTCAAGGATAAGTTATCAGGGTAAGGAGTGAGATTTATTTGTAAAGTTATCAAACCAACAAGATCGAGAGATGGAGGCTATTGCCAACAGGACCATCATCTAGCACATGGCTATGGCATGTGGGTTAGGTAGGGATTTCTGGGGAAGGCACCAGGGTAGTTATAAACTTTGGATGCTATGCTTCTGTAATGCATGGGCTGCTGTTATCTGTAGTCAGTGGAAAGTCTGGATTCTGTAAATCTGAAGAAAAGTTACTGATTAGAAAGGCTTATGACTCATGCCATTTTAGTTCCATTTCCCAGAACTAGTTATTCTTCAGTGAATTAGTAACTGTACAAAAGTTACTATCTCCCCCCCCCCCCCAATGAAATGGTGAGAACATATTGGGTGGCCTTAATCGGAGAGGTCATCTTCAGCAAAGTTAGTGGCAGAAGAATAATGTATTATCTGGCCATGTCACTTCCACATGTAATGATTTTTTAAAAACTCATTTAAGAACAAGAGAAGCTAAAGGGCTAATTCAGGACTTTCCTCTATAAAAACACACCCAGTAATTTCTGCCCAGATGAACATGGGCCAGCATCAGTGTGTATGATGGTAATGTAGAGTGTGGAACCTGGAGTTCCACTGTGTTCGGATTGACCTGATTCTCCTGTTTGTCAACTATGTGACCCTGCACTTTACATAATCCCCCTCACTCTCAGTTCCTCATCCATGATCCAGGAATGATAATGGGATGTCCTTGGTAGAACTGTTGGGAGACCTGAATGAATGAATGCATTTGAAACAGTCCAGGTGCTCAGCAAATGCTCATCATTTGGTTCTTGCCTTGAATCTTCCTCAAGAAACTGTAGCTTGGCTCTAGAGCTGGGGCAACTTGGTGTGCAGGAGAGCAGTCCATACTTGTGATGTAGGAGCTAGCTCTCTGGAGGTCGCAAGGGGAAAGGACCCACATTGAAAAGTATGAGTTGCTTGCACATACTGCAATGAAGATGGGCTAAGTATGTAGTATTCAAGGAAGACCTCAGCTACACCTTCATGACTGTGATAGTTAAATCTCTGCCATACATAATAAAGCTACAGGCTGGACATGGAGCTCTGGGCACAGGAGAACACCATCTAATTAGCAGCCAACAAGACACACACAAGGTTGATCATAGCAACAGTAGCCTGGGTTGAGTCAAGGTCAGCATTGAACAAACTACAAGCGAGAGATGGGTAGAGTGGGCTTCAACCATTGAACTGGATGGGTAGCATATGAACAGTGTATGCTCAACAACTTCTTGGACTCTCCATTGTCTTAGCAATTGGTGGCCCAGAGAAGAGTTAGTTTGTGTAAGTTACCTTGAACTTTGTCTAGTCCTTGTCATAGCTCTCTAAAGACCCTAGACAAGGAGGCTGAATGATCTTGTCCTCTCCTGGAAACCCCTTCCACTCTTGGGAGTTACTCACACTTTAATTTCTCACTGTCTTCTGTTTTCTTGTGTTCTTGTAATTCTCTGTAAGTAAGCTCCTCTTTGCATACTCCCCTGAGTATTCCCATCTCTAATCTTCATTGGCATGAGACAAGGAACTTAGAGCCACTGTCCCAGATCCACTTAACCGCAAGTGTCTGGCACTGTCGGTGTATTGTCCTTGAGAAAACACAACTGGTCTGTGAAAGGCCCTATGGCTCTCAAAATCACTGCATCAGTTGGCCCAGAGCTCAGTGGGATGTTGGAAAAACACATCATCTGTGATTCTACCAGTAACTCTTCTTGATGCTGTTGGGGGTACAGTGGAAAGAGAGGGAAAAATTGGGGCAACAAGTTTCCAGCGGTCCTGGGAGTCCATCATCTGGTTCAACCTTCATGAACACTTCATATTCTGACAAATCTCTAGAGTCTTGGAAAAGACAACAAGGGACAGACCCAGAGGCCTGAGGAAGCTGCAGGCTCAGCTCCCCTCCCCACCCTGGCTTCTAAAGTTAAGTTCTCTTACAGTATCTCCAACTTTGTGGTTCTGTAGCTCCAAACCCAAGTGTGCTTCAGAGCAACACTTTGGTTGCTCTCAAGTGATATCTTCTGCCCTAGAGGTCACTTCTGAGGGTCAAGAGTCAGTTACTTCTAAGAGACCCAGCTTAGATCCAGTACTCTAGAAGTCAGATAAGCTCTCAGAGTGACAGGATCACAGGCCTTGGCATGAGTGATGGGCTCACAGGTCTTGGCATGAATGGCTTTTCCTTCTTTGTTACTGGAAAACTTGGGAACTAGTTCAAATGTCAGCACAGATATTTATTAAAGGACTTGAACCATGCCTGGTTATGAGATGGGAAAAATAACTTAATACATGTATAATAATATTAATATAATATAAATATATATACAAAAATCCACATAAAACAATGTAAATATAGTATCAACTATATTCATAGTATGGTATATTTTATACATAGTAAACATGTATTAGTCCACATTGAAGTGTGTGTGTGTGGTGTGTGTGTGTGTGTGTGTGTGTGTTGTGTGTGGTGTATGCCAGGACATACAGAGGCCAGAAGAGGACATTGGTTGTTTTTCTCTACCATTCTCCTGGATGCTGCTCAAGACCAGATCTCTGATGGGTCCTGAAGCTCACCGTTTTGTCTAGGTAGGGTGACAAGTGAGCGCTTGGGATCCACCTGTCTCTGCCCCACTGTGCTGTGCTGGGGTTACAGGCATGGTCAGCCACACCCAAGTTTTCACTTGGCTGTTAAGGATTTGAATTCAGGTCCTCATGCTTGGCAGCAAGTGCTCTTACACACTGAGTCATCTCCTTATCCCCTCTACTTTAAATTTTAGGTATATTTTTAAATAAGATATATTTCACATAAAATTTAGGTGTCTGTAAATAAACTATTTGTATTATTGCTATTGCTACTGTCTCCCTTACCTTTTTTTTTTTTTTTTTTTTTTTTTTTTTTTTTTTTTTTTTTTTTTTTTTTGCAGGGGCAGAGGCATTTATCAGGCTTTTTAGCTTTCTTGCTTCTTCCTGGAACATTCTTCATTCAGATGTTTTAAAATTTCAATTTCTTCAATAACTTCTGTCCTTCCCTGGACTTTTTATCTCTGTAGTGAACAACCCAGACAGAAATGTGTCAAAATATGTCTTATTCGTCATATGGGTTGGATTCCTCAGTCCCCAGCAGCTATTGATCTAGAGATATTTTTGAATAAATGACTTCTGAAAAACAATAGGCCTTGTGTCTCTAACCAGAATGAGGGCAGCATTGTCCTCCTGTCTTCATGGCCAACGAGAACCGGTGAATTAAACATTCATAATAGTAATAAACAGTAATGCTTCTCACCCAGCATTGCTATCAATGGCCCATGAAGTTCCTCACCATACTCATGACACATAAGTAGCTTTGAAAATAAAATTCATTCATTCACTCACTCACTCACTCACTCACTCACTCACTCACTCACTCACTCACTTACTCATGCACTCATCCATCCATTTATGCAGCACTGGGCACTTGACATGCAGGAGGAGGTGCTGTCTTAAGTTGTCCATGTAGAACCTTCAACTGAATAGTAAATGTGACACTACATCAACCTCCACAAACCCACTTCCTCTCCAGAAAACAGAAAACAACTGAGAATGTGAATTCACTGCCACTGTTGAACACTGGAGGGGAGGACTGCAGCTGTTCCTGGCAGACATGAAGTCATATTTCTGGTGTGTCTTTGCCCTCTGCTTCCAAATCGGGGTTTCAACAGGTGAGTGGCCCAGCTGAACTTCTTCTTCTTAACTTATAATTCAAGTGAACATTAAGAAAAATCTAAAGTAGAAAACGTTGTTACAAAAGGATTTTTTTTGAAAGCACAATTTGTGAAGCATTGCAGCCCACTGCTCAAGGCTCCGAGTCACCCCTGTCAGAGGGGATGGTACTGACTTTGCATTGCTTCTTTTGATACTGTGTTTTAACATGGAAAAGTATGTTTCAACAGACCGTTAAAATTTTAAATTACTTGCTGGGAGTTACCTCTCAGTAGGTAAAGTAGAAGACTGGCTTCACTGTTTTCAGAGAAAGATGAAAGGCAAGGTAACTTGTGTCAACAGAATGAAAATTAAATAGCTCTGGCATTTGGGTTGGGAATCCTTCTATAGTAGGAAATAAAGTGGACGGCCTTCAAAATGAAGAAATTGGACTTTAATCTTACCTGGATGGTTCTACGTCTTAAATGTGCAGCTGGCCATTTTTTCTTTCTTTGTTTTGTTTCTTAGAGACACAGTTAAAACAATCTTGCCCACTCCTATAAGGTTTCTAGACACTTAAATATGAGGGTCATCCTGAAATAAAAAGGGAGAGGTGATGACTGAAGCCTTCACCAGCCCCTGTAAACCTTAAATCATCTGATGCCTTTGATTCTTTTTCGTGGGTTGCATTTATCAGGCCACACAAGGCAGATTAAATGTGGCTGTGTGCAGTGAAAATTACTGCACTAATTCTTATTACATACACTTACATGTTATTTTTCCTTTTTTCTTTAACTATGGGTGCTGCTCTTGAAATTGGGATAAGTGAAGTAAGACATTAAGGGGGGAGGGGATATCTTTAATAGGAGAAGTGAAATCAGAGTAGTCAGTGTTATTAGTCCACCCAGAGACACATTTTTCAGTGGTAAATAAAGAAGTAGACATTACTTTTCTTTCCAAAAAGAATATTAAGACTAAAATTGAATTTGTTCAGTGGTTCATCTAGTGCTCTCTCAAAGTTACACAAGTGTTTTTAAGAAGAGCGAAGAATGAACAAAGAGGGCTGTCCCTCACTCACCTGGAATAGGTACCAAGAACAGCTCTGGGCCACTGCTTTTTTTTTTTTTTTAGTTATGTTTTCTTCCAGAAATTCTTAGCAGCACAAATGACCCCAGAATAGCCAACGTAGGGTAATCCATTCATTTACTTATCCACTCATCTGTCCATGCATGCAGCACCAGAGACTCGACATGCAGTAGGTGCTGTGCCAGCCATTGTGTGAACAATGAGAAAAACCAGGTGTGGCCACTCTGCCGAGACTATGAGCACTAGAGAAAGAGATGTCAATCAAATAACAAGTAGAGGCAGAACTCATTTCCATGAGAGAGTGTACCAAGGAGTCAGGTCGGGTGGGGAGGGTATGTAGGTAGCTGGAGCCACACAGACTTTTCTGTGGAAATGGCACTTAAGTTGAAATTGAAGGACAAATAGGACTCAGTGGAGAGATCAGCATCAAGGTAGGAGAGAAAACTTTATGGAAGGTAAATACGAAGTATCCATAGTGTTCAAAAGAAGGCCAGAGGACTGGACCAGGGTAGATGCAACTGAGCACAGGGGAAGAAGTTGGGGATGATGCAAGATGAGGCTGAGAAGGAGGAGAACAGGAGTCAGGCTACTCAGACAACGAGGAACAGGCTAAAGATTCTGGCTTTTCTTTCAAGAAAATTTGTAAGTTATTGATTGCATGGTTTGTTTGTACTGTCTCAAAAGTTTTCAGTATACCAAACCCGTTTGGGCAGTTACGATGATGGTGCTATACTCAAAAGAATTGTATGAGCAGGGGTACTATTTCTGTAGGGGGATAGATTCAACCACAAGTTTATCACAAGTTGACAAACTAAGCTGATCAATATATTCTTCTGGAATCGTCACCCTATATTTCAAAAGACTAAAACCAATGTTAATTATACTCATCACAAGAAAAACTGTACTATGTAGAATGCCATTTTTCCAATGACAGGCATCGAAACAATGGAGGCACAAACAGCTAAAAGGTGATAATAAACACACTAACAATAGTCATATGCAAAGTGCTTCCCCCAGGGTATATACACCCAGGAACTCCCATTTTCACAGCTAGAAACCCAGAGACAAACTCAAGTAAACTAAGAGACTCATGGGCCCTCTGTAATACTTTTAATGCCTCCAACTCTTGGCTTTCCTGTACCACTGTAGTGATTCTCACCCTCAAGCAGTGCCAGGAAAGACTCACAAAACAGGAAAGACTAACTGATTTGTCACGCAGTAATCAGTAGCAGAACCATAAATTAGAACCCCAGTGTGCCCAGCTCCACTGAAGTGGGACAGAAATAACAAATTTCCAGGGGGTGGGGTTCTGAGCAACTTTGTTATTTGGCGGTAAAGTAAGAAGATTGAGAGTCTTAGGATGTGCCCAGTCTTCATTGGATCGCAATGTAAAATTTAACGAAGCCTTCTCTTCTCGTGAGTCATGGATAATAGGAGGCTCTTCCTTACAGAAGAAACTATACAAGAAGAGCTTCTTCCCAGGCAATGGGAATGTTAGTGGGTGACCTGCTGAATTCTTGCTTTCGAGAGACTGCTTTAGAAGCAGTGTGGAGAATGCAGCCAGTGGGACTGATTGCTAGCGGGTGATGTCTAATAAATGCGGGTCTCATGAGGCATTCCATCAGGAAGCTGTGAGGGTAAACCTTAGGCCCACTTTATCTCTGATAGTGACTGAAGAGTCATTTTAGAATCCCACCATCTTGGGAGAAACAGCCCTTTGGTGCTTTTAGCACCACATCCGGTCTGGGGAGATGAACTGACCTCTGAGCCCCTTCCTTTCAACACCTGTTTCTAGAATTCATGCTGTATTAAAACAAAACAAAACAAAACAAAACAAAACAAAACAACTCTGCATTGGCAACCTTTTCTTTGGATAGACAAAATGAAAGTATTCTCAGCATGACAAGCCTTGATTTTATTCCTCCAAGACTATATGTATTTACCTCTTATTTTCCTGTGTTATTGAATCTTCTCATTTTTATTTTTTGTTTTGTTGGGATGGTAACATTTCTTTTACTATTCTTCTTTGCTTTGGTGAATTTGGAAGGATTTATGTTTTGTTTTATGTCATTGGATGTTTTGCCTTCACTTAGGTCTGTGCACCACATTCATGCCTGGTGCCCAGGAAGGCTAGAAGAGTTAGAGATGGAACTAGAGTTAGAGATGGCTGTGCGAGACCATGAGGGTGCTGAAAATTGAACCTTGATCGTCTGGAACAGCAACAAGTGTTCTTAATCACTGAGTCATCTCTCCAAGCCCTGATGATGTTCCTTAGTCTATCAAGCCATTATGTTCTGAGAATCACAACTGAGCAATCTGTTAAATTCATGCATTGCTGGGAACTGGTGCCAGGATCTTACACCCGCCAAGCAATGGTTCTACAGCTGAGCTGCATCTCCAGTCCTAGTTAGAAATAAGCATAGTCATACCCTTTCCTGGAATGCCTAATCCTTACTTGCCACACTGGCATGAGAACCTTGAAGTGCCCTCCTCTCCCCTCTCCCCTGTTGGCTCCATCACTGGCCCATGCATGAGTTTTTCTGGACTAATGTCAAGTACATCATTGCCATTTCTTTCTTGACAGCATTCCTTTTCTGTTCCTCTATCCTTTCTTTACCCTTCTATCACAGAGCTGGTCTTCGGTGACAACATCAGTGTGGATGCTGCTCCTCTCTTGTTTCTGCAGTGCTCTGAGGCCTTCCGTTAGCCCAGCACTGGGGATGATGTCCTTTCCCCTCTGATATCTTTCCTGTGGCTGGAAATTCTGGACAGCAATCTCTTTTATCTAGAGATTTTCATTCATTCTCTGTGACCTTCTGGGTTGTGGTGAAGTGCTTCATAATAGTCTAAGTCTTGTTTCTTTTTTTTTAATTAAAAAAAAAGTCTTTTTAGAATTTGGTACAAAACATTCTATAGCTTAGAATGGTTTTGAACTTCCAACTCTTTTCCCACCACCTTCCAAGTACTAGGATTGCAGGTATGTGCCCACCATTGGTTTATGAGGCTGGAGACTGAACCCAGAGCTTCTTGTAGACTAGAGTCTACCAACTGATAAACTTCTAGAAATATGTGATTGTGAAAGCTGTTTATTTTTATGTCAGAATTCAGTAATTCCAGGCTCACTTGACTCCCTTTCTCATGTGTGTTCTGGAATATTAACAGGACCAGATATATTTGTCTTCCATTTGTGAATTAAACTTTCTTTCTTTTTTTTAAGGTATTTTTCCTTCTAGTGTTTGTTTGATCACATTTTCCTCCCTGTCTTCTCCACTCCATCTCTTTCTAGAAATCTCTATTATTCTCATGTAAAAACTTTTCTCACCAAAGTGAGCAGAATTGCTTTCATTTTTGTGCTTATTAAGTACAGCTTCTTCAGCTGTAATGTACCATTAGACTTTCTGAATTAGTAGCACCTAACCCGTAGGCACACAGGGAAAAGCTAGCTTTTGTCTTAGCTTTGCTCATAACTCCATCTATAACATTCATTACTTGATACAAAAGGTTCACTCTCACATATGTAGTAACAAACACTACCATATATGCTACTTTCCCATTCTAAGGTCATTCAGTTTCAGATGTAAAGTGAATTATCGGGCTTTCCTATTTTTTAAAAAAATATATTTAAGAATCATTATCGTGTTTTGTATATTAGTGGTGACTCTGTGCTGTTATTCTTTTAACAAACAAAGTCTGTCAAGTGGTGGTTTTCAGTCATTCTGAGAAAAAAAATGAAATTATATAAAACATCAAAATTATGTTTTAGAAAGTGGAACATAAGTTTGTGCAGACTACGAAATATAAGCCAAACTATGGTTTGTTTTCCTTGGTTGGTCTCTAAAGCTGTCTAAAACAGACAGTGATGTGCAAGTTTAAAGAGTCAGAAGCTGGGGTTGCCAGCCTCAGAGGGATGTGCATGGTGCTTCGATGCTCATAACTGCTTTGCCCAAGGAAAAGTGGAGAAGATACAGGCTGTGACAAAGCAAAGTGATAGACTCAGGTGTTTGTGTGCACCCGACTACTGGTGCTGATGAATCAGCTCTTTCTGAGTCACGTTTAGAGCACTTACCATAAGCAATTAAAGATTCTTCACAGGTAACTGTATTTGCATTTGAGAAATCAAACTTAAACAGCTACTGTTTATGCTGTTCTTGGAGAATCCATTCACGTGGCAGTAGCAACACGATCACTCCACTCCACTCTAAATCATTTTGTACCGTCTAAGACAATAGCAAAAACCCCATAGAATTGTTTGCTTGCATTTGTTTAATCACAATGGGAGTTTCTTGTATATATGGATCCATTTCTACAGGAAGATAAGTTACTAAATAATTGTGAGAAATTTAGACTCTGATATCGACAAATTAGATTTTTTTCATGTTCAAAAAAAACACAGGGCAGCTTAATATACAATGGTTGATAAATAAATATCAAGGTAAATAAATAAAAACATTAAACACATGTAATCGCATATTTGAAAAAATGGCCTTACTGTTTTTTGGTGTGTAATTACCCTTCAGTCACAGAACACATGCACAGCACCCATGTGATTATTAAGTATTTGTTCTACTAATACACACACCTTAAGGAAAAAAAAGAAATACTAGAGAAAAATTTCACTTCTCACTTAATGTTTCTTTTCCCATAGCAAACCACTTCAGATGCTATAGTTCTGCTTCTGTAAAGTGAGGGTGTTGGACTGGAGTATCTGACTCCAGGGGGGAGGGGGCATTCAGTAAGCGGACTCTGAAGTCATATCATCTTGATTCAATCATGATTGTAATGTCCATTGCTGATTTTATCGCCTGGGATCAAAGCTATTGAATATGGATATTCAAGCCTTAGTTTCCCCTGCTGCAAAATAGAGATTAAGAAAAGGTGACCTGACTTACAAGCTAGCTTTGATGATATAGTCTACAGAATGCATTTAACAATATACTCTATACACAGTTAATACAATGGAAGCTCCTGAAAACTATTGGGGTTCAAAACATTGTGGGTCATCAATCAGTTTGAGTCTTTGCCTTTGCACCAGGATGTAAGTGTTCCACAATTTCCAGCAAATAGGATTTTTTTCACTTGTCTTACTCTTCTTGGCCCACGCTAAAGGCAACTGCCAATATCATATTCAACCTTCATGGTCTTAGTTTCATTTGTTTTAAAAGTATCATTGAGTTTCTCCTATGTTCCAGGTCCCAGGAACAATTTGATTCTTATCCTAATAGACTTCATGATTAAATGAGAAAGCAAGACAACAATAACTAGGACCTAATAATATATGTTCTAGAAATATATTAGTAAAATAAAGTGTTGTTGAGAACATAGAGTCAGGAGGTTTTGGGTGTCTCAGAAGGACCTGAATAGAGGACTTAAAGTTATTCTCAAAGAATGACAGAATATTTCCCAGTTTAAAAGGCTGATTAGATTCCAGTTTGTGGAAACAGAAGAAACAGTGTGAAAGCTATGGCCCCACAGCTTCAGTGTGGCTGGAGCAGATGGTCTATGGGATCATGGAGGCTTTTATGTCATGCCAAGAAGATTGGGTTTTTACCTTATAAACAACAGGGGACTAATGAAGACTTTTAAGCTGGGGACTGAAATGTGCTTTAGAAAAAACAATTTTAGAGGCAGACGGAGGAAAGACAGGAGGACAGACTGTTGTTGGGGGTTGGAGGCAGCCAAGAAGATGGTTCCACAGATGGAGGAAGACATGAATAAGGTCTGGATTGGCAATGGGAATGGAGAAGGAAGACTAAGCTCAAGAGGCATCTATGAGCTAGAGTCAACTGAACTTGAGACTGATTGGATGAGGAGAGTTGGGGAGTAGAAAAGATGATGAAGTCTCTGAGTGTTCTGGTCAGTGATTCTCTAAAGAGATAGCATTGGGTTTAGTGAGTGAATGGGTTCAGCTTAGACATGCTACACTTGATGAACTGACTGTATCCAGAGAGAGGTGCTAAAAGGAATGGGACACTGGCCTGGAGGGCTGAGCTGGAGATAAACATCAGTGTAAATGGGTTCACACACAAATGTCCTGTATGTGAGCCTAAAGCACTGTGCATAGCAACTGAGAAGTGGGAAGCAATATAGGTATTCATGAATCTCTACAGTACCGTCCCCTCCTCTCTGTGGAATAGAGGCAGTCTCATTTAATCTCATGTGATTTCCATCCTATGATAATTTCAAACCACTGGCAGTGAAATCACTAACAGAGTAGTTTATTTGCAAATTAATTATGTTGTGAATATTGATTCAAAGTTTTATAGCACCTTTGGGGTTTTTCCATTTTCACAAAGAAAATAACTTTTAACTAGAAGAAAATGGATCTTTCATTTTTCTTATTATACATGCTTAGACAAAGGGTTGTTTTTTTTAGCCCCTTTCAGAGTTCCATGGAGAGTAAAAGCAGCTTGCATACTGTGTGTGTGTGTGTGTGTGTGTGTGTGATAGAGAGAGAGAGAGACAGAGATAGAGACAGAGGGAGGGAGGAAGACAAAGACAGGGAGAGAGAGAAGAAGAGAGAGGGAGAGGGATAGAGAGGGAGAGACAGACAGAGGGAGAAAGAGACAGAGACAGAGAGAGTGCTTTGGTTTGGTGGTTTGTCTTCATTTTTCATCACATTTTTGGTTTGCTGTTCTCTAGATGGGATGGGGTTTAATTTGCCCACCCATCCTACTGTGGAACCCACTCACTCTTACTAGGTTTTGGCATGTTTTTGGGTTACAATGTGAGTATAGGCATGATGCACAGATAAGAGTCTGCTAGCCAGGAATCTAAAAGTTTTAGTTAGTTGACTCCTAAGAAATGACACTGTTTTATTAAAGATAAAAGAGTTGTGTGTGGGAAGCAAAATTTTGAAACAATGCTGAAATTTATATGTAAAAGACCAAATATAAATTTCAAGATTCCATTATTTTTTTCCACTGAATAGTACTCCATTGTGTAAATGTACCACATTTTCTCTATCCACTCTTCAGTTGAGGGGCATCTAGGTTGCTTCCAGTTTCTGGTTATTACAAATAATGCTGCTATGAGCATAGTTGAACAGCTGTCCTTGTTGTATGAATGTGCTTCTTTTGGGTATATGCCTAGGAGTGGAATTTCTGCATCTTGTGGTAGACTGATTCCCATTTTCCTGAGGAATCTCCATACTAATATTTAAAGTGGCTGTACAAGTTGGCACTCCCACCAGCAGTGAAGGAGTGTTCCCCTTTCCCCACATCCTCTCCAGCATAAACTGTCATTGGTGTTTTAGATTTTAGCCATTCTGACAGGAGTGAGATGGTATCTCAGAGTTGTTTTGATTTGCATTTCCCTGATGGATAAGGATACTTATTCTTAAGTGTCTTTTAGCCATTTTAGAATCATCTTTTGAGAATTCTCTGTAACAAGACTCCAATACAACTTTAACTCTCATATCACATTCTTGTGCTCTACTGAGCCAACTAAAGCTTATCATTGTGTGACTACAGAAAATATGTTTAATAAGCACAATCAATAATTGCAAACTCAGGAGATCTTATCTCTCACTCTGAGGCCTTTGTAGAGGTTTGTGGTTAAAAGTCTGAGTTAAAGAGAATAAAATCACATTGGTAGTCTGTTTTACATCCTCTGCACTGTGTGGGGTCTTTATATATCTCTTTAAAGCTTTTTTCAACCAGAGCTAATACAACTGTTTGTAGAGTCCTAGCTGGGCAGGTCCTAGGCAGACAGACCATCTGATACTTAGAAATAAAATAGTTTGGATATCAAAAGAATCAATTTGCAAGTAGAGTCTTAATGAGCTGTCATGAATTCTTTGAGGAAGGACTTTCTCTAGAGATTTTCTTCTCCTTTTCCACCCCACCCTCCCTCCTCTACCCAGTTCCTCCTCCTCCTTCTATTGCTTGTTTTTTGTGATAGCATCTCACTCTGTAGCCAAAGCTGGGCTGGAAGTCACTATGTAACTCCAGGATGGCCTTGATCTTATGGCAGTCTTTCTGCTCCAGCCACCTAAGTGTTGGGATTATAGGTAGGGGCTGTCATACTGGCTCCAGAGATTTTAACAGTCTCTAGAAAAAAGGGACACAAATGTTCTTATCTTTTAAAAAAATTAATATAAATTTAAAACCTCACATAATACAAAAACTCTGATTTTACTTTTGAGAAGAGTCTATTGGTATAACAAATATAACAACTATTATTAAAAAATATCACAACAGCAGGTAATGGATTTGAGTCTGATGAGAAGAATTTTGCTCAAAACATATTGCTCTGTGTGATTCAGAGTGAATGTTATCTATATGTGTCAACAGAAGACAAATAGATATGGGTAGCAAAGCAAGTGTTAGATAAAATTTTAAGACATCATTAGGATATAAACAAGCAGATTCCCATTTGTATTTTTAACTTAGTTGAAATGTATATCATTGGTGCTTGTATTAAAAGTTACTAATATGTGGTGTTTATTGATATTTGTGTGGGTTAGTACAATGGCTGTTCTGGGGCCCCATTACCTGTCCACACACTGGACAAGTTAAACTATTACACACTTCCAGGGATTTAAAGAATCAGTCAGAATTAAACCTGTCTGGGCCTCAGTAATCATGAAAAGGCCAAGAAAAACATCGATTAGCTAAGCAAAACTTTTTGAATCTGGTATCTACAGGCAAAGAACTTTATTCTTTAGATCATTTCCTAGTTATGTGACATGTAATCTTGGGGAAAATATTCACAGTTTTGATTCCAGCTTAACTTGATGTATGCAAATGTAAGATAAATAAAAGTGAATGCATGCATCACTGTGAGTAAATTTTAATCATCATTTACTATTTGCCAGGTGCTGTTGTAGATACTTGGAATGGAATTGTAAATTACCAATGAAGTTCTCTATATCAAGCTTATATCATAGTGGAGGTAGCCAGGCAATAAACAAGTAAATACACAGTCAGACCTGATTATTTTATACAGTGGTATTTTCTCTCTGAGGAAATATGTCAGAAAATGACTTATATATGCACTTTGGATAGGTTGACTCTGAAGAAACATTATTTTGGATAATGAAGACCAAACAGTCATTTATGGAGAAGACTGGGCATAAGCAGGCAAGAGTGAAACCCAAAAGTTAGGCAGCTTTACATAGAAGGGGTGGAGGAAGCGGGAGGAAGGAGGAGAGGGAAATGTAATTTAGACCAACTGTGATTAAAATTGGAGTAGAAAGGTTTGGTTGGTCATAGGAACAAAGGGCAAAGCTTTCTTCCTGTTGACATACTTTTAGCAGTGGTCTTGAAAGACTTGGCACTTAGCAACCACTTTCCTGATTCCATTGATTGTTGCTAGGAGCACTTTAACTGTGGATTGAACTGATACTCTTTTGTGAATTCAGGAAGTTGTGTGACCTGAGGAAGAAAATTTAATCTGTCTGAGCCTTCGTCTGTGCATAGTAGGCTTGTTGCTTTGTATGTAAGTCCACCATGGCTGACTGTATATGTGTGTGTGTGTGTGTGTGTGTGTGTGTGTGTGTGTGTGTGTGCTACTGGGAAGTAGATCAAATTATAGGAAACAAGGGATATGAGATGAGGGTATTTGTAGGATGTTCTGGACATGGACAAACAATGTATATAAGAGTGTATTGAGCATTGAGATGGTATGAGAAGAATGTGATAAATACAGTAAAAACAAGAGCAGAGGTCACATTTTGGAGGAAGGTTTTTATGTTTGTTGGCATGTGATGAAACAAATGTGAGAGGAATCAACAAAGAGATGGGTGAGAGGGATGCTTAAAATTTAACTACTTCAGTGACAGACAACTAACCAAACAGATTCGACAACTCACGAAACAAATCAGATTCTGGATATATATGTTGTTGCTATCATGCCAGTAATCCAGGTTAAGTATTAGACACGGAGATAAGAATATCCAAAGAGAGTGGAGGAAGTAATTTGGCTTCTTCTGCAATTGTAAGACACCAGTATGTTCACGTTCCTTAAACTGCCTGTCCATTTGTCTACTAAATGCTTTTCATTGTTGCAAGGGATTCTCTTGCTGGTCTGTCTCTCTCCAATGAGCTCTCTCTCTCTCTCTCTCTCTCTCTCTCTCTCTCTCTCTCTCTGTACTGTGTGTGTGTGTGTGTGTGTGTGTGTGTGTGTGTGTGTGTGTGTGTGTATTTGAGCCTATGCACATTCGAATGCATGCATATAGATGCAGGCTGGCATATTCACCTTTGTTTATGGGTTCTGGGGATCTGAACTCATATCCTCATACTTACATGGCAATCTCTTAACAGACTGAGTCATATCTCCAGACCATACTGCTTTGCTCTCTTTTCTTTGTATTATTATACCAAATTCAGCTAGAGGCGAAGAAGATTTAGCACATCTGTTGTATAGGTGCAAAGTGATTTTGAGGTAAATGTTTAACTACTGTGGTTGCAAACATTCAAATTTCAGATTTACAGTTGCCAAATGCTTTTCTAGACTGAAAGCTTAAAACTTAAACATAGGAAATGTGGAAACCTGAGTCAGCCTTCTTATTACCACGTTCAGTAATGAAAAGGTGAGCTAGGGCATGTTTAGCCATAAAATGATCATTGGGATGAATATTCATGAGTGCTTGATGGATGACACTCTGGAGGCCCCAAGTGATTTGAGTGACACATAACTTAGTTCTGCATGAAAGAAAAACGGAACCCTTCCTAGCCACCCCACATACTTCTGTAGGCAAGAAAAGATAGTTTCTCTCACGGCAACATTTTCCTAACTTCTTGCAATATTCTTTTGTAAGAGAAGATTGGGGGGGGGGACGTGGTATCTTTGATGGAGACTCACCTGACAGTGAAGTCATGGTCTCTCTTGGTTGTCTGTGATCTCTTCTGGATGTGTTCTGATCCTTAACTTAAAGAAAGTAACTGTTGGAAAGACCCCCCCACCCCATCTCTCTTTCTCTGTGTATGTGCATGTATTTGGAGTGTGGGAGTACATGTGTGTGTATGCATATATAGAGGCATGTCAGTGTGCTCATGCAAGGAGTGTGTGAGTACATGTGTTTGTGCAGATGTCAGTGTGTGTGTGTGTGTGTGTGTGTGTGAGTGCGAATGGTGTATATGAGTACACCTGTGTGTGCCTATGTTGAGGCCAGAAGTCTACGACAGTGACTTCATTAATCATTTTTTTACTTTGGTTTGGAAAGAGGGTCTGTCAATGGACCTGAGCTCACATCTTTGGCTAGTGTTCGCCCAGCAAGGGCTTGAGCCTTGCCTGTTTTCTTCCTGAAGCACTGGGTTTACGGATGCCAGGCTTTTGGTGTCCAAACCCCGAGTCTTCACACTTACACAATAAGCACTTTCCCTTCTGAACCATCTCCCTAGAAAGAACCCTTTAAAGACATTGTTTTCTCTTCTTATTTTACAGATGCAAAGAGAGAAGTTCACAGGGCTAGCTAGGCACAGTCATAGGACAGAACCAGAATTCGCTCTTGAATTCCTTGAACAGCACTGCTCCGTGCCTCCACAGTTACTTTTCACCTCCTGCTGGCTTGAGGGTCACGGAGTGGGCAAAGAACGGGAAACTGTGACAAGAACTCTTTTTGTGTTATGTGTGTATATAGTGGCTGTAGACAGTTTTGCCCCAGGATCTCTTCGTGGTTTGCTTGTTGCCATTCTGAAGGCTCCGGGAAATTTCCTCTGAACAATACTAAAGGAACTGAGAAGCCGTCCACTGATCTTATCTTCTGCAGCAGACACAAAGTGTGGTGCTCACAGACAAACGTCCTTGCACAGAACCGTCCCCGTGCCCGCCAGAAGCCAATGCAGCCGCACCTGTTTGCAAGTGTCGTCTGTTCCCACCCCCTCTGCCTTTAACTTACACTTTTCTCTGTATTAGAAAACAGTGAAAGCAGCATTATTTTCTTTCTGCATACTTTCAGACTTCTAAATTGTAAGACCAAACATCCATAAAGAGACGTGAACAAATAATAAAAGAAAACTTTGAATGAGTAGCGATCACATAGGCTACCTCATCCCACAATTACCACAAGCCAAGAATGAAATATTGCCAGCACACAGAAACCTTTCTCCTTTCTGTGTTCTATGTTCTTTCCTGATTCAAACTCTCTTCTCCTCTTCAAGCAAAAAGCATTAGAGTGGATTTGTGGCCTTTATTCAGATTATATATCACACTTCCACTCTCTTAGTGACTAAGCAAGGAATCATAATTTGTAGACATTAGCTTATCAAAAGTTGCTCATAACATCTTTTCTATATAGGCTGCATTTTTTACTTTGAAAGTTCAGGGTAATGGTAGTCTGAGATTACATTAACTAAAACCCCAGGAATGAGATTTTTCTACACTGGACATGAGGGTCAGTTCACTCAGAGTTCCTTTAACTCCAAGGATCATTCCAGCATTCTTTGGAAATCAGCTTGTTGAAGAAATATCTCCCAGCTTCCTTGCTTTGCAGACTCTGGGAGATAAAGCATGAAACAGAAGTTTGAATGTGGGAAAACAATACATGTTCTCAGAGCAAAAACCTCTCTGACATTCTGCTCGTGTCCCTGGTCCCAGGGTGTTGATTTATGTTCTACCCCCATGTCTGAATGGGGATGTCTGAATTCTCTTCAGATCAATGATGTAATCCTTGCAAAACTACTTTTAGGTATTTTGCTTTCTGCTATTTTATTATTGAATAAGGAGTATTACCATAATTGGAAGCTGGGACACTTTTGTTTATTTTTTTCTAGCCAAGCCTCTAATTTGAAAATGTTTCCTGGAAATACAAGACATATATACTTGGGGGTAGAGATACTAAAATAAATAAGCAAATAAAATGATTGTGATGAAGTGTGAAAGGAGTTAAGACATCAAGCATAAACAGAGATTGGCAAATGATCATCTTGTATGATGCCAATCTTAATATATAAGTTGCTTCCCTTCTTTAAGGAAATAATATGGCAAGATACATTTGGGCAAATGTCAGGGTGTTTACAGAAAATCAGAGTGCTGGAAATAATCCTGGTGTTGCCTTAGTGCTTAGTTTTAATACATCATGAAGATTAACACAAAGGCTCATTACACAGTCATTAAAAATGATCATGTCAAACATGTAAAAAAATGAACTTTTATGGTAGGTCATTGTATGATGCCAGCAGAGCACAAAATACTACACTTGTTATATAAAATCCCACCACTAAAAATCAAAACCAAAAATATAGAATACCTCCTATTTTACTAGGGATGTCTAGTTTTTAAAAATTATTTTATACTTGTTTGATCTTCTTAAGAAAAAAGGAGATTTACCAACTGAAGTAAAAGCTACCATCCTGGTATTTTTTCCAAACAATTTCAGCATAAAACTTTTCATTAAAAAATTATATGTCATTTAAAAAAACAAACAGAAGAACACCTTGAACCTACAAGCCAGGAGTTGACGATCTACAACAGAGCTAAAATTATTTCAGTCTCCTCCTCCTCCTGAGGTCTCCATGTAGCTCACAAAACAACCCTGGTTCTGGTGATCTCAAAAGAGTGAAAAAACTGAGCAAAAATCTAGGGCCTCACATGATCATTGGGCCTATTTGGTCCTTATTGAATGGGGTTCATAGGAGACACATTACTACTTAAATATAATTGATTTGTTTCTTTACTTTTCAGTGAGAGGATGTAATGCTGTTTATATACAATCATTTAATTTTAGCTCCAGTAAATTTATATACTTTCAAAAGTATTTTTCCATAACATATTTTTGCAACTCTTTCCTTGTCAGCTAAAGGAAAATCATGCTTTAACTTCAGATTTAAAATTTACTACTTCAAAGGGGCATTTTTCTGACCCCCCCAGTGAATATTATAATACACCACCCAACCCTACCACATTTTCCCTGATAGCACTATGTTCCTAACTCAAATTATAACACATCACTCATTTCTCTGTTTACCATCTGGACCCCAGTGTGGAACCTGTAAAAGCATGGAGACCCTTTCTGTCTGAGTCCAAACATGTTATTTGATACATACATTTTATATGCTATTACATGAAAAGCACATTTATAGTGCATAGTTCTGCCTTGTCACAATCTGGCTTTGTTTGCTTGGCTATGACATCTTTCATTTTGGTATCAATAGAGGTGACTTTATAAAAAGAAATCACGTTCCCACTTAAATACAATTATTAGGGCAACATGTTCATAAAACAGCATTCTTACTTTGTTTTCTTTCTTTTGTCCAGGAGAAATCAATGACTCAGCCAAGCATAAGATGTTTTCATTTTACAATGGAGGTATACAGATTTCTTGTGTGTATCCTGAGACCACCCGACAGCTCAAAATGCAGTTGTTCAAAGGGGAAGAAGTCCTCTGTGAGCTCACCAAGACCAATGGAAATGTTGGGTCCAGCAAGAATCCCAGGTCCTGTCCATATCAGTTGTCCAACGACAGTGTCTCTTTTTTCCTAAACAACCTGGACAGTTCTCAGAGCAGCTATTATTTCTGTAGCCTGTTGATTTTTGAACCACCTCCATTTCGAGAAAGGACTTTTCCTGCAGAATATTTGCATATTTACGGTAAGACATTGGTTGGGGCAGAAGCGTGTGTGCACATTTCTGAGACTTTTCTCACCAATGGAAACAAATAAATATTTTTTTGTTACATTCTTTAGGTGTAGTTGGATGAAATATGCAAGGAACCATCTGTTTTTAATTCAGTTGGTACTTATCAGGAAGAAGTGATTTATAACATATACTGCTGAGTTAGAATTAGGCCCTAATCTTTCAAACACCCAGATCATGGCTCAGTGGATAGTACCTCTAGTCACTTAAGGTAGAAAGCACTTTGGAGAATGCAATGAGAAGATTTGAAAATCAGTTTTATACCATGCATTTTTCTACTAAATCTTGTGAAAGCTGCAGATGGAAAGTCTCTATGTGTTAGTCACATTTGTAAGCACTCTGGCATAGTCTTTGGAAGGTCTGGATTTCAGAGTCCTTGCTGGAAGGTGGCAGTGATGTTGATTACCATCTACTGGGTCCCATCATTGTTAGGAAGAGAAACCTTCCTTGATTAAAAAGCTTTACAGTTTAGGAAAGCCTTTTCTGTGCAGCGTTGAATGCAGACATGTGTTTCCGGGTCTTTCATCAATGTATCTCTACCTGCCTCTCCAGAATCACAGCGTTACTGCCAGCTGAAGCCCTGGCTGCCCATAGGATGCGCAGCTTTTGTTGTGGTGTACATTTTTGGATGCATGTTTATCTTCTGGTTTACAAAAAAGGTAAACGATTTCTACTTTTCCTTACGCTTTCTTTCCTGAGAGGCCACTTACTCATCAGTGCCTGATGCTCTTCTTGGAATGACCTGAGAAAAAGGGAGACAATTCCTTCCCCCCAATTTATACACTAATTAAACTAGTGACTTGAAACAGAGATTATTTGTTTGTTTTTTAATAGCTCACTTCATTCCCAAAAGGACTCAGAGGCTTACAGAGATACGTCATTATTACTATTTTTTCCCTAAAAAGATAGAAAATTGGGGCCAGTTACAGATAAAGGTTAGGAAGGAGGTTAAAATATAACAATAGACGTCTTTGATTTTTAAAAATTGTTAAATGTTGGATTAGGATTTGAATATAAGCTTCCTAAGAGTCAAGACAAAGCTGAAACAATTAGTTATAAGTGTCTCTTACTTAGCAAACTGAAACAATGAGATTATCTAACTAGGTACCAATAGTAGCTAAGAAGAAAACTTCTTCTTTACGTTATATCACCAGACTCCTTGTTTTTAAGGAAAACACCTGAAAAGCTATTCAGGTGTATAATAGGGACAACAAAATTTTGTTGTGGAACATTCTGTTAGCTATTAACACAACAGATTCTCAGTTAAAGAACTTACTCCATTTTGTATGTTATATGTATATGAAAGTATGTAAGTGCGTGCTCCAGTGGCCATTAGCCAAACTGTGTGTGTGTGTGTGTGTGTGTGTGTGTGTGTGTGTGTGTGTGTGTGTGTGTGCACCAGATGACCATTTGAGAAGGAGGTAGAATATGTCCTAAAGTCCATTATCCAATTCTATTGAGAAAGGAATAATCAAGGCAAAAATGAGAAAGAAAATGACACATTAAACATTAAAAAAATTTTATTACAGTGTATGTGTGTGTATGCATGCATGCATGTATGTGTGCATGTGTGTGTGTGGGAGACACACACACACACACACACACACACACACAGAGAGAGAGAGAGAGAGAGAGAGAGAGAGAGAGAGAGAGAGAGAGAGAGAGAGCACATCTATGCTATTCTCTCCTTCCACTACTTAGGTGCTGGAGATTGAGCTCAGGTCATCAGGCTTGGCAACAAGTTCTTTTTTTCCACTGAGCTGTCTCATAGTTCAGAAAGCACTTCTTAGTGAAAACCTTTTGCATGTTGTTCTACTGAGCCTAAGTCCATAATTACACTTTTGTCACATGCCACTTCAACAAAAGACAGAAAACATTTGGAAAACAAGCATGAAGATGGGAAAGAACAGATAATAAACCATGTTTCTAACTTTCTCTTCCAGAAGTATGGATCCAGTGTGCATGACTCCAATAGTGAATACATGATCATGGCAGCAGTCAACACAGCCAAAAAATCTAGACTCGCAGGTATAGACTCCCTCAGGGGCTTGTGGAGGGAGGAATACTCTTTATGTTAAGACTTGAATTTATTTACTTGTTTTTATTTTAAAAAGAAAGGAAAATTGCCGGGTGTTGGTGGCACATGCCTTTAATCCCAGCACTTGGGAGGCAGAGGCAGGCAGATCTCTGTGAGTTCGAGGCCAGCCTGGTCTACAGAGCGAGTTCCAGGATAGCCTCCAAAGCTACAGAGACACCCTGTCTCAAAAAGCAACAAAAAAAGAGGAAAACTTCCCTAAGGATAATTTTAGTATTTTATATAAAAATCTGGGTTTTTATTTTAATTGAGCTTATTCATTCTGTAGTATATTAAAATAGTTTTTGTAAATTACTATTAAAATAAATTATTAGGGGTCAAGGATATAGTTCAGTTTGTAAAGTGCTTATCTAACATATATGAAGCCCTGGATTCGATCCCACTGCCATATAATGGACATGGTAACACACACCTTTTATCCTAGTACTCAAGAGTTGGAGGTAGGAGGATCATAAGCACAAGGTCATTTTCAGCTACAGAGTGAGCTGGAGGCCAGCCTATGATATATGAGATCCTGTCTCAAAATTAACAAAGAGAAACAGAGAGGGATGAATGGTAGAGAAAGGAAAAAGAAAAGGAAAAAAAAAACTAGGTTGAAGTAAGAGCATAGCAATTCAAGCCTAGCCTGATCTTCAGGATGAGGTGCTCCTGGACAGGTTGAGCCACTTGAAGCATCCTTGTCTCAGAAGAAGAAAAAGAAGAAGAAGAAGAAGAAGAAGAAGAAGAAGAAGAAGAAGAAGAAGAAGAAGAAGAAGAAGAAGAAGAAGGAGAAGAAGAAGAAGAAGAAGAAAAAGCAACGCTGGAGATGTTTTCAACTCATTGGTAGAACACTTGCCTACTATGCATGAGGTCTTAGGTCCAACTCTAGTACAAAAGAAAAGATCCATACGTCACAGTTGTTTCAACTAAAATTAAAAAACAAATTGAGATATATCTGGATCTTCCTTCTTGTAATTTTCATGAAATCAGATGGTGCACATTTATTGGGCATCCTACAACACAACCTTATGAGTGAGATACCAGAGGGTGATGGGGATTTGAGAAGAGGCTGGGAAGAAAGGTTTAGGTTGATGCTGGGGGTGGGGTGGGGCATGGCAGAGGAGGAACTCATGATAATACTCAGTTGTTTGGAAGCAAACAATGTCCAAATCTGGGTGACATTGGAAAGCCGATTGAAGCTTTTACCTTGTTCATTGAGAGTTAGAGGCTGGTGCTGTCAAGTTTGAGGAATATCCAGAGAGCTTGAAACATCCACTGTGGAAATTTTACACATCTTGTGCCCATGGATGGAATGATATGGGATAGAAAAAGAATAGAAACCATCACATTTTGGCTACCACTCTGGCTCAGGGACACACATAGACTTGGGATCACTGAATGGAAGAGTATCTAACCCTGCATATTTAGACTTTATTCTCTTTGTAGATAGCCAGGGCTGTGGTCCAGACTGCCAGTGGCTCCTTTCCAGACAATTAATATCATAGCTTTGGCACTTGCTATCAGCTTTGTTTGATTACTTTGTTCCTGCATACTTCATCGAAATCATTGTGTTAATAATAAAGTGTTCTATCTTAGTTTGAATTCCCCCAAACAGAGTCTAAGATAAGGTCTTGAGTGTAAATTGTTCACTGGAGTGGTAATCCCATGGAGAAGTGGCAAGGGGGTAGTGAAAAAAGAGAGAGGCAAGAATAAAGGTGATTGTAAGGTCGAGAGCGTTGGTGCTTGGTTCTGGGGTCTGACTTAATGGGACCTCTGTCAAGTGTACAGAGGCCTCCCACAAATTATATGAAGGATGGGAAATGAGACACTTGACCATCAGTTTCATTTCCTACAGTTGGCAGCTGTCTTCAGGGGGCATTGCCTCTCCCTCATTCCTGAACTGGATTCGGAATAAAGCTGTTCTTGAGTCTTCAGAGGTAGTCAGAAGCAGGAAGGCAAAGTGAGGTGCAGTGGGGCTATGGTGCTGGAGCAGTCTGAACATCAGATTAGCCTCATGGGCATAACGATTGTGTGTGTGTGTGTGTGTGTGTGTGTGTGTGTGTGTGTGTGTGTGTGTGTGTGTGTATGAGAGAGAGAGAGAGAGAGAGAGAGAGAGAGAGAGAGAGAGAGAGAGAGAGCTTGTGGGTGTACACCACAGGGAAAAGCAGAAATCTTGTTAAAGGGAATTCAACTCATGTGGAATTTTTGTTACAGGTGTGACTCCATAATCTGGAGCACTCTGGCACCCATGGAGGAACCACACTGACCAGTTCCCCTGAAACTTGAACTGAGAAATTCTATTTTCTGGATCACGGGGCATCTGACTTGATTTGACTACAGGAATCTCCTTTGAGTATTTTGTTTGTCTGAATCAGTGACTACTAGGTGCTCTGAATTTCAACAGACTGCCTGGGAATTGCTGAGTTATTTTAAGGTGAACACCTTCTTATAGAAGGTCCAGCTCATGTGTACTCGACAAACAGACATCACTTGGTTAGAATCCCCCTCTCTCTGCACCTGCTTCTGGCTACACACAGGCCAGTAAAACAAGCACATTTACAACATGCTCACAAAAATGCCAAGGGTATTAATCTGTAAAGCACACAGGCAGCCAATGGCCAGCATCTGCCCTCATTTTTCAGGTTACTCTTTCTTGCTGTTGGGATCAGTATTCCTTCTAGAACCAGACAGTAGAGGGAGATGCTTCATAACGGTAGCTCCTGTGTTTCTGAGATGTTGATGTATATACTACATTGAACTCATACATTAGCACCAACACAACATTCTCTTCCAACTTCTACACTCCAGTTAATCACTGCTTGTGGGGTGGAGATGCCTTCTCTTGCCTTCGATTTTCCCTTTAAAGATACTTGCACATGTCTACTTGGCAGCCTGCAGCCACTGCAAATAGGAAGTTCAAACTACATTTCCCCCCTTCTGCTGCTCAAAAAAATTAGTGGATATAATTCTCCCATATTTTCTCTGCCAAATTAATATTTTTTCAAAGACATCTTATTTTCTCAAATTCAGTTAAAATGTGTTGATATTAGTGGTAGGAAACATTGCTCCGAATCAAAAGCAAATTAATTTTGCTATTGTGTTTTCTATCATTATCTATGTTTCCATGGTGCTATTAATCACGAGTGTAGCTATTTTTGTAGATCATATTAAAGTTGCAAGCAAGCAAAGCAACCCATGGTTAATGGGCAAACATTCTCCTGGGGTAGAATGGATTATCTATTTAGCCTGAAAGTTACAGTTTCTGGATAGGTTGCCAGATTGCAGCCATGCTTCTTCTGGGTTTGACAGACTAAAATGGTTCCCTTGAGCCTGGATTAGCACTCCAGACTTCACTAGAATCCCAAGGTTGGGAGAAGCCACTGAGCCTTTGGTCTCTGGGATCTGTGAAGAAGTGCAGAGGAGCCAAGACAGAGCTCCCTCTCCTAGAAGCTATGTGGCCTGGAAGTCTTTCAGATAGTCTTCATTAGAACAAGAGTTAGCTGGAAAGGTTCAGAAGCGAAAGCAGCATGTGATCGCTCTGAGCTGGACCATTTTCTCCATGTTCCTGTCTGCATGCCTAAGGCTTCTGGAGCAGCCAATGTGTATGCAACATTTGTTTTTTAACTTTAAGTAAAATAAGGCTGCTTCATAGTCTTATATTGTAGTTGCCTACTTACAGTTTACTTTAAAAGTGGGACCTGATGTATCATTATATACTTATTACATTAAGCATGTGTAATACTGGCTGTGTACAGTACAGTACTGAATTTGTAATTTGAATCAAGTATAGTGTTCTCTCATTTCAGCAGACTCGGGCAGCCTGGCTGGCATTCTCTGAGTTGGATGTACCTTTCTGGGTCAGGGTAAGGTTGTGGAGGCTAGCCTTCAGGTTGTTCCGTGAAGGATCTCCATCCCAACACTGAACAGTTAACAATGAATTATTGAAGAACAAAATTTCTGTGAAATAGGAACTGGCTTTAAGAGGAGCCACTTGTCAAATAGTATCAGCAATGATAATAGGTAAAGAATAAACATTTGTATCTAGTAATGGAGTATAGCCTCACTGTGTTTTCTGGGGGCAGAGAAGTGATAACCTTAGTGATGACCACATACCCATTAGCCATTGCTCTCCAATGACCTTGTGTTCTGTATTAGATAGTTGCTTTCTACATCTTGCTCTCTCCTTTTTTAAACTTTGAAATGTCTACAAACTTACAAAAGAGCGGACATGCACAGAAAAAAGTGTGTTCTGCTTCTGAGTTAGTTTCTGCATTGACCTCCTAGCCCCATGGAACGGTGCTTATTTTCTACAGAAAAGAAGGGTGTACTTGATGACTCTCCACCCATATCAGATTACCATCTAGTCTGCATTCAAGATCTGCCCCCTCGTGTCTAGGATGCATGTAGGAGCTGAAGGTTCTCTGGACATCCCTTGGTGTGTAGTTGTTCAGTCTCTGGAGTGGTCTTTATTCTGGACAGTCTTCAGTCTGAGGACTTGGCTCTTTTGCAGATCATAAAGCCAATATTTTGTAGAATGTTCCTTATTTGGGTCATTTTGATGTTTCTTCATGAATAAAATGAGGTTATTCATCTTTATCTGAAATAACACAGAAGTGGTATTGTGTTCTTTCAATTGTGCCCTAAAAGGGCACCTCACAGCTTTGGCTTGCTCTGTTACTGCTAATGTTCATTTTCATCATTAGACTAAGGTCATGTCTGTCAAGCTTCTCCATCGTAAAGTGATTCTCTGCCCTCCACACTTAATAAATACACTTTGTGAGAAAGTATTTTGAAATTGTCTGTTCCTCATCATAATTTCAATTTATTTATGTGTTCAATTGTAGCTTCATGGTGTCATGGTTTCTTATTTTGTTCGATGGGTAAAAGTAAATGTTACTATTATTATTATATTTTTCTTTATGTTGTTTAGAAATAGTCTTCTGTGGCTCGGCTGGCCCTCAGATTTGCTAAGAATGACCTTTAATTTCTGTTCCTTTGGTCTCTACTTCTGAGGCTTGGGATTACAAGTGTGAGCCACCACACACAGTTTATTGTGATAATGGGGTTGAAACCCGAACTTCAAGTATGCTAGGCAAGCACTCTGTCAACTGAGTTGTACCTCCAATCTGTTATTCTGTTTTGAAAATTAAATTATACCATCTTTAGCAGTCAGTAAAAACTGCATTTGAAACACATTGAAAGCCAAAGTCTAGGCATCAGTTACGCTCACTGCTGTTGGGATCTCCATGCTCCTAGGACCAGGCAGTTGACAGTGTTCAAGAAATACATCTGTCCAGATATATAGATAAATGTATAAGTATAAATAGAGACAGCCATGATGCATATGTATATGTCTATGTGTCTACAAAAACCTATGGGCATTATATACAAACCTATGCTTGTATCTATTCCAAAATCTGTAAGTTCACATCCATGCCAAGTATCTCACACAACACTTCATGGATCATTCTAGTTCAATATCCTTCTTCTATTAATATGACAACAGGAAACCCTACTTCGACATTTTAATAGACTAATTCTAAATCAATTCCGGGCATGAAATCTAGCCGGCGTCCTCCTCCTCCTTCCTCCTGCCTTACTCCACATGGTATCTACTTGGACACTGACTTTCATGCCCAGCCACTCTCTTTGTTCAGGCTGAGCCTCAGGTCTCACCCTGAGCTTTCCTACTGCACGAATGCCCTTTTATCCTGTGTGGTGATCTCACATACCAGGCTGGGAATTTCCTTTCCTTGCTTCACTCAAGACCACATTGGACTACCAGGGTGAAGATGCTCAGTTGTATGCCCTGAGCTTTACAGTGGCCTATACAGTGTGTCTGTAGGATTATGTTCCAGTTCTCTGCCACAATACCTGGCTTGCTAACTATCAGTAGATATTCCTTCACTGACTTTCTTCTTTCCACAGCTGTTAGCACTTTTTTTTCACTTGTCACAGATTCTTCTTACCCTGGAATGTTGTTTCAGTGTTTCTAGAGGAACTCAGATGGAAACACTCTCTTTATTTATCGAACCAAAGCCACCTCATATTTCCTTGCTTGCTCTTCCACACCTTAGGAAAACAAGCTCTTCTTTAAGTGTCTCCATGGAACCTTTTAAAATTCTATGCTTTTCTGTGGAACCATTGCCAAGTCATGCCAAAATATGACCTGCTTCCCTTATCCCATCCCCAGGATAGCATTGGAAGAAGGAATCTTATGAGAGTCTGGATTATGGTGTCTTAACTTCCAATGAATAAAATTCTCTATCTTGTGATACTTGATTTTTTTTCAATTAAGTTCACAGTCCTTGCAAGAAGACACCACCTTTTTCCTTTTGTAATCCAAATACTTAATTCTGTCCATTAAAAAATAAAGATTTTTATTGGGTAAGATTTTATTGGTAAGATTTCCCCTGGTGCTATAGAAGACAGACTGTGCCCAGACTCTGTTAGTTAACCTTTCCTCCATGAAAAGAGGAGCTGGGGAATTTGAAATTTTCCAGAAGAGTGAACACATCAGTATCAACATCTCCTCTCCTCCTCCAGGGTCTGTGCTGTAGGTAAGATGAGGAAGATGGTGACTCCATTGCCTTTTGTGCCAGAAGGCAAGTGATGATTTCTTTCACTCCATGCCATGTTTTATTTTTCTCTACTCTGCTTGTTAGTACTTATGATTTCAGTATCTGAATCTTAACAGCTCACCACCTTGCCATATGTTCTGTCTATAGCAGTGAGACAGATTGGGATCGGTCTGCCATCCTGTGTAGACTCTTCACTTTCTTGGTCTTTCAAAATCTATCTATTGTTGTGTCATTTTGGGGACATATTCTAATCATAACCCAACATCATCCCTTTTTCCTTAGGGCCAACAGCATGATGTTACCTATGATTGTTCTAAAATTTTTCAAGAAGGTAGAAGCTGTGGTCAGGCAAGTTCACTGGGAAATATGGTCCCTCAGAGGAGAGATGACCTCAAACCATGGATGTCTGGCCTTCTTTCTCCTGAGAAAGGGTGCATCCATCTGTTGAAACAAGACTGAAAACAACTTTCCAGTTTCTTATGGAAAAAAAACCCTTTGTGGTGCTAATAATAGCATCTAACACATCAGCATCTAAGTATATTCTCTGATGAGTATACTCAGTCTTGAAATGTGATTTCTCCTAGTATGTCCCTCTGTATTCTGCTATTTTGGCTTTATAGTAATAACCCAACATGATTGCAGTCTATGACTGAAAAACGTGGCACTCTTTTTTCAATCATCATTGCAATAATGTGGAGCCCGCTGAAAATGCTTTCTTGGTGCTGAATACCTCATCTACAGTCCAAACTCTTACATAAATTCCAGTAAAATACCTAGTATAAAATCCAAGTAGCTGTAGGTCCACTCCAAAAAAGGCTTGTTCACCTGAAATAAGTTTCATCTGAAAAGTATATGTTTTCCCAGTCTCTGAGGCCATGCCAAAGTAGGGATGCATCCATTTTGAAAGCACAGCAAAACTTCACAGGAACAGGAAAAGCCCCCTTCTCTCGCCATCAAGACCTCCCCCATACACCGTGGCTGCTGCCGAAAGCAACACTTTCTTCTTCCCTAAGCAGTCACATGCCTCTTTCATTTCCTTTCACACTTTCCTACTAGAAACACCTGGCATGATTTCTTTCTTCTTTGCTCTCATCATCCTTGTATGGTTTTCCTATGGCTGCTGCAATGAATGACCACAGACTGGGTAGCTCATGGGTGTAAACCAATGTACATTTATTCTCCTCTAGTTTTGGAGGCCAGAGCTTGATAATCAGTTTCACTGAGCTCAACCCAAGGTATTGGGAGCTCTGGGTGAAGAATCCATTTTCTCGCCTTTTGCACCTTCTGACTGGTGCAATCTCTACCTCCATAGTACTGTCTTCTCATCTCCTTTTCCTTTTCCATGCCTTTTATAACACATTTACATTTAGGGCCAACAACTGTTTTTTTTTCCTTCCAAGACAGAGTTTCTTTGTGTAGTCCTGGCTGTCTAGGAACTCACTCTGTAAACCTGGGGTGGCCTCAGATTCACATAGATTCACCTACCTCTGCCTTCCGAATGCTGGGATTAAAGGTGTGCACCACCACCCATCTAAGTTTTGGGGTTTTTTGTTTGTTTGTTTGTTTGTTTGTTTTCTGGCAGGCCTTGCCAAAAATCTAAATGAAGGTGACTTTCTAACGCTCTTCACTTCATCACTTGTTGGAAATGGGCTAGACTTAAGTTATTTTTAGGCAGAGTTTCCCTTTTAATGGAAGCCAGAGTGGGAGTCTTCCACTTTCCTCCAGCCCCTGTACATTAAACACTATTCGATGATGTCTGAATCGAATTCCTCACCACAGTCAGGAAACACAGTTATTTCTGGAAAGCGTTCCTCTGGCAGTCAGAAACCCAAGTGAATGAACATGAGGAATATGACTACCTTCCAGCCACAGCTTGGATCCCGTCTCACATTTCCAAATCCGGGCTTTGATAACAAATCCTTTTGGAGTGCAAGGATTAAAGGGGTTTTTGAGAAATAATCAGACCTGTTCTCTTCCCTGTCTGACTCTGTTTCCTTATCCTAAAGGAACAATTATGCTGATGTGGATTTCAGGTGGATGAGTACAGAAATCTAACTGTCAGAGTTTTAACTGTCTGAAGTACTCAGTTATATGCAAGCAAAAGCAAAGTCTGAGTTATCAGATATGTTTCAAAGGAAAATTGCTTACAAAGCTCTCAACAGAATAGAACCTTGTCCCTAATTACAGATGCTCCAAAGACTCTCACAACCACCTCACAGACGGCCCACAGGAGTGAAAAGAAATGACTTCTCTTGGCCCTGTTCCTGCAGAGGAGAGAAGCCGACCAGAAGCTAATGCCCATCTCCCTGTCCATTTGCTTTATCCTACCCAATCTCACTTCACACACCACGGTGTAGGGGCAGAGTATGAAGAGGATTAAAAGAGAGGGAGGGCAGGGTTCTGGGCAGCATCAGGTGCTGTGCAGCTAACTGGATGAGAAAATTTTTTTTTGCTCTTCATGAAGATTTGTCCCCACTTCTAAGTCTCCCTGCTCCACAGCCAGTAGCCACTAGCTCTTCATTCTGCCTTGACCACATAACTGGTGCAATCTTTTTTTCTTGTAAATTTTTGTCACATCTGAAAAGTGCTGGTCTATCATTGTTTAATATTAATTTTTGTTTTCTGTATATGAGTGCTTTGTCTGTGTTTATGTCTGTGGACCATGTGCATGCCCAGTGCCCATGGAAGTTACAAGAGGGCATGGGATCCTCTGGGACTGGATTTATAGACAGTTGTAGTTTAGTAAGCATAGGCTAACTTCATCAGAGCAGTTAAATGAGCCAAGAACGATTTATGAAAACAACTAAAAATTAGTTGAAACTTTTGCTCTTTGAGAAATACTATTAAGAAATGGGACTAGACACTTGCATGACCCACTCCCCTGCATATCCTCACAGGGGCCAGAACACTCCATCAATTCTTTGGGACAATTCTTATGGTACCTGCAGCCTTGGGTGTGTTGGGCAAGCAAGCTGATCCTTCACCTCCAGAAAACAGGGCTGGAGGGATGAGTCAGAGGTTAAGGGCACTTGCTGTTTTTGTAGAGACCCAGGTTCAGTTCCCAGCAGCCAAATGGTGGCTCACAGCCACCTGTAACCCCAGTTCCAGAGGACATGGCTCTCTAAACTCCTAGGCACCAGGTATGCATGTTGTGCCCACAAATGGAGGCATGCAAGCAAAATATTCATGCACATACAATAAGTTAATCTAAATAACAATTAAAAAAAAGATTTCACAATTAACAAGCTGCAAGTTCTCTCCATGATTTGTGTTGGCTGTAAGCCACTGACAGTCAACATAAGATGTTCACATAGATATTGAAACCCTGGCTTCCCTTCATGTCTCCATAACTACTGTTTCCTACTCCATTTTTTTCACTAATTTCTTGTGAATTCTTAGCTTTAAAGTAAACATCCAATTAAGTATCAAAACAAGAAAAAGGAAGAAAGGAAGGAAGGTGGAAGGAAAGAAAGGAAGGAAAGAAAGAAGAAAGAAAAAGAACCTGGGGAGATGGCTCGGCAGTTAAAATCACTGTCTGTTCTTCCAGAGGACCCAGGTTCGATTCCCAGAACCCACATGGTGACTCACACCTTTCTGTAATACCAATATCCTCTTCTGGCCTCTGTGGGCACCAAGTACATGCAAGTGGTGCACAGACATATGTGCCAATAAAACACTCATATAAATGCAAAATAAAACAAATAAATACATTTTGTAAAAGGCAAAAAGTTAAATCACAGACTGGTAAAAATATTTTAATGTATATATCTGACATTAAACATTGTTTCAGAATTTATAGATAGTTCTTAGAAGTAATAAAATAAAACTAATATGTAGCAGACATTTCGAAGACCTACAGATGGCAATAACCATGTGTGAAAAGTGTCCAAAAGTAGGTCAATGCAAATTAAAACTACAGTAGAACAGCACCAACCACACAGTAGTGTACCTCAAATCAAGGTGTGGCCTTTTAGAGCAACTGTACCTCACATACATTGCTGTTGGGAATCCAACATTATAAAAATCATTTTGGGAAGCAGTTTGGTGATTTCTTTTTCATTTTTTGGGGGGGAGGTGTTTCGAGACAGGGTTTCTCTGTATGGCTTTGGAGGCTGTCCTGGAACTAGCTCTTGTAGACCAGGCTGATCTCGAACTCACAGACATCTGCCTGCCTCTGCCTCCAGAGTTCTGGGATTAAAGGAGTGCACTACCACTGCCCAGCAGGTTTGGCAATTTCTTACAAAGTTTAGCAACCTTTCACCCTATGACCTAGCAATTTCACTTGTAAGCTCTTTTCCCAAAGAAATGAAGAATATAGGTTTACACAAAACTTGTAAGTAAATATTTGTAATAGCACTATCCATAGGTGGGTAAAAACAAAAACAAGCAAATGTTCATCAGCTACTAAATGAATAAATGAATTATGCAAAGTCTATACACTAGAATACTAATTTAGCAATATGAAGAAATTGATGTATGACATAGCATGAATATATTACAGAAACATCTGGCTCATTCAAAGAAACTAGGCATGGAAGATATTCTGTTACATAATTATAATTTATATGACATTCTAGAACAATCAAAACTATATTGATAGAAAGCAAATCATTGCTTTCCTGGGATCAAGCTGAGAGAGAAGATAAAGTTTTCTGATGCTGCAAAAGTATTCTAATCTCAATTTCCTGCAAAGAGTGGGCCCTGCCCCTCACCTGAATGACGCAGTAGAACTGAACTGGTTGACAGGGATACTGGTGAGCAGGCCCAAGAGCATGAGAGCAAGAGAACTTACCCTCTCCTTGCTGCCTACTGCAGTGGGTGAGCTAGCTGGGGCAGTTCTGGAGAACTCACCATGGTGGTGAGGATGAGGGAAAGCTGGCAGGATAACCAACCCAGCTACCATCCCTGCCCAGAACCAGGACTATGAATTGGCCTACCCCAACATCCACCCCATCTATGAACTGCTGGAGCATGTGAAGGAGCCGGTCACACAGATCTAAAGCTCCATGACACAAGACAACAACAGGATATCCAAGAGAACCCCCAGTGAGGGCCCAGTATTGATTGTGTAGCAGAAGCTAGAGGCTTCGAACCAGACCAATGACTCTGCAATGAACACCACTTGCAAGCAAAGGTGCATGGACAAATGGGTACACCGTAAGATGAAGGGGATCGGAATGTAAGATGTGAAATCCACAAAGAGTCAATAAAAAGTTTTTAAAATCCCCTAAGAAATCCAGAAGGGATGGAGATGGTTTGAAAAGCATACTTCATTCTTCCTTTTCAAAATGGAACAAAGAATGAATGAAGATTATGGCAGGCAGTGTGCTTGCTAAGTGAAGCAGGTGATGTATTTCCTGCAGAGAAATGCGGACATCTTGGAAGATGATGGGATGGAAGAAGAAAAGACCCCTATAGGGGAGATAGAGATAGAGGCAGCTAAGCAGGGCACTTGGCTGGTGGAGCATTTTATAGTTCATAATTAATAAACAGTGTGGGCGAACCACTTGTGGTCTAACAGAGGAAGAGAGGTAATTGCTCAGAGAACACACTGGAGCCAGTGGAGAATGTTGAAATAATCTACCTTAGAGCCTTGAATTAGCAGCCCATGATAAGGACTGTCAGAAAACTGACCCTTGTAGAAGATGGACTTGGCACATTTAAGAGGTGGGGCCTAAAACCATTAGCATAAATACTAAAAGAATTATTGGATGCATTCAAGGAAGCATGGTTATTGTGGGCATAAGGCATCACACACCTCGGGTTTATAGGAAGACTTGCAAAGTGGAGCCTATTTTAGGAGAGCCATGTTAGAAACTGCCAGATTTAATTGAGTTCTTGGTTAGATATTAGTTTGATGGACATCTTCAGGTGTTTAAGTCAGATAGGTGTAGACAGAACAGAATTTGATCAGTGAGAGATTTGGTAGCCCAACCACTTACTGGCTTTACACATCTCCCCTTAGTGTTGGGATCATTTAAAAGGAGTAAACAAAAGAGTTTCTAAGAAGCCAAAGGTAGAAGGAGACATTCAGATCCAAATCATATACTTTGTGTTAAATAAAGGAAGTAACCATTTGAGGTTGAAGTATGAGGTTTCATTATCAGTGCCATAACTAGGACTTTTGGATAGAAGAAACAGAATGGCATAGAAACATGAATCCCTGGAAATTCATCCTATTATTGCAGAAAAACATGGGTCGGAATGAGATGCTACTCAAAGACTGTGGTTTCTGAACAGTGAAGACAGTGAGTGCTGTCATTCTATCTGGAAAGAAAATATTCTAAAACCTCCATAGGAGCCTGAATTTAAGGGGCTGAGGCTGCAGCTTCCTGCTGGAAGCCTAGGGTGTAGGAAACAAATTCTGTCACAGGCCCTAACAATCCTATTTCATGAGGTTTATGTGGGAAACAACCATAGACCTGGAAGTGCTTGCTTGGAGGAGGGTCCGGAATTATGGTATTGGCAGATAATACATTCAGTATGACATCAGGGCATCAGAAATAGAGAACAGGAAGATGAAAAAAATAAGATTGGTGACTGCTACTGTAATTTTAGAATGGATAAATGTCTAGAATTTCCTTAGAGGTGATACTGTCTTCACAACAGAAGAGATAATGTACCCTTAAATTTCCCCTCAGATACAATAAGATCTTATGAAAAAAATTCCCCAACTGGATATTTACTCATGGTCATGAACTTTAAATACCAGTATCAACTGACTGGCATCCTGTGGGCATGGCAACCAAGACCTCTTCCCCTCTGGCTCCCCTTCCTCTGTCAATAGCCATGATCCATTGCTGTGATCTTTGGCCATGTTAACATGCATCTAGATTCAGTGTTGTGGTCACTCGGCTAACCTCTCTATAAACTGGGATTTGTATATATCTAGGTTTATGACTCTAGTGTTTTTGTCATGATAATCTTGGTATGTCTTCAGAGTGTTTTAATGTGAGGGAAGAAAAAGTTATATTCTCCTCCATAAAAAAGGTCCCAGCAGCAGTGGTTAAATGAACCCAGGCTCTACCACATATCTGAGCCTGAACTCTGTAGCTGAGCCCATGTGGAACAATAACTTACAAAGGAAAAAATTAAGAATGTTAATTTTCTGCATATTAAATTATTTGAACTTTAACTTGGAGGAGAATTTAATCTTTTAGACTATTTTCTTCTGGGAATTTCACACTATGAGGGAGTTTATATGTAAATTTTGAGCATCTTTTGAGTTGTTCAAATTTTATTAGTGGAATATATTAGTGTTGCCATTTAATCAGCATAATCTCTTATGTGACATATTGAGCAGTGTAGTTGGGCAAAATTTGTGGCGGTGAATAGAAGAGACATCAAATTCTCAGGCTTGGATGTAGCACACATTTGGAATTATCTAATTAGTGTATAGTCTTGGAGCAATTTTATGCTCCTTACCATCAGTCCAAAGAGGAAACCAAAGGAGGAGCAGTAACTTCTGTTGAGAGGCTGATTTCTTAATCCACCTACTGCTCCTTTGGTTTCCTCTTTGGACTGATGGTAAGGAGCAATATATATATATATATATATATATATATATATATATATATATATATAGAGAGAGAGAGAGAGAGAGAGAGAATGTTTTTAGGTGGATAGGGAGGGGATGTTGGGGTGGACCTGGGAGGAGTTGGGGAAGTGAATATGGCCAAATACATAGTATGAAATTCTCAAATAATTAATAAAAATATAATTAAAGAGGAAAGTGGCCCTTGAAGATGAGAATAATATTGAGTAAATAAATATTGTTCTGTGGAAGAGAGTCACACACATTCTTGGTTGACAAAAAAAACATCATTGTTTGTTAATTTCTACTGCTATGATAAAATACCTTGACAACAAAAAGCAACTCAGGAGAGAAGGGGTGTATTTTAACTTACAGTTTCTGGTTGTAGTTCATCATCATGAGGAAGTTAGGAAAAGAACTTGAAACAGCTGGTCCTACCACATTTACAATCAAGATCAGAGAGTAATGAAAGATCCATGTTCACTTGTTTAATTTCTCTACTCTTATTCCATTCTGCACCCCTTGTCTAGAGAATGGTGCTTCCCACAGTGCTGGGTTCTTTTCACATCAGTTAACTTAATTAAGATAATCATCCAAATACAACCAGCCATCTTAGAGCCTTCATCCAGTAGCTGACAGAAGCAGAAGCAGAGATCCACAGCTAAGCACTGAGCCAAACTCCTGGAATCCAGTTGTAGAGAGAGAGGAGTGATGAGTAACAGGGTCAACACCATGCTGGGGAAACCCACAGAAATAGCTGACCTGAGCATGTGGGAACTCATGGACCCCAGACTGATAGCTGGGAAACCAACATAGGACCGAACCAGGCCCCCTGAATGTGGGTGTCAGCTCAGGGTCTCATGTAGAATTCAGTCTCCAGACATGCTGAGGACAGGTTCACCTCAGTCTTGGTAGAGGTAGTAACACTCTAATAGTTGGCTGCTTCACTTTTCTGATCTTCAGCTTGAACCCAAATATCTGTCTCTGGGTTTTTATTATTCATACTACAATAAGGATAGTACTTTTTGGGGGAATTCTCTTACACCAGAGGATTTGGTACAAAAATTACAAAGATAGAGATTGTAGGTTTAGTTAGAGGTTGATGATCAGAAAGTACATGACAATAGTGGAAAATAAGTCAGAAAATATACCTTGAGGGTCAAACAATGACCTGAACTTTAGAATGATATATTTTTTTAACCAAACCAGGATCACTGGAGAGCAGAAACATTTCCAGACATGAGTTTTCTGAATAGTAAATTGGTGACAGTAAAGAGGCAGGAAATGAAACTACTCTTATGGAGATGTCGTTAACAGAACTTGATGCTGATTTGGGGACTACAGTTGTCAAAACAATAAACTTATTCATTCTTGGAAGTTTAAATTATGAGTTGGTAAGCATTCATTTGTAAAGGTTCGGTCATATGTAGGCCATACAGTCTCCATGGTGACAAGTTAACTCTGCCATTGTGGTATGAAAATATTGGTAGACAATGCATGAACACATGAGCAAGGTCATGTTCCAGTAACCCTTCATTTGCTAGAGTGTCTTCTCAAAGGTTGTGTTTTGCTGACATCTGGTTTAAAGGTTGATGGTTCCAGTTCTAGCTAGTAAAGCGTTGTCTTTGTGGTCTAAATTCAACTTTTTGTCCCTGTCCTGGGATGCTGTAACTCCACAAATGACATTTCTACTTTCCAGAAATCTAAAACAATGAAGAAATGCATTTTCATTCTTGTTTTGTTTCCTGTTCTTTTTGACCAAGGTAGTTGGAGTTGGTTCACAGTTGTAGAACTCAGTTGTAAGTGAGCTTTTTCAAAGACACCAAATCTGCTGCTACCATCCCCTTTCTCAGAGGTTCATTGCAGTATACTGAAGAACCACTACAAGCTCCCAAGGAATCCACTCCAGCTAGCCTGTCCCTTGTCTCCACACCCTGGATGTTCCCTGTCCTAATAACCATAGCCCTCTTCTTTGTTCCAACAGTTCTAGAAGGGCAGCTGCTTCCTGAAGTCTTTGTCATATACCATATTTCCTTGTACCTTTTCAATCCTTCAAGAGTTACTTATCCCATTCCTTGTACTAAATTCAACTGAAATAACTGATGTAGTTATTTCTTTGACTGAAATCTAATCAATACAAAACTATATTTTACCTAGAATAGGGATAGATGGGAAGTCAAGTATAATCTTGAGGAGCCTTGGAATATTAATATATTAATCAATTAATGTATCATATAATACAATATATGATATATATTGTATACTTTCTGAAATGAGTAACTTGAATTCCTGAAAATTTGATGACTAACAGATATCTAGCTGGCAATTGAAAGAAGTTGAGGATGTGTTATTCTCTACAGGTATTATTTGTATGAGCAGAGAACTCAAAGTACACACAGAGTGAAGACAGAAACAGGAAACATTTCATTTTTATAATATGATTAAGAAGATAGGAACACAATGAGCATGACAAAGATTGTCTTAGAGACCGAAAAGACACCTGCCAAATCCAGGAAGTCAAGAGGTACTCCCAAGTTCTGTAAAACCTCAAAGAAAGTCACTAGTGACTTACTGCAGAATTATTTCAACTGGAGTGCAAAGATACAACTATTTATTTATTTGTGTTTTTGAGACTGGTCCAAACTCACTGTGAGGATGATCCTGAATCCCTGACCCTGATGCCTCTACCTCTGAAGTGCTGGTATTACAAGTGCTCACCGCCATGCCTGGATGCAAATGTAGAATTGGAAGAGTTGGTGAGAGAAGTGGTACTTAGTGGTGAAAGACTATGCGGATGTTTATGAGCCTAAATTAATCAAATAATTTTCTTGTGGTTTTCATTGCTGATTTTTATTTAGATTGAGGAAATTTTTAGTTAGAGAAGAATTATTGGTTGTGAGAGAGTAATAGGATATATATGAAATAAGGAAAAACACATATTAAAGCACCTGAATAGCAGAAGATGGGTGAGGATATTTGAGATAGAAAAATGAAAATAACATATAGGAAGGACATCTTTTTCTATGAGAGTCGGGTAAGTTCAAGTATGATGAAGAAAGGAGCCAAATTGGCTATAATCAATGAAACCTGGTTATCCCTTAAATAATTTACCCTTAAAAAACAATGACACCACATAAAATTCCATAATTGTCTCCTAAACAAAGCTGAGACCAATCCATAGCAAGGAGCTGTTTATTAGCAAAGGTAAATCCCCCTTCAGACTTAGTTGCTTGGAATGCTGTTGAAAGAAAGCTTTCATTTGTCATTCCTGGAGGACTGGTTTAGCTACAAAAACATGCCTACCTCACAGTCAGGCCTTCCCAGGAGAATCTCATATTTAACCATGTGGTCCAATAAAGAACATATCTGATGAGTCATTCAAATGCAACCTAACGGGAGATAATTAAAACTGTAGAACCCATGTTACAACCTGAGGGGGCGGGCAAACCAGCTTCCTCCCTGTCTATCTATAGATGTGCCCTTTCTGACAATCATTTTGAGTATTAACCACCCCCACCCCAGAGTCTGTCTCATGGATAATTCAACATGCACCACGTACTTCCTACAGTTTGCTCATCAGGACCAGCATTTGCATGCGTGCCTGTAAATCAAGTTTTGTCACAAACTCCAAAGTCCCAACTAGTTTTCTGCCTTGTAAGATCTTCCTTCAGGTCACCTAGCCTCGTCTTAGACTGTCTGTTCAATGCATTTAGTTCTGCTTGGGGGATAAGTTCTGATGTTTTCTGATGTGGACAGTAAAAAGCTTGCAGCAAAAAAAGAAAAAAAAACAAAAAACAAAACAAAAAAACATTATTATTATTCCTCTCAAATTTTAGGAAGTCTGGTGTCATCAATGAAAGAAAAAATGCTGTCAAATATTTGAGGGTCAATGTCATAAGTAATTAGCTCAAAAAAGCATGCTTCTGTTCTTATCTTAGGAATTCCCAAAGACTGGAAATCACCACAAGGCAAGAGGGATGGAGATCCTGCAAACCTGGGCTCCGGTGGTATAATGTAGGACAGTCAGGGTGGGTAGCTATGATCTTCACCATGCATTAGTGTCCCGAGAATTCCTCTGATGGAGTAGCTTGAGCTCCTGAAAGTGGGGTCCTTAAAAATCTGCTTTGACTTCGACCCCATTGTCTCCTTGGTTCTAAGATGGCTTCGTTTCATCTGAGCATTTTCATGTCTTGATTTCCCCACACATCTCATCTTGTATGGGGAATCCTCCCAAATAATCCTCTCCTGATAAAAACAAACAAACAAATGAACCAATTCAGCAATAGTACCTGATAGTCACAGAAAGTGTGTCTCTTCCTTGTTCAAGATATACTACACTAGTTTGGGTTTAAGAGCATCTGGTAAAAACAATAGTTCTTCTTTCAAATAATCCTTTGAATACTCCTAAAACAGTTGTAGGGGAGATGGACTGTGGTGTGCTGAAATATTGTTTTGTTCCTGAGAAGAAATGTAATGCTTTAACTTTCCACCAGTCCTAAAAGTTTGCAAACATGAGTGTATCTTGTGTATTTTCAGTAGTTCTCACTAGCTTGTAGGTTTTTTCTTTTCTAAATTTTAATTTGTGTGTGTGTGTGTGTGTGTGTGTGTGTGTGTGTGTGTGTGTCTGTGTGTACATGGTGTATATACTTGTTAGTATGGGAGTATATCTATGCCTGTACCTATGTGCTTATACCTAGGGAGGCCAGAGGTCAATGAATGATGTCTTTTCTCAATTATTTTCCACCTTTAATGTTTGAGTCAGGGTCTCTTTGTGAACCTGAAGCCTTTTAATTTGGTTAGATTGGATGTCCAATGAGCTCCAGGGTTCCACCCATCTCTGCTCTTTCTTCCCTTTCCCAGTGCTGAGGTTATAGATGTGTGGGTTTTGGGGTCGGAACTCAGGTTCTCATGCTTGCACAGCGAGTACTTTACTGACAGAGCTATCTCCCCAGGCCCTTAGAACGTGTTCCTTATTTACTGAAATTTAAACCAATTTCTTCCTGCCTGAAATGAAAATAACTCATATTAGTTACCATTGAATGGCCATTAGGACAAGCTCTCCAGCTCCCTCCTGATGCCATGTTTTACTCTTGAAGCTGGCTAGCAATCCCTACTGCTGCTTTTCAGGCCAAGCAAACCTGATGTTTTCTTTTCTATTATTTCCAGAAAACTGTTTCAATTTCTCTTTTTCAAATGCATTGTTGTTAAAGGCAGGAAGGGTAAGGCACTAAATATGTCAACTTCAAACCCATGAAAGATCCTTAACTCAAATTTACCAGCTTCTGACTTGTTAAACTTTTGAAGTTTGGGCATGTGGGTTTCCACCTCCTTTTATTATCTTCACAATCAAGAGCAAACGGTGTCTAGAGATATTTGACTATCACAAGGTCAAGCACCCAACCCAGCTTAGCCTCTTCCTGCCCAGCTTGAGCTGGGAGTAGGGGCTACTTCACAGCCATTTGTACTCAGGGTCACAGCACAGGTAGGGCACCAGAGATGAGAAAGAGGTTAATGCCTAGATGCCTTTAATCTAGAAACTCTGCCACCCCTGCAAAGAACAAAACAGAAGTTCTTGCTAAGCACTTTTTCCATAGTATATATATTTTTTTCTGAAGAGGTGCTGCAGATCAAATTAACATATGAATCTTTTTTTTTAAACACACCTGAATTTTAAATTGGCACATCCTTTTAAGAAAAAAAAAAGATTAGAAACCTTTTTTTTCTTTTAATTACATGCCTGAAAGAAAGTTTACAATTTGGTTATATAATGTTCACTAATAATCTGCCTAAAATTAGTACATTTTCAGGTCTTAAAATTATCTGGAGCTTTTTGGCTCTTGTGCTCCATCTCTTCCTTTCCCCACAGCTGTCACCAGCTTTGTGTCTTCCAGTTTCTTTGTTACCACTTTCATGTCCTCAACTTTCCCTCTGTGCTCTGGGAGAGAGAGAGAGAGAGAGAGAGAGAGAGAGAGAGAGAGAGAGAGAGAGAGAGAGAGAGAGAGAGAGCAAGGAACACGACTCTGGCTTGAACCCTGGGGTTGTCACAGATCAGGCCACTTTATCTGCCCCAAGTACTCCCACATTCTTTCCAGTCCCAGTTTTTGTACATAAGACTTGAGTGAGAATCTGGCTAGGTAGCTCACATTGGCTTGCAATTCCATACAAGGAGCAAGCTGGCTGCAAACTCGTAATCTTCCTGCCTCAGCTCTCTAAGCTTGTGATCATAGACTTGACCATCACAGAGTCAGGCACCCCTCCCGGCTCAACCTCTTTCTCCCATGTTCACCAGAAGTGCCTCAAACTTGAGCTGTACATATTTTCTTATTTCTCAAACGTATTACCTTTTGTCTATGAAATTACCATCACACAGACATCTCACTGTCAGACAAATAAGTATGCTTGATGCCTCAATTTCTTCTGAAAAGATTTCTTATTCATCCATGTGTTCATGGCTGAGCTCCGTAGGGGCAAGGAGAGATTCACATGAGGAAAAACATGGGATGTTATTTAATAGAAATTTCCTGTTTATAGCAGATATAGGAATGTCTGCATTGGTGGGGGGTGAAGGGGATGGTTTTGATAAACCGTGGGTAAATGTGATTGAGCAGGAGAAGGCTTGATTTCAGAGGGAAAAACCAGGGGAACTTAGCAAAGCCATTTCATCCCCACCCTTCTGTGTGTCTTGAGGTAGGGGCATTTCCTTTCCTCCGGGGACAGGGAGGTCATTTTTAAAATGAGAGTTTTAGAAGCTGCTTCATAGTGAAGAAGTTTGGAGAATCCCAGACCTAAGTTTGAAATATTTTCCAAAGTCTTTTCTGTTGCTATAATTTTACCACTCTATCATTTAAACTTTATGGCTTAATCCTCAGGAATTGGTTTCTAGCGTTCTTAAAATAATTACCGGATGTTAAGTTTGGGATAAACATGATGCTTACTTCTCTACTTGTACCTCAGGGTGTATTTTTTATTGTTATTATCATCATCATAGTCATCATCATTATCATTATTATCATCATTATTATCACTATCTCGTTACATAGTACATACTGACCTCAAACTCAAGATTGCCCTGCCTCAGGCTCCCGAGAGCTGGCACTGGGATTGTTGCTGTGGACCTCTATGCCTGGACGGCTTTGGCTCTTGATTTTGTTCAAGTAAGTGAGAGGGCCATCCTCTGTGTGCAAAAGTACCATTAATTACATTTGTAATACTTCCCTGTGTCTTTTTTGTAATTTTTTATTAGTTCAAATTAGTTCACATGTCAATCCCTTCTCCCTCTCCCCCCTACTCCCGACTCCATCCACCCTCCACTCCCCAGGCAGCATAGGGCACTCCACTGGGGCTCCCCAAAGTCCACCACATCATCTTGGGCCGGGCCTAGGCCCTCCCCATGTGTCCAGGCCAAGAGTGCATCCCTTCACATGGGATGGGTTCTCAAAGTCCCTTCTTACACCAGGGAAAAATACTGATCCGATACCAGGGGCCCCCTAGAGTGCGGAGGCCTCCTAATTGACATCCATGTTTAGGGGTCTGGATCAGTCCTGTACTGCCCTCCCAGACAGCATCTGGGGTCCATGTGCTCCCCCTTGTACAGGCCAGATGTTTCTGTGGGTTTCACCAGCCTGATAACGACCCCTTTGATCTTCATTCCTCCCTCTCTGCAACTAAATTCCAGAGATCAGTTCAGTGTATATCTGTGGGTGTCTGCCTCTGCTTCCATCAGCCACTGGATGAGGGCTCTAGGATGGCATAAAAAGTAGTCATCAGTCTCATTATAGGGGAAGGGCATTTAGGTTATCCTCTCCACCATTGCCTAGATTGTCAGTTCGTGTCATCCTTGTAGGTCTCTGGAAATCTCCCTAGTGCCAGATCTCTCCTTGAACCTTTAATAGCTCCCTCTAATATGGTGTCTCTCATCCTGCTCTCCTCTATTCTTCCCCCAATTCAATATTTCTGCTCCTCCATTTCCTCCTCTCCTCTCCTCTTCTCCTCCTCTCATTCTGGCATCTCCCTCCCCCCTACCCTCCCCTGTGTCTTTTAAAAACTTTTCTTTGGTATTGCTTTTTAGAACTTCACACTCTAAATTTACACAGTTTACTTCTCTACTTTCTAGGAAAGTCCCCAACATTCACAGGATTGTGAAAAACACCTAAATCATAGGATACACACATTCATGTGTCCACACACACACATAACCACATGTATTCACCTTCATCATCAACTTTTTGTCATCATACTTAGTTAGGAAAGGGATAATCTGTTCAGGTTTTGCTTCCAATTTTAAGTTCATATATATATATATATATATATATATATATATATATATATGGTATTTATACTTTCTTCTCTCGAATGTTAGATGGGTAATAGGGAGTTGTTCCCGAGAGAATGCTCAGGCAGGGATCATTTATAAACCACAATAAGCACTGTTTATTGGTGACAATCTAACATGCAGAATATGTCCACTTAATAAGCACCCAATTCTTGGCTCTGCACAGAAGGAATATGCTGAATATAGCTTTCAAAAATAATAGCTCCAGAAAAGAAATCTTAAAAAATGTCAAAGATGGCAGCAGAAATGCTTCCTGTATTTAAATGTTGGTAATTATAGATGAGCAATCTCAAAATCAGAAGCATTTGGATGAAATTCTTTATAAAATATGGCAGGGATTCTGCAAAGAATATTTCAATGTAATTGCTCTCTTTTGTCACCAGCTGTCTTAAGAATCTTTAGTGATTTCAGTTGAGTCATAGTGGGTTAAAACAGTGGAAAACAGCAACACTGTCTTCCTTTAAGTGAGTGCCATACACTTGGTCCAACAAACAGCACTTGAACTTGTAAGACTGGTAGAGCCAATACTGCTTGGGTTTGGGATGGGAAAAGGAGTGAGAGTTCCTGAGCTGAGTGGCTTACCACAACCACATTTGCAGAACAAGGTGTCACACTACCCAGCACAGCTTAAACAGGTGTAAGTCAACAATGTCTATGTAGATAGAGAAACCACGTGAGACCTGAAAGGAATGTGAGGGTAACAATTATGGTTTCACAAGCAAAGGAGTTTCCTGGAGCCCTGGAGTCTAGAGGACCACATACCCAGGAGTACAGGACAGCAGAGGAACACATGGGTATAATAAATGACATGAAGACGTGCACACAGAGCCCAGACTCAACCAGAGGACAAGGAGGGGGCACACACATGTTGTGGTCCTGACTTAGGGCCTTCAGATTTCTCTGTCCAACTTCTGAAATGACAATTTCTATTCAGCAGCTCCCATACGCAGGACGTAGAGAATGCAAAGCTCATTTGATCCATATTTGAAGAGCTTGTGCATTTTAAATATCCACGGCTTTGGATCCATCATTCTCCCTGTTTTTCTTTCCTCCCTATTAGCACTGTAAGTTTTTTGTTCACTGACTCCTTTTTCCATTCCTCTCCCCTTCACATTTTTAATATGCAATGCTTATCTCTAAGCACTTAGATACTTCTTTAAAATTTTCTCTACTTCTAAAGTATTTAGTACAGGTCAGAGGTGTAAAACTGAGTCTGAGAGACATACATCCATTCATCTACTCATTTATCCAGTAATCATTTCTTTGGCTTAATGAGTCCTAGAGATTATTTGAGAAGCTGGAGCTACAGAAATCATTAAGATACAACCTCTTGTCTCCAAAGACTCACCATCTAGGGCAATGGTAAAACAAATAAACACCTAAAAGCCCAGAGGCTTGAGGGAGTAGAAAATTGAACAAATGTTGAGGATTGCTTAAGAATTATGCTGTGGCCCAACATGACTCTGTCTTCATTCTACATTTCCCCGAGCGGTCAATTTGGATGTGCTTTATTTGTTATTGTCGTTTTTGTTTGTCATTCTACAGCCTTACTTTTTTCCTAGTATGCACTCTAAGTAAATGCAATTACTAGGCATCTATATTCAGGAGGGCCTTGTTTGAGGTTGGCTTTGAAGGATGAGTAGGAGTTCAGGTGGCAAGAAATCAGTAATAAAAGAGGAAGATCTATGAACACAAAAGTCCAGGGAGATAAAGTGTTTGTAATATTCTGATAATGACACCATTTTGTGACAGCATAGTATACCCAGAAAGAAATGGAGAGGAACTCTTAGAAGCCAATGAACTTCTAGCCTATGCCAGGAGATTGGATTTTATTTTGTAGTTGGTGAAGAAAATTTGCTGGTTTTTAAGTAGTGCAATGTCGTGTTTGGCTCTTTGGTGGCAGAATGGAAGATGAGTGAAAGGTAAGCTAAAACTTCAGAGACAATGGTAGTGAGGGCCTGAGCTAAAATAACACTGGGAGCTGTCAAATGAGTTAACCAATCTGGTTACTACTGAAGACACAGAGCAACATGACTCCCCAAGCATTTGGGTATAGGGGAGACAGAGGGTTTCATGTGGATGGTGGGTGAGGTCCTTGTTCTTTTTTTTTTTTTCAAACTCTTTTTTATTTGAATTAGAAACAGGATTGTTTTACATGACAATCCCATTTCCCTTCTCCCACCTGTCCTCCCCTACCCGCCCCCCCCAACTAAAACCTTATCTGTCACATATCTTTTCTGCTCCCCCTGGATGGTGAGGCCTTCAAAAGGGTGTCATCAGGGTCTTTAGTTTCCTTTGTGGTAGGGCCTAGGCCCACCCCCATGTGTCTTGGCTCAGGGAGTATTCCTCTATATGGACTGGGCTCCCAAAGTCCACACCTATGCTAGGGATAAATACTGGGCTTCTACAGGAGGTCCCATTGATTTCTGAGGTTTCCTCACAGAAACCCGTGTTCCTGGGGTCTGGATCAGTCCCATGCTGGTATTCTAGCTATAAGACTGGGGAGCAAGAGTTCCTGGATGTTAAGGTCAGCTCTTTCTGTGTGTTTCACCAGCGTGGTCTGGACCTCTGTGCTCTTCACTGGTCCTTCTCTGCATCTGGGTTCCAGTTCAGATTGGTGATTAGTTATGGGTGTCTGCCTCTACTTCCACCAGCTGATGGATGAAGGCATATAAGTCAGTCATCAATCTCATAATCACTGGAAACCCAGGCATTGAAAGTATGTAGGATCTTTGCGGAGTAAAAAGGCCCCAGCACACTGGAAGTGAGTAAGCAATCATTTTCCTTTCCCTACACTTTGCACTCTCCATTCTCCTCCTTTGACAGCCTGTGGTCGACGTCTCAAGGCAATGTACGATGGCATGTCAAACACACACACAGATAGTGCAGTCTGTACATGGAGACTTGGCTGCATGGGCTGACATTGAGAACTCTGGTCTTACCCACTGGGACAAGAGTAACTCAAGGTGTGAATTTGGGCAGCTGCTGAGTGCTTTAGAAACAAGGTTCTCACCTTTAAAGTTTGTTTCAGGTGAGGTGTCTTCTAGGTGACATTTAAGTTTCACCAGATCTTCTGAGTCACGTATGAGTAAATAACCTTCTCTCTTCCCCAAGCCAGTTTCCCCTTCTGACTGGAGTGTTATTTCCTGGAAGGTGGGGGTAGTCACATTCATCTGGATCCCAGTAACCGGACAGGAGCTGGAGGAGGGCAGGCATGCTGCTCCACATGTCATGACGATACTCTCCTCCATTCTCTCTCCTTCCTGAGAGAGACTAAATCAGTATTCTCTGGTCCTCCATTCTCTGACTCTCTGCTGATACAACAGCCCACCCCACCTTGTGATTGCCTGTCAGAAGAGGAATCTTCCCCCTTAAGCCTCTAAGTGTCATTCACCTGGATTCCGTTTCTACCTTCAGAGAGCTATCCATTTCTCTGGATGTCACCTTAACTTGACACTTCTGCAACAATATAGTCTTTCTGCTGTACTGTCCCCATTCTAAACCCATCCTACATGCTGGTATTGTGTTAAGCTTCCACAGCTCGGTGGTTCGAAAGCTCAAATGCCCAGAGGCTATAGGTTTACACTCAATGCTCATCATAACTAGCTGCCATGCATGCTGACACAATGATCCACAGAACCTGTCTCACATGGTCTTCCTTCACACACCTTCCTGCCTCCGGATGCAACTTATTGTTGTTTGACCCCACCTTCTCACTTCTTCCTTTCCTCTCCCTTTTGTTTGTCTGTTTCTTTCTTCCTAACAAGGTCTTATGTACCCCAAGTAGACCTTGAACTTGCTATATAGCCAAAGATGGCATTAAACTTCTGATCCTCCTGCTTCATCCTCTCAAGTCTTAAATTACAGGAACATGTCACCATGCCTAGCTATTGTTGCTTCATGGTCTAGAATTCTCACTCCTCCTCACTTTGTTTTGAAGGACAATTTGTCACAACCCAGCTCCTTTTCTATGTAAAGTTCTTGTAGGTTGTATTCTAGCCCACACTATCCCCACCTGACAAATAATGACATGGTGTAAATTATTAGGATATTTCTTATCACATGCTTGTATCTCACCATTCAAGTATCTTATAAGTTCTTTGAGGGTACAGAAGATGACTTAGGTGTCTTTGTGTTGATCATTGATCTAATGACAGTGCCATAAACAAAAGCTAATATTGGCAAATCACTTACATTGTGTAGACACCACGACAAACCTTTTATTTTATCTCTCTTACTATAAATACGGTCCCCAACTTATGCTTTATCTTTTAACTTTTTGATAGTGTGAAAACAGAAATAGTTCAGATCTTGAATATCATTATTTTCCCAGGAGAGCAATTAAGCAGTCTAGTTCTTTCTCATGAGGCTGGGCACAGCAATGAGCTGCAGCTCCCTGTATCCATGGATCCTAAGGGCAGCTGATAGAGCTAGGCAGTGTACTGTGTATGAGGACACACAGTAGGTCAGGTGTATTCAATACATTTTCTATTTCCCATATTCTCAACTTACAACGGGAGTATTAGAATGTGACTCAAAGTCACCCTGAATACTAGGCTTTTACTGTCATCTTTCTTCCAGTAGGAAAAACAATCTTAGGGATTTAAAACACTGCATGAGGCCAACTACCATGTTACAGACTTTTCCAGTAATAGTCACCACAAGAGTTGAGCCATTAATCATTACAAGCAGTGTATGGTCTTTCTTTTCCTGCCAATTTGTGACCAAAACAAAGGTGCTGTGAAGGCAGAGATGGTTTGAGGTAAGTTCTGGGACAACTATGGGAAGCTGTCGGAGTGTGTCTGCCAGTGAGAAGTGAGGAAAGAAAAGCTGCTTCTGATATCGTCCTTTATGTGGCAAGTGGCAAAATAGAAGACCCTCTGGGCCAATAACCTACGAAAAGGGGGGAAGTTTGGAACAAACGTTACTGCATAAGCATATATGTATGCTGAAGATTTTCAGTTAGATTTGGAGGAGTAAGCACGTTCTTTATAATTAAGACAATATTTTGTAATGAGAAATCTGTGATTGTAAGTAATAGGATTCAATTACAAGTAGTGGGTTGTATATGATAGTATAATGTGTTTAGGGCCTAAGAGGGAGTTCAGGCTAGATTCTGGGTTTGTGTTTGCTCCTGGGAACCATAAAGTGGGAACAATAAACTTTTATTTCTTATTCAAAACACTTTCTAGGGGCCTACCTCATGCAATCAGAGTGGAGCAGTGTAAGGGACTGAGACAATGGCTGGTTTTAGGGATCCAGAAGCACCTGCTGGATCCTGAGGACCTGGTATGTCCTGATACAGTGTCCACTAACACCAAGGCCACAACTCAGCAAAAGAGAACACTCTGAGGGAGCCATGTGCCCACAAGGTCTCAGCTCTGCATATGGAGGAAGCCATGCTGGGACCATGGGCTCTGGTCAGCTCTCTGAGGGGAACCTGGGGAGGATGGCAGTTAACACTAATTGTTAATTAGACTATGCATAACTGCAATGTTTGACACTCTGTACCTCATCTCCTTTCATTGTCACACTGCCCTGAGGAGGCAGTTTGGTGAGACTGGATAACCATACAAGTTCCCACAGCAGAATGAAAATCCATAGCTAGTCTTTTAAGTCCGACAGGTGCTTATGTTACTTTTTTCATCAAGACATAGACCTGCCCTCTAGTTCTAACTCCAGCTCTGTTACTAACTGGCTGTGTGACTTCAGTGGGTCTTTTAACAAGATACTGATGAAAGTTGTTTCCAATACTGTCTCTTTCTGATTATGCTATCTAATGAGGGAATAGAAAGAAATACAAATTGTGAGAGGAAATTGTATTACCAATGTCAGCCTGGGTACTCAAATTAAAATTTGGCCCCATTAAGGTAAGGTAGTAGCCCCCCCCAAAAAAAATCAATAGGCAGAATTCATAAGAAGGCCAAATTCCCATGAGTTAGAACTACTATATTCTTGAGCTGGCAAGACAGGTGAGCAACACAGCAAGAAATGGAGAAGAACCCTTTAGGATGATAAATTTCCAATCTGTTCTTTCTTCCCCCTGTGCCTGGGCAGGTCTGTGGTGATCAGTCCTTTTGCCTTTGACTTGCATATAAGTAGGAAATCCCTAAGCTAAATGATTAGTAAGCTCAAACAGAAGACAGGAGAAGACATATAATGCTATGTCTCTTAAAAATGTTACACCACTGGGACCTGTAGGGACTGTGTGGAAATAACTGTGCACAAGAATCAGACAGGAAATCTGTTGCCACAGCAGCTATTCTTCACAGAGGAGAATCAGTTTCCTTGAAAGGTAATCAAAACAGGAATGAAGTACTGAAATGTGGAATAATGTAGATGAACTTTGAAAGCCATGACAACGGTGTGTTCTGTTTAAAATACCTAGCATTTAGTAACTATGTCAACACAGATGCATTATTGCTCCTATGTCTAAAAGTGAGACTTTGTAAGACTTTGTCCACCACACCTAGTTCATGGCAAATGCAATGACTGTTATTACATTTTTCCTCTAGTGAGAACAGTGCTGTTTCCCTTCATATTAAAAAGTGTGACAAGTTAAACACCATTCATACCAGCAAGAATTCCTTCATATTCTTTCCCCCAACTGAAATGGAGGCATTATTAAAAGAAATCAGAGGACTCAGTTTTAAACCATGTTTTCCTTCTCCAAGAATTCACTAGAAACATATTTTACCTCCTTTTCTTGCAGTGGCCTTGGTTCAGAGACTGACTGGGGACAAATGGGAGTTCTGGCTCTTGTCATGAAGTTAAAGAATTCATCTGTTTGCTTCATCTGCAAATTTATGTTGTTTTCCTTCAGAAGATTTTTCTGTTAGAGGCCACATGGTCTCTGACTGAGTCAACTTGCAGATTCTTAGTCATTCAGAAACTTTCAACTCAGCCAGACGAAGTTAATCATGTGCAGAGTCTCCTCCTTTCTCCTCAGCAAAATCCCAAAAAACCCTGCAAATTTTGTTTTAGCTTCCTTTTTTGTCACTTAGAGGAAGACATCTAAAAAATTTTACCCAAAAATGGGACAATTAAGACTTTTGATTCTGAGTGTTTTGTTTTGAAATTTTCTGACATTACATTTCTAAGGCAGAAACAAATGACTTGTTAAGTGTCTTTGGGCAAGAGAGTTGCTTTCATAACTTTTTATACAGGTGCCCAGACAAGTTGGAGAAAACCATGTGACATTTAAATGCCTTAAGGGTAAAGTATAAATTTTCTGTGTATAAACTATAGGTGACATGGGACTACTGGTGACATCATCTCCTATTTGTTAACTCTGCCTGAATGTTGGTTTTAATGGGTGCAGCTGCTTGAGGTCTTGGAGGTGATTTGAAGGTAAACAAACAAAGATTTGAAGAGCCCTGGGAGGCATTGCTGATCCCTGGATATTTGACTGGACAACTTCAGCCCTGCTATCTATGGGTAAGACTAGGAGAGAGAGATCCTGTCTTCCACTCTCCTTAGCAGCCTTCACTCCTTCCTCCATGTCAGTTGAGATTCACTCTGTTGAATCTGTGATTTCTTGACATCATCCTGTCACTCAGCCTGTTTCTTCCCACGTGTCTAGCCTTTCTAGACTGAAGATATAAGATAGGGAAATACGAGAAATACATGTCTATGTTTTTCTCCTACCTACATCCTTCCTCTATCTCTTCTTTACAGATGGGGCTGTGATTTGCAGCACCCAGAGATGCCTGTCTCTAGAACCCAGTAGCCAATGAAAAGAAACCACATAGAAATTGTTATGTCAACAGAATCTTGGAGCCATTTCACTTTCAGCAAAGTATCCTGGGCAGAACAATAAAGGGGAAAAGCTTTGAATGCTTTCTGGGACTAGAGATGGTTACATAGCACAGTTCACTTTACTCGAGACTTTAATTTTCTCAATACCATTGATTCTTCATTAAATTTGGTTCTTTCTTTCTATTCCCAATGATAGTAACCCCATTTAAAATCTTAATATAGGGATTAAATTGGTCCATTAACCCCCATCTCCTCATCTGACTTTGGTCTTGAATTCTTCCTGTAGAGTGAGGTGATATTAAGGTTCCTAGATGAAGGATTTTCATTATCAATGTTCTTGCTATCCATGAACCAATGATGGCCCCAAGCTACTCTTCAGTTCTGAAAACTTGAGTGAATTTACATCATCCCACACCCACCTTGACCTTCAAAGTTCATCAAGTCAGGGTCCAATTATCTCTCTAATCTCTTTTCCTCCCTACTTTCTTAAATTTTAAATAGTCTATTTTCCAGCACAGTTGGCTTAGCCACTACGCCTCTTCTCTCATCATTCCCAGTCTCAACTCCAAATGAATTCTGGCACCATGTAGTGAATGACCTTTAGAAGCTCTAGGGACATACTTCTAGCAACTTTGGATCATTAAAAACCTTCAGTTATACCTGTTCATTCTTCATGTATTTAATGCCAGTCTTTTTTTATATACATCTTTGAAACAACCTTTACATTTCCACGTGAAACCCAATGGACATCATGACCCAAAGATACTTTTATTCATGTAAAGAAGCATATCAGTAAATAAACAAATTTGCTTAGCTGAGAGTCACAGGTAGAGTTACACAGTGATAGACTGAATCTTCCAAAGAGGAGCAAGTTGGTGAGGAAAAAGTTTTATAGAGGACATGATAATGTCTGAACTGACTCTTGGAGTGTAAGATGGAATTCATCTGAGGGGAATGGAATAGTAGTAAGTGGGGTGAATTTGAGCTGTAAGAGATGAAGCTTCTAGAAAAGAAGAAGAGAAAGGCATTTAAAGCATGCATGTGTGTGTGCACATACGCATGCACACATACACACACACACACACAGAGAGAGAGAAAGAGAGAGAGAGAGAGAGAGAGAGAGAGAGAGAGAGAGAGAGAGAGAGATGAAGCTGGTGAGGAGGCAACCATCAGACCTCCATAGTTCTCTCACACATGTTATATCAAGGAGCTTGAACTTTACCTCAAAAGCAAAGGTGAACCATTGATAGATAGGTTTAATGACTGTGTGTCTGGGCACCTGTGTGAAAGATAGCACTCTTTACAGAGAATAGCTTGAGTAGGAAGCATATTTGTAGGGAAGAGAATTCTTTCTTGTATCTTTGAATTTCAAGAGTGTGCGGAACTATAGGAGATGTCTGAAGGTGGTTAGTTGAGGAGAAAGATGGGCTCCAGACGCTGCACTCTTAGAGTAAACAATCTAAAGTTCATTGAGGAAGTGGTAGGAGTGATTTCAATTTGACATAAAAATTAATAGAATGGGAAGAGACTATGTCATTGGAGGAAAAACTGGGAAGGGGATGATCAAAGCTGTGAAGGGGAACAGAAGTCACAGGAGGAGGGAAGTTCAAGAATGTGTGTGTATGGTGTATGTGTGTGTGTGTGTGTGTGTGTGTGTGTGTGTGTGTGAGAGAGAGAGAGAGAGAGAGAGAGAGAGAGAGAGAGAGAGAGAGGAAGTATGAAGAGAAGGGGGCTGTTTATGGAGGATCAGAAGGGAGTTGCAAGGGTGAACTTGGTGTAGAGGTGTGGTCATGATTAAGATAGACATGCATGATACTGTCAAAGAATAAATTAAAATAATCTTTGGGTTTTGTTATTTGTGTTAGACCTTTTTTTTGTGTGTATTTGTTTGAGACACAGTCTCAGAATGTGGCATTGGCAGACTGGGAACTCACAAATGTATATACCAGACTGGCCATGAACTCCTAGACATCTGTCTGCTGCTACCTCCAGAGTGTTAGGATTAAAGGCTTCATTATTAGTTACAAAAACCAATGGAATGGGGATTTCAGAGGACTGGAGAGAACCAACAGATGGAGGACTGGTGGAGCTGTTCCTCCTCTGAGACCTACAGCCCAAGCGATTGGTAAAATATGGAGTATGAGTGCATGAACACATTAGGATTTGAAGGAAGGGGAAGTCAGAGTAGATCTGTGCAAGTTCTGTGTTGGGGCAGGGACGGTGAGTGGAGTGTTGTATAGCACAATGTGGTTTGCTTGGTTTCCTCTAGAGTCAATAAGGATGCAACTGAGCTGGAGCCAGTGTCTTTGGAATTGAAGCTGCATTGAGGGCTTGTGTACAGCACTGGCCCTTCTACTGTGAGGTGGTAAGAGCTATCTGCCATCTGAGAATTGTTTGCAAAAAGAAAGTTGCACTGGATTTACTCCAAGGCCTCTTTCAGTTCTGAAATGTTACTATACTGTGATTAATTTTTTAAATAAATTAATAGGACAAACAGTATTTCAAGAGGAATGTTTAAGTTACTTATGAGAACAAACTTTTTAAGTACCCTTAAGCATCATAAAGCATCCACTCCCACAGAAATTTATAATTGATACACCAATTATAAATCTTTCTTAGCTGCTTATTCAGGCAGGTTTCCTTAGAGCTATGCTTGGCCATGTTCTGTTTACCTAGTTCAAGTTCTTGTTTGTATTTCAAAGCCCAAACTACATATCTTTCAACAACATGTTTCAGCTGGGTGAACCCAGAGTATGGCTAAATTATTAAAGTTATCTATTATGTGCAAGATGAGTTCTTGATGAATTGGTTCATCTCTGGAGAAATGCCCATCTTCTTAATTTAGGACACAGCTGTCAGAATTGCAAACTTCATCAAAAATGGCCACATAGAACTGAGACACCTCTCAGAAACATTTCCTCTCAGATGGCATGGTCTTTGAGGACAAACCACACTCTGAAATGTTTGTGTAACAGGAAAATGTGGTATCAAGATGATCAAAACAAGATAGGAAACAATATATTTTCACAAAATTTGCATACATTATTAAAATAATAGCAAATATACCTATATACACAGTGTTAGAAAGAGAGAGAGAGAGACACTGATGAAAATTCAAGCTGATCAATTGCATGTGAAATGCCCAGACCTGATGTCAGCAATAGTGAGGTCGGCCCTTTTATGTTTAGGAGAACATTAGTAATCTCCCTACAACAGTGAAAACAGATGAAGCCTCTGTTATTCTCCTTAAAACCCAACATTTGGATGACATGTGTGAGGTAGCCACCTTGAACTTGCTTTAGATGGGACTGCCATGCCTCCCCAAGGAGTTCCACAAACTGGGGACCAATTGAGACTATGAGAAATATTTCTCATTCAAAGTAACTATACAGAGTTCTTGGGATCCAGAGTCCAAGGTTAATTTAATTGGGCTATGATCAAGATACTTTCCTATGGTCTCAGCAGAGACTCTATTCACTTACTTTTTCATCTTGGAGGGGGTACAGAATTTCTTGACTTGTGGGTCACTTACACCATCTTCAAAGTGTATCACTCCAATCTTTGTTTCCATTGTCACATGACCTATTATTATTATTATTAATTATTATTATTATTATTACTCTTATACAATGACTTGTGATTACACTTGGGGATCACATGGATAAGTCAAGATAATCTACCTATAACACGATCCTTATCTTAATCAGGTCTACAAAATCCTTCTTACCATTTTAAGTAAGAGAGATTACAATGTACACATGATGTGATACTTTCATTATTTCGACCACTGTAGGGAGGAATGAAGTGGAGTTCACTTGCTGTATGGTTACGTGGCTGCTACTGTAGACTCTTACTTAAAAAAATCATGTCATCATCTTAGACTGGGTCTCCATCAGAATGAAGGCCCGACACACGGGCTCATATGCAGATAATTTCTTTGGGATGCAGACCCTGAAAGCATGAGTGATAAACTTAAAAAAGAGGTGAGGAGGGAAAGTCAATTCAAAGATACATTGTTGGATTGATAGTGTTATTGTACACAGCTGTGACTAAATCTTTGAAAAGACACAGGGGATACTTAAGAATAGCTGACCAAGACAATAGTGCAGGTAGAAAATAATTATTTCTACCAACCATTGACTAAGTGCTGCCACAGAGAGTGTTAAATTCCTTGAAATCCTAAGCTTCCCATTTCCTCTGGTGTCTTACAATACATTATAAAAGTCTCAGGCCTGAAAGCTAGATATAGGTGAGCAGCTACAGCACACCAGCTAACTAACACTACAACATGAGAGTGAAGAGTTGTCTAGAACATGAGATGTAGCCCCAGAGATATCTAATACTTTCTTTCAGGAGATTATCACAGGAAGGGTAACTTTACATTGGGATTCGTAAATGCAGCTCACTGAGTAATTGTAAATGAGAGGTCAGAATCATTACAACGTTTACCCAAGTCTATCCCTTTCTTAGAGGAAGCATCGTGTCCATAACATGTGCTTACAAAAAAGAAAAAAAAAATGATTGAAAGTGTTTTAAATAGTGTAAAATGCAAGGTACTTTTTGAACACCCACTCATGGTTTGCTTTAATGTCTGACAGAGAAGGCCAACGTTAACAATAAATGAAAGATAATGCAGACTTGATTCTCAAGTATTCTATACCTAGACTGAAGTCAAGGAAGTTCCTTTGAGAAATGATGAGAGAGCTGAGACTTGAAAGACATGTAGACGTTACAAAAGTAAAGGGAAGAGCATTCCAATGAGCAGAGAACAGACAAGAAATGGCTGAACTGGAGCAGAGCATGGTATGTTCAAAGGGTTTAGAGAATCCAGGGCGATTGGAATGAAGAGGAAGAAGGAAGAAAAACATAAAGTGAAATTGATGAAGTAGGAGGCGGTATAGTAAAAAGAGATTTTTGAAAGGTCCAGTCAAGACTGTTGTGGTGGTGTAAATGAAAATGGCCCCACACACCCATAGAGAGTGGCACTATTAGGAGGTATGGCCTTGTTGGAGTAGGTGTGACCTTGCTCGAGGAAATGTGTCACTGTGGGGTGGGTTTTGAGGTTTTGAATACTCAAGCTAGGCCCAGTGTCACTCCCTCTTCCTGATGCCTTCAGATCCAGATGTAGAACTCTCAACTACCTCTCCAGCATCCTGTCTGCCTGCATGCCGCCATGCTTCCCACCATGATGATAGTGAACTAAATTTCTGAACTATAAGCCAGGCCCAATGAACTGTTTTCCTTTATAGGAGTTAGGTGGTCATATCATCTCTTTTAAGCAATAAAACTCTAAGGTAAACTATGGCTTCTCACTATATGGAAGCCACTAGAGTCTGTTACTAATGAACAACATTGGGAAGGTGAAATTTACATGTTTAAAAGGCTAATTGCTTGGTGGAGAGGGTTCAAGAATGATCGCAGAGTAATAAGGCACTCAAAGTGAGAGAAAAGTGATTGACAGACTGAGGACATGGGCCACTGTGCTTAGAACTTAACTATCCAACTATAGATGTTAATAAATCCCAGAGCTGTGTTCATGAAAAACTTAATGGCTTATGAAAAAGCTAAGAAACATCACATCAGCTTATGAACCACATGTGACTCAGCAAAGAACATCAGGTCACAAATTAAGTTTGTATACCTTAGTTTAAAATACGGAGGCACTTTAGCACTTGGAACCATGTCAAGTGAGAGAGGTAGACTCAGAAACGCAAGTATTTGGGTCTATACAGCAGAGGCTATCTGGCTGGCTAGATGTAGTGGAGGCTCCTTTAATATTTACAACTTGAGTTCCTTTTCAAAATGTTTCTGGGACAGAGCTTCATCAGCAAAGCAGCAACTCTAAGAGCTCTGTCAGTGTCTTAGTAGACTTCATGTGCTTTCTTAAAGGCAAGCTTTACTCATGGGAAGGCAAGGGTTAAATGCAACTGGTAACTTGGGTATATAAAAAGGAGTAGTTCTATGGGTCAGATTATATACTATGTTAATTAAAAAAAACAGAAGATAAAGATGAGGAGAGATGAGGGATATGACCTGAAGCACAGTTCTAGATGACTTTAGGAAAGGGAGCACATTTGTTACTTGAAGCTGAGAAGTTCTATTAAGTGTATTTTTTGTAGGACATTCAACATGAATATTATTTATGTTTTCTTCTAGATTCTTCTGAAATACCCCAGTACTCCCCCCAAAATAGTATGGCAACCAAAAGTAGCCCTTAGGGAAACGAAAGCTCCTTTGTTGAGAACCATTGTCCTAGACCTTTAGTAATTTTGGTGCTCCCTAAGTAGCATGAACAAATAAAGGAGCCTAAAAGGATTGTTTCTTTTACTTAACTATATTTTACAGGCAGCCAACTTACCAATAATCTTTGAGAATAATTTATTTCTAAGGAGTTTTGACTTTAAATCAAATAGGAGCTATATTTTGCTACAATCTGTCTGCTCTTTGAGCCAAAATGTTTCACATGTGGAAAATAAGTCAAGTTGAAAAACAAGTTGAGTCAGTAGGTCACCAAAACTGTGTGTGAATAAACTTTTATGCAAATGCATCTGCATTTTGCCACCGAAAAAGAGAAACATTGAGAAGATCAAAAGGCTGGCACTGCTAAAACACAAACATTCAATTTTGCCTTTCCCCCCAATAGACCGAAAAGAGTTTAAGTGACTTTTCCATGATGCAAGAAAGCATTTGTCTTACTTGCAAATCACCAAATTACCCAATGCCCTCTTTTAAAAGAATAGTTAGCTATATCTGGAGATTTCTCTCGTTTCTAGGTTCTATGTTTCTCTTAGTTTCTTTTCTGTGGCTGCAATAAAATACTCTGACAAAAACAACTAAACAGAGAAAGAAATTACTTCAGCTCACACTTCAAGGTACCCGTCATGGTGGGGAATGTCAAGGTAGCAGGATCTTGAAGCAGCTGATCACATCGAATCCACAGTCAGGAAGTAAAACACAGGGAATGTTTTGCTAGTGCAAACATTCTTGCTAGTGCTTGCTCTCTCCATCTTGTACAGCCCAGGACCTCAGCAGGGTTGTCCACTAGAGTCGGTGGCTCTTCCTCACTCAATTAATGGAATTAAGACAATCCCCTATGGGCATGCCCAGAGGACATTCTCCCAGGTGAATGTCAAGTTGACAATTTACAATAATCGTCATAATGTCTATCTCCATTTAATTTTAACACTTATCATCTTCAACTAGAACTGCCAGCCTCTTTCATCATTTCATATCTGAATCCCTAGACCACCAGGGAAGCTTCCTTTGATATGTTTTAAACCATGAATCTCTGAAACGTGTGCTTTGGCCACATCCAGCTCTTTATGTATTCCCACCCAGAGTATTGCCCACGACCTATCCTTCGTTTGGGAGCCTTTGCATGGCTTCTTCAATTTGGCTAACTCTTCTTCAGATTTCAGTTCTCTAGAACACAAATAAGCAAACACATCCCTATCAAATCCTGTATCCTTTCTTAATAGCCTTAATGATGTTTATAACTTTATAGGGGTGCTTATTGCATTTATAGCTACCTTTTCAACATAACCTTCATTTCTATTGAGCAGAAAGTGTATCTGTGAGTCTTGCCACTGTATTCCCAGAACTCAGGTTCGATGAAAATTTGTGAAAATAATAAAGCAAAATTTATTGCTGCAGAAACAAAACTCGCATCTCAAAGGGGATAAGAGCTAGCTTTTTCTATTTGCTTGCTATTTCTGGTGGCTAACTTTCCTCTTTAAAGGCAGTATGACATTCTTAAGACAAACTATGCTCCCCAGAAAGTCTAAAATGTTTACCATATGGCCCTTCATAGAAAATGTTTTCCACCACTAACCTAAACTGTTAACTTTTTTCTTAGCTAGTTATTTAGTTGCTATACGACCCAATGCCAGGAAAAATGCAATGAAATAATGTAAATCTGTGTATTTCCAATGCTGAAATATTTTGTAGAAGCAATTGTCCATGAGCACTGGCTGGTTGGGGATCAGCTGTCTGGCTAAGGATATTAATTACCTACATCCTCTCATGAAACATGGTAGGTCCTCCTTGTGCTCGGAAAGGGAAGTGTTTAAATGTTCTTTCTTGGAATTATGAAGCTGATGTGGAAAAATGGAGGCCAGCACAAGCTTCTGTTTTGTTCCATTCTGTTGTTATCAAGATGCCGGGAAGACTGGCACATAGGGGAGACTTACTCTTGGAGGTTTTCAGGTCCTATATTCCTTTAGCCTGTCCAAAGGGCAGAAGAAAATGGACTAATACACAATAATATGGAACAGGGAGGGCACTCATGAGAACACTGGGAATTAGGAAAAACTCACTGTGTCTCATGTTAGTTGGGTGAGTTTGAGTATGACAAAAATACATCAGGGTCTTTGCTGAAAGGAGAAGAAAAATGGATCAGAGAGAAGCAAATGGGGAAGTTGGCTGGACAAGTAGTAGAGAGGACATCGCAAGTGTTCATATGGCACTTGTGAGTCTCAAATGTTTGAAGAACCTAAAAAATAAGATGTGGGAATGAGGGGATGGAAGGAAAGGGATAGGGGAAGACAATTTAAGAAGATCAAAACTTAGAGTGGGAAACTTGAACGTGAATGTCAGATGGCAGAGTCCATCTGACACAGATTCAAGACCCTAGACTAGGAATCTGGGCAACAAAGATTGGAATCAAGGCAAAGAGCCTGACACCATACCATGTGGTGCCAAAATGAGAATACAACTTGCTGGGACCTTGACATTTGGTAGATACCTTCCCAGAGCCAGAACAGCTTCTCAGAGCAGAAGTACCTAATTATGACCATAGAAGCAAGTTTGTCTACAACTGTCTTAACCATGCTACCTGTTCCTTTTCTTTTTCCCTCTGCATCCTTCATATTCTCAATACATACCTCTGTTGCTCAAGTTTGGTTTATTGATATCATTGCCAACTGCTTCTTCAGCAACCAAATGCTCCCCTAACCACTCGCCATTATGGTCACAACATTGTGCATCCTGCTGTGTCATATTTCACATTCACAGCCAAACTCTTTTCCTCCCCAGCCTAGTTCACCTGCTCAGTTTCACCATGTAACTCACTCATCTGACGGAACCCAGCACAAATGTCGGATCTCAGCAGTATGGTCAGACTCTCCCCTTTCAGTAAGAATTAGCTGCATCCTCCTGATGCCCACAGTGTTTCTTAAATAGACCTCTCACATAGATTTTATGGCTTTTCATTACTCTCAGGATGATTATAAAAAAGTTCCTCCATGTATTTACAAATTCCTCTTTGGGTCTTGTCCTACCTTGTCATCCCTGTATGTAAACACTTCCCTGGCCTCTATAGATCTGCCTAGAGTACTTCCTATCTTCTATATACCAAGTTAATTCCTATTTCAGCTGGGGAAGCGCTTCCTGAATTCTGTGCCTAGATCAAATCCCACAGTTCAGGTTCTCATAGCTCTCTGGGACCCATCTTCACAGCCTAGACCAGGCAATTCTACAAGTGTTTGTGTGCTTATTTGTTTGGCTGTCTTCCCTAGAGACCATATTTTCTAGGAGCTAAGGAAATACTTCTGCCGTTGCTGGCTCATTGTTTCAATTGTTCGGCACAATACCTGGCTTAGGGTAGGCGCTGAGCACACAGTAGTTGAATGAATAAACCAATATTATATTCATTTGGGTTTTGTTCTTTTCTCTTCCTATCCCAGCAGCTCCTGGGAAGTAGGGCTTTAACTCTTTCTCTTCAGGTGCCCAGTGCATTTTGATGATATTGTATTAAATTTCAGTGACAGAGTGGTCTCTGGTTTGACCAGGAATTATATCCCAAGAGCTTCTTTAGCTAAAATGAAGCAAGACAAGAATGTCTTCATGAAGAAAGTGCGTTTCTAGGAATATTTCTTTATTATGCAAATCTTTTTTCCCCCTGGTCATCTGATGGTTTTCACAGGCCTCTCTTTGACAGTGAGCTTCTTTCTTTCTGTCACTGTTTCTATGGGCATACTTAGTGACGTTCTCTTCTTCTCTTGGTCTTAACTTCCTGGCTTTCTTTCTTGGTGATTTTACAATAATTATGCTTCTGTACCACCTACGCCTCCACCCTTAGGCTTCAGCTGCCTACAGAGACCATCATTTGCTTTTCTTACTCTGCCAACTTAACTCTACTCTCATCCTCCTACCTAGATTTCCTTCCAGAAATAAAATGACAGTAGGAGAAGGTATGCTCCCCTACCCCCAGTTAAAAAAAAAAAGGAAAAATGTTGTTTCTCTACTTAAAGCAGAAGAATTTTAAAGGCAGCTGTAGGAGGAATAAGTTTTCTAGATAGAGGAAGGTGGGCAACTTTCTGTTCTTATTATTTTTAAAGTAACAGAAAAATGATAGATGCAATTAAACATTCTGATGGTTGGGGTGGGAAATACTGTAGGGAGTTTTACCTCTGATTGTAGGGCAATGATGAATGACAGAATGGGCCTTTGCATCTCCCCCACCCCCTTCTTTGGAACAGCTGCAGGAAGTTCCAGGCACCTTTGACTTCAACAGGAGTTATTCTGATGGAACTCTTTTGATCCTGCATTGTGTTATTGCTTAGCTTGGGGTCTGGAGCATGGTTATTTGCTAAATGAATGGCATCCTCTTACAGATGAGATTTTCTTGTAAGATTTTATTTGGGGAAATAGAGATTTTTACTAGGTTTTTTTTTTTTTATGTGAGAACTATTGTGCTAAGTGCTCTGTAATGCTGTGTTGTAAGAGCAACTCCACGATGCTTACAGTGTGATATAACAGCCTGAGGTTCAAAAGACTCCTGATTATTGTGCAAGATACATTTTCTACATTTTAAAATCATAGTCAGCAAAACACACATTCAAAACTGAGCATTTAGACAATGCCTTCAATACATGGACCACTGTCTTCCTGTGTCCAGCTCTTTCCCTCTTTGAACCTGCCCACCCCACAAACTTTTAGGCATCAGTACTGTTCTGCTCTTTAGTCCTGAGTTATTTTCCCAACACGTCTCTCCAGTAGCTCAGCTGTTTCTTGGACCAGGCAGTCAGTGCCAAGCATCCTGCCCACCATGCCTCCTCTGTGTTCTTGTTACAATAGAACTTGCCTCTTGGACTCTTCTTTCTCTCATATAATATTCTGCTTCTGCCACTCATGTTCACAGAAGAACTGATGTGGTACTGATTAGTAAAAAGACGATTTGCCTTATTAATTCAGGCCCTTCAGATTCCAGAATACCAGTTTTTAAATATCAGCTCCTGGTTCATTCTGAAAATGATTGGAGAGATACATAGATTGATATGCATTATCCATGTTTAGCCAACACATGGTACTCAGAGAAGGTATGGCCAAGGCTCATGGCATGTATTCTTGTAGGGTGCATGGGTAAATAGCTGCACTTTTTGTAACAGCTCTCTCCCTTCTCACTGAGATAATCTATGGACCTTAAACCTCATGTTCTCAATCAAGAGAGCATGCATGTTACATTAGGACTGTCAGCCTGAGTGAAGCTAAGATATTAGTATCAGTGTCCCTCTTCTATATTATCTCCTCTCTGTTTATTTTAGCAATAGGACCCCGTCTTCACTGGGAGACTGTTCTATGTGCTATGTTTATGTTGGGGAGGGGTGGCAGTTATAACACTGTTCTTTTACCTAAGCCTGCCACTTTGTTGTCATTAATTTCCCAAAAAGCTGCTTGTGGGACAATAATTAGAGGCTGGAGAAGGATGCTAGTGGGATTTCATGGTCTACCTGTAATTATTCTTCTCATTCTGCTAGATGCACCTAGATTCCTTGAGTTTAGGGCCACTGTGGGTCTTCTCCCCACTACACAGCATGCGACCATCTTCCAAAAGATCATAAGAACAATAACTGGGGAGAGGAAATATGAAACACAACCCCATATAATTCTGAGTCACTTTGTGGACCACCTTAGCAATGGCACATGCCTTTTGCATTTTGTTTGGAATGTGTCCGTTATTTGATAGCAAAGAAGATTTGGTCAATATAATAATTGCCAGCTTTTGGAAGGCCCTAGTTCAGTGGTTCTCAACCTTCCTAACACTTCAACCCTTTAATACAGTTCCTCATGCTGTGATCACCCCCAACCATGAGACTATTTCATTGCTACTTCTTAACTGTAGTCTTGCTACTGTTATGAATTGCAATGTAAATATCTTAAATGCAGGATAGCTAATATGTGACTACCAAAGGGGTCATGACCCACAGGTTGAGAACCACTGCCTTATTTCATAATCTGGGTCATTATCACCTTTGGGCTTTTATACACTAGCTTACAAATTCTGTGGCAATGGGACATTTGCTAAAGAAATATCAAAATATCAAACATGAAAATGATACCTAGTTTCGAAGTCTTCAGTATTTCCTTCAAAGAAAAGGTAAGTTAGAGAGCTAAAAGCAGAAGACAAATATGATATATAAAACCCAGACCACTAAAAGTAAGATAATTATATAGTGAGGAGTTGTGAGTGTCAAAATATTGGTTCAATCTTCACTTTAGGGTATAAAAAGACTTGAACCAGAGAAAGCTCAGAGCATATGAGAACACCTTCCAAATGCTCCCTTTATGCTAACTACAGCTAATAATTAACTCTATACAAAGACTTTATCCAATGGGAGGCTCAAGGGCCAGTGGTGGATTTTCTGTACGTTAGCATCCCTAGTTATTATCTCATAGTCTCAAAACAGTGATGAGGACTGATGAATGAAACAGATTGGGAACATAAGCAGGGGACCAATGTTTGTAGCTGAGAGACAGGATTCAGATTTACAAATTGTGACTGGACAAGATTTTTGGTATTAGTTCCAAGTTAATGGAGCTTTCCCAGAACTGATTCCATTAAAAAAAATTTACCAGAGTTTTAAGGCGCTATGCTAGCTTAGACACTCCACATCTAGAATGAGGACTGTGACAACTCTCTGGAGAAACCTGTGGCTACTCTAGTGTGAGTACTACTGTCCTTGTCTTATAACTCTCTTTCCCACCTCTTAATGCCTGCCCTTAAATCTACATTTGAAGTATAAAAGCAAAACAACAAAAAACCAAAAACCTCCAACTAAGCTTCACTCTGGAAAGAACCCCTTAGAATACTACAGAGTGCAGCATAAAGCTGCATCCCACATTGACACTGACAGTTTTCCTTGGTGACTCATCTGGGGATAATCCAAAGCATTGTTGGAATTTCCTTGTCTGTTGTGTAGCTCAGCTGCTCAGCCCTGCTCTTTTGGTATGTTACTTTTGATTATCTGCTTTGTTGTTTTCTGGCCAGAGATATATTTACTTGGTGTTTTGTGAGTACCACTAGCAACAAAAATAAGAATTCCCTATGATATTTCTCATACCCTCTTTCCAGGTCAGATGGGAACACCATGGCTGTTCATGAGGATATCACTACATAAGGATTGATAGAAAGGACCTCATGACTGCTCAACCCTAAGGCAATTCCCAGGCCTCCATAATTAGGTCATGAGAGCTAGGATACAAGAGAGATCCTAATAGCTATTATCTACTGAAGGGGTGGTTTGGCAACCAAAGGTCAAGCCTCCTTATGGCAAGGGTAGGGATGGGATTAACTTCCTGTAACCTCCCCGGCCCTAGGGCATACATTCTTACGATTTCTGTTCAGCAGGATACAGCGTGTGATATTTGTGTTCTTTTGTCTGCTCACTAGATGACAGAGCATATGAGATGACAGAGCATATTAGATGACAGGTCCCATTGTTGTCAATAAGTGCTCCTCTACTACTTTACACAGGATTGTTGTGGCTGGGTATGGTTCTAAGAAATCATATCTGAACTTAGTCAGATTACATAATCCAGAGATGCAAAACTTGAATGAGATTTCTGTATTCTGTCCATTTTTGTCAGCTTGACTCAAGCTGTGTTTATCTGGTAAGAGGGAACCACAACTGAGAAACTACCTCCGTCACATTGGCCACTGGGGCATTTTCTTGATTAACCATTTGATGTGGGAGGGCCTATCCCACCATGGTTGGTGCCACCCCTGGGTAGCACCTGAGTTGTATAAAATGTGAGGAAAGCGCACAATGAGATGTAAACCAGTAAGCAATATTCTTCCACTGTCTTTGCTTCAGTTCCCGACTTCAGGTTCCTATCCTGAGCTCCTTTCTTCCCTGGCTCCCCTCAAAGATGGACTGTGATTGGAACATGCAAAGCAAATAAACCCTTTCTTTACCAAGTTATTTTTGGTCCTGGTGTTTATAAACAGCAACGGAAAGTAAACCATCTTCTTTAGGGAGAAACTGACTAGGTTCTCATTTAGGCAAGGACACTTCTAAAATTACATGTGTTGGTTAAGCATGTATGCTTGGACATTAGGAGGGGAGTAGAGTGAACATCTATTGTTTTTGTCAGTCTAAGATGTCTTCATCCCAAAGGCAGGGGGAGTAGATGTGGGGGAAAGAGGAGGTTAGGGAGAAGGATTGAGAGGAGTGGAGGGAGGGGAAACTGTGGTCAGGATTAATATATGAGCTCATCATCATCACCATAGATGACGTCTTCACACTGTTTTCTCCTAGCTAGAGTGTGCATCCTTTTCTTGACAGAATGACCCTTTCCTATTCCTTGTGGTGCTAGTGGAGTTACTGGTCACAGCTTGCTCTAGGTAATCATGCTTTCCCATGCTTGCCAGGCTATAACCTAAAGTATTTTACCTGTTTACAGTTCCACAGTTTCTATTCTCGGACAGAAGATCTTGACTGTGCCTTCTGAATATTTTGTTTGTTCAGGATTTAGGGTGGTAGTCTGTTCTACAACCTTACCTAATGGTAGATGCAGGGAATGTTTGATTTTTCATTTGTCTGGTATTTTCTGGTCATAAAACCAGTAATGATGATTTTTCAAACTTTATACATAGCTGAATCTGGAAGTCACAAGGGGATTTTGGTTGCCAGTTTCTCCATCCCTTGATATCCACTTTGGTCACCACGCAGCAGGCAGGAAAGCTCTGGTACCCCCTTCACATTTTTGCCAATGACTCATTGAGGCCCTGGGAGCCAGACATTTGGCCAAAGGAGTCAACTATTTCTTCTCAGCTCAACACCCCGCCTCACTGACCATAACCCGGGGCACTACCACTATCAATCTCTCAGATTCTTTTCAGCACTTGTCTGGCTCAATCACTTATTAATGAGTCCAAACATCTTTTACTGCAGCTCCCAGTTGTGAATGATCATAATTTACCCACAAATCTCTCCTCTCAGTCCCTTTCATCACTGTCTTCAGTTGATAAATTTCTCTCTTGTGTTTGTTATTGTATGTTTTGGGACTTTACAAAGCAGCACAACTCAAAGAGGGGAAAATAATTGGGATATTTTAACTTTATGATTGCTGTGTAGGGTATATTTGTGACCTGGGCTCATTTTGAGGAAGTCTCATATCTGAAGTCTTGAAATAATTTGTATGGCCAGTCCCATACAATGTACTCAGACTTTGGATCATGCAGGTAACTATAAGCATGATACATTTTGAAACCTAAGATGATGTGCAGTTTGGAGGATACAGGAAATCAATCCATTGCTGATATATTGGTATAAAGGGGTGTGGTAAGGCTGGGTGTGGTGACATGCATCTGTAATCTCAGGCATTGGGAGGCAGAGGCAGCTGGATCTTTGTGTGTTCCAGGCCAGCCAGGGCTACAGAGTGAGAGCCTATCTTAACAACAGGGGGTGTGTATGTGTGAAATCAAATTACAGTTTCTGCAGATGAGTCTTCGGTCGTTTAGTCTTGTCATTTAACTTTAGCAGTTGAAGTCAAGTTCTTAACAGTGGTTGTGATTTGAGTGTATTCCTACCAGCAGATCAAAAACCCGTGTGTTCTGGGTGTGTGTTTCTAAATCTTTTTAGGTCATGTGGTTTGGTGGCTTGCACAGTTTCTGGCTTCTCTAAATGCTGGAAAGGATGTGCTAAGAAGTGGAAACTAATCATCATTCGTGTTATTGTGACCATTTCATATGAATATATTTTACATGCAAAAGAAAAATACCCAATGTCTTCTATAGGTCTCTGTTCTACATAAACAAGGGAAAGAGCTGAATTATCTCTGTGGTTAAATAATCTGACTTACTCATGGCTTACAAAGTGTATGCTTGCATTGGTGTGGGAGAAGTTATTCTAAGTTAAGATAGGAAGGCTCTCTGTTACCGCTGTTTCAGTCTCAAACCAGAAAGTGAATCAGATTAGATTTTGTTCTCCACTGCAAGCTGCCAAACAAGTGTAAGAGCTACACATGTGAATACCAAGAAATTGTATTTCTTGCTCTATAATGTTACTAATACCTAGCCATTGTGTATTCTACCTACCCCCTCGTAGGTAGACATTCACAACATATAAGCCTATGTTTTAAAGAAGAGCCCAGTTTAATATCTCACAAATACCCAGTCTTCATTCAAGCATTCATCTTCATGTCCAGTGCCTGGGGATATGTGCACCTTCCATAACTGCTGACTGTGGCAGCTCCTCTCCAGAAATCACACTAAGAAAGAAGGTTCTCTAATGAGTGTACCTTTGTACACATATAGACTAGCTCTCTGTTGGGCAGGGGAAACAAGATGGCCACTTACTCAGATTCCATTTGCATCAATCTAGTGCTGTAGGTGCTTTGGCAACTCCCATACAGCTGCTGCTACTGGATCTCATGTTAATAGCACTTTTTGTTTTGAAGTTTCTCTAATGTTGTAGCATAGAAATCCCATGTACAGGTCTAGCAATCTTGAATGGTTAACTGGAAATGCAGTGACTGTTTGAGGTCATTCTTAGCCATTGCAGAAAAGAAGCCACTGACAATTGTTTCCCCTCTTGATGTCCTAGACAGATGGTCTGAGTCACATTTGTAAGGATCTCAGGTGATTATGGGACCACATCCCAACTGCCTTGGCCACCTCAATATCTCTTGTGTGTGCTGGCTTTGTGCCCTCCACTTGTCATGTTCCCTCACGTGAACTCCTGCTCCTAGTGTTATATTCATAAATAAGCCATCCATAAGCAGGCCCCTGTCTCAGACTCTGTTTTCAGGGAACTCAAGATAAGATGTCTAGGCACAGTGGTTTGCATCAAGATTTTTGAGTCTTGTATCAAAAGGGTGTTGCTACATCTGCACCATCTGTTTCCTGGAGAAAGAGAATGTTGTTGGATTTTTCTTCCATCGCACCTTTAGGGAAATCTGAAAGAAATCACATATGAAATCTGGGTATGTTGGCATAAAATCAGATCCCCAGCATACAGGAGCTGAGGCAGGAGCATTGTGTAACCTTAGCCTATGGAAGCAGAGACAGGAGTCTGGAATACATAGCAAGACCCTGTTTCAAAAGGCTGAGATTCAGAGGTATAGCTAAAATGTGGGACACTTACTTTCCCGGCATGTGCAAAGCCCTGGACTCAATCCTTAGCAATGAAGAAAAAAAATGACTAGAGGCAGATGAGAGGAAATAACCTTGACAACGACTAGCTAAGGGGTGTGATGACTGTATCAGTATCCTGAGGGAAAACAGATGGCACTCTCAGATCAGGACATTTTGAGAATGGCTTTGAGACAAAGGGATTCAAAGCAAAGTAGGCAGGAAAAGAGAAACTATGAGTATAACACAGGGTTAGCAGCTGACAGCTTGGGCAAGGGTGGCCAAGATGTGCTAGTACATTTGAAATTCAGGTAAGTACTAGATAATCTCTTACATATGTACAACTCAAATATTGCATGATACATACTCACATGAAAAAGACATTATTGGAGGCTGGGTAGTGACGGCACACACCTTTAATACCAACACTCAAGAGGCAGAGGCAGATGGATCTCTGAGCTCCAGGCCAGCCTGGTTTACAGTGTGAGTTCCAGGATGATCAAGGCTACATGAAGAAACTCTGTCTAGAAAAACTAGAAGGAAAAAAGACATTAGTGGTCTTGAGAGATGCTGAGTGGATACATGTCCTATTTGTATTTCTGAATCTGGATACTTTCCTTAGACTCAGAGAGAAGAGAGTCTGTTCAGGGAGAGTGGTAAGTTTCTATCTGGGGATTCAAACAATTCAATGCATCTTCACAGGGCAGGGACTGGAACATGGTGACAGTGCTGTGGATCTCATTCTCCTGTTGTCACTCTGTTTCTCTATGAGGACCACCAAAGGGTGAACTAATGATAAACAAGAGAGCAAGGTAGCCTGTAGATGTTGGCCACCATCAGACTAGCATGCGAAGGCAATGGAAGAATAGACATAGTACGAGGGCAGTTTAGTACCTCATGGAAGGGTCAGGCTCTTTCTTAGTCCTCTACTCAATGAGAATGTTCTGAGCATTGCCCATGGTTCAAGGCATCATCTCCGGATTGGAAGCCAAAATGTCTGATTGCAATTATTACTGCCTCTCAACCATCCCTTTCTAATGTAATTTTTAAAATATATTTGCATCAATTATTTGAGAATTTTATATAATGTATTTTGACTATTTTCATCCCCCTCCTCCCCTTAATTCTCCCAGATCTACCCCCCAACTTCATGCCCTTTTTAAAAAAAATTAAAATATAATTATATCATTTTGCTGTCCTCTTTTCTCATCCAACCCTTCCCATATGTCCTGCCCCCCCACACACACTCAGTCCACTTACTGTCACTTGTTTAGTGTTCTTTTTAATGTATCTGATTTAAGGCCAACTCCTTGGTATTGGATAACCAATTAGGAGGTTCATCCCTGGGGAGGATTATTTCTCCATCTCTCATATTCCTTAGTTGCCTGTAGTTCTTTGTCTAGGGGTGGGGCCCTGAAGATTAGATTTCCTCCTTCCATGTTAGCATGTTTATGGCAGTTGTACTTCTTCAGGTCTTGTTTGGGCAGACATATTGTAAAGTGCCATGGGTCAAGTTTCCCTGTCATTTTTGGGAGATACAATCTCACAGCAACTTCTCAGGTCCTTTGACTCTCACAGTCTTTCTGTCCCAGCTCCTCAGGTTCCCTGAGCCTTTGCTGTGGGAGTTTTGTTGTAGATGTGCTCATTAGAGCTGGGCACCCCATGATCACTTATTTTCTATATTTTGACTTGTTAAAATGCTTATAATGGTTTCCCGTTGTAAAGAAGTTTCTCTGATGAGAGATGAGAACTTCATTTACCTGCAGGTAGAAGGATAGATACTGAGGATGCAGTTAGGGATTGTGTTGTTTTAATAAAGTGGGTTCTTCGCTAAGATCCATGACATCATCAGCCCCAGGAAGCTGGTTAGGTTTCCAGTATGAGATATGATTTCCTTCCTGTTGGTTTTCTTCCTGACTGTGCATTAAGTCCAATTAGTAAGCTGTTGGTTACAACCAAGATACAAGTGTCATTATTGCACCCTTAGGGTTGTCATGCTGTGACGGTCACCACTGAGGTTCATAGGTATAGCAGCCCTGACATTACCCCATTGCTCCATTCATTTCCCTTGATTTCACTGGCTGCATCCTTGTATTAATTCTGTGCCTGTCATTATAAAATGTTTCCTGGTTTTGGAGGAACAGAGAGTGAGTGGAGATGAATTAAGTAACTGGAAGCTGCTTCACTTCTGGAACTCATATGAAGCAAATGGACATGCCATGTCTGAGTCTTCATATTCCTGCAGGCCCTAGTCCATCTTTATTCTTTCACTTCGTTGTCTTACACCATAGCCAGCCTTTAACATTTGCTAACGAGACAGTGAGGAGTTATTTGGAAAGAGTCACTTTTGATGATCTCTATGAGCCCTTGTTTCCTTGCCATGGAGCCTATGGCAGACTTGTTCAAGTCATGGCTCAGAACCACAATGTCAATTTTCTCACTAGGAAACATTTCATACCTTTATTAAGATTTTAAATGTTTTCTTTATTGCTGTCACTGGAGCTGAATTTGGCTTTTCTGCTTTAGTGCTGTTTACATGAAGAAACAAGGTGTTAGTCATACCATGAGTGAGCCAGTGTCTAAGTGGAGGACAAGAGGGTAGGGCTGGTAGGAAGATGCCAACCTCCCTGGTTAGCTAAATGACTCATTACCCCTCAGGGGGCATGATTCAGTTTCATGCTTCGGAACATTAAAAACCAAGGCTTTGCTGAGAAACTCCCCAGGTTACTTCTTAGTTGTTGAAGCTGTTCAAATGTCAGGCATGGAGTTATAATAAGGGCAGAAGCTGGTATTTGCTGTGCGATTACCTCGTTCAGTTTCTCTTCCTGTTGCTGTGATAAAATACACCAACAAAAGCAACTTGAGGGAGAAAGGGTTGACTTGGCTCACAGTTACACATTATGGACCATCACTGGGGGGCAGTCAAGGCAGCAGAGACCTGAAGCACTAATCACATGATATCCATAGTCAAGAGCAGAGAGCCAGAGTTAATGTATTCATGCTAACACTCAGATGGCTCTTCCTTTATTTCAGTCTAGGGTCCAATCGTAACATCACTGCCCACATTCAGGCAGGCTTCCACTTCAGAGCAATTAAGAAAATCTCTCACAGGCATGCCCATAGACCACCCTGATCCAGATAGTCACCTTTCCACCTTGCCTTCCCAGGTGATTCTAGTCTACCAAGTGAGCAATCAAAAGTAACCACTACACTTTCCTACTCTTCATTTTTGCACGTAGCATCTTATCTAGTGCCCCTCTAAACAAGATATTGTTGTCTTCACTTTTAAGTTATTTAGTAGGATTTTTGAGTTCGCATATAATATAGTTTCATGAAAAATTTTTCATATATATATATATATATATATATATCTATATATCTATATCTGTGCTTCTCTCACTCACCTTCACATTACTCTCCTTTGTCTACCCTCTTCCTGTCTGTCTCTTTCTTCCCCCAGAGCATTCTCCCTTCTGCTTTCATGTCAGTGTCATATGTAATTGTGCACACACACACACACACACACACACACACACACACACACACACCACACAATTATATACTATATATAAATCTAGATTCGAAATACAGAAGAAAAAATAGATGCTTTTCTTTCTCCTATTAACCTTTCTTGTTCTTCGTCCTATCTCACTTTAGTTCTCTTGTCCTCACCACATAGTAACACGCCCCCCCCCACACACACACACCACACACACCACACGAGACAGAAGACATGCATATTTGTCATTATGAGTCTGGCTTACTTGACTTAACATGATGATTTCTAATTCCATTCATTTTTCCTGAAAGTGACTGAAGAAAACTCCATCGTGTGTATATATGTAGGTATAATGCATGTATATAATGTATATATATATATATATATATAATGTATATATAGTATATATTAATAGTTCACAGTTTCTGATTCAAGCATCTGTTAACACATAGCTATACTGACTCAATTACTTGGTTATTGTTACTAGACCTGCAATAAACATGGGTATGCAGGTATGTTTGTGGTATGATGACTTAGAATTCTTTGGATATATATCCAATAGTAGTATGGCTGGGTCATATAGAAGTTCTATTTTTAGCATTTAGAGGAAACTAGTGCTGACTTCTTCAATAGCTGTAGATTTCATCATTCCCACCAGTGATATATAAGGGCCTCTTTCTCCCCACCTTCTCACCATTTGTATTGCTCACAAATCTGATACCTAGCACATTGCAGATGGTGAAGTAGATTGGCTTGGCGTGAAAGGAAGGAAATACCTGCATGGCATACACTAGCTGTATTCTGTCTTATGATTTCAGCCTACAAAACTCCCACTCGTCTTTAATTCTGTGCAATTGAAAGGTAGAATTTATCTGTTCTTAAATTTATCTTCATTTTGTAGAAATGGAAACTGAGGTGAGGAGACTAACTTATCCAATGTCTGTAGCCAGAATGCTAATAGTTGGGCTCCCTATTTCCCATGACTAGAAATGCTGGGCAGGAGGAGCCAGGAAGGAACTGGAATGACAGCTTCTTGGTGACTTGGAGAACTCCAGTTCTAAATTCCACATGCCATCCTCGAATTTACTTCTGTTTTCATGGTCACCACATGGTTCAGAATAGCTGTTTGGAGTGGGAACAGGGGCTGTCTCCAACTTGCTTTTGGGACCCTACTCCTCATACTGGATTGCCTTACCCAGCCTTAATACATGGGAGGTGCTTATTCTTACTGCAACTTGATATGCTATGTTTTGTTGATATTCATGGGAGACCTGACCTTTTCTAACAGAAATGGAGGAGAAATATACTGGGAGATATGTAGGAACAGAAAGGGAGGAAAGACTGGGAGGAGAGGAAGGAGGAGAAACTGTGGCTGGGCTATAAAGTAAATAATTAATTAAGAAAAATAATAGCTATTCAGAATAGCATGAACCAAAAGAGATTTTGTTATTATTATTATTATTATTATTATTATTATTATTATTATTATTAATTTCAACTGTGAGGCATTTATTTGGAAGGAAATTCCAAGTTCTACTGTAGACAGGAAGTGAGAAGTCAAAAGGAAGGAAGCCAATAAACAGTGTCTTATCAAACATATGGTAATAATAATAATAAAAATAAATTAATAATAATAATATATAACCAGGTTAGCATGGAGGTAAGAAGAGGCTACTCCCATGAGCAGAACATTTCAAAATGTCTCAAAGCTTTCTTGTATGTGGGGTGGGTTAGCTAGGCATTGCTCATTAGCCACGTCCCTTACATCTTGTGGCTAAAGTCTTTAGATTCACTGATTACTTGTTCTCATTATCTTGAGACAAATAGGCAAATTCTGATGGTTGTTAAACAAAGATGACCAGCAGCACAGAAATAAAAATCTCAGGATGACGATTAGAGATGTTACAGAATACTCATAAAACATGTGGCTTAGTGTCTAAAAATTCTGAGTCTAACTAAAAGTCCCTCTTACTCCACTGCCACAAAAAGCAGAACCAAAACAAAAAGGTTCAAGGAAAGTATCAAATCCTAGATCTTTCAAAAATTTTTGTTTAGTTTTTTGGAAATAGGGTCTCTTGCATTGTAGTTTATCCTAACTGAGAAATCATGCTGTAGTTCAGATTGGCTTTAAACTAATAGCAATCTTCCTGTCTCAGACCCCCAAGTGCTGGTGAGACAAGAGTTAGCACCCCACAGGAAGTAAGGATTGATTCATGGTGGTACCTGACCTAGTCACATAGCACATGTGACCACTCTATTGACTAAATGAGCAATGATAGAATATCTCTTCCATTAGGTTGGTGGAATGTAAACCACTTGGATTTTGTCCTGCTTTAAACATGATTTGGAAAACAAAAACCAACAAAACCAATGAAGATTCCCTCTGTCTCTGTCTAGTTTCTACATAAGACCCACAGAAGACTACTGGGCAGGGCAACACATCGGTAATCCCTTAGAACCACCGTCTCTCAAGAGTTAGTACTCATTTTTCCTTAGTAAATTAAAGTAACATTAATGATAACATTATCCCACCCAGTCCTTGTCCTTATTTCCTTATTCTTCTTGAATGTGAGACAATGAACTTGCAATCCACTGGCTGGATGTGGTGTTGGTGACTATTGATTGTCCAGCACCATAGCTCCTGAAGTTAAGCTCACCTAGCATTGAGGAATGTGGCCTCATTCTAAGCCCATATGCAGATTCTAAACATGAACTACCATGCCTTTCTGAGTCTCAAGTCTTATTTTTTTACATAATATTCATACTAATTATTTGGGAATTTCTCATGAACTCCAATGAAACTCAATTCCCAGTCCTCCCAGGTCTGCCACCCTGTAGTAACCTAAGAAGAAGGAGGAGGAGGAGGAGGAGGAGGAGGAGGAGGAGGAGGAGGAGGAGGAGGAGGAGGTAGAGGAGAAGGAACCAAAACAAGATCAATTTGTATTGTCCATATATTCACTGGAGCATGGTCAAACTCCCAGAGGATAGCCCCTTAAAGAAAACTGAGTCCTTTCCCACCCACACACACACCAGAAGCCATCAGCTGTGGAGAGCTACACTTCAGTATCCTTATCATAATTTTTAAGAATTCTGTTTGATGGCTTTCTGTCTAGGCTGTTACTTTACAGGGGAAGGTAGGGGTTGTCACAGAAGCCTTCTATGTCCCTCTTTCTCAAATGTGAGTCTGTAGTCATCAATAGCATGGCAAATGTGGCTTCCTTGCTCTTTATAGTCAGTGGAAGCATGTATCACAGACTTCCACTGATGACAGCATGGGTCACGGATATCCATATGGTCTCCAGTGTCAATATGTTGCCATGGACCTCAACATAGTCTCTGGTGGTAGTACATACCACTGGACATCAACATGGCCCATTGCCACAACACAGGCCAAGGATGTCAACGTGACCTCAGGTGGTAGCATAGCCAACAGACATCAATGTGGCTTCAGATAGCAGCACAGATTATGGACATCTGCATGGCTTTTGTTGTTAACACAGGCCACAGACATCAACACAGTCCCTGGCTGTAGTAAGAGTGGTATTATTATTATTATTATTATTATTATTATTATTATATTATTATTATTATTATTATTATTATTATTATTATTATTATTATTGCTATTATTATTTTAGTATCCTGGCATTCTTCCTTGTGGCTTTCCCCCTCATGTTGTTCTTATTTTTGATTTCAGTATCTTACATGTGGGTCATCATTATCAAGAGTGTTAAGGTCACATCAAGAGAGTCTGACAAAGACAAACTTCTTTGAAAAATAAGACTTCTGAAAAATAACCAGTGAAGTTGGAGTAGTATTGGAGTAACAAGAAGGTACAGACCAAGTATTGGGCTCAACCTCCCTCGTCATCTTTTTTTTTTTTTTTTAAATACAAAGCCCTTATAACATAAGCCCATTGGGCCTCAAAGAAGTTAAACATATCGTATCATCTTTCTGTCTTCATTTGTATTAATTGTTTCCTTAAATAAACTAATTCTCAAAAGAAAATATAAAATGCAGAAATTTCTCAAATCTCATGCTGGTAGTGGTAATGAAAATTTGAACTGCAAAAGCACATTTGATTAATCATATACATGCATGATTTTCCTCTTACACCATCTGTTTAAAAGATGAAAGATGTATTCTGCTGGTAGTTTGGCATAAAGTGTATTTATAGAAAGGTTTTATTTATAGTCTGCCAGTGGATTCTGAGCCTGCCATGACATAACTTTCAGAACTAGGTACACTGAAATGTTCAAATATTAATGCCAACAACATTCTTATCATTAAAACATGAAAGTTAAAATGTTTTCATATTCAGTTCATATTTTGGAGTCTGTGGCTGTGGACTGAACAGTCTATTTGGAACGCTGCTTTAAAAATATTAGAACAAAACTGGATATCCTTGTTTAATTTTCATGATTGATGATATCTAAGTGATTCCAGTTAGCCCACTTTATTTTGTGCCTATCCAGCACTGAGTCAAACAAGGCTTACCTCAGAAAACACTTCCACAGACTGAACACATGTAACCACTAGTTTTTAGTGATGGGAGGCTATATTATGGGAATTCTAAAGTGATAGGGAAAACTCTACAGGGTGAAATTGAGATCTTGGATCCTTTGAATTTATGTGCTAGAACCAGAGAAATGATTAAACAATAACAATAGATCCTCTTAAAAAGAAAAGAGCCCCTAACCCCTTGCCACATTCTTATCCAGGCACGTACTGCATAAGTTAAAATTTCATTTACACTTGGCTGTATTCTCAACCCCAAGGATGCCTATGTAATCTAATTTGCCACCTGAGGCAAAAGAAGAACCTTCTTGCTTTTGTGGGTTTTTATGAGAAACAGATGGGACAGTTGGACAGTGGGAATATTCTGGTAGGTGGTTGTCCTGCTCTTCTTGGCTAACTGCCTCAAATACCTCTGATACATAGCAAAAGCGGCCCTGAGTATCCTTTTTACAATCTCCTGGTCTGACATGGTTTTATACAACCCTCAGGATGAGTCAGATAGGCAGTAGATTAATATATACGGGGAAGTGAGAGATGACATCTAGGAATGTGGAATGTTATTTGTTAGCAATAATACAGGATCTTTTCTAATCCATTCAAACAAGAAACTGTGGGCCAAGATACACTCATAAGTGACACTGTGAGGAAAATTCATTCTGTGTTGCATTCAAGCCCAGTGCATCTGACCTCGAAAAGATTTAAGGCTTCTAGGGAGGGGCCAGATTGCCTTGTTATCTCCTTAGAGAATCCAAAATTGCCTCAACAAAATAGCCAATAGCACACAGTGGCTAATTGCTGTAGGTATTTGTTAATAGACTTAGTGGAAAGGACATTTGGACTCATCTAAGTGGTGTCTCTTTTGGCCCCTGGAGAAAGAGGACAGGTCTTAGAGGAGTCAGAGGCATTGGCATGTTCTTAGCAGCAGAACCCTTGGGCCCACATTGAGACAGGTCCTGCCAAGATGGTCAACTTAACAGTGGTATCTGGGAGACTAGGCAGTCCTCATGTTTAGCCTTGCCTGGACAGACATCCTGTCTCTGTAGGGTTTGCAGAGATCTCCCTGCACGGTGAATCTCCCCCTGTACATGCAGCTTAGTCTTCTATTTCACCTGCTGAGACACTTGCAAAAGCCAGGGGGAAATGATGGCTAACAGCAATGACTAATGTCTACTGAATACAGTCATTCCACAGGTCCTGGCCTGAGCATCACAACCATGACCTCACTGAATCACAGCCATCTAGAAGGATGTTTTAGGGGAATTTTATTTCTTCTACATTAAAAAGGAAAAAAAAAAACTCTCTGAGCTCACATTCCTGGAATCAGAATTAGGCAGAAAACTGGACTGAGTTCAAAGACGTGTAAGACAAGTGATTAGGTATTTGGCAGAAGTGAGTAACAAGAAAAAAAACTGAAATTACCAAATGTGCTTCGTTAGAAGAAGGCATAGTAGCAAGATGTGGGGAAGCCAGTGTGAGTTGCATGGAGCTCTTTGAGATTTGTAGTGCTCAGGCATGGCCAATGGTGACTGCCCGGCAAATATGATGGCAAAGCGACTGAGTGGATTTAATCGTCAAGCATCACTCTTAATTGAGAGCTATGAGAACACAAGGAGACACTGTTGCCCTGAGATGGCATTACCTTGGGAAACACGCCATAAATAAAAAGCAGGAGCAAGGCAGGCTGTACTTATAAATATTACAACGTGTGTGTTTATGCTGAAGAAAACGAAGAAGGTTTGTTGGCTACAATCCAGGCAGAACCGAATTGTGCTTAGAGATAGATGAGATTTGTGTGACACATAGAACTAATATGACTAGTCTCTCCTGGTTTCTGGCTGCTTCCCTCAACTTTCTCTTTCCTCCACCTTGCTCTGTCTTCCTCCAGAGGGCACCAAAACCCCATCCTGGACCTGTGGTTTCCCCTCCTGAATGTTGAAAGCAACTCTCAACAGCAAAGAACCTGGTTATAGACCAATAAACCAATAATGAGACTTCCTATTTTAGTTTCAAATATCTCTAAAAACAAATTGCATTTTGTTTAAAGCCAGACTGATCATTAAACAACAAACTGGGAAACTGTATTCATGGTTTCAAAATGGGAGTGGCCACATTCTTTTGAGTCCCAACAATTACATAGGATTGTACATTCACACTTAAAGCATATTTTTCTTATGTCTTGGTTTGGGCATGAATAGGAACCTTATTTTGTGTGTAAGAGTGATATATAATTAGAGATCATGAATTACCCACAAATAGTCTTTTTAAAGCCCAGGCAGCAGGCATGTCTGAGTTATGCCAAAGAAAGCTTAACACTCCTCTGTAGAACACATGACATTTTTATTTGGGACTGGGAATAGCATATACAAAAGATTACACACCATCACTGTAGACTTGTTGTGTTCTTTAAATGTTTGTTTTCCTGTGGAATGTGTTTAGTTTCTTCTAATACTTATTTTTAAATCCTGTCTGGGTGGTAAAGTTCATTAATAACACATATATCATGCCATTTTCTGTACAAATTTGAATGGTGGGAAGCAGTGTTACTGACTGTTTTGTTAGTGTGTTTCTTTTAGACTGTGAGCTAATGGCTGCATTGCGGAAGTCCTTGTTTATGGGCTGTTTATATAGAGTTTAGTGTGTTGGTCAAATAAAATTTACAATAATTTAAATCTAACATTTACTATAGATGCTAAGCAAGTCAAATAATTAATAGTTTTGCCTAGCAGAGGCAGATTTGGGTGTTCTTCAGCTTTGACTCAAGTCACAGTCATGGGAATGCACTTTTCTTTAAAACCATCCTGTTCTTCACAATCCTCTTCCTTCTGTTGTCTTTATCCTCTTCTGTTCCTTCTCCAGTTCTTTATCTTAATAATTAATATAGCCACCATGATAATGGTATCACCATCGCCTCCCCGTATACTGATGCTTTGACTTTCATGTGCATTGGAAGGACAAGGAAGGCTTTGGAATGGCTCCCCACACTGAAGAAAACTTCATGCCAACTCCTCTATCTTCCTGTTCTAGGAGAAGGAGCTCAGGTTCTTTGGCTTCTCTGTTTGGACTTAATCTCCCTGATAAACTGAATTAATTTCATAGTGTAGCTATAACAAATTACCCCTGACGTGGTATCTTAAAACAACAGTTTATTCTTGCAGGTGCAGAGGGCAGAAGATATCAGCAGATATTTGCTTTCTCTAACAGCTCTAGGGAAAGATTATTGTTCAAGAAATATACTTGGTAGGGCATTTGACAGGTAACTCCAAGACACAAGACTATGTATGCCCTGTAAAGAGACGTTGTATAGAATGAGGGAATCTAAACTAACTGTGACTCTGTAGGAGGATGAGGAGAGGATGGCCTGGTGGAGGTGGGTGTGGGGTCTCAGGGAGCTTAGACTAGAATACTGAAGGAACTGACCTCAAGGGGTAAGGTTAGGTTAGGATTGGTGGGATACAATTTTCTAGTGAGGGTCTGAATAAGATAGATTGCTGAAGCCATCTACTGTGGTCCACCTTCTACCACTGCATATGATAGAGTACTGAAGCCATCCAGTACACTGAGGTCCACCTTGTATCACGGCATATTTTCTAGACAACGAGTATACTGCTGCTTTAACTGGAAACAAAAAGAAAGAGATCCTAAAGTCTAAATATGAAATATGAAATTAGATGTGGTAGATTTGGTAAAAAGGGCACATGCTAGTAGTGTTTCCTTTGTTCTTTCTCTCAGGGAGAAAGATACAGAGTAGGTTCTCTGGGAGAAATGGTAGATGCCTGATAAAAGAGACAAGTTGTTGGAGGTTGACATGCTCATATCTCTACAGGGGTCTGTATAAAAGTGCTTCCTATTCAGAGCATCAGGGCTGGCCCTCATCTCAGCAGGTGTTTCCTCTGAAAGGGGTCATACCAATAATCACCAAATGCTATGCACACTGTGCTAAAATTCATGGATGAGTCACCCTGGAAGGGCTTGAGGGCCACATTCATCACAGTTGCCACAAAGACCCTTGGAATGATGCACATCCAATGTTGAAAGAAGACTATAAGTTGTATTTTAAGACCAGAGTTGAAATCTTACCAAACCAGATACTCTGGGCAGGCTTCATGCAATCTTAAAGCTAGTATCAGCTCCTTTGTACAGGCTCAGGGTTGTTAGACCAGAGATCCAAGATTCTTCCAACCCACCCCTACTTTTCCCATTGAGAGTTGAAGATCTAGAGGATCTCCAGCCCTATTTTGGTTTAGGATTTGTTACTTTTGCCAACTAGATGTTTTCAGGTCCCATTGTCCTCATGTAAAATGTATCATATGTTATGCTTGTGGACATGGCCAGGGCAGCATGGTAGGCGTTGCCCAGATCATTGATAAGGGTTATGAAGCTGTGGTTGATGTGAGAGTTCCTGGGGGCCAATGGGACTAATGTGAGCACATTAATTTTTGATCCCTCTGTATTGTAGACATGTGGAGTTACTCTGTTGACCCTCACCCTCATTGTCAAAAGCTCTCATGGAAAGATAATATTTGGACTAAAAAGGTAAACATTGCAAGCCATTCTTTGAGCTATTCAATCCCTTTCCCTAGTTCTCACTTTTAATTGTTAGCATGTGTCGGGTGAGGACAAGCTAGCTAGTTAAAGCATGGATGCCTTCAAAGCCCAGCAGAGCTGAAAATTTTTTAGTTAATATTAGAAACAAGCTTGTTTTACATGTCAATCCCTCTCCTTCCCTTCCTCCCCTGCCCCCCACCAACCCCCTATTCCATCCCCTTTCTGTTCCCCATGGAGGGTGAAGCCTTCCATAGGGGAATCTTCAAGGTCTGTTGTATCATTTGGAGCAGGGCCTAGACCCTCCCCTGTGTGTCTAGGCTGAAAGATTATCCCTCTATATGGAGTGGGCTCCCAAAGTCCATTCATGTGCTAAGGATAGATACTGATCCACTACCAGAGGCCCCATAGATTGCCCAGACCTAGAAACTGACATCCACATTCAGGGGGTCTGGAACAGTCTAATGCTGTTTTCCCAGCTATCAGTCTGGGGGCCATGAGCTCCCCCTTGTTCAGGTCAGCTATTTCTGTGGGTTTCTCCAGACTGGTCTTGACCCCTTTGCTTATCACTCCTCCCTCTCTGCCACTGGATTCCAGAGTTCAGCTCAGTGTTTATCTGTGGGTGTCTGCTTCTGCTTCCATCAGCTACTGGATGAAGGCTCTAGGATGGCTTATAAGGTAGTCATCAATCTCATTTTCAGGGGAGGGCATTTAAGGTAGCCTCTCCACTATTGCTTAGATTGTTAGTTGGGGTCATCTTTGTAGATCTCTGGACATTTCCCTAGTGCCAGATTTCTCTTCAAACCTATAATGGCTTCCTCTATTATAGTATCTCTTTTCTTGCTCTCCTCTATTCTTCCCCTGACTCAATCTTCCTGCTCTCTCATGTCCTCCTCTTCCCTCTTCTTTTCCCCTCCTCTTTCTCCTAACAAAGTGACAAGATCTCCTGCACTAATGGGAGCAGGGAGGGAGCAGAGCTGAATTTTATGCACTCTTTTTATACTTACACTTGCATCTTCAGGGGCTCTTCCACTGCTTGGCAGACGATCTAGGGCTCACCTCCATGAATTTTATTCTAACACCCTATTTCTATCATGAAGTCCCATAGACTCTTCCTTTAAGTTAGCCCAATACTTCTCCTATTCTCTGTTTACTTCTGTGTCTCTAGTTCAGACTGTGGTGGTCATGTGGAATGTGGTCATCTCTCGTCCTGGGTTTTATCCTGTTCTAATCTCTTTCATTTCAGACATAAGTGCTATCTTCTTAAAGCAACTGAGTCTTATGACGCATTCTCTGCCGATGTGCCCAGAATGGCGCCAAGACTGGACTGTGTGCCTCCATGCCTAAGAATTCCTTCATCAACCTCACTTGAAATTCGAATTACCTCCCCTCCTATCAACCAGAAGGTTTTTCTTCTAATTGAATTTCCTTGTTTGATGCTTTCCCAAGTGCACTTCCTCTTCCTATCAGAGTTTCCACTGTCTAATCTTCTTATCCAGTGGCCACTGCCTCATGCATATTTTTATGAATGGATTTTTACTTTTGCTTATGTGGCTTTTGGTTGTAGTGATTAACTTCCCATTCAGACATTGTTTTGTGTCTTACAGTCTTATGTGTTGAAAAATCCACTCCAAGGACCACTTTTATTCATAAAAAAATTTGTAGGGCCCACTCATATAAATCATTTTATACTTTCTCACTATCTGTTCTACTCCCTAAGACTCAAACTGTTGAGCCTGAGCATGTTAACAATGAGATTTCATTACATAATATCATGATATTTAGCAATTGTTCCATTCACATTTCATTCATAAAATCCTAATGCTTCCCTTGAAGCATTGCCTCATTACCTCATTAAAGGTAAAATGCTTAGAACCATGTGTAGCATGGACTTGACTTTTGATAAGTCCAATTTCTTCTCTTTCCCTTTTACCAAAAGGTTATCAGATAATGCTGTCTACTCCATTGCATGTATTACATGCAATCATGAAATAGTTCTTAATCGATACTTATTGACCAGAGCATAGTTCACCTAGAGACCCATAACCCTGAACCTGACATCAAACATGAATAATTAGGAACTCTTGGTTCATAGTATTAAGTTTTGAAATCAATATTCTAAAATCATGAAACCTAGTAACATGTTGCTGGACTACTCACTCAGCCCACGCCCTGACATAGTTCAATACTGTCTAGGATGATTCTGTCCGGATATGTTGCCGTTACCTGTTACACACTTGGCCTTGAGACGTGAGGACTGAGAAGCCAGTAAGCCCCACGGAAAGTGTTCATTTTCTATTCTCACACATGCCTTGCTTTGCTTTTGGCAAAAGAGGAAGCCAGAACTACATCAATTAGGAAGCTGGGCTGAAGGGAGTCCAATTTTCCAGTTCTCAGAACCCTCTCCTGGAAAACTGCCCTTCTGAGGGAGTAGTCCGTTTTTACTCTTGCTTTCAAGAGTGGCCTTGTTCTCCTCAGATGTTCTTTCACGAACTTTTTAACTCACTAAAATTAAAACATTTGTTTCTGACTTCCCGGACATTGTTTATAGTCCTCAACTGCTGGCCAGAGTGCACAATTACCCCCTGGAATAAAAGCACTCTAAATCATGTTTATTTCAGCTTCGGCTATTATCCATGAAAGCTTGTTTGAATTTTCTGTATGGTGATAAGATTGATGTTGCACACAATTATCGTCAGCCATGTATATCCTGAAAACAATCCCAGTTTGGCAGTAGTCACTCTGAAAGCAATATCCCTTTGCTAGCCTGTATTGTACCATGAAACAGATCCTTGCAGAGTGTCTTAATCATCCAAATCTAAGACAACATACTATTTATTTCAAATGGTCAGCAATGTTCCAAATGCCACTGCAAATTAGATTAGAAATTATCCAGTTTGAGTGCAAACATCTTTCTAATTTACCTAGTGTCTGGTACTTTTATTTGATATTCAGAAATTTAAATAATTTAATGTTGTTTAGCTCTCAGTTCAACCTTTGCTTTCTGGACATTGAGTTGGAACTTCTCAGTATTTATCTAAGGATATTCAAAGTGCTTAGGGAGGGTTTTCTGACTGCACAGGAGACTGCTACAGCAACATGGCAGAATTTATGAAAAGAACCAGGCAGAAGGTTTGCAGAAGTATTTTTTTTTGATTACAGAAGAGACCTCCTAGATTTCTGCTCTCATGGACCTACCCAAGTATCTCAACTCTGTCCAGAGATTACCCTCAGTGACACCAGATTCAGCAAAACCAGTAAAATGGCCAAACACTCTCCCAGTGTTCCATTGGAATACTTTCCCCTGTATGGTTGAAAGCTTTAGAGTAAATGAAATATCTTCCACTTTTTTGCCTGTCAGTCCTTTGATGAGTTACTTAACTGATACTCAGTTGTCCATCCATAAAATGGGCATAAGGACTATCTTGCTTGAGAGATAATTGCAGAAGTTGAGTTGAAAACATTTAACACAATATTAGAAGTTTCTGCTCTCTAGAAATGCTGCAATCATCTGCAGATGGAAAACACTCTATCCTCCTCTTCTTTTTCTTTTCTTTCATCTCTCCCTCTCTCTCTCTTAAGGCAATTTTATGAAATAGCTCAGGCTGGTCCAAGCTCCCAACCTCCTGCTCAGGGCCCTGAGTTGAGTACCATTGGTGGATTCACAGCCATGCTTTTTTTTCTTCCTTCAGACCATCAGTCTTTCCCAGTCACACTCATTCTCAAGGATCCATATGTTGAAGCATACATCACTGATAACCTGAACTTTTAACCTATAAATGGAATTTTTGCTCAAAATTTTCTCCTAAGTTTGTGTTGTGAAAATGTGATTAAATGGCTACAGAGCCCTGGGAATTTATTGGGTTAGGGTTATTTCCCTAACCCTAATTATGTAAAAACCTACTACGTGTTAGAGATTGTTCTAGTTGCTGGGAACAATGCAGTGAAAAAAATTAAGTTCTGGGCAATCTTTCACTCGACCTAAATGAGGTAACAATTATAATGAGTAACTTGACTCTATCCAAAGTGATCGAAAGAAAAACAGCAGGATGGTAGAATGTGACAGGAAGTAAGAAATCCAGGAAGCCTGGGCATGCTCCAAGCAGAGGCAAGCTCCCAGCTCCCATCCCAAGATCCCTAAACTCTTTGCAGCCTAACAAATAGCTCTTCTGCTGCCAGCTGGGGTTAATGACTACATTTACAGTTTCAAATGCTCAAGATATAGCTGGTAGTGATGGGAGTCCTGCTTTATTGGTTCATTTTTATGTATGAGAAAAACTGCATTAGAAAAATTCAGTATTCATCTTTTTTCAATTTGAGTCTAAGAGATTTTTGGCACAAACTCCTTTTCAGTTTCAAATGTTCCAACTCTGGCTGTATTTATGTGACGCCAAACCACCTAGTTGAAAAATTATAAGTATGGGAAATTAGCCAATCCTTTTGTCTACAAACTGCCAACCAACCAGGTTCCTTTTTGTTTTTAAGTCATTGAATTGTCCCATCATTCAACTGAATTGACTGACAATGGCTCATGAGATCCAAACAAAACATACAATCTGTTTTGTCTAATTCACAGTATTGATTCATGGGTATCTGGTAGAACATGCTCATTGTGGAAAATACAGATACTTCAGAGAATGTAAGAAAACAAAACCCACCCAGCATCCTGCCACACACAAACACTGACACACATCCTTGCAGATTTTCACCAATGTGGACTTGTGTTATAAGTGGAACAGCACTGAAGATGTAATTTCCATCTCCTTTTCTCTTTTGTTTAATGCTATGTTATAAACATAGTCCTAAATATTCCTTAAAATCCTAATTTTATTTTGCATATTATTGCTTTGAAGAAATACCTTATTCTTTATTTCACAAATCCCACCATGGGTGGCATTTGGATTATTTCCAGTTTGGGCCTGCTGTAAAAAAAAAAAAAAATCTGTACTAAATCTTTTAGATTGTACACCTTAGTTTATAATTCCATTATATCAGTATAAAACTTGAAAATAAAGATATTTTAAAGCTCTCAATGCATATCACCAAAACTTCCCACCAGCAATGTTATAGCAAAAATTACAGTCAATTTATATCCACCCATGCAAGGTTGTTTATAAGAGTTATCCCTTCAGTTATGGCCAATTTTTAATCCTTTCTTAGTTCGCTAGGTAATAAAAATGATATTTCATTGCTTTATTTATATTTCTTAAATTACTAATGAGAATGAACATTTTTCATTTTTATCGACCATGTGCATTTTTTTGGTGATCATTATTTCTAAACACCTTTTCTTTAAAACCAGGAAAGACAAAGAGCAGCACGTGATGATGATTTTTTTGGGGGTTCCATTTTCATAAAATTCAGGAAAGCACCTTATTTTATTTTTTTAATTTTAGAGATATAGTTTAGTTACAACATTCCCCCATCTCTTTCCTCCCTCCAACCCCTCCCATATATTCCTCCTTCTGCTCTTTTAAATTCATGGCCTCTTTTTTTTTTTTAAAAAAAAAAAAAACTATTTGTTAGTGTGTGTGTGTGTGTGTGTGTGTGTGTGTGTGTGTGTGTGTGTGTACACATACATATCCCTAAATATAACTTGCTCAGCCTGTATAATGCTACTTGTATGTATGCTTTCAGAGCTGGCCATTTTAATGTTTTTGGAATGCTGTGTTCTGTCACTTTGGGGCAAAGCAAGTAACACTGTAAAACACCATTGGCTGCTTCCTTGAAGTTGTTAGTAGAAGTTCCATCTCCTGAAAGTGGCTATCCCAAAATTATATTAGGCAAAATTAATAATTATGCTCACTCTTGTGTTCTTTAAAGCCAAGTGTCGTTAGCCCACTAATCCAGCATCCTACGTTTGATAAAGCAACTTCCTGTGATTCTTCCTGAATTTTCCTCTCCTCCGTGCCAAAATAAGCAGATCTCAGGTTCAGTTATAAAATGTGAAATCCCATCCCATTTTAAAAAGAATAGACTATATTGTCTTGATGAGGCCCTTACTGAACATTCATTTTATTCTTTGAGATAATGTTATTCTTTTCTATTTTACTGACTCCCAAGTGCTGGGATTAAAGGCATGCGCCTCCACCGCCCAGTTTTTACTAAAAGTTTTAATCAAGAAAACACATCAAAATCAAGACATACCTAGTGCGGATGGGCCAGACCCTATAAATAACTGCACCAGTTATTTCTAATGTGGAAAAATTAGAAAACCAGATCCTGTTAACAGAAGGAAAATTCCATTTTTCATACACAACACTGTTCTTCCTCCTGGCTCAGTGAGAACCAAACTCTTTCCTTTTCTCCATATTTATCATATTAATGTGCTGGCAACACAGGTATTCCGATCTTTATGGCAAAGGCACACATCTGTCACCAAGCTCTTTTCACACACAGCTTAGTCTTTGCAGAAGAATGCTGGCTCCTTCTTCCATTCTCCTGTCACATCTCAACCTTTCTCTGAAATAGTGTGATATTTAATGGAGGCCTTGCTTCCAACTTAGACTGCAAACAGGAAAGGCTCTGCTTTCACATAGGAACTGGTTGAAGGCACAGGCAGCAGGTAAGAGATACAGAAGGCAACATGAAAGAGCAAAGATGGAAAGGGGTGAGTGATTTTAACCACTCCTGTCTTTGGGGAGGTCTTTGATCACCTCCTCTCACTCCTAGACACTTGTACATCTGGTATATCCCTTTGATCAAACTTCATTGAATAACTTTCTTAATAGAGCAAGACTCCCATGACCAAGGAATGTTTCAGAACTACTCCTGTAGATAGGAAACATTTCTGCCACCATTATATTACCCCCCAACATTTTGTTATAAAAAGCATCAAACATATCATAGTGTTGAAAGAACTTTACAGCAAACAGCTTTTCACCCACTGTCATTTGACTGCTAGCATTTACTTTATCACATATCTATTTAAGGTTCTTTTAATTGCTAACCCATCGTATTTTTTATTCATTTCAAAATAAATTGCTGATATCAGTATATTTTTCCTTGAATGTTTTTTCTTGAGTCTAATTAAGGAGAGTGTGATATTGACTGAGAGTTTTAAGTTCAAGATGAGATTTACATCCAATGAATACATAGATCTTAATTATACGTTATTTCAGACGCATATGTCTATCCAGCCTCCACTCTTACCAAGACATAGAAAGTTATTATCATCTGTGGCTGGAGAGATGGCTCAACAGTTAAGAGCACTTGCTGCTCTTCCAGAGGACCTGGGTTAGATTCCCAGCACCCTGTGGCTTACAACAATCTACAGCTTCAGTCCCAGAGGATCTACTTTCCTTTCTGGCCTCTGTGGGCACCAGACATGACATGGTGCAAGACGTACATGCAGATGAAACATCCAAACAAACAAAATAAAATAAAGAAATGTGTCGTCATCATCCTCAAAGTTCCTTTAGGTTCCTTCCCAGGCCTCATGCCCTCTCACTCTTGCAAAAAGTCATATGAGAAGATTCATCTACTACATTCTCTTTAGAGCAAAGCTGTCACTCAATATGTTTTTGAGATTTACCCAACATAGGTGATTATTTTTTAAAAAATTACTGTTATTTAGTGATTATTTTGTACCACAGTTGATCCATATTCCTATGCATGGTTGTCTGGACTGTGTTCTCAGTTTAGCTTTGGTAAAATTGCATGAATATTTTCATACTACATTTTGGACATATATGCTTTCATTTCTTTTGGATGAATACCTGAGTGTCCTTGCCGGGTCACAGAAAAAGTGTGCATTTCACCTTACAAGGAACTGTCAGATAGTTTTGCAACATGGTCTTATCATTTTATAATCCCACCTACAGAGAAAAGGTCCACAACCTCACCAATATTTTCTGGTGTTGTTTGTAATTTTGGATGTTCTGTTTGGCTTAGATATCAGTATATTTTAATACATAACTTTCTAAACCTAAGTTCAGTGCAACCTCTATCAACTTGGAAGAACAGTGGCTCCAGGCTTTTAGGCAATATCATATCTTCCTTGCTTTTTAATACTAAAGTGATGGATATAAACAGAGTAAAGTATGGTATGCTAACAAAATGACAGAAGCTGGCTAACAGCATTCACTATCATCACATAGTGTATTCCAGACAGCCCACTCTGCTGAGTTGTTTATTGGAGGCTTTGTCCTTAATTCCCAGCAACAATCTTGTGAAGTAAATGGAATCTCTTCTGTTGCAAATAAAGAACTGAAGCTCAGAATGTTAAAAAAATAAAATGCCCAAGGTCATACTGCTACCAAGAGGTGTACCTAAATCACACAGAGAGAAGGGATGAAAGGCCAGCTAAAATTCTTATTTAACTTGAGTTAAATAAGTAATTAGGAAGTTATATTTTTCACCAACTGGGAAAGGCATTCATAATTTCAGTGACCCTCAAAAGGGCAAGCAAAGGAAGAAAGTGTTTTCCTCAGCATTATCGGCAGCATTCACACGGCACCGAGTTAATTCATTATCAGACCTCAGCCTAACCTCCTAATGGGTAATTCAGCTTCCATATAGTTCATTATCTTCTGCTTTCTTTTGTTTGCTTCACAGATGGAGTACTTTACAACATCTATGAAGAAATTTCCATCTGGATTAAATCACTCAAATGAAGTCAGGAAGAGAGGTACAGGCTCCCTTGTCTCTACTGGGCCCATCAGGGTGGGGAGACACTTCCAAAAACAACAGAAGTTTGGTTTCATAAATTGGACAACTGGGAGAAGCATTGCAATGAATAATAACCACTGATGGACTTTTCCTTAGGTAGTTCCAGTCTGGGTCTTCCTTAGATATTATTAGACCTTGTAAGTTGGCTGTGGCCAGTGAGCTGACGGCTGGATGTTCTTTTAAGTCTCGTTGCCTTCGTCTGCTCATGTTCCATATTTATCTTCGTGTCACTGTTCCTTAAGTGATTACTGATGATGCATTGCATTTTAATGACACTTTTACCTACTTCCATTCGTTTTGTGTGCATAATGGTTCTTCATTGGGGAATTTTTTGAAAGAGGGAACCATCATGCAGAATGCCCATTCATTCATTTATACCTTCACTCATTCAATGTTTAAGGGTCTCGACTGTGTCAGCAGCCACCAGGCTGAAAAGAAAGGCAGACTTTTTTCTTTAAAAAAATCTTAGAGTTGTGGACAAAGACAGATATATTAATAGTTAATTACCTTCATATGTGAAAAGTGCTATAAGAGGTTTAAACAATGAGGGCAGCAGAGAAGAATGAGCAGCCAAGGGCTTCTTACAAATACTCCCCAGGTCTGAGTCTAAATGCTAGGAAGGTTGATTCTTCTATTACTTCTTCCATGAACAAAATGGAGCTTATTCTTTATAATTCATACATATGTGTGTGTGGTGTTTGTGTGTACCTTGTATATACTCTTTAAGGAGGTTTACACACACACACACACACACACACACACACACACACACACAATCGCAGTTATTTGTTCCAATGCTTTCAGCTCTTTAAGAGAGCTTTCATGATATTATACCTTTGGATGAAAAGTGATTCTCTTCTCCTCTTTTCTTTCATTTATCCTCCTACCAGTCAAACTACAAGGAAAGCTACCCCCATCTTGGGATGTCAAGGTCCATGGGACATTTTCCAAAGGAAAGAGTTATGGTTGTCTGATTGCCAATTATTCTCTGCAATAAGGAACACACCAAGCAGTGTGGAAGTCTCCACAGGCCAACCAATATACATTCTATTGTCCATCAGCTTAGTAGAATCCTGATCCCTTCCCCCTCAGCTGCCTCAGTACGTTTGTCAAATGCTGTCATCAGATAGACTTTAGTGCTTATTTTATTTTTAATGCCTTGAAGATGGACAGGGGGGTGGAAGAGGTGGGAAAGAGACTGATCTCATATTGGAAGACCCCAGGGATAATTTTACATGTAATTATTTCACCATCTTCCACTAGAATGGCTTGGTTTTTCTTTTAGACTTTGTAGCCATCCAGTCCCTGGTGCTGGGTAGAAGGCATTCAAGAAAGGCAGAGAGTTTAGTGTCTGCTTTGGGAGAAAGGAAAAGAAAATGTGGGTTCTGTGTTGTCAAATCTCATGACCCTTTTGGATGAGAGTTGGATCCAGAGTGTTATCTGTCGGGTTAAATTAAATCAAACTAGAACAAGCTGTTAGAGAAGTTTTAAGGCAAAGTTCACTTTTTTGTTATTCCTCACCTCCTTCCTGGGAAGATGAATGCATTAAAACCAGCTCTTCTTTCCTTAAAGGAGGTGCTGGCTTTATGTTCTGCTTCAACCTTTCATCTGTCTTCACTTCCTGTCTGTCTCCGAGGTTTGAGAAATGTCTTGCTGCCTTGCAAAGCCCATTCCCTCAACCAACCACCATTTCTCCAGTCCATCCATCTAGGCTTTGGTCACTTGAGTTATAGGAAGCTGTTGTAGCCTTTTAACTACTGTATCACATGAACGCCAGTTTCAGTAATAAACTGTGTGCTGGGATCACACTTTACATTCATGGAAAAGCATTAAAACATAGTGTTTGGAACACGGTGCTGGCACATACACGTCCACTTCTGGTATGTCTCAAGACAAAAACGATCTATTTGTGGCTTCTTTATCTTTTCTTACATCTCCTTTTCCTTTTCCACTTTAAAAACATTGGAAATTCTGTAAGTTCAATTACCGCTTGATATAATTCCCTGTAATAGGAGACACGGGCTTTAGTACTATTTTTTTTCATGGAAAAATAGCCCACTTCTGTTTGTGAAGTTACACCCTTGAATTATGAGTCTGGATCATTGCTGAGTAGATTTCTTTGGAGCCAAAAACCAGGGTAGTGGCAGGAGGAAGGAGCTGGCAGCCAGAAGGGAGGGAAAGAGTTTGCTGGGAACGAGTGCCAGGACAATGTTTAAGGAAAGCAGAAATACAGAAGAGATGAATGAAAGAAAATGATGCTACATGGAGAAATCCAAGAGTCAAGGAGAGATGCAGGAGTTCTGGGTGAGGCTTCTGTCTTCTATGTAACCATTTAATTTCCAGTATTATTGATGAGTGGAAAATACCAAGCTTCGAACACCTGTCAAGAGATAATGCAAACTGAGTTGTCAGGTGGGAGAATGTACAGATGAAGCAAAGGAATTCTATGTGTGGGACAGCTTAATAGTGATCTGTATACATTGGTAGGTCTGTGCTTACATGGCTTTCCAAACTCACATCTAATCTCTTAGGTCTGGGAATTAAGCCCACATGCCAAACTTTCATGTACTGATTTACCTGTTTATACTGATTTAGATTAGGTTAGGTGGCCATGCAAACAGGACTTATCTCGGGGTGGATTATTAGTGTTTACATTGGTTCCTAACCCAGCCCAAAGGCAAGTGCAGAAATACTTAGTTAAGTTGGCAGGATTAGCTCTTCTAAACTTTCAGGGACTTTGGGTTTAAGTGAGGCCAATATTTGACAAAAGGGTCAGATTGGTTATGTAGATGGATCTCTTTTGAAATAATCTTAAACTGGGATTTACTGCTGCTAAGGCCAAGATGTAACAATATGAAATGCCTAGTGTGTCCTTGTTAATCAAACAGTAGCATGCCATAAATTAGACCACACAGGAGTATTTATGGCTGCGAGGCAGGGAGAAGTAAACCCTCTGTTCATGTTGTTTAACTGAAACTTTTTTTTTTTTGGAGATTATTTACTTTACAAAGACAAAGGCACTACAAGAAAGGATAAAAGAAAGAAATGTGGTAGAATAAACAAAGACTATAGCATTAAAGGAAAGAGAAATTTAGTATTTCTGAAACACTAAAGGCATGAAAATTGGGGGAAGAATGGGTTCTTGTTCACGTTACACAGGAGCAATCAGCAGAGTGACACAAGAAGTGTCTTCCCTTCACACCAAAGCCAAGTTTCTTAGCCTTGCCACTGTAGCCACTTTGGGCCAGATAATTTTTGCCGATGTGTGATACTTGCAAAACCCCTGACTTCTGTTCACAAATTGCCATTATTACCTCCCACACTAGCTATAATGACCAAAAATGCCTCTAGGCATCACAAAAATTCCCTTGGTCAAGAACCACCACACTTGAGCAATCATTGAAGGAGTCTGGCTGTTTAGTAACTAGACATTTATGGAATAGTATCTCAAGAAAAATGCAATGAGCAGAGGAAGTGAGTGTGTGGAAAGGCATGGACTTTAAGGTCAGGCAAATAAGAATTCTAAGCTAGGATTATTTTATTTAAGTCACTGGGCTTGTCAAATTAGAGGCTTTAATGGTTGTGGAATATGAGATAGTTGAAAGGGGAAAGAAAACATTTTAAATGTTCAATATACAAGAAATAGATGTATTAAAAATGTTTCCAAAAGATACATGTATGATATTTTACCCATGCTTCTAGAACATACCACTTATAGAATAAGTCACTTGTCTTCACTTATTTAGATTATGGACTGACTGACTACCATGTGCCATTCATAGGCTTTGGCATGAAATGGTAACTAGCAGATTTGGTCCTTGTTCTTAGAAATCTTCCTGGACAAAAACAGTAAAGGAGTGAATCCGTCAAGAGATAATGCAAACTGAGTTGTCAGGTGGGAGAATGTACAGATGAAGCAAAGGAATTCTATGTGTGGGACAGCTTAATAGTGATCTGTATACATTGGTAGGTCTGTGCTTACATGGCTTTCCAAACTCACATCTAATCTCTTAGGTCTGGGAATTAAGCCCACATGCCAAACTTTCATGTACTGATTTACCTGTTTATACTGATTTAGGTTAGGTTAGGTGGCCATGCAAACAGGACTTATCTCGGGGTGGGTGTGGTTCAGATAGTCTTTTAGAAAGGCAGCCTTCAAGAACCATAAGCATCCCCAAACGTATAAAGTATGCCAAGAACTCGAGGTCCTGATCCTTCCTTACATGGGCCGTTTTGAAGGGCTTCGACTGCAGCAGGCAGTATTCAAGGATGAAGCAATATCTCCCTCTGGAATGAAGAGCAGGCTTGCTCATGGCTTCCTAATAAAATCGCAGCAATAAAATGCAAGTTCAGCCTTCCTTTTCTGTAAAGCAGCTCATAATGTGTGCAGCATCTACCTGAGCTTCTCCATGTCATCCCCTTGGGATTTGGGAGTACAAGGGGAACAGATAGGGTGTTTGCTGTGTTGTGGTATTAAAACCCTTTGTGACCTAGAGGTCTCTTTCTGTCTTCTAACTTCCTCAGCACAAAGTCAGACAAATGTATTGCTTCGTGTGTTGAGTAAATCGAATCCCAGATCCTGACAATGGGATCCTGGAAACAGGGACTATAAAACATCAGTAAGTAGAGGAGACTTTTTTTCTGGATGAATATAAAGACAGACTTTGGTGCTCTAACTGTGCAAGAGTCCTGGAGAGCAACTAGACCCAAAGGAAACAGGAGAATGTGCATCCAGGAATGATTTCTTTAAGAATAAAACACAAAAAGGAGAATGACATGCTTAGACATAAAGGAGGTTTACATTTCTCATGTAGAAATTTGAATATAAGCTATGAAGAGACTTGAAGAACAATTCTGCTCTAGCAAAGACTGTTAAAGATATGACCTATCTACTGCTATAGCAAAGACCCTATTAAGACATGACCTTCCTACTGCTATAGCAGATTCCATTGAAACTTGACCTTCCCTATACCTCACCTAGGCAGCACAATAGAGCCAATCCTGTGAGAGGAGGCGTGGGTGAGCCAGCCCCAAAGTTGTGAGCATGGGGGAGTGGTCCCAATTACTCCAATGTTAGGAGGTGACATGGGCGGGGGGGGGGGGGAGATTCCCCTCCCCACCATCAATGCCTGAGGCAGGTGGAAGAGCTGGCCCTGAGATCAGAAGGTCAGGAGAGCTGCCCCTGCCCACCACCAGCTGCAACACTTGGGAGAGCAGGTCCTGTACCTAGCGTGGGCAGCACAATAGAGCCAATCCCATGGCAGAAATGTGGCTGAGTCAGCCCCAATGTTGTGAGCATGGAAGAACTGTCCCCATTACTCACCTGTTATGTAGCAGCATGGGTGGGAGAGAGATGCCACACACACACACCCATCAATGCCTGAGTCAGGGGGAGAGCTGGCCCTGCCCCTCATCTTCTGCTAAGGCTCTAGGAGAGTGGCCCCTGCACCACACCTGCACAACATAATAGAGTTGGCCCTGAAGGTGTAAGTATGGGAGATCCGACCCTGCAGACATGGAAGCAGGAGAGCTGGCCCTGCAACCAGGGCAACCAGAAAGAGCTCACCCCAGTGGTGAGGACAAGGGAGACCAACTCTGGTGGGCCGACCAACTCTGCAACTATCCAGGCCCAGAACAAGGGCTACACTATGGGCTGTCTCACTCCAATGTTCACCCCATCTGTGATCTGCTGGAACACATGAAGGGACCAGTCCTGCAGACCCAAAGCTAAAAGGATTTCCACAACAAAAGGCAACATCAGGATAACCAAGAAAAGTCCAGTTGAGGGCCTTGAACCAGACCAATGACTCTTTGCAATGAACACTTACCAAAGAACATATATGGAAAAAAGAGTTTACTGCATTACTCATTAAGTCACACCACAGCTTTCATGGGATTCCTTCCTCCTTTATTTCTCTTAGCTTTTTTTCTTTTTTCTCTTACATTTTATCTGGGGGGAGGGGAGGATTCTGCAAGGCAGAAGGTGGATATACAGTGATGGGAGATGAATGGGATTGAGATGCATGATGTGAGAGTCACAAAGAATAAAGAAAAGGAAAGTTTAAAAAAAGAATGACTGAACCCTTTGCCAAGTAGTTCTTCAGTGTAGTGTGATGTAAGCTGAGTAAAAATTATATATTTTTAAATAAAAGGCTAAACAGAACAATGACAAAATAAATGCAATTGGATTTGTCAGAGAGAGAGAGAGAGAGAGAGAGAGAGACAGAGACAGAGACAGAGAGAGACAGAGAGAGAGAGTGGGGGGAGAGTTAGGGGGACTTGCCCTTCCTGCTTGAGCCTCGGATTTTACTTGATTTCCAGGTAGTTAGCCCGAGTTGAGAGACAGAAATGAAGGTAGGGAAATGAAGTCAGGATTGAAAGAGAACTCTACCTGGTAATGAACTTTGAGTAGATGTGAAAAATGACCGGCAACCAGTAAGGCACAAGTCTAAGGAATATTTGAGAGAGTTGAATCAAATGCACCATAAAATTAGAAAACATCCTGAAAATTTTTGGTAAATATCAAGTGATTCCTAAGTTGAAAATGTTCTTTTACACCCACAGAATTCTCAAAAAAGGCAGACACAACACATCTACTTCTGATGTGTCAACGGAAAATAATGAACAAGGAAAAATTCCCCATAAGGTAGAGTCAGAAGCCATAAAAACATGGATGAGGATGTCGTCCCAGAAAAGAGAACCAGGATCTAGGCAAGGACTTTGCCAGTGCCTGGGGACTGAAATCCTGCCTATGGGCAGGGATTCCATTATTGAGATGTGCCAACAGCTGCTGAGTATTTTCTCTTTTCATCTTCCCATTTCCTGCTTTTCCCCAGTGGCTATTCAGTCTGTGTAGATGTATTGGAGAGTGGGGCCAGATGATTATTTGTGTGTTTGGCTCCTAGGTTGTTGAGCTTGAAGACTTATAACTGGAATTCTGTGCATTATCTATGGGTCTTGATCTTCGATGTGGAAGCAGTGGGCCTTTGGATTACTGCCCTAGTGGAAGGACTGATTGTGTATTGATGGGAGGGAGAGAGAAACACATACATGGTGGCTGAATGGCAGGGACAGCATCAAATTCCCATTTGTTTTCTTCCTGCAAAAAGAGATTCTGCTTCTAACATTTCTTGCTGTTTGGCGTGTGCCTCATTCTTTGAATCTGACCAGTGAGAAATAAGTGGAGATTGTACATACCACTCCCTGTCTATCTCAGAGATGCATCACTCTGCCTTTGCTGAAATGTCAATGACTCAACAGGGGATCCCAAGGTACCAGAAGGTAGGAGGGAATCAGTATGAGAGGGGCTTGGGTATCTGGATCATCGTATAAGAGAGCTGACAAGGACATCTGCATTCGACTTTCCATGTGTAGAAATGAACTGGTACTGTGTTAATTCACTGAGATTTGGAAGTGTCTCTGTTACAAAGAAACAGCTTTGTAAGAAAGGGATTGTGATGTGGTATGTTATGCAATTTAGCCACGAATAGTATTTTTAGTATTTAGTTTTTTTGTTTGTTTATTTATTTTTGAAGGATTTTCTAGGTAGCCAGGATGGCTTGGAACTTACTATGTAGTCCAGGATGGCCTCAAACTCATTATAATTCTCCTGCTTCAGCCTCCTGAGGGCTGTGATGACAGGTATAAGCCACCACACTCATCTTCTGAATAGTATTCATGTAAATATAATGAGAAAAAGAGATAAAGATTGAAACTGGGGGAAGGGTGAACAGAAAGAGAGAAGAGGTGGTATATTTTGCAGGAGGAGGAAATGCCCGGGATTTCCAGGCTTCTCTTTCTAGGCTGGAAATCACCAGCCACATCTAAAATGGAAAAATACAGAATTAGAGAACTATATAGAAATGTGGAAGTGAGCATCAAAGGAAAAGTCTTTAAGAGTGGGGGGGTAGGAAGTCAGGAGTGGAGTCAGTGCACTGGTCAACGTAAGTTTTTGGTGGCCTTTTGTTAAAGCTCTGCATCACACAACTTTTATGAAGATTGAAAGGAAAAGAGGGGTAAAGACTGACAAGCAATGATAAGGGAAAAGGCACTGAGGCTGCGGGGATAGCTGTGGTTTAAAACCAGCAAGAGGTCACACTTTGAATAAAAGATGATAGTTAGAAGAGTGAAATGGTACTAATGTGGTCATCAATATAGACTAAACAGTGACTCTGGGGACAGTCACCTGCAAACTCAGTGAGAGAAGCCTCATGGGGTGTGTTAGGAATCAGGAGGGGGAAAATAGGTGAGTGTCTTGCCGCCACGGTAGAAAGGGTTACATTTCACTTACACAACATGAATTAGATTATTGATTTCTAAGCTCCACAAGCCACTTCTGCATAGGAAACTCACACTGGTGTGTAAGGGGAAGAGAATGAAATGCGCTTCCTTTATGTTCTTGTGCATCCTTCTCCCACATCACAAGTTCCCAGGGGCAGCACAGTCCTGAAAGTTTAACCAGGAACTCAAGCAGGTTCAATCCACCTGGAGTCCTGGGTTTGAATGTTCACAAAGCAAGATGGAGCCACTTAGGATGCATCAGCTTTAGCAAATAAAATATGATTAGATACCAAAGCACATCATCCATCTCCACAGTCATTAGTCCTTGTGTGTATTAGCTCTGATTGGTCCTAAGAATCGTAGAAGTTGCTTTACCTGCTTCCTTCTGTTGAATTATCCCAAGGACCAGATAAGATGGGCAGCAGCAGGCTGATTTTCTAAAGAGTTTACATTACTTCTGCAAGACCAAAGTATTTGTAAGTGGTAAACTCAGGAATCAAACCAGGTTTGGCAAGTCTAAAGTCAGTGATCCCAAACATCCAACTCCAGGGTCCTCACTGAGTTCAAGGTCCACCTCCTTCTCACTCCTGGATTACTTACTCCAAATATGTCTGATACATATTCAACACAATGACCACTAAACAACCACATTTCATATCCTTTTCCACTTCTCCACTCAGACACTGGTCCTGTGTTTTAAGACACTGTTCTTTGTGAAAACTAACAGTCCAAAGTGCTCTCACTTTAGTCGTTACTTCATAGGTTACATGTGGTTCTGTTAATGTGGTCTGTGAAAGGGAGATCCACACAGGTTTGCCACGGAGCACTTGGATATCCAACCCTGGCTTACCTATCATTGCCTTGGTGCACATTCTATAGTCTAGAGGTTCCTTCAAGTTCAGAAGCCTCTGCAGGTTCTTCTCTGCAAGTCTCTGTCCGGTTGGCATAGCCCCTGTTCACCATTTCACTCTCCTGTGTGGTCATCCAGACACAATGCCCTCAAAACCTGGTGCCCTGAAAAGGCCCTGTTCATGTGACTCTTGCCTTCCTGCCTCAGAGTCTAGTAGAGAGACTGACACTAAGAACAAATGCTAAGTGCTTACGGGAGCAGACAGCAGTCATTTTTATTGCATCACACTCTTTCAATTTGGTGGCCCTGATTAGCTTTGCCTGGGCCCTGACAACTAAGTCTGTCTTAATAGATCTCGTTTCTCTAGATCTGGATTCAATTTTAATATGTTCCAATCCACTTACTGTGCCTCTACTCATTTAAAATGTAATATTATCCTTTTCTTTCTTGAATCTTTCTTTTTAATTTTTTATACATTTTAAATTAAAATATAATTACATCTCTTTCCCCCTTCTCTTTCTTCCCTACCATCCCTCTCAGTCTCTTCCATGGTCCTCCATTACTTTCAACTTCTGAAAGGCAACAGCAATAGTCTATTATTGTTTTGGGAGTCACTTGCACTGTTCTGACCAACAATCTAAAGGAAATTTCTCATACCTGGTACTGTGGTTTTGTTAGCTTATGGTTCTTGTGGGGAGCATTGTCAGCTCCAGAGGCATAACTTCCTTTAAAGTATATATGTATATATGTATACACAAGTGTGTGTGTGTGTGTGTGTGTGTGTGTGTGTGTGTGTGTGTATGCTGTGTATGATCTTAGTTAGATACATAATAATAAGATTCCTTGAGGTTTATCAAAAAACATTGATTTTACTCCCCCAGTGTAATTTATCCCTCCTTCTCCCTCTGTATTGATGCATCCATACTGAGCTGATGTGCTGCAATCTGATTGCCTTTGATTGTTCTGCTCTCCTAAGAGTTGCCTCATTGCTAAGTCAACTTCTTACCTGGCAAAACAAGTTTTACTGATGTTAACATTAGTAGTTAATGTTCAATGAGTTTATAGTCTAAGCATTTTACATTTACTTTCTCATTTAAAATCTCTATCATCTTATGTGATAACTACTAGTATTACACTAATTGTTTAGTATTTTGTAATTATTATTCCAACATTTCATATTAATTTAGTCAACTACATAGTGAACATACACTTGTCAGGCAATGGGGAGATAGCAGAGAACAAGCCAGATTAAAGTTTCTGTTAACATGAAGATTACCATTTGGTGAGGGGATATCGATAGTTTAAAACAGTGTATAAATGACACGGGATGCCAAGAAGTACGAGGGACAGATGGGTGGAGCTGGAGGAAAGAGGTGATGTTTCGCATATGAACACTGTTAACGCTGCTCTTATTGTGTGACATATGGGCAGAGCCTTGAGGAAGACAGAATTAGGCTTATGCCTTTGTAAAGAAAGATAAGGCAATAGAACAGTTTGCCTTGGCTTATCCTGGTGTGGTAGTTTGAATGACAATTACCCCCCTATAGGTTCATAAGTTTGAATGCTTGGTTCCCAGTTGGTGGAACTATTTGGAAGGATTAGGAGGTGTGGCCTTGTTGGAGGAGGTGTGCCATTCAAAAGCCCACACTATTCCAATTGGCTCTCTTACCTCTAAGTTCTCAGCTACTGCTCCAGCACCATGCCTGACTGCCTACTACCATACTTCCTGCCATGAGAGTCATGAACTAACCCTTTGAAACTGTAAACAAGGCCTCAGTAAACTCTTTCTTTTGAAAGTTGCTTTGGTCATAGTGTCTCTTCACAGCAGTAGAAAAGTATCTAAGACAGATAGGAGTACCAAGGAGGCTGGTTTGGCTAGAGTAGAGTGAGAAACAAAGGATGGTCAGAGTTGAGGTTGATTTGGTAGGGTTTGTAGGTCACAGGAAGGATTTGATCTTTTACCTGTGCTAGAAAATTACTGAAACTGACATATCATGATTTTGGACTAGAATATTCAAGATCTTGTAAGGAAAAGACTGTTGGAGGGACAAGAGTGAGGAAATACAGTAGGAGAACAGTTTTGTGAGACAAAGGTGGCAGATACTGAGATAGTAGAAAGTGGTTAGATTAGAAGATTGAAGTTGGTTTTGTTGTTTTTTTTTTAATTTTTAATTTTTTTTTAGACAGGGTTTCACTCTGTTGCCAACCCCAGTTGAATTTCTGAGCCTAAATTCCTGAGTACTGGGATTGTGGGCATATTCTACCATACTTAGAAGATCTAGTGTGATTTTGCTAACATTTTGAATGTGAGATATTGATAAAAATGGATGAATCAAGCCAAAACAATTTCCTTCCATTGAGTGGAAAAACTGCAAAGACCAAACTTGGGTGGGCAGGTAGATATAATGAACTTGATTTGGGCCATATTGATTTTGATATGTAGGTAAAATGGCTGAGTAGACAACTGAAAATATAAGCCTAGAATTGAGACATAGAAAGCTTCAGTAATGTACCCAAGGCCACACAGCTGGAAGTGAAAGGTTGAGGTTCATGTGTAGAGGGTATGGATCCCATGATACTGCTCTTTTTCTTTTTCTTTTTTTCCATTTTTTAATTTAAATTTGAAACAAGACTGTTTTACATGTCAATCCCAGGTCCCTCACCCTCCCCTCCTCCCCTGCCCCCCACTAACACCCTACCTATCCCATACCCTTTCTGCTCCCCAGGGAGGGTGCGGCCTTCCATGGGGGATATTCAGAGTCTGTCATATACTTTGGGATAGGGCCTAGGCCCTCCCCAGTGTGTCTAGGCTCAGGGAGTATCCCTCTATGTGGAATGGGCTCCCAAGGTCCATTCCTATGCTAGGGATAAATACTGATCTACTATGAAAGACCCCATAGATTTCTGAGGCCTCCTCACTGACACCCACATTCATGGGGTCTGGATCAGTCCCATGCTGGTTTCCCAGCTATCAGTCTGGAGAGCAAGAGCTCCCCTTTGTTCAGATCAGCTGTTTCTGTGGGTTTTACCAGCCTGGTCTTGACCCCCACTCCACCTTCTCTGCAACTGGATTCCAGTTCAGTTCAGTGTTTAGCTGTGGGTGTCTGCTTCTACTTCCATCAGCTGCTAGATGAAGGCTCTAGGATGGCATATAAGTCAGTCATCAATCTCATTACCAAGAGAGGGCATTTAAGGTAGCCTCTCCTCTGTTGCTTAGATTGTTAGTGTTATCCTTGTAGATCTCTGGAAATCTCCCTAGTGCCAGTTTTCTCCTTGAACCTATAATGGCTCCCTCTGTTATGGTATCTCTCATCCTGCTCTCCTCTATTCTTCCCCTGACTCAACCTCCCTGCTCCCTCATGTCCTCCTCACCCCTCCTCTTCTCCCCTTCTCATTCTCCTAGCTCCCTCTCCCCTCCCCCAGGCTCCCAATTTGCTCAGGAGATCTTGTCCCTTTCCCCTTTCCAGGGGACCATGTATGTTTCTCTAAGAGTACTCCTTGTTTCCTAGCTTCTCTGGCGGAGTGGATTGTAGGCTGGTAATCCTCTACTCTATGCCCAAAATCCACATATGAGTGAGTACATACCATGTTTGTCTTTTTGTGACTGGGTTACTTCGCTCAGAATGGTTTCTTCTAGTTCCATCCATTTGCCTGTGAATTTCAAAATTCCATTGTCTTTTTTTCTCCTGCCAAGTAGTGCTCCATTGTGTAAATGTACCACATTTTCTCCATCCATTCTACAGTTGAGGGGCATCTAGGTTGCTTCCAGGTTCTGGCTATTACAAATAATGCTACCATGAACAAAGTTGAACAGATGTCCTTGTTGTATGAATATGCTTCTTTTGGGTATATGCCTAAGAGTAAAATTGCTGGATCTTGTGGTAAACTGATTCCCATTTTCCTGAGGAAATCGCCATACTGATTTTCAAAGTGGCTGTACCAGTTGGCACTCCCACCAGCAGGGGAGGAGTGTTCCCCTTTCTCCATATTCTCTTCAGCATAAACTGTCATTGGTGTTTTTGATTTTAGCCATTCTGACAGGAGTAAGATGGTATCTCAGAGTTGTTTTGATTTGCATTTCCCTGATGGCTAAGGATGTTGAACACTTTCTTATGTGCCGTTCAGCCACTTTATATTCCTCTATTGAGAATTATCTATTTAGTTCTATACGCCACTTTTTAATTGGATTATTTGGTGTTTTGGAAACTAGCTTCTTGAGTTCTTTGTAAATTTTGGAGATCAGCCCTCTGTTGGATGTGGGCAAAGTGGCAGGATACAAGATTCACTCAAAAAATCAGTAGCCCTAATATATATAGATGATAAATGAGCTGAGAAAGAAATCAGAGAAACATTACCATTTATAATAGCCACAAACAACATAAATTATTTTGAGGTAACACTAACCAAACAAGTGAAAGACATGTATAGCAAGAACTTTAAGTCTTTAAAGAAAGAAATTAAAGGAGATAACAGAAAATGAAAAGATCTCCCATGCTCTTGGATAGGTAGGATCAACATAGTAAAAATGGCAATCTTGCCAAAAGCAATCTACAGATTCAATGCAATCCCCATCAAAATACTGGCACAATTCTTCACAGACCTTGAAAGAACAATACTCAACTTTATATGGAGAAACAAAAGACCTGGGATAGCCAAAACAACCCTATGTGCAATAAAGGAACTTCAGGAGGCATCACCATTCCTGACTTCAAGTTCTATTATAGAGCTATAGTCCTGAAAACAGCTTGATATTGGCACAAAAATAGACAGGTAGACCAATGGAATCGAATTGAAAACCCTGATATAATCCACACACCTACAAACACCTGATTTTTTGACAAAGAAGCTAGTTATACAATGGAATAAAGAAAGCATCTCCAACAAATGGTGCTGGCATAACTGGATGCTGGCATGTAGATGACTGCAGATAGATCCATTTCTATCACCATGCACAAAACTTAAGTCCAAATGGATCAAAGACCTCAATATAAATCCAGTCACATTGAACCTGTTAGAAAAGAAAGTGGGAAGTAGCCTTGAATGAAATGGTACAGGAGACCACTTCCTGAACATTACACTAGGATCGACAATTAATAAATGGGACCTCCTGAAACTGAGAAGCTTCTGTAAGGCAAAGGACACAGTCAACAAGACAAAAACGGCATCCCACAGAATGGGAAAAGATACTGCTCTTAACTATGAACCACATCTTAATTTAGAATCCTACACTTCCCCTTACACAGGGTTTCTGTATTGGTGGGTACATGTCTTCTCAATCGGTCTCCCTCTTCTTTCTCATAGCTTCGTGGGTCTTAGTTTTCTCCCGTCTCATTGAATATTACTATTGAAATCAGTTTGTCTTCTAAAGATAAGTGTGATGGTATAATAATGGCTAAATGTTAGAAATGAAAATTGCTATAGAAAAATGAGGGAGCTTTAGTTCTTACTCCTGGCCTCCTGATCCAGTTAGTATATTTTTTTTCCGAGGTAGAATGAGGAAACAATGGATGCTCTTAGAAAATCACTGACTGACACTGACACCTGCCTTCTGGATTACCTTAAAATTTTGTGTGCTTTTATTCCTCTATGGTTGTTTTATCTAGATCAGAAATGAGTGGAACAGGATAACTGTACTCATAAGAAATACTGAAAGCAGTGAATCATATAGTTTGAGGATGCATGCTGATTGGTTGCTTTTGTACACACACACACACACACACACACACACACACAGAGAGAGAGAGAGAGAGAGAGAGAGAGAGAGAGAGAGAGAGAGAGAGAGATACAGAATGAACCCTTGAGTAGTTGCTAGTATAGAGCTATGCATCTAGAAGACAGTTAATATGTAAGTGACTGTTTCCTATGTTTTCCTCTGTGAGTGACATTCCATTTCCCTGGAGCTATGTTACCATGAATAAAAAACAAAGGTGGCAGGAACCACAGGGTCCTTCCAGTCCAGAACATACTCTTGTCACACATGAGAAAACTGAGGCCAGGCAATGACATGACTATTCAGACTCCCTAAACCACAGCTGTGACACACTGAGGGCATATGGGAACTGTCTCTTGATTAAAAGCTGGGCCATGGAAAGATGTCTTGTTCTAATCATTCCTCTGTCAATCCCTGTCCTGAGTGCTTCCCAATGACACCTCTGAGTACCATCCCTACCTTCATGCTTCTGAAACTGTGTGGCTCTCACAAGCTGCGGGCCATGTTGCTCTGTTCTGAATGGGCAATTCATAAAGAGATGCAAAAGCTCTGGGTCACTTTCTGCTTTCTCTCTGACTGCATCATATGGACTTGAGTGTCCCCCTCCTGAGAATGTTCAGATGGCCCTGTCTCCCAGTCCATCGATTCATTATGTCAGCACTACTTAGGGAGTCAAACTTGTTGCAGCCCAGGAAAGTTTATGTTCTGTGAGAGTTTCAGATCACTTTCTTCCCTGTTACATTTATTGTAAAAAAAAGTGCCAGTAGAAATAAAATAGCTCATACATCTAAATGATTTAAATTAAGTAAAATAAAATTTTCCATTCTTTTGAATTAGACCATTAAAACTATAGCTTACTCTAAGTACAGTATTAATGAGCAATATCTCAAGGAGAGTATTAATTTTGCATTTTCTGACATAAAAATTTAAAACATGCAATTTTAGCTTTGCTTTAGGTAATATTTTGTATTCCCTTGACACTCATTTGGAGACCCTAGAAATTAGGGTAAAAGAAAAGGGAATAAGTTCAAAATTGGATGCAGTGTGTTCTGGCATGGGTGTATGCTACCCTCTCATCTGGGTGTTAGACTGCAGACTTGGAGTAGATCTGGGATCACATGTCATTTTACATCATCAAAGCATTAAGGGTAAAAGTTCAAGAAAAACAGATCTCTTATCTCTGTTGGTTTAGCATGTCAGCATTGCTTAGGTTAAGAAAAGATGGCAGTGGTGGCACACACCTTTACTCCCAGCACTTGGGAGGCAGAGGCAGGTGGATCTCTGTGAGTTTGAGGCCAAATTGAAGGAAGAAAGGTGTAATAATTGCTTTCCTCACAAGAAGCCATGTAAGGGGAGAAGAGTCAGAGTCTGTTCTGTCTTACAGTACCAGAGGATCATTCCATCATGGTTGGAAAGATATAGCAGCAGGAGAGGAAGGCATGACAACAGGAGCAGGACCCTGGCTGCTCACATTGTATCCACAGTCAAAAAGCAGAGAGAAATGGAAGATGGTGCTAGGCTCATTTTCTCCCTTTTGTTCACTTCAGGGACCCCAGGCAATGGAACTCTACCATCCAAATTTAGGGTAGTCTTCCCACCTTAATTAACCTAATTTAGATAATCTCCCACAGGTATGCCCAGAGGCTTGTCCCCTGGATGATTCTACCCTCTGCAATGTTGATAATCATTATTAATCAGTGCAGATGGTCTAATAAAGTCAGGCAAATGTACATTACTGGGACCTGATTGAATGACTGAATATAGAACCTAGCTATGGTTCAGTACTCACAGGGAACTAATGTTGGTATGGTATAGCATCCCCACAGCTGAAATGGAGATCCTAAATCAAGGGTAAGACTCAGGATATGACCTCTGGAGAATTTTAGAGAACCCTGGAATCTGTGAAAGCCTGTGGATTCTTTCCCAGTGCCCTGCTTTGGGAAGTCTTATGATTTTCTTCTGGTTTGTACATCACTAATCTCATCAAGTCAGAGGTGTAGGGTTTCACACCAGAGGCCTTTTCAGCCATCAGAGCACTTCAGTCCAGAGACTGCTACCTTGAAATGCTGGCTATGTCCTTTAATCAGGCAATCCAATTAGCCACACACAAATTACAAAGTCAATATACCTAAAGCAATTTGTGTGCAAAAAAAAAAAAATTCAAAACCTCCCTGATGAATTTGCAATCAAGGAAAACCCTCATTCTCCTTCATTTTTTAAAAAGTGTGTTAGTTGGACACAGGACAGAATAAGGCAAACATTTTCAATGTTGAACATTGCCTAAGAGATTCCAAAGTATCAAGCAACATTGTTTGAATAAGTTGTGAGTGGGAGAGAGGAAGACAGAGGGTAAGATTGGTGGTTTAATTGTAGTGTGTTCCCTAACAAGAGATGGCAAATATTGTATCTGATAAAAAGGAGAAGATGTCTTATTTCCATTGTTAACTGGTTGAGCAATGAAAGATTGCTTGTCATAGCCTGCGGCACTGTCAATCACAAAGGAGTGAAGTGAACTCTTATTTTCCCAATTTTTGTAGCACATAGCTTCTCTGAGAGCTGAGAGGAAGAATGAGAGGGAGAGAAAAAGGGGAGAAAATCCTAGGAGCCTGAATGGCATTGTGTTTGTGCTTGCTTATTTTCCATTCAGTTGGTGCATTGTTCCATTTTCCCACACAGTCACCCTGGGTCCATAGTTCTGTACTATGCACAAATCATTTTGGGTTTAAAGATGTCTGAGAATGCTCCCATACTCCAACTCCTTGACATGGAGGAAGTTCTATTGTCTGTCCTGTAGGGGTTTGCTTGCTAGGTTTAAATGTTTACAGAGATAGCAGAATCCTTAAGGTTAAATCCAAACATCATTTTTACAGACAAAGATTCTGAAGCTGAGGTGGTAAAACGATGTGTTCAAGATCTCAGAAGCTGGGGAGATTAACCATGCTTGAGGACCCGAGTTCAGATCCCTACCACCCAGGAAAAAGTCAGATGCATCAGTGCATACATGCAGCCCTGGTGCTGAAGAGACTAGTGTCTGTTGGGGACTCACTGAGTAGCCAGCCTATCTAAAATAGCAAATTCCATGCTTAGTGAGAGACCCTGTGTCAAAAACTAAAGTACAGAGGGTAGGGGAAGACTCCTAATATTGACTTCTGGCTTCCACAAATGCAAGCATGAGTGGGTGTAGCTGCAAACATGTGTGTACCCACATGCATGCACCACCCACAAAGAAACACACACAAATTACAGAACTATTTATTAGGAGGCTGGAGATTAGCTTTCAGGGCGCTTGGCTCTGTACTTTAGTACCACCATGAACCAAACTGGACAGGAAAATGGGTGAGAGATGAGGGCACAACTTCCAGGAACCTGTATTTATGGACATGTGTGCATTGAAATAAAAGCATTTCTATTTATGTCTTCCTTCTGCTGAGCATTTTCAGGCCCTCACTCAGCAACAAAATCCTTATGAGAATTTTTTGGGGGATTTATTTTACAGTTGGATAAAGAACGTAAATACAAGATTTTTATGAGTCAGACCCAGATTAATAAAGTCCAGCATTCTCTCTATGTGCGTAATATACTATAAATCACCAATGGTTTCTTTTAATCCATTTATAGATTCCTTATTCATGTTCTGTTTTTTTTTTTAAAAGACTCTATTCTCACTATACGAAATGCAATATTCTTGTTATTCGTAAATGTTTCCCTTGAAAATTCAGTCTCCTAGTATCCTGGGATTTAGTGAATAAATTGGTGTTTGGTTTATCTACTCTCATATTTACAGAGTGGGGATCCTAATATTTAAGTCTTCCTTGTTAAAACACCATCCTTTCATTGCTGAATCACTCTGACCACTCTATTCTGAGCTACATCTAGCTCTTCTTTACAAAGAAGCAGGAAAAAAAATCAAGACCAGTGAAATGAAAGCTTTCCCAAGTTTGCCTGGAAGTCTCTGGAAGGCTAAGAACAAAGTCCAAGCCTCCCCTGTTCATTTCCAATTCCCTATTACCATATTCTACCTCCAAAAATAAATAAATAAATAAAAAGTTCTTTTTTGTATATCTGACAGTTTGCTGTTAGAGAAATCCACATTTTTAAAAAAATTCAAATATCAAAGCCTTAGTGTTTAATGGCAGAGCAACACCTTTTGGAATGAATGGAAATTCATTTTGGGATATGTTGGCAGGAGGCATGCTAAGGAGGGGATTGTATCTAGTGGTAATGAAAGCCATGTGATCAAACTCAAAGGAAATAGAATATCTTATGAAGTTAGTTTTCTGTTGTTCAGGGTGATGTTTACATATGCAGCAATGAGAGTCACCAGAGTCCTCAATTTTGTGTGACAACATATATTTTTAATTTCCTTCATTTTCTTGACATAAACTCCTTTGTGTTGTAATCCAGGCAGACCTGGCCCCACCCCTTGAACTTGGCACAGTTCCTCTGTGCATCCTGGCTCTGCAGGCAGGCACGGAGGTCTCTTTAAGAGTTTTCTCCCTTCTTCTTCTACTGTTGTCTCTCTGAGGAGGCATCTCTTTTCTGTCTCTCTTTAGCTCCTCTGTCTTTGCTTTCCTTATTTTCTTTCCTCCTCCCAATAAACTTTCATATAAGTTACGTCTGCAGGTCTCTGTTTCCTATCTACCCCTTCCCTCACCTGCCATGGTCCCAGCCATCTGCCACGGGACCCATAAGGTTCCCAAGCGCTGTATTCCCCTCACTGCCGTATTGTAACACTTTGGTTGCTAAGAAAGTTGGATATTCTACAAATGATAAGATGAGAAAAAAACCATATTGCTGCTGACAAGAACATTTAAGCATTCATCCAATTTCATGTGTCAACTGGACAAGGTCTATAATCCACTAAAAAACAACCCTCTGGATATGGCTACAAGGGATTCTTTAGAATGTGTTAATTAAGATGGGAAGACCCACCCTAATTGTGGACAGCATCATTCCATAGCCTGGGCATCCTGGGCTGAGTAAAAGGAGAAAGGTAGCTGAGCTGAGCACCGGAATTCATCTGTTATCTGATTGCAGATGAAATGTGACCAGTTACTTCAAAAATCTGCCACAGTGAATTCCCTTCCATGATGGACTGTACCTCACACTGGGAGCCAAAACAAACCTTTCCTTCCTTAAGATTCAGTTGTATCTTGTTCCAGCCATTAGAATAGTAACTAATTTAGGGATTTAGCTCAGGGGTAGAGAGTGCTTGCCTAACAAGCACAAGGTCCTGAGTTCTAACCCAGAACTGGAGGATTAAAAAAAAGGAAAAGAAGCCGTGGTGGCAACGCCTTTAATCCCAGCACTTGGGAGACAGAGGCAGGCGGATCTCTGTGAGTTTAAGGCCAGTCTGGTCTACAAAGTGAGTTCCAGGACAGTCAGGGCTACACAGAGAAACCCTGCCTCGAAAAACAAAAAACAAAACAAAAAACCAAGCAAACAAACAAACAAACAAAAAGGAAAACATGAATGTAGAACTTAGTGCTGCTAGCTGCTTACCAGTGATGCAGCAGAGCCCAGTGGCAAGGTATAGAATCTCACCCAATCTCAATGACTACCATATTCGTTACTTTTCTTGTCGCTATAGCCAAATACCTGACAAGAAAGGATTGAAAAGAGGAAGGGTTGTTTCGGTTTATAGTTTGAGGGTACAGCAGGTAAAATATCAAGAGGCTCCATGGTGGCAGGGCCATGCAGCTGAGATGGCTTGCCTTACATCCTAGTGAGGCAGGAAGCAGAGACCAGGAAGTAGGGCTGCGTGACAAATTGCTACCCTTAGTGTCCCACTCCCCACTTGCCTTCTAAAGGTATCACAACTTGACTAAACACTGCCACAACCAGCTGGGGACCAAATGCTCAAACATCTGAGCCTATTATGATACAGCTCACAATCAAACCATGGTAGTTGCCATTGGGTCACATGTTATTGTACATTCTGTTAGCTTCTTCCCCATGGAGGAAATTGGTGTACCTCTGGGTGGTGAGTGGACCCTGACTGCAGCAGTCTTTTCTCCATGGGGAGCATATTCGCCAGGAAACAATAGCTGGCCATTGTCCTCCTAGGAAACTGAAGAGGAGAATTGGTGTAGTCATGGGGCTTAGCAGCACTTAGAGAGATTCATTTTATATTCCCACTTTCTGAAAGGATACTCTTCAAAGTGGACATACAACAAGGGTCACAATAATTTCTGAGTGTCTTAATTGTTCCATGAAAATCAGAGTTGCACTTGTCAATCACTTAGCATTGTATGGTCCCTCCACATGTAATTTTTTTTTTTTACCTGCCATTTGCCACCTCCCTGACTTCTCATTTCTTAAAAATGTTCTCATTTTATACTTTCTCCCACGTATATATCGCTTCCTCCTCTCTAGCTTCCTGCTGCACACCTGAGTTTTACAAAGTAGAATTGTCAACAAATTAGAGTGCATTGTTTGCTCTCATAGTTTAATGCTTGAGAACATTTTTTTTTGAGACAGGCTGCACAAAAGATCTGATATGCCTCAAAGCTGTAATATATTATCAGGTTTGAAATGCTAATAAGAGCTTATGGAATGAATAGTTAGTTTAAAAGATATTGTGAGCTTAAGTAGGAAAAAATGTCCACAAATTTTGAAGAGCTGTTTAAAGTGTGCTAAGAAAAGGGAATTGGTACTGTTTAATAATACTGGGTTAGCAGCATAGGACTGAACCAGCTCCCTGAATGTGGGTGTCAGTTAGGAGGCCTGGACAGTCTATGGGGCCTTTGGTAGTGGAACAGTATTTATCCCTAGTGTACAAATGGACATTGGGCTCCCAGCCTAGACACATATGCTCTCAGCCTAGACACATGGGGAAGAGACTAGGCCCTGCCCCAAATGATGACAGACTTTGGTGATTCCCCTATGGAAGGCCTCTCCCTTTCTATGGAGCAGAAGAGGGATGGGATGGGGGTCGGTGGGTGGCATGGGAGGATGGGAAGGAGAGGGAACTGGGATTGATACATAAAATAAGATTCTTTTAATTTAAATAAAATAATAATAATAATGGGTTAGTTGGGTAAGTCCACTGTAGAAAGAGAAGTAGTTAGATTCAGTGGAAGAATCTAGAGTCAGCATTATTACCTACAATCAGAAACTCTCAAAGGACTGTTAAACTAACCTCATAGAAAAGTGGCTTGGAAAGTAAAACCAAGCATAAATATGAGACATGCACCCACTGTCCACCTCAGTGAGACAGACATGGCAGCCATGCACACACTGCCCACCTCAGTGAGACAGTCATGGCAGCCATGCACACACTGTCCACCTCAGTGAGACAGTCATGGCAGCCATGCACACACTGCCCACCTCAGTGAGACAGTCATGGCAGCCATGCACACACTGTCCACCTCAGTGAGACAGTCATGGCAGCCATGCACACACTGCCCACCTCAGTGAGACAGTCATGGCAGCCATGCACACACTGCCCACCTCAGTGAGACAGTCATGGCAGCCATGCACACACTGCCACCTCAGTGAGACAGTCATGGCAGCCATGCACACACTGCCCACCTCAGTGAGACAGTCATGGCAGCCATGCACACACTGCCCACCTCAGTGAGACAGTCATGGCAGCCATGCACACACTGCCCACCTCAGTGAGACAGTCATGGCAGCCATGCACACACTGCCCACCTCAGTGAGACAGTCATGGCAGCCATGCACACACTGTCCACCTCAGTGAGACAGTCATGGCAGCCATGCACACACTGTCCACCTCAGTGAGACAGTCATGGCAGCCATGTACCCACTGTCCACCTCAGTGAGACAGTCATGGCGATGCACTTGTTGTCTGTCTCAGTGATGCAGTCATGGTGGTCATGTACTCAGTGCCCACCTCAGCGAGACGGTCATAATTCTGGAAGAGACTGACAACATTAAGAAGCATGTTAGGTGACAGGGTCTATAGTGGAAGTCATTGGAGGTTAACATAAACTTTTTAAAAATCACCTTGTTACTCTTGGGTGCTTTATGGGTCTTGTCAGACAGTTTCAACATGTGACTCATTAGAACAAATGAAATGTTGGAGTTTACTGGATAATTCTTGGAATTGAAAATCTCTCCTAGAAGAATATTGTGATTTTGTGATTTTCCCAGAAATATCAGACTTCTGTAAGAAAGAGTATTATCTTATTATCTTATTCCAGCATCTTCCTCACTGACAATACTATTACCTTGATTTAAATTACACCATTTTCTTTCTAGGAGCTCAAACTAGGTTTCCTGTGGGCCACTGTTTCTCTTTATCATCACAAAATCCCCAAGGGGATAGATATAACGATCCCTAAAGTAATGGGGAAACAGAAACTCAGGGAATGACCAATGGATTCTACTGTTTTAACATGTGGGTGATAGCTAAATCAAGTTCAAGTACCCACCATCAGTCTAGAGAAGTTACACCAGCCCTCAAGAGCCATTTGATGGGGAAGAGATTGATTCCTAAGTTTTAGGAGACTCAGAACTCTTCCTTGTTTCAGACCATGGATAAGAAATGTGTGTGATTGCCTTTCACAGCTGGATACAGTGACTTCACATTCAGGTTCAATTTCTCTATTGCTCATCTAGGATTCACCCTGGTGTTCTCACTCAGTCTCTATACTCTTAGCTCTGTGATCTCCCCTCTCCCACTCAGACATAAGGGCACCGTTAGAAACCACTTAAGGAGCCAAGTGTTCCCTTCAATTTGCTACCATCCTCTTCTCTCAACTCTTAGGAGCCTTGCTACTTTCCTTGGAAATATATCACTGAGAACTTACCAGCCCAAAGTGAGGATCAAGGTCAAATAATTGTATTCTATCCACCATCTGAAGAACCAGACAGTCTTAGTAGAGACACCTGTGAGCCAGCCCAACGGTTGGCAGCCACACAGCAGCTGGTTGCTATTAGTTCTTAAGCCACAAGCAACAAAGTTCATAAATCAGTTGTTCTCAGTCTTGATTACCAGTCACCTGCAGTGCTTTTAAAAACGTATATCAAGGTTTAGGTCCTTCTCTCCAGTAATTCCAACTTAACTGGTTTGGAGCAGAGTGCAAGTCCTAGCATGTTTTTAAACACCCCCTAGGTTTAAGGGATAAACCTGGGTCCTGAACAAGACTCTGTGCCTGTACCTTCATTAACAGCCCTCGAGCTCTGTAAAAGGGAAAGCGCAAAATACAAAATACCGTGGGCCTGCATCTGTGTAGTTAACTCCATGAAAATTCTTTTTCTGAATCTCACAAGAGCCCTGGTAGTTACTCCAATCATTATTGTCTCGTAGATGACAATATAGAGTTGAGCAAGCTGCCAAAGGTTGCACGTCCGGAAATGAACTCAAATGTCTTTTAAAGCTGCCACACACACTGACTATTGAACTACAATCAATCTGTAGCCACACAAGTCCTATATGTGCTTTGAATGTGCTGGTTTCAGTGGATATACTGTTCAAGTGTAGGCAAGAACATCAAGATGATGCTAATATGCCACCTAAACACTGAAGGGGGAAAAAAAGCAAAAATCCTCTATCATAGAAGTCAAGCTACAGATGCTGCCAAACACTTTCAAATAGGGGCAGAAAGATCAAAAGCTTACACAGGAAATTCCTTTTCCATGACAGTAGTCCAGAATGTACTTCAGTTTCAAGGTCCTTCCACATTATTAGATAAAGGGACATTCATAGGTACAAATTCAGTCTCTAGGGCTTCAAGTTCTATTAGTTTCCTGAATTCATTTGTTCTGGTGGCATGTAGCATCTATCCAGAGCCTTAGAGAGATTTTAGAGGATGCTGACTTTGCTTAACAGTGGGCTGGGTCAGTGTCTGGTAAAGAATACCAAATGGAATGGAATCTTAACCCAAGAGCTTTGACTCCATCTTTCTGCATATCTGTTGCCTGTTCCCTGATCAATATCAAATGGCTGTGTGCCTGGAGCCTGTGTAGATGAAAGTCCCAGGGCCACTTCTGTAGGAGGGTACCACTACTACTATCCATATGTGAAAATTGTAATTGGTGATAAAGTCAGGTTTAGGGAGGAAAAGTGCTACCTGATGCTGAAAGAAAGGGTAAAGAAATGCTACTGTTCTTGGGATAAGGAGAGACAAGAGGGTAGATAGGTTCCTGAGATGGTTTATGAGATGTGCATATTTAAATAAGATTATGTATATATTTAAGCAGTACCTTTTCGTCCTCCTAAAATATTTCTCTTGGCCAATTTCCTTCCCTTATCAGGGGATTGTTTTGTCTTCTTTGCCACAAACACCAAATCAGAGATCCTGGAGTATCTCTATTATCTACAGAAGAATGGCTTTATGTTTAAGTAATATAATAACTCAGTGAAGCCCCAAATACTTGCAATCAGAAATAGACAATTCTTATCAAATGTATAGTGAGCAATTGTCCTGGTTCACCAGAGACTATCAGTTTTGAAATTCCTGCTTTCAGGACCACCTCAGTCTCAGGCTGACCAAGAGAGACTGTTGTTGCCTGTAGCACTCCTGTCCCTCACTGTATTATGGGACTCCATGACATAGAAGGAAGCTTGCAGTCACTTGCATATTTTAAAACGCCCTTCCCAAGTCATTATATAAGTGCTTATTGGAACTTTCTCTAGTTCCAGAGAGATTGCAAGTGTCAGGTCTCTCTGGAACTAGCTGTGAATTAAGGGAGGATGGGCATCTCTGCTAGTTTAAGGTCAGAGCCACTTTTCAAGAAAATCCACCCTGTCATTCTGGAGACATATGTGGCCATCTGGTTCTCATGGATACATCTGTGTGACAGAAGCCCATGATTACTTTCAGTTCCTGAGGCCAGGAATTCTTCTAGGCAGTTGTGGAAATCCTTAGCTGCACTGGGACTGCAGGGGACTGCATGGTGGTTCATCCCTTCCTTAAGTAACATGGAAGATTCTATTGAGGTAAAACAGGGAAGAATTTACCAGAGAAGAATGAAGGATCACAAATTCAGCTTTCCTCCCCACCATCCTGCTTCTCCTTTCCTTTCAAAATATTTCATCTGCAAAGTGTGTGTGTGTATGTGTGTGAGAGAGAGAGTATATATGAGTGTTTATGTGTGTGAGTGTATGCATGTATGTGTCTATGCTTGTGTGTGTGAGTATATAGGAGTGTATGTGAGTATGTGTGTGTGATTATTAATGTGTGAGTGTGTGAAAGTGTGTATGTGTGTGTGAGAGTATATGTTTGCATGTGTGTGAGTATGTGTGTTTGTGTGTGTATGTGTGTGTAAGTGTGTGTGTCAGTGTGTATGAGAGAGAGAGAGAGAGAGAGAGAGAGAGAGAGAGAGAGAGAGAGAGAGAGAGACTTCTGAGACAAGAAGCATGATTTCATTAGAGAGTCAAAATGTAAACCATTGAAATCCAATATTTTCTCCTCAGAGGAAAAAAACTATGGATCAGTGGCATAGAACTCAAAATTACATTTAAATGAAAATTTGTGTCAAACAAAATCAATATCATTAAAGGTGATTACTGAGCATATTTTGATTTAATGTAAATTATTTCATTCATAGCTAATTTCCTCTTCCTTGTTTTGGGCATAAAGTATAATCAGTATTTAACACTTATTCTTTTTTGCTGTGGGACTGTACTAAGGTAACACTTTCAAGAAAGGCCATTCAAGTGTCTGCCCCTGATTATCAGTGCTCAAGTTTCTCATTATGAGTGTATCTGAATGTTAAAACAGATGTAAACTCACTAAGTATGCATGATGCAGAAGGGTAATACAATAGATTCATTCATTTTTAATAAGTTACTGAGTATTTAAATGGTTTGGTGTACTGTCCAGTGTTGTTTTGCAATCAGTGCAATGGCTGCACCTTAAGCCACAGCTGTCCAAACAGGCAATTGAAACTCCACAGCTACCAGCAGTGGTTTGGCTGCACAGACTACAGCCAGGAATTCTGTTCTCTGAGCACTGGCTCCATCATAGCCTCTAAAGGAAACTTCATCTAAATCTCTATCCATTTACAGAACTCAGGATTTAGAGGTTGAGGTGAAATTCTGCTAGCTCAGAGAGGCTGAATAGCAAACAGCTAACCTTCTCTCTTTGCTCAGGTTTCCTGAAAAAGGGGCCATCCTTCTGCTCAGCCCTGACTAAAGAACTGCTACACTTAGTTCCTCTATACCACTTCCTGTCAGCTGGTTGCTGACTCAACCTCCTGATCCCAGGTTAATTTTATTTAATCAAACAAAGTGGAACCTCAAAAAACTAAGATGGGGAGAAATAAAAAAAAAGACATCATCCACCAACCTTAGTTTTTGAAATAGGGTCTTTGCTAGACTTGGAGCCTACCAGTTGAGTAGGCTGGCTGTCTAGGAAGACTCTAAGGTCTTTTTGCAATTGGATTATAGGTGTGTACCACCACACCCAGTCTCTTCTGGGGGTTCAGGGACTAGGAACTCCGGTCTCCAAGTTTGTATAGCAAGTACTTTACCCACTGAGCCTTGTCCAAAGCCCAGAAAGTAAACTTCTTCTTCTTCTTCTTCTTCTTCTTCTTCTTCTTCTTCTTCTTCTTCTTCTTCTTCTTCTTCTTCTTCTTCTTTTGGTTTTTCGAGACAGGGTTTCTCTGCGTAGCTTTGGAGCCTGTCCTGGAACTAGCTCTTGTAGACCAGGCTGGCCTCGAACTCACAGAGATCCTCCAGACTCTGCCTCCCGAGTGCTGCTGGGATTAAAGGCATGCGCCACCAACGCCTGGCCTGAAAGTAAACTTCTTATGTAGTATTTATCTTTAATGTTTAGATTCTTATATTTTACTATTGGGGAATTTCAAAACTTAAATCATGTTTGAATTGAAAGTGAATAAAAATAAAATTTCTTACAAGGAATCTCTGTTGTGAGGATAGGCTTGGATGGGGTTGATGAAACGAAAGGTCCAGTGGTCTAGAGTCCAGAGGTGATGCTGATGTGTCATTCAGTTCTGACTTACCTTATATTAGCAATCTGTCCCACATATCAGAGTATCCAATTTACTTTTACATTTTAAAGTTGTAAAATGCAAAATGATTTTTTGCTTCCTAATTATAAGTAATAAAAATTTAAGGGAATATAAAGTTTAACTTCTCTGTTAATGGAGGGGAAAGAGCCATGCTAAATCAGTCAAGAACTGAATGGCCATCTAAGAAACACAGAAGAAACTGCCTTGGAGGATCCCATTTGCTATTTTAATTAGCACCTGTCAATTAGAATGACAGGAGAGAAGAACTCCTGATTAATGAAATCATCATCCCAAATTGAAAGGGAGGGTCAAAGAGAACATGATGTCTCATTTGACATTGTTGTGGGGGTGTTACATACCCAAGTTTCTGGAATCCTCTTTGAGACCTCCTGAGACCAGACTGTTAATCTGACCACTCAATTAACTCTGGGTATAATTAACTGCCTGCATAGCCTTGCCTAGGACCAAAGCTCTGTCAGCAAGATTAGAGCCTCTGGCTCACATGAGAGGTTGATGACAAGGTTTCCTCCGCTGCAGAATGACTGGGGGGGATCAGGAAGGTGACATTTCCAGTCACTCCATGTCTCCTGTGTCTATTGAACATGACTGTTTCTCCATGATTTGTCTAGAGCATGCATGGAAACTGGGAGTATGTTACCTCTCATTTGAACAAATTCTGCAATGCATGGGGGCCAACCTCAGCAGCCAGTTTAGCAGCTAAACTTGTCTAAATCATAAGAGGAACACTTTAGAGCCTATTTGAGCCTGCATGCTCTTTGGTTGCCAGCAGCTAGCCTAAAACTCCTGTAAAATTAGTAAGCTGGGACATCCTGACAAGTAAGCCACAGATGCCAATCAGCAGTCAGCAAGACTCCTTCCACTCACTACGTGTGGGTACTCCTGTCCAAGCTCAGCACAAAGTAAAAATCTTCATTTGCTGTCAAAAATTAAATTCTATTCATCCAAACGTTTGCTGTTGGGGAAGTGATGACTTCACCCAGTGTTTTACGGTGGCTGTTCTCCTCTACCCTCACCTGCCCCCCACTTCATCACAAGAAAAGACTCAGCAGCTGAAAGCAGCAACAAAGCACTATTTGGGTGTATTCTGATGAATTTTGAGTGTGTGCACGACAGAGGTCTAAAAAAAATAAAGCAGGTTAGACTTACTTCCTGTGTGAGGGGGGAGGGTGGAGGAAGAGCGAGGAGAGATACTCTAGCAAGTGAATGGTGGGGAAACCTACCTTGAAATGAGGAGAGGAGATACAGCTCATTCAAGTAGCACAAAACCTGTGAAAACATCACATCCTCTACAGAGTGCAAGTGATTAAGGAGGGCTGAGGGGACTCTGTGAATCCCAAAGATGTGAGAAGGAAGACCACCGGCCCAAATCATCATGGCAAAATTAATTAAAGCGGGCAATTAATTAAAACAAGCCTTTTTATTGGTGTACACAGGCTGCCTACCCCCTAAGGTGGGGTTCAAGAGGTCAGCATTGGACGTGAGGAAGACAAGGATTTTATAGCTCAGAAGTATGGGGTTTCTGAATGGGGGATTTAGCAGGCAAAATAGGCAGGATTATAGGAGCAGAACATAAGCATAACAAGTTAGTCATAACAACCTCCTGAAACAAAGATACGGTTGCAAGGCGGGCATAAGGTAGTCATAACAACCTTTTGAAACAGAGGTAGGGTTGCAAGATGGTTATAACAGCTCTTTGAAACAAAGACTTTTTTGCTGTTCCTGGAACAGGTAGTATAGAACCATTTGTGGTCAAGGTTACAGGTGAGAAACAGATTTAATCATAAACAGAAATGAATCTAGTTTGTCTTTACTGTAAGATGGCTTTCAAACCTAAGATGGAGGCAGGCTGGTTCATCAATACATTAGGAGTGAGGAGGTGAAAACCTAGGAATGCTGCTCTTGACTGAAGTGTCCTTGGCGCCACAGCAAAATGCAGTTGACTAATAAAAACAAAATATGGCATAATTCAAGTGGCCCAAGACATGCAGTGGGCAGGGCAAAGCTTTCATTCAGTGGTTCCCAACCTACCTGATGCTGTGACCCTTTAACACAGTTCCTCATGCTGTGGTGTTCCATGCCCCAACCATAAAATTATTTTCATTGCTACTTCATAATTGGAACTGTGCTACTGTTATGAATTATAATGTAAATATCTGTGTTTTCTCATGGTCTTAGGTGGCCCCTGGGAAAGAGTCGCTTGATCCCCAAAGAGGTCATGATCCATTGGTTGGGTACTACTACTCTAAAGCAAGATGGCTAGAGGTCAGGGCTGGTTCCTGGTGTGTCATTTACAAAATTCTGCTTTGTGATTCTGTTTGCCCACCTGGGAAAGGGAGGGGAGACTACAACACCCTCTCCATAGGGTTGCCATGATTGTGTGGAAGCAGCAGTTCACTGCCTAGCATATACTAAGCACTCTGTAGATGCTGGCTTTTGTTATTACTTCAGTCCAGAATGGAAAAACCCTGTGTGTCCTGAAATTTAAAACGACTATCTCAATATCTCTGTATCCATATCTCTACATAAAATATCAGCTATTAAGGGGAGAAAAGGCAGGGTGATATGAGCTTTACCTGTTTCTGTTGAGCTTTCTTCTTTGTCTAATATGGACATAGTAAAACATTGCAGTTCTGTTACTTTGTAAAACAGACACAATTTTCCTAAATTTGATGTTTATTATTCCTTTCTGCTGTGAGAGCTGCCCAAGATTCAAATATTTGAACCACCAGTATTTTCATTTGTAGAGATAAATAAATAAGCAAACAAACAAGAGGGTGAAATGACTCAGAGGGTAAAGATACTGTTCTTCAAGCCCAACGTCTCTGAAACTTACATGCTGGAAGAAGAGAACTGATTCCCAGAAGTTGTCTTCTGCTCTCTACCTGCCTGTGATGGCATGTACATATGTGCGTAGACACATAGCATAGACGTGTGTGTGTGTGTGTGTGTGTGTGTGTGTGTGTGTGTGTGTGTGTGTGTATACACATGGAATAAATTTAGTATCAAATAAGGAAGTAAATAATGGAAGGGAGGAGAAGGAGGGAGGGGTGACACCAGCGAGCACTTACTTAAAATTCATAACAAAGGAGTTAGTCACCATCACTTACATATTGGCAGACTCCCCAAAGTTGGGACCAGGACTTCTGGGAAGGCTTTAGGTATTGGTGGGCTTCAGAATAAGCCACCTCCATATAAGTCGTCTTAGTGTTTGAGAAAACTGGAGAATCACGAAGGCCACTCACATTTCCTTTGCCCTTCCACCCTGAGTCTGGTGATAGCACACTCATTCTAGGGCTAGACTACTCGTACCTGGAAGAAAGGGCCATCCTTTGTCTGAAGACCCAGAGATACTGAGAGGAATCTCTTATATTTTTGGTTGTGAGCCTAGCTTTTAATGGCTGAGCCATCTCTCCAGCCCCTGAGAGGAATCTCAGCAGACACATTTGCCAAGCCCTCCCTGTCCAGCTTACTACCATTAGGTCATATCTACAGGGTCCAGTCTTACTTTTCTGGACCCCCCGACCTCTTCATGAGACCCAAGCATTAAAATATACATCTCTCTATGACTTTGACTGTTGGATGCTTTTTGCTGGCTGTTATGGGTCACAGCCTGGCAGCTTACTTCAGTAGCTTGCCAAAATGGAGCTCCCTCCCTCCAGCAGAACTTCTGACCTCTACCTGCCCTTATCTGGAGAATATCCCTGGGCCTAGAGGACTGACCTTATATAAAAGCTGTCTCTAAAACCTGATTAATCTTTAACTTGACCCTTGGGATAGATCTCTGCTAAGAAGACTTGTGCTAGGGTCTCTGCTATAGGAACTCACTGCCACATACAAAGCCTTCTGATAGGAGTGTGCTACTCCTATAGATTCTTTATACTCTGGAATAAAGTTGAACTGATTCACTGAAGTCTGTCTCCCAGGGAGCTGTATCCATTTTTGCTCATGGGCAGTCAAAGCTTTCTATTGGCCCATCTGCCTCTTCCCCCTCTCAGACTGATTGCTAACAGGCTGAGGGAAACAGGACTCCCACATTTGACTTTCAGTCTTCATTTCATTATGAAGGTTCTCATGTCACAAAAATGGTGCCCTTGTCTCTTGTTCATTTATCTCTATTGTGTGTCTTGGCCATATACTTAGCTATAGAAAGAAAAGGTATTCCTTTGCTCCTACAGTCTGGTCTTGTTGGAGGTCATTGGCACAGGGAAGATTAATTTGAAGTGGTGTGTATTGTTTTATTTGGTTTATGTAGAACTCTTGGCTTTCTCTGTTGATCTTGAGTTAGAGGAAAGGGGAAAAATAGAGGAGTTGGCAGTTACTGGCCACTCCTGCTTATGTGGGGCCAATTGCTGCTGGAGATTGGAGTTTAGCTTCCTGGAACTATGTCTACAGATGTTATGGGTGAGAGTTCTGACATGTATGTTCAAGCTATTGTCCATTTACCTCCACAGTATCTCTGAAGAGAACACAAGAATGAGGATTCTTATTAAGGAGGATGTGATACCTGAGTTCCTCAACTATAACAGCTTCATATAATACCCAAGAGTGATGACAAGAATTAAGAAAAGTACTGATAGAATAAAATAAATAGGGGCATAAACACATACGTCAGTTAAAAAAGTCATCTGAGTTGTAATAGAACACTTTCAAAGTGAGTGCAAGAACATTATTGCAAAGTAAAAACTACAGTTACTCTGCCAACCTGAGTGCCACACACTTTTTACTTCAGATTGCTCCAGGTAGTACTAACCTACCATCTTCTTTCTATCATTTGGACTTTGGGGATGATACCCAAATAACCCTCCAAACAGTTGAGCCAGGAACCAGACGAGATGGTATTTGAGGATGTGGTTTTGAGATTGACTTAGAAGGAATAGGATTTACTGGCTTCTTCTCAAAGGAGGGCTCACAGCAGTGATGATAGGGAAAAAAAATGTTCCAGGAGCCTGGCTACAGTAGATGGTGGGGTTCAATTTAAAACCCACCAAATCGGTTGCTCAGCAGGATATTCATGGAGAAAAATTTTTCCATGAACAGAAAATAGAGCATTAAAGAATGACTCTTGGTTAATTCTCCCTTTTAGGAGAAAATTGGGAATAACATGTCATTAGAGTTCAACACAAAACAAAGACAGACATTTAGGAAGTCTTGAACTGGAGTGTCTCTATAAAAGTAATGAATGTAACCAACTAGTTCCCAAATTTTACTGTGCTAAAACTCCACTGCTATAAAATTCCATTGCTGCAGTGTATGGAAAAGCCTTTATGGGTCATTCATCCCTGAAGAATCATGGCTGATCCTACCTAAGCACTCATTGCTGGAGTGTAAGGAATGTGGTGGGCCTGCTATTCCTCATGTCTAAAGAGCTCTGGAAGTAGACACAATGGAGAGGAATGCTGTAAATGCAAGGAATGTGGGGAAGTCTCCTGCTGTCCCACATCCTTAGGGTACATGTCAGAGGTCACATGGGAAAAATTTAACATATATATGAATCAAGAATGTGGGGAAGTCCTTAGCAATTCCTATGTGACAGATCAGAGGGATCCAATGCTCACTAAATTGTATTTGCCTAGGGGCTGAACACTGTTAACCTTTGTTAAGAATGTTAATTTCTTAGGTCTTTATTGTACCCTTTGATTTTTTTTTCTTTCTTTCTGTGAATGAATAAAACTGTCTAGCTGTCTAGTGTGAGTGTTGTGCTCTTTGAATGACAAATGACAGACCATTTTTTTTCCTTTAAACTCCTGGCTGCCTTGAGTGGCAGCTGTCATCCAAGTAGCCTCTGCTTTGGCAACCAGCTGCTCTGTCATCATGGCAGCCCAGCTGCTTTGCATACTCCCTCATCACTCCCAAGAAACCCCTCTCCAGCTTGAAGGAACATTGCACCCATGATAACTGGGGAAGCTATAACTTCTTTAGGAGGCTTTGCTCCTGTCCAACACTTAGGACAAATTGTGTGTACTCCAGGAGACCGTCTATAAGTCACACACACACACAAAGCTGTATATTCTAGGTGACCACATTCATCCATCCTATGGCTGTTCTTCCAGTGGGAAGGGAAACATCTCTTAGAGGACATAGCAAAAATCCTCACTTCCTGGAACACACACCTTTGGAAAATCCTGTCCCTTGATTTTGGGCTGGGTTCTAAGAAACAGAATACAGCACACACAACAACATAAGAGAATAGTTATTTCCAGGTTGAGCCTCATGACACTGAGATTTATTTTGCTATAGGACTTGACTTCTTTACTGGCTTTGATTTTAAAAATTATACATTGAAAGAGCCCTATTAGGCAAAGAACTGGGGGCTCCTGTACCCACTAAGCTACCAGAGAATAAAGGATTGCTACAAGACACTAAAAACTGCTAGGCCCTGCATGAATTTGTAAGGAGAGCCTCCTCTTGAATTTTCAGATGAAACGCCAGCCTTATAATGTCTATGTAGGAGCCCACAAGAGAGATGTGATACAGAGGACTCAGTAAGCCACACCCAGAATCCTGATGCACAGAAACTGAAGGATAATAAGTGCCTGAAATTTTAAACCAATGATCTATGGTCTCTTGTTGGTAACTGATAACACACAGTTTCTCAATAGTCATGTTAGGACTCATGGTGGTGAATGTAAATATCGAAGGGAATTTTTAATGAGTTTTCAATATTCATATACATTAGAGACAAGCATCCAAACTCTAAGAAATATGCTCAGATGTCACTTGTCATACATAGCTTAAGGCAGGGGGAGTCGTACTAGAGACAGCATGGATGGGGAGGCCTTCCCTTATCCCTTCTGTCTTATTGTGCGATACGTGTGATACCCCAATGAAAACGAGCCATGAATTTATATGCCCTCTTAAAATATTAGGCACTGTATAAGAACTCAGGCTACGCAAAGGCCCTGTGAATATGAAACATGTAGAAATCATATTTGTTATAAATCTCTAGCATATAAATCACTCAGAAACTGCTTTAGCTAAAAAGTGTTGATTCCTCACTAAGGTTATAAGGCAACTAAATTCAAGATAAAATCTGGTTTCTCTACCTTCCTTTTACACTCATTTCCTTTACTCTGTGTCCCTTCTTACCTATGCATATAAGAGTGTTCGTCACTCAAAGACAATCTCTCTGGAAACCAGCAGTACCTGACCTAGGTCATTTCCCTTAAAAACTGAAGGTGCAAACAAAAGAGTAACAGACATCTTACTGTCAGCGTTTTACAATATCCTTTCTAGATTCCCAAAGTGTGTTGCTTAAGTCTGCAGAACCAACAGACACTCACAGAACAGATGAGGGCAAACTGGAACTGGAAGAATTAGTTGCAGAAAAGTAGGTGGTCCCCTCAAACAGTAAGGATTTTCTCAGATCTCAGTGTAGAATCCAAACCGAGGCAATAATGTACCAGACCACAACTAGACCTGGGCTGCTTAGTTATGGATCCCTCTTGCTCCCTGCCCTGCCTGGGCCATTTCTCCCTTTCCTTAAACATCAAGCTGTTGGTAATGCAAAGATGGATGTAGGACCCCTTTATGTGTTCATCCTTTCAACATACATTGGTTACATCTCCTTTCTCTGTCTTGCACCTTTATCTGTTTCTTGAATTACATATTGGCATGGCTGGCCAAGCCATGCCTGCTGGAGCTGCTCGAAAAGCCAGGACACACATGGGAACTGCACCATAGAGAAAACCTTTGTGGCCAGTATTTTATTGCTGTGCATAGGAAATACCAGGAGAGACATCTTTTAAAGAAATACCCTTTAAATACCTTTCATCAATAACTCATCCTTACAAAAACAAAAGCCAGATTCCTAGGTCATTCATTTCCACTTTTTATATTCTGATACAGTGATTAAGGTGAGAAATAGCCCTTTAAGAACCATTCTCAGTTTTCTCATGTATGTTTTGTACATGATAGGTAGTGTTCTGATTCTGTTTGGACTATGTAGAGATTTTATTTCTGACAGAAAGTCATTTAAACCCATGGGGAGTTAAAGCATTTTTAAAAAAAAAAAAAAAAATATATATATATATATATATATATATATATATATCTGCTTTTCATATTATGAAAGAAGTGTGCATTTATGACCGAAACTTTATATTTTACATGGAAGCATAAAAGTTAAGTTCATTTTGTGTTGCCCATTGTTAGTGAGTGCAGTGCAGGGAGAGATGGGTGAATGCAAGAGCAAGTTGTCTCTTGTGAGTAAAGTACTCCTTGTAGATGCTGGTAAATGGTAATAGAGGGCACAGTCAGGCTATATACTGTGAGACACATGGGATCCACTTGCAGAGTACAAAAACAGAACACACAAATGAAACAACACCCCACCGTGTCTAGTCATGTTTCACCTTGTGAAAGCAGCTCTGTATTTTATTTTAAAACTTATTTTCCAGCCAAGTTGGAAGCACTGTGCTGTTTTTCTTTCCTGTTGCTATAGTTTTGGGATCAAGACAATTTTCCCCTGCTTAGCCCTTCAGAGGCCTTCTTTTGGTCTAGGAGAATGAAGTCACAACCCCAGGCGGGACAAATATCTGTTGTATTTCCTTCTCGGGCAGGTTAGGGATCCATTTGAGATGCACAGCTCCCTCCATGCTTTACAATTTAAAAATAGATTCTTTGCTTTCCCAATTACAATAATAACAGAAAAGTGCCAGTCTGTTGGCAGTTACCATAGTAACCAGGAGCAACTTCTTTTAACTGGGAGATGGACACTTAACTCTAAGTTTTTGCTTCATTTTGGGGAGGCATGGTGCAGTCTTGGACTTGGTGAAGACTCTGCCTGTGAATTGTATACCGTGAACTGTGTGTCTGTTTGTGAGTGTGGGTGATTTTTGCATGCATGTGGATGCATAAATATTAATACAAATCCATAAGAGACACCCATCATAGCTCATTTTTGAAATAAATTACTTTTGGACAGAGACATGTGAAATTAATTGAATTGCAAACAATATTCAAGAGATAGATTTAGCACATGGCTACTCTACTATTTTTTTAAAAAAATGTACAGGAAACCATTCCTTTCCTAAAAAGACTAAAGGATGTTTGATTGCTCTGACTCATGCAAATGCATTTCTTTCAGAGAAGAAGGATGGGTTGTCATTAGTGAACCCACTGCTAATAGTAACATTATTCCGGGCAGCCTGGGAGAGAGGGTGGGTGGAAGAAGTCAAGTATTTTTAATCAGGAACAAATAAACATAGAGAGCCAGTCTGAAATGTAGCTGAATCTGATAGCCCTGTGTGTCCAGCCTGTACCTGCAGATGCAAAGGTTGAGTTTGGTGAAGTCATTTGGTCCTTGCAGAATGCACTTTGAAATCGACAGCTTTATAATGTAGAATGATTGAAAGACTTTGAAATTCCAGCAAAGTCATAAAAAATATTCCTGCTTTTAATATATATATATATATATATATATATATATATATATATATCCATCCCTGTTCAAATCTATCATGGCATTTTAAGGAGTGCTGACTCCATAAATTGTGACTTTTATCAACAGCACTTCAATAATGTTCAGAAAATAAACTCCCAGGAAAACCTCGGGTGTTCAATTAGTGTTAAACGTTTTAGGGCAGAAACTGAGATAATGAAATTATGAGGACAACGGCAGCTTAACGTTTTGTGGCTCACAAGAGATTTATGCATTCCAATATCACCTCCAGCTACGCAGATGGCATCATAAAAAAGAATGGATTCCTGACAGGGGAGCACAGGGCAGGGAATTGGACTGTAGTTATCTTAATACTAGTTCTTTGTCTTAACTGAAATGTGAAAGAAAGAAAGAAAGAAAGAAAGAAAGAAAGAAAGAAAGAAAGAAAGAAAGAAAGAAAGAAAGGAAGGAAGGAAGGAAGCCCTTTCTCCCTCCCCTACTCATTCTTATTACAAACGCACACTTTACTTCTTCCCAAACCCCGCCATTATTACAAATGTTTGAATAGAATATAGCTTCTTTCACAAAAATCATTTCTTCTTTATGGAAAATTACATTAGGTTCACAGGGGGTCCTGTGGGAACCGCTGGGCTACAGAAGTCACCAGAGAAACACCGGGCCTCTGAACTAAAATAAGGGCACACAGCCGCTTTTGTACAAGTTCTCCAGAATTTCAGCAGGAGGCAGGAGCTGAATCAATGGAGGTATGAGTCTCCAACAAAGGCACCTGCCTGTCCCCTGCATGCCCCTGCTAGCAAGCCCTGGCATGCTCAAGTCTTTGGAGGGCATGGAATGGAGTGAAGAGATCTTTTTGTGGGTCTTTCAGGGTTTCCTTCATCGCTCGGGGGCTTGCTAGGAAAACTGGAAAGGCCGCAGATCCTCTCCCATGTCTGCATTTCATGGCATCCCCCTACCCGACAACACTCTGCAGAAATTAAAGGACAAGAATGCTACTGGTTGACTCATTGCTAGGGGGCACTTCAGAGAATTTACAGCTTCTAAATGGTTGTTTGGAGATGTTGGACAGCTTTTCTTTAGAGGACTAGGTTTCCTTACCTCCCAAGGTCATTGGTGGGATGCTAAACTAAGGTGTTGTCATGGTTTTACAAGCTTACTCTTGGGAAGAAATGATCTCTATTTCAATTTATTTGGATCACCTTGTTGGATTTCTCCTCTGAAGAACAAAAACACTACTTAGACCTAGTACACATTTGTAGACTGATGCATGTACTTCCTCTTCCCAGGACAAATTCTTAATGGAGGTAGAGGAATCAAAATTCTTGAAAGACAAGTTCTTTCCATGGAATGGAGTATAGTGGTGGGATGGTGGCAGCAGTTGGAGTCATGGAGACTTTGGTCTAGATCTTGCCTCAATTACTTCACCTTGGAACTGCTAACTTCTCTGAGACTCAGCGTCCTCTTCCTCTATAACTTAGGAAAATGGCTACTTCAAATGATTATTGTGAGGGTTAAATATGGCTGGGTATATAGTGTTACCCAGCACAGTGTTTGGCTTATAGGTGAAACTCAATTAAATGACATGATTATGTGACGTGTCATTGACAGACTAGTATTCTCTAGAACCAGTACATGGCAATTGTTTTTAGTGATATATATGTTCACAAACCTTTCTTCCTCCTAGGATTTGATGGTGGGACCTCCTGGCTACCTCTCTTTAGTGTTTATATGCTGGGTAACAATGCCCACAGTGTCTTAACTTCCAGCATTAGACCTTTGGTTGAGATAGGAAGAGACATAAAGTTACAGACCTGAAAAAGACCTCCAGGGCCCATTTGGCTTCTAAGCTATGAAAGTCAATGCTAAGGCCTACCATTTAAGGAGTTTTCTGTGTTAGGGAACCTAGATGTATTGTATATCATGTTAGTTTCACAACATCTGAGATGGGTTTCACTTTACACTGAGTTCGCAGGGTAGGAAACTGAGGTAAAGAGGTTACCAGGCAAATCCCAAACTCAGCTCTATGAGCAAACAAACCTCACTATTTCAGTTGTCACAGATAATCATCCTATCTTGTAGCAACTGGGGTAGCTGTCTATTTCCTTTTGAACATCTCTAAGAATTCAAGAGGCTGTTTCAGTGTTTAACGGTCTTTACAAGCAGGAAATAGTTCTTTCAGGTTAATTGTGGTTTTTACCCTGGAGTAGCTCATTTGTTTTAATTGGTAATCCATAGAGATCCTAATGAGAAAACCTAGTGTTTCTGATCATAGCAAAGGTTTTCAGTGACATGAACTTTGGTCCACCTGTCTGTCTTACTTTTTAACCAGTAAGCTTATGCCTAATACTTCACTTTTATATTCAGAGACCATAGTGCCATTAAATGGAGGCCAGTAACAACAAAGGTACATTGTCCAAGTATCCCATGGGGCAATCTTGACTCAGTCCAGTAGATGGGGCTCTAGAGTCTATGCAGGTCATACCCAGTGAGTCAGTCCTGTACAGGGAAAAGCAAGTTCATATTTATGCCTCCAAACCTGTCAGTTATTGTCTCCAGGGGAACATAAATTTCCAAGCACTTTGAGCTGTCTGTGTGCACAGAACAGGCCCTTTTCAGCCTAAGGGCAGCCCTCTGACAGAGAGATGCAGGTGCTGGCAATTGTGAGCTGGTAATGCTTAAAAATGGAAAGAGACCCAAGGGGCTGTGCTGGGGAGTGTGGACGGCACCTGGCATGCTGATGAACACTGGCAGCGTAAAAGACTTTCTCCTTGGTATTGGCATTTCACATCTGTTAGTACCTCACAGGGACCCCATTGAGTCCTCTCCTCTTAAGGAGAAAGATGCCTTTCTTTATTAGAGAAGCAGATATGGCTTGAAGGGCCATGAGTTTTATGGCACATCACAATCAGTCACTCCCTATCTGTGCAGTCTTGGGCAAGTTGGTCGGTATCTTCAAAACCCCACCTCCTTATGTTAATAACGGGCACTAACACCACGAAGGTTTGCTCTCAGGGTTGGTGAGATAATGTCTTTGAGGAGGTACCCAGTAGAGTGCCTGGTGCACAGCAAATCAAAGAGACTGTTATCAGTTATAATACTTCTCTTTCCTCCTCCCCAAACTACCACAAAGGGATGGAGATAAGATGCTTGCTTCAACTAATCTCTCGCACCATCAAATTGGGGAACTCCATCATTAAGAGGCGGGTTTAGTGTTCATGTCAGAAAAACATCAATGCCAACCCATGGAAACAATAAGTCATCAATGAGAACTTTTTTTTTCTTGAAAAATGATCATTGATCTCAGGCCCCAAAACATTTCTGAAAGGTTACTGCTATTCCTCTGTGCTTCAGAACACTTCTGTTCGTAGGTGCACACTGACTCTAGAACTCACCTGCTGTCAATAGAGATTCTGTCATTAGTTAAGTAGCCTCTTGCTGCCCCATGCCAGAGCCTCTGGTAATAGAGGACTTCACTCAGCAAAACAGAAGCTGTATTTCCTTCTTGTTGACAGAGCACAGTTGTCAAGACTACTTGAGAGTTGTTTTCTAATTTGAAACTAACAGCAAGACCTCCTAAGTGTTAGTAGCCGTGTCTGTTAGCATCATGTAGAGAAGACACAAATGAGAATGCTATTTCACAGTGCTTGCCATGGTTAAATGCAATGAGGGAGGGGCACTACAGAAATTTCATCGGCTGGTGCCCACTGGATCAAATTATGCCCAGAGGATCCATGAACACAGCTTTAATGGGATCTTAAAAGCATCCTGGATCCCAATTTATTCATTCTGACAAAGATAAGAGAGAGTTACCTTTGTTTGGTCAAGTTCAGGATATTTGAGGCTAGAATATACTAATTTCTGTTTTTGCTGTTAAGAAATCAACACATAATTCTCCATTACATTCAATACACACACACACACACACACACACACACACACACACACACACACACACACACACACGCACACACAGAGTCCTCCTTTCCTCATTTTACATTCATTTTGTAGTCTCTGTTTTCATTAGGGTCTCCTCTGGCATTTGTCATATAAGCAATGTATAGACATATACATAAATATGTGTATGTATGTGTGTCCCCTACAAAGGGATCCTATCATTTCCTGTGAGCAGAGAAACCAGAGTTGCTCCGTGCTCTCATCTCACAAGTTGCCTAAAGTTACATCCGCATATGCAGTCCTGTGAGCCTGGAGTTTCCCTCTGTGCACACATGTTCCTCTCACTGAGGCTAATGAAAGCTATGCATGCGTGTTATGGGGAGAAAGAGTCCTGTGAATGCTCTCTCCCAAACACAGATTGAAAGGCTGGATCGAAAACCAAACTATCACTTTACTGTTTATTTTTATCACACCAGTTTTTATTAACCAGCTCGCACATGATGACATGCAGGCATCTCACCAGCATGACTATGCTGATGGAGACCATGTGTAGCTAATCTCCCATGCTCTGATCCCAAGGCTGGGCTTGGGAAACCGGTGTGCCGGCAAGGCCTCTAAGTCTTCCACACCCATGCTGGATGTGGAATTGCACAAATCAGTTGTAGATTATTTGGCCCACACTAAGGTTTACTCTATAAATGATGAAGATCATAAGAGACTTTTGGCTAGAATACTCCAGCCAAAATGTCCTCAAAAAGCCTCTTTTACTCACACAATTCTAAGAGGACCAGTTTCCAAAAGGAAACTGTAAAATACATTCATTAACCTTCCACTCTGGTTAAATTTTTAAAACATTTTTTTCTCACCCTGTATCCATCTAGAAAAAGCTCAGGTAAATAGGCATGGTCTTTTGTAGAAAAAAAAATATTCTCAACATAGTTTCAAGGACATTGATTACTAGATCATTTACCCAGTTAAGGAAAGTTAGTAACTCTCAAGTTCCCAAACACTCACATGCCATAATTCCACTACTATTCAGGTTGCTGAAGACACTCTGTGTTGCTTTTTGAGAAGACCCTTAAACAGCCACATGTAATATAAAAAGAGATCCCATTACAGTCAGGTGGGACTTGCTTGTATTTCTCTCTCAATGTATGATTAAATATGATTAAAGATACCATATTGTAATAAGGTAACCTTGACGAGTCACCCTGGGGGAAACCACAGATGATGGGTTCATTAGTTTGAACATAGGGAGTGCACGCAGTTGTGAGAATGAAGTCAAGGAGGAGGAAATGGGAACACTAGTCACTTGGGCAGCTGCCATTTTCTGAGGGAAGCTCCTCAATTTGTAACTGAGCCTGGGGGTGGGGTGACTTGCAGGGCTTCAGTGGGAAAACCAGAAAGCATCAATGTCATTTGCCTGGAAATGCACCTGGGGCACTAGCAGAAGCTACCAACACTTTAAGAACAGTTTTTAAAAATCAGGGCTTAGGTCCCAGAGAGGACAGGGACCATGCACTAGTGAGGTACACACAAGTTGTAGAGCAACAGTCTGTGGAGGGGTTAGTCTATGTAGGGCATTTTGCCCTGGTGTTTTATAGCAGCCTATTTAATAACTCTTGGGTAGATTCAGGTAGCTAGTATCCCTTTGTTCTGGGTGGGAAAACACTGGTCCAAAGTCACAAAGTGAAGAACTGCTATTATGTAGCTGATTCAAGGACAGACTGGTTGGTTCTAACATTTTCCTTGTATGAGGAAATGAATTGTTGAGTCAAATAGCAAAAATTATAGTACTGACTTGAACATAAGAAGGAAATATGTTTTTTTGAGAAACAAATTCCACAAAGAAGCATAAAGGGTAACAGAAGGGCAGCATTAGCCAAGTTTCTTAGAATTATTTGTTCCACACAGCTGTGTGAAAGAGGCTGAGGTGAGATGCTAAGAGGTAGCTCAGGTGCACTTAGCTGGCCCAACACACTGTCTACCCTGGGTGGAGCCTCACTGGACAATTTCTATATGCATGGCTGTGAGAGCAGATGTTCTAAGATCTATAGTTTGGAAGAGGCAGAGCCAGAATCCAGGAGCTTTCAAGGCTTGGACTAGACTGCTTTGCATATAATTAGAAAGGGAATACCTTGGGATATAGAACCAGTGGCCAAAGGAAAAGGCAGAACTGAGCCCACGTTAAGTTCTATTGCTCCTCACCTTCTTGCCAAGGGATCAAGGCAGGATTAGGGAGATCTGATTCAGATGCAGGTGACTCCAAATGCTGAATCCTTTGAGTGGTCTTTTTTGTTCAGACTACCCTCACTTGTCTGCTAGCTTCCTCCTTTTTCAGAGATTTAATGCTAGCTACCATGCTGTCTACAAGATTTTTCTCTTTAGCAATGTCTTGTTCTTTTGCCTGTATTGTGTCAGTGTACATAAAGTATATGATATAAATTAGCTAACAAACATCTCAAAATTTCCATGTTTAAAACTGGACTCTCAATTCTAATATTTTCCACCTCAAACCCCTCCCTGTCTAGATCTTCCCAGTTTCAGTAAATAGAACTAAGGTCCATACAGTTGCTTGCAGCATCGGTACCTCCTTTTCTGTACCTCCCCACTCTCCATTCAGTCTGTCAGTAAGCCCTGTGAGATGTCTTCAAAATTATTCACATTAGTGCTTCCCAAGCTTACTTCACACTGAAATCATTTGGGGAGTGAGGGAAATGATGCTGTGCCCTGTCCGAAGTGATCATGAACTAATTTGTCTGAATTTTAAGATGTCTTATCCCAGGTGCTTGTAGCTGCAGGCAAGTTAGAGGACCTATATCCTAGTTGACATATATCCTAGTCACAATTGTCACACCTCTCCATCACCCCTGTGTGGATGATTGCAGTACCTCTTGAGTGATTGCTGAGCATTTTTTCCTTTCCTTCTTTCCCTCCACTACCCTTTTCTTTTTTTTTACACAGTTAATAAAGTAATCTATTTCAAATGTAGGTCATAGCAAGTCACTCTCCTATGTAGAAGACTCTAGTGGCTTTTTGTTGCATCAGGTAAAACCCAACTCCTTTATCAGGCCTTTCTGATTCTGTGGACATAATTTTGTTGTTCATTTTCTCTGATTCTCTTCAACCCTCTTTCATTCCTGCTGCTCTGCAGCCGCGTCAGCCTCCTATGTGGGTTCTCTGGCATGCCAAGCTGATTTCCATCTCACAGCCTTTGCATCTGTTGTTTCTTTTGCAGGAAGCCTCTTCCTACTGCTGATGTCCTGACTGAATGCCATTTCTTCAAGGCAGCCTTAGATAAAACAGTGTTCCCCTCTCCTTCATTCACTCTCAGATCTTCCAATTTGTGTTCATTATCTTGTATGTAGGAGAAGGGTAAGGTAAAGACCTAATGTTCAAATCTGGTTTGTAGTTTGTATTTAGGAAAATACGGGATCCTGAGTTGGATGTAGTTTGGAGCACAATAAACAAAACTCGTGTGGCGTATTATTTAGAGCACTCTAGCTCATGCCGGAATAGCAAGCAGCATCAGAATCTACAGTGCCTTAACACAAGCAAGAGTTTGCTTCATAGTCATGTAATGATTGGTGTGGGACTGGAAGACTCCAGAAAGTTGTCTTTCTTCATAGAAGAGTTAGTTCAACATTCCAAATTACATGGCTCTTAAGACCGTGCTATGTCAATTTGGCCAAAGAGGAGAAGACAAACAATTGACCAGCAATTCTTACATATTTTTGTTCATATTCACTGGCCAAAACAGAGGGTCCCAGTCAAAGTGGGACAAAGAGGAAAGAACTGAAGCACACTTTTAGCTTATGAATGTGCTGAAGTGCTACAGTCCCTACTTCTGGCCAATATTTGAGATGTAGTTCTGAAACTGAGTTTGTGGAACCAGATAGGCATGGCAGGAACAAGAATCTCCTGGAGAAATCAGTTTTGACAATTGTCATCCTGTTCACTTCCTGATTAGTTTTCATAGTCTTGTGGCAAGAGCTTGAGGCACAAAGGCTCTCTCCTTCTCAGTCTTCAGGTGAGCCTTTGGGAGCAAAGAGTATTATTATTATTAGCTTCCAGACGTATGCATTTTGTGTGCAGAGGCTTAATGCTCAAAGCTTTCAGAATAAGGAACATTTGTATTCCAAAAACAAACAATAACAATAAAAATTGCCCCCCCAAAGTTCCAAACTTTAGTGGCCTTGAAATATAATCAGTGTAACATTTCTAATCAGGGTCTTCCTTGGTCCATCAGCTGGTAACATCAGGTACAGCCGAGTAGACATCTAATGGTGTGCCACAGAGGTTGTTGCATCATTGTTTGAAGACTGTACTTACTGTCACATTGTCCCAGACACAATTCAGCTCAGTAACTTTGATCTTTCAACTCACTCAAGCAATTTCATAGACTGCTTTCTTCCTTAGTTTGTAGCTAAATATTGAAATAAACAAAAGACCTCTTGGCTGCAAAAGTTAACCTCGAAGCCTTGGGTTGTACTTTAATCCAAATACGTGGCTTGGAGTAACAAATCTTGAAAAGAAGTTTATGTTTTCTGACTTTCCTTGGGGCTGAATGTGAAGTTTCTCTGTGTTGCTAAACTGACACGATGAAAATATCAGAAAAAAAACTTGACTGAACTTCAGACATACTTTAAAGAAAAACCAAATGGATTCTTGCCAAGCTTTTCAAAAAAAAAAAAAAAAGTCCTAGATCTTAGTATGTAAAAAGAGAATAAAATAATGGCAGTGAGGGCTTCAGGATTATCAACTGCTGTGTGAGTACCATGAGCATTTATAGTTACAGGAATGCCACCAAGTTATTTCAGTCACTCGTTCAATGCTGTCTGGAAAGGGAAAAGCGTCCAGTGACCAACCATCTCCCCAGGTATGTGTCTCTCATCCAGCAAGATGTGCTCTCCTTGGACACTCAGCATTTATATTGAAGCTTTCAATGGCTAGGTTGAGCTGTGATGTTGAGACTATTCTGGGATGCTTCTGTATCTTTCGTAGATCTTCCACAGACACATCAAACTCTTCAGGGTGCTTCTTGCAGTTAGCCTATAAAGTTCCTATCTGTTATCACAGTGAGCTGTGTCCTCTTGCTTCCAAGATCTCTTTCCTAACAAATTGTTTAATTCATGCTTATGGAACCAATAATGAATGAATACAGACCTTGATGATATCAAACCTCTTAATATGACATGTGTATTTATTTGGAAATTATTAATAGAACTGCTACTGTCACATTCAGTCTTGTAGATCATCTGAAACTACTTTCCTTGTTCTCAGTAGCCAGCCTCTTAATGCTCATGTACGTTTACATGCAATTGTTTGGGCAGCTCTGTAAGTCATAGTGTGCGAGCATTCCTATGTCATTTTTATAGCACTAGTCTGAAGAGGCTATCTCTATTTATTTACAAAACCAATAAAAAATTCATATTGACGCTGCACAGTTTCAAACACAGCAAGCACAGGCACCCAGTGTATGGTTTTTTCCTTCCCAAAATGAAACAAGTATATCTGCAAAAATGAATAAGTGAGTGCATTCTAACAACTAGTTTCTGTGCATATATTCACTTCTTAATAGCTAATTCATTTCTAGAAAAGCATAATACCATTGCACAAGTTCATTTGTAATATGATGCATAATTCAATTTAAAATGAATAGTTGGGAAAATAAGATCAGGAAGAGAGTAAAGCCTGTTTGGAGTGAGGTGAAAGTAAGTCTGATGCTCAGGAGTATCCTAGCCCTTTCTGTAATGAAAACCTAGAGGAAATTTACCATATAGGTGATGGGGGAAGTCCTTCTGTATATATGTCTCTCTTATTGGTTAATGAATAAAACACTGTTGGCCAATAGGGAAGCAAGGTAGGTGGGACTAAGAGAGAAGGAGGATTCTGGGAAATGTAATAAAGGACGGTTGCCATGAGATCCTGGCAAGAGAGGACACATGTCGCTGGTATCCTCGATAAGATAAGTCTTTATAAAATATATAGATTAATGGTTATGGTTGATACGTAAGACAGAACTAGCAAATAAGAAATATTAGTCATTAGCCAGAAGTTTTGTAATTAATATAAGACTCTGTGTGTTATTTGGGGGCCCAGTGGAACTCAGGCAGCTGGCAGAAAGAGTAATCATTACATATAGGTCCTTATAGGCAAGTCATTTTGTAATGTAGTGGATAAAACCCTCAGCAACATCTCTACAGAAAGAATGTGAACTTCAAAGGATATCTTCTGACATTGTCCCTTTGTGTACACCGATGACATTGAACTCAATGTAAAAGCAATTCAACAGAGGACTGATGTGATAAGGTCACAGGGATATCACTCTGCCATGTATCTTAATCTTAATTTTTAGAGAGTCAGAGACATGGATGGACATTAGGATACATACATAAATGGTCCCTTTCGATTAAGCTTTGCTAACTATTGTCAGACAATGAGTTCAAGAACATGTTGTCATTGATATAGGAGATTTCCTCAGAAGCCATTAACTTCAATTTCTCAGGAAATGTAAGAGATAAAGACTCAGACTGAGATTCTAGGAAGCTTGCTGGCTGTTGGATGCTCTCAGGTATGAAATACAGCACATGGCTCAATATAATTCTAGTTACTTAGGTAAAAGAAAATTCAATACACAAAAGAAAATGTAATAGTGTATCCACCGAAAAACTTTTTATTGTTTGATGATATGCATGTGTAATGAAAATTATAATTACAGTAGATTAGTTATAAAACTACAGATAAAAAAAAACCTAAAAATTGCTTGAAAGTAGAGACAAACCATAAACAAATGCTGAGGTCAGAATGACTTAACTGAAAGATGAGTTCAGTGTCAGTAGATTCACAATAGAAACCCAAAGGTTCATAGTAAATTAAATGATCTAATCTCAGAAGCATTGACCCAGAAGGAAGCAGTGTTCTATTTTTTTTCCAGGGATGTGTAGCACTTGGAGTGCGTTTTTCACAACCGCTGTGTGCTTACCAACAGAAAAGAGTGCTGGGACCTGTACGGGGGTGTTTGTACAGCCACAGAAGGGACTCAGCCACTATAACATTATGGTTTTGTAAGCAACATGCCAGGGAAGCAGGCAGAGCAGGCCAATAGGCTTCATGACAGTAGGGAGAGCCCTGGTGTCACTTATATGGGCTTTCCCAAATCTACATAGTGCTTCCATGTACTTACAGTTTAAATTTTTTATCAGATGGTACTACCGCAAGCTGACGCACTGGCATGTTCTGAAGGCATTCATTTGGTTTTCTTTTTTTTCCTCTGCTAAATAGTGGAAATTTTTGTAATTAATAGGCACTTACCCTTCTTTCGTCATATTGTCAGCTTCCGTTGGTTTCTCTCTTGCCATTAACATGTCTGATGCATATGTCAAGTGGAAGCCTGACATGCTAGTGGCAAACAGAATATTATGTGAAGGCGGCAATGTGTTAAAACAATTGAGCGAGCAAGCACTAAAGTTTGCTGCTCAGGCCATATGTTGCAGTGTTTAATTTCCCGTAGTGGAGAAACATGATTGTCAGAGAAAAAGATGATGAATGCATTTACTTTGGGCGACTTATTACAATGAAGAATGACTTTCCAGAGGAGGGGAACATGAGAATTAGGCTTGCATGCAGAGCATATGGGAGGCATTCAGACATAGGCAAGGGTATCAGGACTGTGTGCTTCCAAATGAAAGACATTTAATCAATGCATGTGGCTCGTGCTGACATATGGAAGTGAGAAATGGGTTTTGATTTGGAAGACAGGAAGAAGGTTAACGCTAGGACAGGTGGTTACAGAATGATTGATACCTGGAGTAACTAACAGAGAAAGAAAATGTAACTCACTTGAGCAACAGACTCCAGAGAACAATGTAATTTAGAAAAATACTGAACATAAAATGATCCAGGGGAGGTCACCTGTACAAGAAGAGATGACAGGCGTAATGAGCTGGTGATCCAGTGACATGATCTAATGAGAGTGAAAGCTGGGGGGGAGGAGTTGTGAGCAGAGACCATGTGGGTATCCTGGGGCAAGTCAGAAAGGGCTTTGACTGGGGGAATACAGGACCCACTTCCAAGGGGAAAATGGTAGCTAATGATTTTCCCAGGCTGGTGCTGATACAACTTCTACTTGTTCCCCAGCAGCAGACTTGGAGAATCCCAATTCCATTTGGAACTGGAAAAATGCTGTCCTTTGAGGATACCAAAGTTCTACAAAGGGACAGAAAACACAAGCTGAATGTTTGTGTAATTTCTTCCCTATAACCTCGATTTCTAGGCAGGTCTGTATAATCACTTTCTTTTTTTCTTGATTCCCTAATCACATAGGATAGAGATCTATAAATTACTTTTATCTGCTGTCATTCAGTCCCACCCTTCCAGGGGTAAAGGGTCACCGAAGCCACTTGTGATTGAGTATTTACTTCTTGCCTTTCTACTTATTTTCAATTACCTGGTCAGGGAGATGTCATGAGAGGTGAGATTGATAATTATTAAGAAGCTGTGACATCCAGATCATACTCAAAATACCAAGAAGGCATGCACTCAAGAAATCCTATGTTTGTGAAGACAGCATGCTAAATGGGTACCCTGGAATGGGTTCATTTGTAGTGTGATTAGGTTAATGGGTTTAACAGTTGAAGACAGAATATTGTTCTTTTCTAAACTAAAAGCACCTGCTGGATACTTGAAGTGTTGACTTAGCTAAAAGACATAATTTTAAAAAAGGTTGAACTTTACATGGGTCAAAGTAGTTAAGTCTCCTTCCAAATGGTACAAGTTTGGTGCATTAACGTAAAAACTGAGCACGGCACTCTTATAATGCTATTATTAAGTGGTGTGTGTCCAGAAGTGGGGAGAGAGGGCAGTGAAGGACTACTGACAATGGAGTATGAGCATTTTGAATTTCAGGTGTAGTAGGTCAGGTATGGCAATGAATGCCTTTAATCCCAGCATTTAGGAGGCAGAGGCAAGCTGATGTCTAAGTTCCAGGCCAGTCTGGTCTAGAGAGTTCCAGGACAGGCTCCATAGGAAGACCCCATCTCAATAAATAAATAAATAAATAAATAAATAAATAAATAAATAAATCCAGGTGTTTGCTTACAAGTCAGAGTGGCCCATCTGATTTTACATTTTGCATGTTCACATTCTTTAGTCCTTCCATTTTTCTGAAGCTTAAGATTCCACTAAGGGGAGTTGGGAGTTACAGGTGGTATTGATTCAATTCAGAGAGTGAGTTTAAATTGATCTAACATAAATTACCCTGGAAACCGAAGAGGAAGAGGGCAGGAGGGAGGGGGAGGTTGAAAGGAGGATAATTAAATTTAACTACCAGGCTTCTTGCAGAGGGGTCCTTGCCAACATGACAGGTGATGCCTCAGTTTCCTCCATCAGACGATGAGGAAGATGCTGCCATTCCCATCAAATACTGTGAAACTCAATCACTTCTTGATATCCACTTGACAGTCTTCACACAAAAGGTGTAATGGATGTGAAATGAAATGTTAACATCCAATATCATGCGGGCCTCACTCTCTTCTTTTTCAAGTGTCTGCCACTTCTGCTTTCAACAAGGAAGCCTTTTGACCTGCCACCCCGAGCCTCTTGACTAATCTAATATCTAAAAAATCACACTTGCAGATGGTGATGATGGACCTGGATCTGCTATCACACTCCTTTACTATGATTTAAATCTTGCTTATATCTGGACATGGGCTGTACTCTCTGGATTTTGATGAATGGCACAGAAAAAGGCAGGCCAAAATCATAATCATTAAAATAACCAGAACCAGTGTGATGGAAGACGGGTATAGGAGCTTCATGAATGGCACGGCTACACCATTATCATTGTTCAAGGTGCACAGACTTTATGTGCATCTAATCTAAGGAAAACTGAAGTTAGTTCAGTCCTTGCAGAGAACAAAGCAGGGATTGTGGAGAGCTGGCAAATCACCTGAGAGAAATAACTGACCAGCATGTTCTATCTGATTTGTTTGCTTTTCAAGAAAGACTGGAGACAGGAGTCTTTACATGAAGTGTCCTAAACTTAAATGTTGGTGTCTTCTGAAAACTGGTATGGTATGTCAAACAAAACATGCATGCATATCGCATGTCATTGCTGAGAGCATCTCCTCCTGAATCATCACTGAAATTTTCCCCTGGGTACAACTATCCTTCCTTTGTTTCAGTCGTAAAAGTACTTGGAGACCAACTATGTGTGTACACAGTAGAGGTATAGAATATGAATGGCACAGGCTCCATCCTTGAGCTAGGCACAACCTAGGAGACAAGATCATAGAAATTCATTAATGCTGCAACATAAGGAAGAAGAATATCCAAACAACCACATGAACCAAGTGCCACAGGGCCCTGGTTGTGAGTTCCAGGACAGCCAGGTCTACACAGAGACACCTTGTCTTGAAAAATCAAACAACCAATCAATGGTTGTGGGTTTCAGTGAAGAGGGCTTCAGAGACCATGTTCTCCAAATTAGACACAAGTACAGGTGTTTTCACTGATAAGGATGCTGGAGTGGTGGCTTTTGTCAACAGCTTGAACAATGGCATGGGTGTGGGAAAAGCTGGGGCATGTTTAAGGACACACACTCAGGTAAGTTTGGCTGGGGTGTTAGGTGAATGTGGCAGTTGCAAAGTCTCAACAGAGCAGGTTGCCCAGGTTGTGGGAGCCCCTAAATGTTATGGTAGGAGTTGTGCACCTGGTAGTTTAAGAAATGAGGGGACAATTAAGGAGGGGGAAGCAGTCAGACTTAACTGTAGCTTAACAGCTCAGCCTTTCTACCTATTGACAATGAAGACTTCCATCACGAATGTGACTGTTACATGCGTCATGAGCTAACCTGGGTGGGCATGGGAGGGATGTGCAGTAGAATTTCATTTCCAGACTTGAGTAAGGTCTAGAATTATGATTGTCTTCCTAAACCTTGCATCCATGATGCCCAGAACTTGTGCTCAATCCATGAGATGGTTCAAGGGGCTTAGCCTTGAATCCCCAAAGTGCCTGCTTGGACTCTAACCAAAGTTTCTCCATGCTTACTGATTTTTTTCAGGATACAGAATAGAAGGAATGCATTCTGTTCAGATTGAGTTGAGAAGCCAGCTGGAAACTGTCTCTGTAAACTCCATATTCCTAGTTATGGAGCTTTCATCTAGGGTACCTGAGGCTTGAAGATTCTAAAGACTGTAAACTTTTCATTCTTGGAACCTGCCATTTCAGTAGCAAGCTGCTCTATTTGAAGTTATAAACTCTAATTTAACATATTATCTTTCTGTTAGTTTTTTAAACATTTAATTTCATTTAAATAATATAAAATATAATTATGTAGTCCTACCAGCTTCATTTGAAATGCTCAATAGACACAAGTGGATAACAGGTGTTATATTGGACAACACAAGTACGAGGCATTTCAATGATTGTGGAAGCTTCTATAAGCCAAGACTGGAAGCACTGTTTTGTTTTTTTTGTTTTGTTTTGTTTTGTCTTATTTTGTTTTTAAGGGGTTAAGCCTTGAAAGATACTGCCTTTGCCAGGTCGTGGTGGTGTACACCTTTAATCCCAGCACTCAGAAGGCAGAAGCAGGTGGATCTTTGAGTTCCAGGCCATCCTGGTCTACAGAGTGAGTTCCAGGACAGCCAGGTCTACACAGAGACACCTTGTCTTGAAAAATCAACCAACCAATCAATTAACCAAACAACCAAACAACCAACCAACTAAACAACCTGTTCCCCCCAAAGAAGAAAGGAAGGAAGGAAGGAAAGAAGGAAGGATGGAAGGAAGGAAGAAAAGAAAAGAAGGAAGGAAGAAAGAAGAGAAAAGAAATAGGCTGCCTTGGATGCAGGTAGCTACATATCCATCACCAATGCACACTGAGCTGATATGTCTTCACCGTAGAATCCCACCCACCAGGAAGGAGAGGAAAGGAGGAATGGAATGCTATTCAAGGTGTTGGGATGACCAAGGGATGGATGGAAAGCAAGAAAACGCTGTGCTATCCTAGGGCATTAATGAAAATGGCATCAGAATAAATGACAAGAAATTACCACCACCCTGGATACAAAGAAGCAAGGGCCATATTTGGAAGTTTCAAATTACATTAGATTATGTACAATAAGAGATATTACAGAATTCTACAAAGAGGTGCCATTGAGAAAGACCAAAAAAAAAAAAAATCCATTCTGTATGCATCTTGCTTGCTCACAAAAATCAAGGATATTGAATTCTTGAACTCTTTGTCAATGGAGATTTAACAAGCTCACCCTTAAAAATGCTGATGTAATGAGCCAAGCAGTGCTGGCACACACCTTTAATTCAGCACTCAAGAGTCACAGGCCTTGTGAGTTTGAGGCCAGCCTGGTCTACAAAGCAAATTCTAGAGCAGCCAGAGCTACACAGAGAAACTCTTTCTTGAAAAACAAAAAAAAAACAACCAACAAACAAAAAAGCTGATGTTACAAAGTTAGAATAGTTAATAGAATAGTTAACTTGCATACTGATAGGATACCCCACACTTCAAAGGAAGCCCTTGACCAGAATGTAAATTGTGGGAAGCAGAACTCTAGTTGGCCCTTCTTTCCACAAAACTTCAGAACTTAGTACAGCACATATTATACAAATAATTTTAAATGAATGTTTATTGAATGAAAGAAGGAAAGAAAAACAAATGAGTGTTCAAGACTCTGGGAAGTGACAAGTTAATCTAGACTCTAAACTTTCATTGAAAGGTAAACTTGCTGACCACCTTATAGTTAAGCAGAGATTTTTTTTACTTAAAATGTAATTTTTAAGTTTACATATTTGTATACTTCTCTCTCTCTCTATATATATATATGTATATATATATATCATAATATATGTATGTTTAACATCAGTATAAACAGTGAAAAATCTTGTTAATTGGGTCCCACGAGTCCCTGAGTCCCCTTACTCTGTCCCTTTATGTTCGTGATGTGTGTGGTATAGGAGTGTAGTGCATGCATGTGGACATGTAAGTAGAGGTGGAAGCCAGGTAGGAGTCCGGGTGTGTTCCTTTATCACTCCCCAATTTAATTGCCTTGAGACAGGTCTCTCACCCTCACTGAGCTGAAAGCTCACCCTTCAGCCAGACTGCCTGGCCATCCAGCTCTCATGAAACCCTGCTTTACTACCTCAGTGCTGGGGTTACACACACACACACACACACACACACACACACACACACACACACACACACACAGTGCTATAACTGGCTTTTTATTTGGATAGTAGGGGTTTGAACTCCGATCCTTCTGCTTGTAAAGCAAGCACTCTCACCCACTGAACAATCTCCACTCATTGCTTTCATGGGCACAGATAACTTGCCACCGGTGGGAGCAACCCTGAAGAAAATGATTCCATCCCCAACAACCATTAACTCCTAACAGTTCCTCAAAGAGGGGCAGGACCTCACAAGCCCCACCACCATCCATCATGAACCCTTGAAGGGCCTCTAGCTGCTGAGTTCCTGAGTGCGTGTCAAGAAGTTGGGCTATTTCCCCTTGCTGTGGAGCAGGTGTCTTACTTTTATGCTGTTCTGTATTTTGCTCTCTCTCTCTCTCTCTCTCTCTCTCTCTCTCTCTCTCTCTCTCTCTCTCTGTGTGTGTGTGTGTGTGTGTGTGTGTGTGTGTGTGTGTGTGTTCATTTATCAAGATCTCTTGGACATGCTCCCATATTACCATAGTCTGGTCAGCTGTTTTTATTTTTCCAACACTCATAGTATTGTGTTGTTTGAATATATCATAATTTGTTCAATCTGTGTCTTTAGCAACTTACTGAATTTAACAATTTGGGCTATTTATAATTTTTGTGTGTGTGTTCTTACAACAATGCTATGATGAATACCTTCAGTGTATGCTCTTTCATTTTTTTGTTAGCACATTTGTAACATAAATTTCCAAAAGTAAAACTGCCAGGGCGAAAGATATATGCATTTGTAATTTTGATAGATTTTGTTAAATTGCTCTCCATATGGGGTTATGCTAACATCTACTCCCACAAGCAATGTATAAGAGGGCTCCTTTCCTACAGCCTTTCCAGTGGAGTGTATTATCAGAGCTTTGGATTTTTGCCAACCTGATAGGAGAAAAATGGTATCTCAATATAGTTCTAATTTGCATTTCTTTTATTATGAGTGAAGCCGAGCGTCTCTCCAAATGCTTAAGAGCCTTTTGTGTTTCATTTTGTGTGAATTGTGTGTTTAAATCTTTTGTCCACTTTTGTCCACTTTTCTCAAAATTTCCTGTTAGCTTGTTGAGTTCTTATTTCTCTATGTGTGGGTGCTATTTTCTTTACCAGGGAGATAAAGCTCATTTTACATATAAATTGCAATCTTTTTAATTTGTGCATTTTTCTATTTTGACTTTGCTTGTAGGTCTCTGTGAATGTGTGTGTGTGTGTGTGTGTGTGTGTGTGTGTGTGTGTGTGTGTGTGTGTGTGTGTGTGTGTTCCTGTATATGTGCATGCATGCATTGTGTGTGTGTTCATGTATGTGTTATGTGTTATGTGTTTGTCATATAAAAGCTTTTACTATTATGTACTCATGTTTCTTAACATTTCCTTGGATGGATCCTAAATTTTGAACAAGGGTTAAAATTTTTTTCCAAGGATTAAAACTGTATAAGACTCTTTTCACACTTTAATGCTTATATTTCTATTATCTAGATTTTAGATCCATTTAGAATTAATCCTTGCATGGGATAGAAGGTGTAGAGCCAATTTTTCCCCCAGATGTCTACCCTTTTGTCCCTCCACCATTTGTCAAATGGCTCTGCTTTCCTCCTCCGGCTTGAAGGGCTGATTTTAGCATGTGTGGCTTTCAAGGATGCATATTATTGAATAGAGTCTGATGAGCATTTTATTTTGGGTGTTATAAAACCTATTGGGGATGATTATGGGCCAGAGATCTTCTGAGTTTTCTATCTTGGACAAAGATCTCAAGCAAATAATCCCTCTGTGGCTCCAAAAGGCAAGGGCAAGAGAGGCCCTGTTCCTTCCATGTAAAAACAGGAGGGTTCAAGGTCTAAGACTGTGATTCTGGGACTCCAAATTGTAGTAGGAGCAGGGACTGAAACTTCTTAAAGGCACAAATTGAGTACTGTTGTTGTTCAAATACACCCCTGACTCCCAATCCATGTCTTGGGAACTTAATCCTCACTGCATCACTATTGAGATGTGGGACCTTTAAGAGGCCATTGCCTTCATGAATGGATTAATGCCACCAACACAGGAATGGGCTCCTCGAAAAAGCATAAATCTAGCCTGCCTCCCGTTACCTACCATCTTCTGCCCTAGGATGACTGAGCAAGAGACCTTGCTAAATGTAGCCCCTTCTGTCTCAGACGTTCTACCTCCCAGAACCATAGTCAAATAGATCTCTACTCCTTAGTCATTGCCTAGTGTGAGGCATTGGGCTATAACAGCACAACAGGGGATAAGACAAGCAGAAAAAGAAAGTTCTCTTTGATGCATAACCCTTCAGTAAAGTGGCTTCCCAGGTTTTCATCTTTATCTGCAAAAGGAGGGGACTGAAGTAGGTGCCCTCTAAGGACACATGAAACAGCAACATCGCATGAATAGTAAGCAGGAGTGATCTGATGAGAGCACTTTCAACTCTTGTCACAAGGACAGGATTGCATTCCATACTTGGTCAGCCTCCACTACATAAATCGTGTCCTCTGGTGAGGTCAGTGCTGGGGCTCTGAGTGTAAATCTGAGTCTTGAGACTGACCACTTGTGAAATTATTAGAGAACAGGGCACAGATACAAAAAGATTTATGAAGTAGCAAGAGATTTTCAAGAGAGAAGGCATGCATGTTCTCTCTCATTGTGATTTCTAAGCCCATAATAATGCATCTATCTGCAAACTTTTGAACCTGTCCTATTGCCCTCCCAGGGCTTAAATACTCTGCCATTTTCAAATGCAGAATGAAAGTAAACAGCTCATTGCAAGGGCAAATTTCAAAATGACAGGGCCAAAAATGGTAGAAATACCAAATGTTGGGAGTGGTTATTGACATCATCCTGGATAAAGAGCCCCCTGGGGTAGCATATCAAAGGCTCTGCTTGTGACACTCAAAAAAAAAAAACAAAAAAACAAAAAACAAAAACAAAACAAAACAAAACCCCAAAACCAAAAAACAAAAAAGCAAAAAAACTAGCCAACTAGCAGCAGGAGGTGTTGGATCTACTAGCACACATTGTTTTTGTTGTTGTTTTTTTGTTTTTTTGGGTTTTTTTTTATGTAGATCCTTAAAGCATCGCAGATTTAAAGCATAGATCAGAACAACATATCTAAAAATGGCTGGAAGGCAAACATATTTGAGTTTAAACAATATGCATTAAAAATACCAATAACCATCTTGCTGTATTAATCACATCACATGATTTTGTTTTTCTACAGTATGCAGATGTCTCTCTCTAAGCAAAGTAACACATTTCTATTTCAAGGCTATTAACAGTGGAGCAGCTGTACACTATCAGGGAATTTTTAGAAATCGTAATGAAATTTAACGACAGAAAAAGGAAGGGGAAAAAGATGCCATCTTTTGAGCTGTGTGGTTGGTGGTGTTGCCACATTAAGCATATCTGAAATACATGATGTATTTCCGCAGAGTCACACTAGATCTGTATGTTGTGAGTAATTGGAACAAAGCTTTCAGGTTTAAAAAGGGAGTTGCCACATTAAGAAAACAAAACACTTTCTCCAAAGGCTCGAAACAACCTTTTATTATTACTCTATTAAATGTGGAAATGATGTTGAGTAGGTGAGCAGCCACTGACGCTTAAGAGTACACTGTGGGGGGCAAGGGGGTTAGTAGCGTCATTGGTCACCAACATTTGCTGGATAGCTCTGTTGCCAAATGTTCAGCACTCAGTTCTGAAAATTAGCTCTTGATATTTTACTCTTTGTTGCCAATAAGGGAACTTTACTTTGTAAAAGGGTATTTTAAAAACTGACACACTCGTATGCATACATACATCCATATATATCTTTAAGCACACACACACAGAAAGAGAGAGAGAATACCAGGATACCTCAGAGATATCTCAAGTTTGGTTTCAGATAACAGAAATAAAATGAATATTGCAATAAAATGAGTCACATGAATTTTGGGACTTCCAGATGCATATAAAATGTTTATACTACACCAGTGTCAGTTAAATGTGCAGTAACATTATGTCTAAAAATATATATACAACAACTTAACGAAAGCCGCTATTGATCACTGAAGGCTTTAACCAGGTCTAATCATTTTTCCAGTGGATAGTCTTCCATAGATGTCAATGACTGTTGACTGATCAGGCAGCAGCTGTTGCAAGTTAGGGTGGCCATGAAAATTTCCTAAAATAAGATAACAATGAAGTTTACTGCATTGATTGACTTTTCCTTTCACAAAAGATCTCTCTGCAGTATGCATATTGATTGACAGCATTTTACCCTCAGCAGAACTTTCAAACCTGGAGTCAATCCTCTCAATCCCTGCTGCTAAGTGCATACAATAGTCTAAATCTTCTGTTGTCATGTCAACAGTGCATCACCAGAAGTATATTACCTCTCAAAACAAAACAAAACAAACAAAATCCCTTCCTTTGCTCACCCTTAAGAAACAAAATTTTATCTGTGGAGCTTCATGCCATCTTCAAGCCCCACACTGAATTCTAATTCTTGTCCTATTTCTGCCCTATTTCTGAAGTTCCTTTCCCCAGTGCTCCCGAGTGCAATTGCAGTCATCTGTGAGGGTTGGACTTGACTTCTCCCAAATTCCTGTTAGAGTTGATGGTTTGCCCGCCTTTTGTAAGTGTAGTTACTAGTAGGTAGAACAATGCATTCTTTTTGGAAGTAAATTTCAATCTATTCTAACCAGGTCCAACAGAAAAATCAGTATGGAAGTTATAGATTTACGAAATGAATTTTCTTAGTAGTAAGTCTCAGGAGTTGACTTGGTCTTGGCTTCTAATTTTTATGTCTGTGCACTGTACAGAAACTAGATAGGGGCTCCTGAGAAAGGGAAATAGAGGCTCACAGGGAGAGCGGTGGAGTAGAGTTCATAGGATATGAAAATGGAAGAGAGTGGAAGGTTGTCAGCAGGGATGGGAGCAGGGAGATGAGGAGGGGGTCGGTCAAACATACATTAAAATGCTGCGGAAAACCTCCTGCTTTATAAACTAATAAGAAACATGAAGGAAACTCAGTGAATCACATTGCAAACAGAGGTGCTATTATTGTCCAAGCTTGTTCTATTTACATGGGCATAAAAATTTTACTATGACTCTTAAAGGCGCTGGGACTTTAGCATTAGCCCCTAACTAGAGGGTTAGCCTGACCCTTTAAGTCAGGCCTTGACCTCTCTCTAGCCATGAAAGTCCTAGATGGCTTCTTCTTCCGTCAGAAGGCTCTTTCAAATCCTTAATCTGTTGTTTAGTGTGTGACCACTGTTAACCCCGAAGATGTGAGGAGAAAGACCACTGACCCAAATCATCATGGCAAAATTTATTAAAGCAACTGTTTTTATTGGTGTACATGGGTTTGAGAGGTCAGGATTGGACATGAGGAAAGACGGGGTGTTCCTAGCTCAAGGGTAGGAGAGGTTTCCAAATGGGGATTTAGCAGGCAAATTAGACAAGGTTACAGGAGCAGAACATAAGCATAACAAGTTAGTCCTAACAACCTCCTGAAACACAGACATGATTGCAAGGTGGCATAACAAGATAGTCATAACAACAGGTAAGCATAGGTGGTCATAATAGCCTTTTGAAACAAAGGCATGGTTGCCGTTTCCTGGAACAGGCAGAACAGAACCTTTAATAGTTAAGGTTACAGGTGGCACATAACCTAATCCTTGAGAAACTTTAATCATAAACAGGAATGAACCTAGGTTGTCTTTACTATAAGATGGTTTTTAAACCTCAGGTAGAGACAGTCTGGTTCATCAGCCACCTTCCTCATCATCTTAGCTGGACTTTTGGGGAGCTCCCTGCAGTTCTGCACCAGCACTGGCTGCTTCACGTTGCCCTTCATGTTATAGACATGGCGTCTTTCTTTAGATGTTCATGAATCAACCTCTTCCATCTATCCTCCTGTGGCTTCCTCACTATTTTGTTTTAGAACTGAGGAAATTTAGGACCTTGGCTTAAGAGAAAATTGTAGCTGATTTGACCTACTTGAGCCACTAGGTCTTTCCGGTATCAACCATAAATTTGTTTAACTTCCTTAACATTTGTGTGCTCAATGGATTGGCATATTTAATTTATTCTCGAACTTACCCTTATTCACAATTTAGACAACTGTTTGGAACAAGAGGCTTATTTCAGGCTACTATGGCTTTTGACTTGCCTCCATACTAAGCTGAATCATTTCTAGATGTTTAATTTCTTTCACTTGAACACTTAGAGGCTATTAAAGGGTAATGAAGTATCCTACTTCCAATATTGCTGTGTCTCAGGAAGCCTGAAGAGATGGAAAGGGGGGTATTCAGGACATAGACAATGTCTTACAAACACATTCTCCCTCTTCTTTATGGATGTTGTTTGTGAAACCACCAGACAATGCATTGATAAAATACAAGAATAAAGAACGTAATAATGAAGAGATTCGTTAAAAGTGCCATAGGTACCAAAATGAAGGCAAGGACATGGAGGTGTACTTGACGTTGTGAAATACATAGGGCACATGGTTGTCACAAGCCTTCGGTTTGAAAAAACTCTGCAGCGTGTGTGCATTGCAATAAAGTGAAGCAGAATGAAGTGAGATATGCCTGGGGACATATCGGTTCCGCAGTGCTGTCATGACTCCAGCTTTATTGATGTATAATTGTCAAATTACGTATATTTTAAGGTGTGCAACGTAAAGACCTGATATGCACTTATATGGTAAAAATGATTGCCACAATTAAGTTAGTTGACACATCAATTAACTCAGGTAATTACTACCTTTTGGTGTTTAGGGAGAATGTTTCATGTCTCTGCTCTTAAGTTTCAGATACAAAATCTATTATTAACTAAAAGTCTAAGAAGCATGATGTAGCTTGTTGTTGCAGTGTTTGCCTCACATGTATGAGGCCCCATCTCTAGTATCAAAAAGAAAAGCAAAACAATATTAAAGCTAAAATATATTATTAAGCATAGTCACCATGCTGGGGTTTAAGGGCTTAATCTTTTTTTTTTTTTTTTAATAACTGAAACTTAGCACCTTTGACCAGCTTCTCCCTAGATCCCCTATTTTCAGCTTCTGGAAAATAACATTTGTTTATTTATGACTTCTTTGACCCTTGGGTGTTTAGAAACATACTATTTAGTTTCCCTGAATTTGTCAATATTTCCAGTTTTCTTTGCACTATTGACTTCTAGTTTCATTATACTGTTCCTGGAAGTGAGGCTTGGCATGATTTCAGTCTACTTGAATTTATCTGGCTTTTTTTGTGGTCTAACACCTGATACATTCTGGTAGGGTATCTGGTAGGATACAGAATGTAGGGTACAATGTTCTGTGAGTGTCTTATAGATCCATTTGGCCAGCAGAGTTCAACTTTGCTGTTTCCTTATTTTCTCTCTAAATGATCTTGTTAAGAGTGGGCGGACATTGAAAACCTGGTAGTGTTAACACACACATTTAATCCCAGCACTTGGGAGGCAGAGGTGGATGGATCTGGTTTACAGAGTGAATTCCAGGATAACCACAGACACACAGAGAAACCTTGTCTCCAAAACCCAGAAACAAACAAACAAAAAAATAGATTGGGCATTAAAATCTCCTACTATTACTGTACTGTTTGCATTTTTCCTGTTAGTTCTGATAATATTTGCTGTAACTTTTTAGGTATACAATGTTGGGTATATGAATATTTATGTGTCTTGATTAATTGACCCCTGTATTATTATATAATGGCATTCTTTATTGCTTATGCATTATTAAAATTATTTACTTATTCCTACTTGGTACAAAAACAAGGGCCAAGGATGTGGTTCACTTGGTAAAATGCTTGTCGCTCACACATAAAGCACTGGATTCAATTCGCAGCACTGTATGACTAGTAGGGCAGTGTACATGTAACTTGGGATTCAGGAGGTATATCCCTGGAGACAAGAAGTTCAAAGGCAACCTTGATTACACAGGGAATTTGTGGTCAACTTAGGGTAATTGAAACCCTACTTCAAAAAAAGAAAAGATAAATGAACCTACAAAACAATACCCACAAAAGAACTAGTTTACTACTGTCCTCTCACAATCTAGGTTATTGAGATTCTTATATTTTGACATTTTGTGTCTTTTTTAACAGTTATAGTTGTTTAAAATTTATTTGTTTTTTTAACTTGTATACATGGATTGAAAGTGACTTGTGTAGCATCCTTATGAGAGAATTCTCAGTTCAATTATGTATCTATTTTTCTTTTTTAGTGAATTTTGGCCTGGTGAGATTGCTCCTCAGTGGTTAAGAACACTTGTTGCTCTTCCAGAGGACCTGTGTTTGATTCCTAGCATCCACGTGGTAGCTCACAACCATTCACAACTCTGGTTCCAGAAGATGTGATGCCCTCTTCTGGTCTTTGAGGGTATGGACGAGTGGTATACACACACACACACACACACACACACACACACACACACACACACACACACACACACACCAAGTAAATCTAAAACAAGTAAACTTTATACATCAATATGTTCTATGTTAATAGCATGCTTTCATTTTAGCTTGAAGAATTCCCTTTTGTATTTTTTGTATGGCAGGTCTGCTATCAAAGAGGTACTTTAGTTTTTCCTTGTTTGGAGAAGATTTTCTTCACTTCTGTGGATAGCTTTTCTGGACATTCTGTTTGGTTGGGGGTATTTTTTCTGTCAACATTTGAAAATGTCATTTCCTTCTCTCTTGAGCTGCAAATGTGTCTGCTAGGAAATCCACTGATAATTTTACCAGGGTGCCCACATCTCTGAAACCTACTTTTCTCTTGTTCCTTCCAAACTCATTTGTCTTTGACTATTGATAATTTAATTATACTGTGTCTCAGTACAGACCTTCATGGTTAAAACTGCTTAAGAACTTTTGGGCCTAATGAATATGAATGTCATTTGCAGTTTTTTAGCCATTGCTTTAAACAGAATATCTGTCATTTTTCTTTCTCTTCCCTTTCTGGGAATGTTTAAATGATGATGTCCCATGAGTTCTGTAGACTTTATTCATACTTTGTTTTTTTTCTTTTACTTTTCTGACTGGACAATTGCAAATGGCCTTTCTTAAATTCTAATATTCCCACTGATGAAATCAGTTTTTAAGCTTTCTGTATGAGTTTTAGCCATATCTTTAATGCTTGTATTTTTTAACGATATTCTGTGGTTTCTAGTTGTCTGTCTGTATTTTCTTGCAATTCAATGGATTATTTTAAGAAGACGTCTTTGTCTGCCAGCTCGTGTATCTCCATTTCTTTAGAATCAGTTATTGGAGCCTTATGGGTATTCTTTGGTGGTGTCATATTTTCATGGTTATTTGTTGTTATTTCTATTCTGACACTGGTGTGCACGCATTTGAAGAGGCAGACATGTTTTTCTGTTTTTACAGATGTTCGATTGGGAAATAGTTCCACAGGCCAGCAGGGGTTCTAAATTAGCTAACTGGAGTATTTACAGACAGGTGAAATGTCATTCTAGGGTTTCTGGTTAGAAAAATCTGCTATCCATGCCATGAAGTAGGTAAGGCTACCGTCCCTGTGCTACAGCCAGGTGAGTCACCCATGCCATGTTCTCATATAGACAATGACGTACACGAAGTATCAATTAGCAACAATATCTGGACTTGATATTCAGTTGGGGTTTCTTACATTTGGTTAGTGTCACTGGGCATGTCCTATGGTTAAGGGATAGTGCTGCACTGACTTCTTGCTCAGATAGGAGCCATAAATAAGCAGGTGCAGTATGGAACTATTCCCAGAGGAACTGACAACAAAATAAGGTAAGGATACCACAAAAGTCCACTTAGTGAACCAATTAGTTTTATTGGGGGTGCTTACAGGAATATGGGTGAAGGATTACAGGGGAAGAAATGACTCAAAAATAGTCAAATCATCAAAAGCCCACCCTAACATGGCTGATAGCTCCCAATAGCTAGGAACCTGGAGTGTTCGGTACAACCTACAGGCAACTCAACAGGTTGGAGATTTGTCCTTTCTGGGTAGCCCAGTTGGCCAGAGCCTCTTGTAGGCATGTCAGCAACTCTGAGACTCTTCTAGGCAGCTCAACCTGCCCAAGAGTCCTAGAGTCCTTACTTCTTCTATTTGCTTGGGGAAGGAGAGGCCTAGCAAATCTGGTCAGTTTCAGCAACTTCCTGAAGCTATTGAGTTGTTTGCTTCCTACTTAACCAGCTTCCTTTGAGGATAGAATGTTTCATCTTCCTTTAGAAAATTCCATTGTTTCACCTCCCTTTTAACATCCTGTGTATTAATAAGCCTCCCTCCAATATGGAAGGTTTTAATCTCAGATGAAATTGCTCCACATCAGGTGGCTTAGTGCCTTAGCAAGGGCCTTGAGCTGTGTGTTCTGTGGCCAAGTCAGACTACTAACTATAGTGCCAACCAGAGCAAAACTGCACACCATACTCCTCCATGGGGTTTGGCACACACTGCTGACTTGATTTTCTTGTCATACAAGGTTGCCAGCCTGAAGGTAGTGCCACCAATGAGAGCTGATCTCTGTGCATCCAATGCTCCTTGCTGTTTCTAGATGATCTCAGGTAGCAATTTGCCCAATGTTTCCTATAAGAAAAAAAAAAAAAAAAAAAAAGGAAGATGGACATTAAGTGCCTCCGAATGTCAGAGAAGCTCCAAGTCTGATTTGCACTCTCTTTCCACACTGTAGAAACTATAGGCTAAAGTAAATGTTATCCCATGATGCTGTGCTTTCCTGGGGAAGGAAAACATGGTCAGAGGCAGGCTATTCATTTTTTTATTTTTCGATGGCTAATTTTGTTTGACAGACTTGAGAAGAGGGAACAACTGAGGAATTGCCTCCATCAAATTGGCCTGTGGGCATTTTTCTTGCTTGCTAATTGATGGAGGAACATGGTGCATAGTACCATCCCTAGGCTAGTAGACACAGGTTATATAAGAAAATTGGCTGAAGGTGATGCTAAGAACAAGCCAGTAAACAGCATTCTTCCCTGCTTCTGCTTCAAGCTCCTACCTTGAGTTCCTGCACTGGCTTCCTCTGATGTTCTACTGTGACCCATAAGATAAAAATAAACCCTTTCCTCTCCAGTAGTTTTTGGTCATGGTGTTTATCACAACAGAAAGCAAGGGCTTCTATTGTGCCTCCCCCACCGTGTTTTGTTGTTTAAAAACATGGGTGCTTCAGGCTCACCCCAGACTCTGGGCTATTCATAAAAGCATTTTTTTCCTATGAATAGTTGATAGTTGGTATTTCTACGAGAACAACTAGCATCTTGCTCCCATTGCTTCTTAATCAAGGATATATAAGGGCTATAAAGTTCAAATGAAAAGAATAGCAAATATTGATCCTTTTCTCTTTAGAAAATACTATTTTGATGGACAAACAATTTCTTATTAACGTATGCTAAAGTTGGTAACATTAGCTTCAGGCAAGACAATAAGTTAAACAGCTCTGACACTATGAACAGAATAAACCAGGCTAAATGTTAAGGAATAAATAAACGCCAATCATTTATGTTGATAGCTGTAAGGCTGAAGACAATATTTGCTAAACTGAACAGATAATTATAACTGTGTCAATTGGATTATGTGCCACCATTTTGTTCTTACAATACGTAACTTAAAAGCCTTCTCAACACTTGTATCATGTCACAGAATCATTTTTTCGAGTCCAGTTGCTATTGAAAGACGCATTATGGGCAGGGGACCTTTCTTTCATTTTATCTTAATTTAATCTCATTCACCTGAACTTCATCTTAAAACAACCCATTTGATTTCATCTCTCTTTATCTTATGATGCAATTTGAATATTCACTAATTTGGTGAGTCCCCTATCTCTGGTGAACTTTTGGTCAGCAAAAATCAATCCACACAGTACACATGAAACAAAGAAGTCAGCACACAAGCCCTCTTGTGCAGCATGAATAGAAAAAAACCTGCCTGCAATCTGTATTCTCCATGTTATTTTTCTGCTGCTTCCCAGATTTTGCAATTAAGAAGCTAAATACACAGATGACACTCAGAGAAGTCATGTTTCATTTCTTTACTTGGGAGATGCTGGTATGGAGGACCGGGTCAGTAGGAAACAACAGAAAACCACTATTTCAAACTGGGTCCTTCAAGAAAACAAAGATAGGAAGATCCATTTTGATGGACTCCCGTCTTCCAAAAGTATTCTAATTTTCCCAGGCATGGCTTTTTTTTTATAAGTAAAATACAAGTGTTTTTTTTTTCCTTTGAATTAGAAACAAGATTGTTTTACATGCCAATCCCAGTTCTTTTCTCCTTCCCGTCCTCCCCTACCACCACCCCCCAACTAAAGCCCTACCTATCACATATCCTTTCTTCTATTCTTCCCCTGACTCAAACTTTCTGCTCCCTCATGATCTCTGCATTCTTCCTCTTCTTCCCTTTTCATTCTGGTAGCTCCCTCCCCCTCTTCCTGTGCTTTCAATTTGCTCAGGGGATCTTGACCCTTTTCCCTTCTCCAGGGAATCATGTATGTCTCTCTTAGGGTCCTCCTTGTTTACTAGCTACTCTGGCGGTTTGGATTGTATGCTGGTAATCCTTTACTCCATGTTTAAAATCCACATATGAGTGAATACATACCATGTTTGTCTTTTTGTTATTGGGTTACCTCGCTCAGAATGGTTTCTTTTAGTTCTATTCATTTTTCCTGCAAATTTCAAGATTCCGTTTTTTTTCCCCCGCTGAGTAGTACTCCATTGTGTAAATGTACCACATTTTCTCTATCCATTCTTTGGTTGAGGGGCATCTGGGCTGCTTCCAGTTTCTGGCTATTACAAATAGTGCTGCTATGAACATCGTTGAACACATGTCCTTGTTGTATGAATGTGCTTCTTTTGGGTATATGCCTAGGAGTGGAATTGCTAGATCTTGTGGTAGACTGATTCCCATTTTCTTGAGGAGTTGCCATACTGATTTCCACAGTGGCTGTACAAGTTGGCACTCCCACCAGCAGTAGAGAAGTGTTCCCCTTTCTCTACTTCCTCTCCAGCATAAACTGTCATTGGTGTTTTTGATTTTGGCCATTCTGACAGGAGTAAGATGGTATCTCAGAGTTGTTTTGATTTGCATTTCCCTGATGGCTAAGGATGTTGAGCACTTTCTTATGAGTCTTTCAGCCATTTTAGATTGTTCTATTGAGAATTGTCTGTTTAGTTCTGTACCCCACTTTTTAGTTGGATTGTTGGGTGTTTTGGAGACTAGCTTCTTGAGTTCTTTGTATATTTCGGAGATCAGACCTCTGTCAGATGTGGGGTTGGTGAAGATCTTTTCCCAGTCTGTGGGCTGCCGTTTTGTCTTGCTAACTGTTCTTTGCCTTACAGAAGCTTCTCAGTTTCAGGAGGTCCCATTTATCAACTGTTGATCTCAGTGTCTGTGCTAATGGTATGATGTTCAAGAATCGGTCTCCTGTACCAATTAATTCAAGGGTATTTCCCACTTTGTCTTCTAATAGGGTTAGTGTGACTAGGTTTATGTTGAGGTCTTTGATCCATTTTGATTTAAGTTTTGTTCATGGCAATAGGCTTGGGTCAATCTGCAGTCTTCTACATGTCTGAATCCTGTTATGCCAGCACCATTTGTTGAAGATGTTCTCTTTGTTCCATTGTATAAATTTGGATTGTTTGTCAAAAATCAGGTGTTCGTAGGTGTGTGGGTTAATATCAGGGTTTTCAACTGTATTCCATTGGTCTACTGTCTATTTTTATGCCAATACCAAGCTGCTTTCAGGACTATAGCTCTGTAATAGAGCTTGAAGTCAGGGATGGTGATGCCTCCAGAAGTTCCTTTATTGTACAGGGTTGTTTTGGCTATCCTGGGTCTTTTGTTTCTCAAAAGAAAAGTCTTGGTTCCTGTTTGTCGTCCACTACCATCCCTCCCCCCCACCCCACCCCTGCCACCTCCCATAACAGAGCAAAGCAAGAGAGGGCTCCAATTATCCCCAGCCCACTAGGGGAGCCTTTAGAAGGGCCAAATACAATTTGTTCTATGGGAGAACACCTCTAACACATGGTCTCTAAGAGAACTTTGATCATGTGCCTTCGATTCTTTCTGACTACCAGACATCTTCCCTCTTCCTTTCTTCCTGCAGAGTCAACACATAATATTAAACAGCCTGTCTGCAGTATCTAATTAACAAACTGACTGCAGAAGATCACTTACAACATAAAATATTAAATCATCCTAAAAACTAATATTCTCCACACCTCATAAATTAAAATGAGTAAGAGACTGAAATGAAATAAAACCCTGATGCATATCATTCTGGGCCTCTGCCCCTGAAGAAAGAGGCTCTACTCCATGAAGCATTTAACCATTTCAAAAAAATATATATGCACACACACACACACACACACACACACACACACACACACACACACACTCACACATACTTGCACACACAGCAATTTCAAAATGTCTTCTACTCCAGTTTATGCTCCAGCACCGCAGCTCTGACTTGAGCTCTCAGATTGTGTTTCTCATGCCTCACAGATCATTTTATGTTTAGACATGAGGCTCATCAATTATGTGTCTTTTCATTATAATTGCATTGCCATCTTAGAGCTAAGTTCTGCTCCCATTGGTTCAATGGTCGTCGTCATTTATCTGCTTTGTATATTTAGGGTATTATTTAACAGAAGCAGTGATCTGTTTGAAGAATGCAAGGGCTGTTTGATATCAACACAGAGAATGATTAATCAAAGAGAGCTTGGTCCTAAAGCATCAAGAGAGAACTGAGGTCATTAGCAGGGCAAAACTGGGAAGCAAGCTTTGACTAGGAAAATGAGATGGGCCAACACTTTACACTTTGAGGGGTTTCACAATAAATAAATAAGAAGCACATGGTTGTTTATTTGAAGAGCTTTCACTTTAAGGGACTATAGCATTAAGAGATCTGAAGAGATATTATGTTATTTCTAAAGCTAAAAATAATTCTCTTTACAGTAAAATGGGAAACCATTTACATTCAGGTATTAGCTGAGTTCACCAGTGTCTCAAGCAATACAATAACTATTTCTCAACACTAGAATCTTTAGATTATTTCACATTTTAAACAAAAAAAATTCCACAGATGCAGAACCAGGCATTGGATATGAGACAGAACTCAACTAATTAAAATGGGTGCCCTAGTGAGACTCCTCTGGCACTCCAAGGTAAGGTCTCCTCTGCCAAAGAGACAGAGGTTTGATTTAATTAGTCAAACATCATTTCAAATTAGTTCAATTTTCTACATTGTTTTGGCAAACCATACCCAGGAATCATTTGTCTATCATGTATTTGGGAAAGTGGAACCAAACACTCCAAGAACAATAAGAAGAGAAAATCAATTCTCTTATTAAGATTATTCCCTCAAAGTATGTACAAAATTAAGGTATCTTAATCCTATTCCTACGATGACATATTATTACACACTTAGGAACTTGAAACAACAAAAGTTTATTATGTAACAGCTGTATATAGATCAGAAGCACTACAGAGATCTTACTGGGCTAACACCAACACATGCCTGGGGCTGCATTGCTTTCTGGAGACCTTAGGAAGAAACCATCTCCTTGGTTTTGGTTGTCAGATGTTCTTCTGTTTCTAGAAGATTCTTATACTTCAAGCCTCACGAGCCTCTTCTTCATCTTCAAAACTAGCAAGATCTGAACCAGACCTTTGCATAGTACCACCTTTTGGGCTGTTTCTTCCTCCGGTTTCGCCTTCCACTTTTGTGGACCCTTGTAATCTCATTGGGTCTGCCTAATAATTTGGAATTATTTTCAGACTTTTGAGGTCATCTGATTAACAATTTTGACTTACCTTTGCCAGATTCCAAAGGTTTGGATCTGGATCTCCCTCCAGCCCTCAAGGGGAACTCATCATTTTCACATGACACAGAAATCTAAGTGTGTTTTATTTAAGGAACAATTGCAAGAAGCATTGTGAGGGACTAAGAAAGTGAGATGAGCAAGTGAGGAAGCAAATAAAGGATGTGCTCATGAGCAGGTAATGGGCATGGACAACTGGGGCTCAGTCTGCAGGGGACCCATAGAACAGGCTGAGGGCAGGCAATCCATTGTTTACTGCTTCGGGGCTGCTCCAGGAATATTAACTACTTCATCATGCACACCTGTCTCTACAGACTTTGAAATCAGAGCTTCAAGTAGATCTAATTTCTTTGTTCTCTCAGTACTCCATTCCAAATGACAATATACACTTATTAAAATGCATTAGACACTCGTATTATTTGAGTCATGTGACTACCCTTCAACCAATCAGTGTGGCCAAGACTCCAGAATGGCTGAGGCCTCAACATGTTTCATTAAACATGTAATTGGCAGTTCTACTTCAATTACATGGGATGGGGAAAGAACTGTTACTTGTCCAGTATAAAAAGAGGTACCTGGCAGGAAAGAAAACCAATCATAATTTCTGGAAGAATGAAAACTTATAGAGGACTGAGAGTTGCAAAGATTTTTTTAAAAAAAGTCTTAGGGGATCAAACTTGCAATTGGATAATACCCAGAATCCAGGAGTCTCAGCTCATGCCTGTGAGTCTTCAGAGACAAGGGTCATGGCTTCCAAGAAGGAGAAAAACAGAAACATCAGACATAGACATGACCTCAACACCAGGGCTGGAGTCACTAAGTCAGAAAGCCTGGCTGTGGTGTTCTGCTTTTGCTGTGGACTCTAGACGCTTATTTATAGGGAGGCTGCCTCAGAGAGGGATGTGTGGAGGGCTAAGTTTGTGGAAGGGTAAATAAAACAATCACAGCATGAAGAGTCATGAAAAAAGAGAAAGGAGAACCAAGCAAGGAAAGCTTGGAGAGAAAAAAAAGGAAAAGACAAAGAAACAGTGGAAATTGACGGTAAGCCGAGATAGGAACAAGTTTTGAAGGCTACAAGTAGGAATTAGTGGGGTAAGCAATCAGTGGTGGGGTTCCTGGGCCAGTTAGGAATAAGTGGGTACTTAGTTGTTAAGTCTTGTATTGAGTTTAATCTACCATCTATCATCTAACTATCTACCCATCTGTCATCTATCTATCTGCCTGTTTGTCTGTCTAGCTATCATCTATTATTATCTTATCACATATGTATCATCTCTATGCCATTTATCATCTACCAGTCTATATCTAACATCTAACATGGACTTTCTAGAATTAGAGTTGAATTCTGAATGGTAATTGCTTCTCACAGAAATTCTGTGACTCTGACTCCCAAGTGATTTGAGAAATGTCTTTTAATTAGAAAAGTCCTCCAAGGAAGTTACAAAGTGGGAGTTTTAGCATAATATACTGAATAGGTTCCTAAAACTCTTTATTTATCCCTCTCTTTAAAGCCCCTTGCTTTGTCTCAGGCCCCCATTCCCATCAGCATAAATCCACAGCACCCCCTTTCCCTAACTCCCAGTGCCTACTGGCCCACTGTTGTAGTCTTTCTCCTCACCCCCCACTTTCCATACTTTATTTTTTCATCCTCCAGATGCTTAGTCCCCTGGGTGGAGCCTGGAGCTGAGGTAGCCACATAATGCATCCCATGGCAAGGCAGAGGGAAGAGGCTCTGAGTATTCACACTTCAATATTCTTACCCCAACTCTCGTGTAGCATCTTCTTCAATCCGGTGAACGGATGAAGGGAGGAGTAGGATTGTCCTTGCTGGATAGATTGGACAAAGGAGGTTTAGTTCAGAGTCTGCCTCCACAGGTCTGCTCTCAAAACTACACTACAGTGGATGTGAATGGTTTTTAGACTTTGGCATGAATTAGAAGTCATCCAGGGATATTTGTTAAACAGAGAATCCCAGGGTCCTACCCCCTGGAGATTCCAAATTGAATTGTTTTTCTGGGGCACAGGACCCTTTATGTTTAACAAGTGCTCAGGTGACTGTCATGCAGGTGATTCCAATGGAGGTCAGGCCCACTGCCAACTTTGAGAAGCACTGCTAATAAATCAGGCACCAGGAGGATCCTGTAGAACTGAACAGATCAGATGGTATGTGCGGACATGACTACATTTTTTAAGATACAGTAAGATGCTTTCTACCTGTGTACAGCTACTGCATCTCTTAAATTTTTTTAAATAAAATCTTCATTGGCTATATTTGCATATGTTACTGTGTTATATGAGTACATTTTCATATAAGTATATATTTCATGCTATGTAAATTCTCCCTGTTCCCTACCTCTCTCTTTTTCTCCTCTCCCCTTCTGTTAGTCTCTTTTGTTCCCTGAAACAGTTTTACTTTTCCTTTCAGTGCATAAATACATGTACACACAATTTAATTAAATTAAATTTTAATTGTACATTAAAATCTACAAATCACAAGTGAGAAAAAACATGATAGTTGTCTTTCTGGGACTGTTTTAATTTGCTTATATGGTTACCTCTGGTTGCAAAGGAGATAACTCCATTGTTTGCACATGAAACAAAATTCCATTGTGTCCATGGACCATATTTTCTTTCCCATTCCTCTGCTCCTGGACACATAGGTTGGTTCTGTGACTTTGCTATTTCACATAGTATTTCATATGGCCTCAGTAAACATGGATGTGTTCGTATCTCTGTGATGTGATAACTTAGGGGCTTTGGGTAAATACCCAGGAGTGGTATAGCTGAGTCATATGGTTGGTTTAGCTTTAGTTTTAAGGACCCTGTATTCTGATTTCCATGGTGACTGGACTAGTTTACTTTCCTGTCAGTAGAGTATTAGAGCTCCCTTTTGTCCACATAAGGGCTAGGGGTGAGGGTTAGCTTACTCCAGCTCTCCTTCAAATCAATATGTCAAGTTGAATGACTGACTTACACCTCTTAGGTTTGTGTAAATACACTAAATGCTGTTCACACAATGACAAAATTGCCTAGCAACGAATTTCTTAGAACATAGTCCTGTTGTTAAATAACTCATGACTATATCTGTGAAGTCTCTAGGAATGTGTTCAAAATATAGACAGCAGTTCTATGAATGTCAACCATAATGAGATTAACTTATAAATTAAATTAAAATTTACTCTATCCTTTAAATGCCAGATGAAGCTCACTTGCCATTAACCACATGTGAGGTCCCTTCTCTGGCCAACTCCTGGTGCCTCACAGTGAGCTAGCTATTCAGGCAAGGCCCTGCTCTGGAGACCATAACAGCACCGAACAGCAGACACAAGAAGAATCTGTTATTTAGGCAGGGAATATATAGAAAAAGAAAATTGTGTGAAATTGAGTGTCTTTTTAGTATTTGAAATTAATCAAATAATAGTCACTTTTGTGATATTCTCTTCATTTGATAAAGAAACAGGAACTCAAAAATGATAGGGCATTTGGTAAACTTCCAAGGACTGTACAACAGATGGGAGAATGGATGATGGCTGTGCCTTACTTTCTGTCTTAAGGTTTCTATGGCTGTGAAGAGACACCATGACCACAGCAACTCCTATAAAGAAAACATTTCATTGGGGTGGCTCACAGTTCAGAGTTTCAGTCCATTATCATCATGGCATGGAGCTTGGCAGCATACTGACAGATGTAATGCTGGAGAAGTAGCTGAGAGTCCTACATTTTGCAGGCAACAGGAAGTCGACTTACACACTGGGCTGTATCCTGAGCATAGGAAATCTCAGAGCCTGCCTCCACAGTAACCCACTTCCTCCAACAAGGCCATACCCACTCCAACAAAGCCATACCCCTAATAGTGCCATTTCCTATGAGATTATGGGGCCAGTTACATTCAAACTACCACACTCTTCCATCCAGATCCTGTCCACTACCCTGGGCTTTTCTACATGGGGTTTGGGGAGTGAATTGAAGCCCTCATTCTTGCACAGCCAACACCTGCTGACTGATCCATCTTCCCACCCGCCCCTGTACCTTTTAAACACCTTCCACATCTCCATCACCAACAACAACCCTGATCCCATTTTCTGTAAAATGTGTAATTATTTTCTACCATAGTGGGGGTTTAGCTGGAGAGGATTTATTGAATGTTTATGTAGTGTAGAAGTGAAAAGAAACTTTTGATGAGTGTGGTGTTTTGCTAATTTGTTCAACTGCCAGCACCCTTTCCTCAAAAAACCACAAAAGGAAAACAAGCTAAAAAATCAAAACCTAGGGAGGACCAAGCCTTGAAATGCACATGAGATTTTTTTTTATAGTTCTCAGGAATCATTATTGAAGAATTATAAGTAAACTTCTCTCTCTCTGTCGCTCTCTGTCTCTCTGTCTGTCTCTGTCTCTCTGTCTCTGTCTCTGTCTCTCTCTCTCTCTCTCTCTCTCTCTCTCTCTCTCTCTCTCTCTCTCTCTCATAGTCATTTACCAAAGGGAGTCATAGTATGCACACCCAAACACCATTCAGTTGGGGGGGGGTAAAAACTAATGGGGAAAACCTTTACTGAGGGAGAATCTATTTGTATTTATGTCATGCCATCACTATGAAATAAAATATTCTTTTTATTGTTCAATTTCTTAAGCTTTGCAAAGGTTGAGTATCCAACCTTCTTAAAGAAGTTGAATTTTTCCTTTGATTGTTCCTCATCATCCTTGCTACAGATCACAGAGATCAAAAGTAAGGAGGGGGTGGGAGGAGGTGAAGTGAGAAAATCTGGGAGAAGAGCTACTATACCCAAAGACTTGGGTGCACGCTGCTGGGGCTCAGTCTTCAGTCTTCATTTATTTGTTTGGCTGAAACAAAGAACTTATAAAAAATGAACATTTAAAAGCCTCATGACTCAGTGGCTAAGAGCTCATCCTATTCTTGCAGAAGACCAGAATTCGGGTCCTAGCACCCACCCCAGGCAGCTCACAGCTGTCTGTAACTTTCAAGAGGACCTGACACCTTTGTCCTCCAGGCACAGAACATAATAATATAAACCATAAAAGTAGTAAGGCCAAGGTTATTTTTGGGAAAGTCAACGCATATTAGAGGGATGCACTGGATGACAATTAGATGTTGGGGCTTCCAGGGAAGAGTGAATGAGCAAATGGAATTTCCACTAAGGGGTTAGTTACCTAGACATTGGTATGCCTGCCCTCGGTGCTACATATCAGGTACATAGAAACCAGTATCAATTAGGTAAAACAAATATTTTAGCTTTCTGCAGTGCTTTCCACTTAAATACTAGATTTGATTGGCATTGCTTATTTGGAGCTGCCTCTGACCCTCTGACCTCTTCAGTCCCCTCAATGCCTGCCATATCATTTCCAAGAAGGGTTTTTTTCTTTTGAGACTGGGGCTCACTATGTAGAGCTGGCTGCCCTCTAAATCACAGAGATCTGCATGCCTCTATGTCCCCCACCCCCCAACCCCAGCACTGGGATTAAAGACATGTACCACCAAGAACATACTTCTTATTATATATATTCTTGCATATTTCTGGTTACAAAATTGTTCTTTCTACTAAGAAATGTCTTCTGACGTCTAAACAGGCAATCACATTCTGCCCAAGTTCTGAGTTTTATCATATATATATATATATATATATAATATATATATATATATATATCCATTCCCCAGGAAGGTTCCCAGAAGGATCTCATGGATGGATAGTTGCCAGTCTCCATCCAAACCATCTACCAGATATTGTCCTTTGAATTATCTGTAGTCATGTGATTGCTCACATATATTTTGTGGCTTTTAGAGAAATGTCACTAATATTAAAAAATCTCATCAGAGAAACATCACCCTTCACAATAGCCACAAACAACATAAAATATCTTGGGGTAATGCTAACCAAAAATGTGAAAGACCTGTATAGTAAGAACTTTGAGTCTTTAAAGAAAGAAATTAAGGAAGACAGCTGAAAATGGAAAGATCTCCCATGCTCTTGGATAGGTAGGATCAACATAGTAAAAATGGCAATCTGGCCAAAAGCAATCTACAGATTCAATGTGATCCCCATCAAAATCCCAACACAGTTCTTCACAGACCTTCAAAGAAAGATACTCAACTTTATATGGAAAAATAAAAAACCCACGATAGCCAAAACAACCCTGTACAATAAAGGAACTTCAGGAGGCATCACCATCCCTGACTTCAAGCTCTATTATAGAGCCATAGTTCTGAAAAGAGCTTGGTATTGGCACAAAAATAGACAGATAGACCAATGGAATCAAATTGAAAACCTGGATATTAACCCACCTACGAACACCTGATTTTTAACAAAGAAGCTAAATTTACACGATGGAAAAAAGAAAGTATACTCAACAAATGGTGCTGGCATAACTGGATTCGGACATGTAGAAGATTGCAGATAGATCCATATCTATTACTACTCACAAAACTTAAGTCCAAATGGATCAAAGACCTCAACATAAATCCAGCCACACTGAACCTCTTAGAAGAGAAAGTGGGAGGTACCCTTGAATGAATTGGTACAGGAGACCGCTTCTTGAACATAACACCAGTGGCACAGTCATTGAGATCAACAATTAATAAATGAGACCTCCTGAAACTGGGACGCTTCTGTAAGGCAAAGGACATAGTCAGTAAGACAAAAGAACAGCCCACAGAATGGGAAAAGATCTTCACCAATCCCATATCTGACAGAGGGCTGATATCCAAAATATACAATGAACTCAAGAAGCTAGCCACCAAAAACACCAAACAATGAAATTAAAAAGTGGAGTGCAGAACTAAACAGAGAATTCTCCTCAGAGGAATCTAAAATGGCTGAAAGACACTTAAGAAAGTGCTCAAAATCCTTAGCCATCAGGGAAATACAACTCAAAACAACTCTGAGATACCATCTTACTCCTATCAGAATGGCTAAAATCAAAAACACCAATGACAGTCTATGATGAGAGGATGTGGAGAAAAAGGAACATTCATCCTTTGCTGGTGGGAGTGTAAACTTGTAAGACCACTTTGGAAATTAGTATGGCAGTTTCTCAGGAAAATGGGAATCAGTCTACCTCAGGATCCAGCAATTTCTCTTGGGCATATACCCAAATAATGCACGTTCATACAACAAGGACATATGTTCAATTATGTTCATAGCTGCATTGTTTGTAATAGCCAGAACCTGGAAGCCACCTAGATGCCCCTCAACTGGAGAGGATAGAGAAAATATGGTACATTTACACAATGGAGTAGTATTCAGTGGAAAAAATACAATGGAATCTTGAAATTTGCAGGCAAATGGATGGAACTAGAAGAAACCATCCTGAGTGAGGTAACCCAGTCACAAAAAGACAAACATGATATGTACTCACTCATATATGAATTGTAGACATAGAGCAAAGGATTACCAGCCTATAGTCACATCACCAAAGGAATTAGGAAACAAGGGGGACTCCAAGAATGCATGGACCCCAGAGAAGGGGAAGGGGAAAAGATCTCCCGAGCTAATCGGGAGCATGAGGGTAAGGGAGAGGGAGCTGGGAGAATGAGAGGGGTTGAAGAGGAGGGGAGAGGAGGAAATGGGGGACCAGGTAGTTTGAGTCAGGGGAAGAAGAGAGGAGAGCAGGATGAGAGATACAATAACAGAGGGAGCCATTATAGTTTCGAGGAGAGATCTGGCACTAGGGAGATTTCCAGAGATCTACAAGGTAACACTAACTGACAATCTAAGCAATAGTGGAGAGGCTACACTAAATGCCCTTCCCCTATAATGAGACTGATGACTACCTTATATGCCATCCTAGAGCCTTCATCCAGTGGCTGATGGAAGCAGAGGCAGACACCCATAGCTATACACTGAACTTAACTCTGGAACTCAGTTGCAGAGAGGGAGGAGTGAAGAGCAAAGAGGTCAAGACTGGGCTGGTGAAACCCAGAGAAACAGCTGACCTGAACAAGAGGGAGCACACTGACCCCAAACTGATGTTTGGGGAGGCCAGCACAGGACTGATCCAGACCCCTGGATGTGGATGTCAATGAGGAGTCCTCGGCACTCTATGGGCCTCTGGTAATAGATCAGTATTTATTCCTGGCGTAAGAAAGGACTTTGGGAACCCATTCCAAGTGGAGAGATGCTCTCTCAGCCTGGATACATGGGGTAGGGCCTAGGCCCTGTCTAGGATGATATGACAGACTGTGGGAAACCCCCAGGGATGGCCGTACCATCCCTGGGGAGCAGCGGGGGAATGGGGTAGGTGGCTGGTGGGAGTGGGAAAGGGAGAAGGGATTGACATGTGAAGCAGGCTTGTTTCTAATGTGAACTAATAAAAAATAATTTATTGGGAAAAAAAAAAGATGTCACAGAACTCTGAGAACAAAATAAGGTAAAGGAACATGGCTTCCACAGTATTGTTTATTATAAACCCATTAGTTCTCAAGTTCGAAAACCCTTTTCCCGTAGCAACATTGGCTCATTCAGGCAGTACAGACTGCCCCCTCCTGCCCATGCCCTGTGCCCCAACCCTGGTGCACACCTAGTCTTCTGATCACTGATACTCAGAAAATATAAAGTATTTGCTGAAGGATCTTCAGAGTGTGAATGTTTTGGAAAGCTATAAAATAAAATTATTTCGATCTGGAAGTCTTTCTTATTCTGATTAATACACCTATACCATGAATAAACAACAATAACAACAACAACAAAAAAAATTAAAACTACCGGATTGGGTTCAATTTAGTCAAATTATTCCGTCCAAAACTCCAGGTGAAGTCCGTGTTGTTTTCCCTCAAAGCAATTTTTTTCTTTTATAAAGAATAAGAATGCAGGGATGCCCTCTTATTTTTCCTTAAAGCCCCAGGGTTCTCCATGCTTTCCTGAGAGAAAGCCCAGCCTCGATGGAGGATGGGGGGGAGGAGCTGAGCCCCCCGAGAATTACCCTGGTCTTCCTCCAGGTGTCAGTACAGGCCTGCGCATCTTTTCGGCCTCCCCGCCCCCTCCTCCTTGTCCATTGATAAAGTGGAGGGTGATTTGTGATCCGCCTCGCTGTGATTGCGGAGGGAAACAGCCATCTTGGCTTGTCTCAGTAGTAGATTTGTTTTTCTAATTTCTTTATACTTGAAGGTTTACCAGCTGCTTTATTGCCAGAGCGAGGCTTACTTGCGGTCTCTTTTCTTTTTCCTCCCCCTCCCCCGTGCACCCCTCCTTTTTGTTCCTAGAGACAATCAGTGTCTCTGGTCCCAGCTGCCACTGCTGATTTTTCATTACAGTTTAATTTAAAACTGGGATTGGAATGGAAATGTCTTTTTGCCATTTGGGGTTTGCGAGGCCTGTGGTTTTATTGCCAAAGGCACAAATGTTAGTTACTACTGTTTTTCCAGAGTTTGCTGGGGAGGGGTGGAGGTAGAGACGTGGGGGGCCAGAAAGACAGCTGGACCCTGCAAAAGTGGGAGGAGAATTAGAGGGGGAAATCCCTCTCTGAAGGCAACGCTATTCTGAGAATTGTTTTGTCTGATGTTTTCAAGAATCTCATTTGGGTCTGGAGGAGGAGAAGCTAGTGATGTATCTCCCTAAATGTCCTTCCATGTAGGTTAAATATTTGTCAACCCTGCCGGCGAGGCGACTGGATGAAGGGTGTTCGCCAGGTGGGACTGGCACTGCTATGGGGAAGATGGTTTTGTGTTTAAGTAACAGTACATCTGTGACTCCACTTGACTTCAGCTGTCAATGGGAACACCCAGGAAGGGACTGCTCTGCGTACAACCTCAGAGGGAACAGACTGTTTGTAATTTCCATCACTTATCATCTTTCACTAGCTTCTGCATTCTTCCTCCCTTTCAATTCTCCAATTGCAGTCTTGGAGTTTATTTATAAGCTTCTGCCAGCCGTGGAACCCAATCCAGCCACAGAATGTTTCCTATAACTCCTCAGACCACTCTTAGAGATGGGCTGAGGGCTGGGGAGATGGCCCAGTCTATAAAGTGTTTGATGTGAGAGCATGCAGACCTGAGTTCTGTCCTCAGAAAAAGAAAAAAAATAAATAAAATAAAAATAGTACCAAAGAAAGTCCCAGTCCTGGAGCTCAGTGCCTTTTATCCCTGCACCTTAGAGGTAAATGGGAGGATCCTTGGTACTAACTGACCAGGCAGCCTAGCCTAACTGGCAAGCTCCAGACCAATTAGAACATGTCTCAAAGCACAAAATAGAGCCGCTTTCAATCCTAGCATTGGGGAGGCAGAGGCAGGTGGATCTCTGTGGATTTGAAGCCAGCCTGGACTACAGAGTGAGTTTCAGGACAGCCAGGGGTACACAGAAAAACTCTGTCTTGAAAAAAAAAAAAGATAAAAGGTTTCTGTGGAATGGTGTCCTAGGCTGTCCTCTAGGTACACACGCACGCACGCACGCATGGTTACTAATTTAAGGGACTGATTTGATTGGATTAAAATCCTCCTAAAATTGATTATGTTTGTACTACTTGGGTGTAAAATTAAGAGGGAAGGACATTCCTACTTGAAAGTACTTCTGCAGGAGGGGCAGGTGGGGAGAAACCAAAGCTGTTTTAAGCCCAGATTTAAATACTTAGTATTGACATTGAGAACAGTTGTTTCCCAGTTGTAGGAAATCTGCAGGAACCAGAGTGTCTTATCTGTCATGCTAAAAAAACAATTACTGTCTCCCATCCCAGCAAGAACCCTGCTCTTCCTGGATATACCAGTTTGGGATGTCAAACTGAATGCCCCATTATCCCCACAGATCCCGCTGGCTTTAAACACGTTGAACATTTCAACTTCCCTTTGACTGGCCTCAGGCAGCTGTGAGACTGGTGAACCTGCCTGGGGTAGACACATCTCACTGTCATGGAGCAGCTCAAAGGCTCTGGGGACTTGCCCTGGCCATTCGGGTTACGGTTGCCAGCACACATGCTTTGTGTGCTCTTGGATAATCGAGACATTTATTCCAAAAGCGTTCACCTTTTGCCAGGTCACCACTTCTAAATGGCCCTATTGGCTCCTCTGCCACTGCTCTGGCGTTTTCCACTTCCCGAGTTAGAGAGAGGAGAGACACTGTTGGGGTAGTCTTCCAGGGATTCCATAGACATATTTCTAAGACCCTTCTGGTCATCTTCAAAACTCACAAGGACATTTTAGAAGCTGTGATTTCCTCACAGAAGCTGTCCCACTAGCAAAAGTAGAGAGAAATTTTTCGTTTCTATAGGTCAGAGGGGAAAAACAGTAACAAGGCAAGGCAAGCATTTTAATTTTACCCCTCCATCCTGTCCCAGCTGCCTTGCCTCTGCTCCAACAGCAACCAATGGGACAAACAACAACAACACTTCTCTCACACATGTCCACAGCCATCATTGAGGAAAGCCTGTGTGTTGCTAAGCTGTTTAGTGTGACTTTGGGTTATGGGTGAGGAAACTCACTCCCTGGTGAAGTGAATGGATATTTAAAGAAAAGAGTTATTTGGGGATGCACACCATTTTCCTGGGTGGAGAAAATTGCTTTAGTCAATCAAATCTTTTCTTTGGAATAACTTTTAATTCCAAGCAATAGATTCCAAGGGCTGATGGATTTGTACCATGAAGAAGGAGGCTACATCTTTAAATACTTTCCCTAGGGTACCACATGGTTGTGGTCAGCTCCCGACAAAGCAAACATTGCAGTCAGAATTTTCTCAATATTTACCAGGGCAAATTCAGGAGAACTGTGGGCTGGTTATTCACTGTCTGCTGTGACAGGAAAATGGGTGTTTGATCTTCTTCTGGGCTACAAGATTCTCTTCAGAAATCTCTTGGAAGTTCTCGTAAACTTACATTAGTGGCCACATATGGGATCCATTAACTGCTCATTTCTGCTTGTTCTTAGCAAATTTTTGTCTGGTGACTGAGTCTGAACTTTGGTGGCGGGGGAGGGGGGCGTTGTTTGGCTTTACACCACAGAGAATCCTGTTGACTGGTTTAAATTTTTGAGAAAATATTTAGCAACAAGCAAGCAGGCTGTGGTTGGGGTGAGACAATCAACTGTGATTAAAAATTGGTGGACCATTTGCTCCTCCAGGAAGCAGGGGGACAACTTTCTTCTTCTGGATTCAAGGGATTCCAGAAATTGCCAGCCAGCCTTCTGGGGAGACTTCTTTTTCCTTCTTTATTAATAAGTAGGAGCTTTCTGTCTATCTCTTCCCATGTTTTGTAGTAGGAATTTGGGAGAGCTGATTTGCCTGAATCTCTAATTTTTGTTTCCTTTAGGATGGCAAAACAGCAATACTCTCTTTGGAAAGACATGCTAATAACCCCAAGTCAAGAGGTGTTAAATAACTACATTGTGGCAATATTTGGAACCAAAGTTACTCGTGTATGACAGAAACACAAACAAAACAGATTTGAAGGCTGTTAACTCAAAGGAGGAAGACAGGCTGGGAGATTTAGATGAAAATTAGCATTTCCTTTTGTGCTTTAGAGTAATTAATAAACTAAACACAACAGTCAGTTCTTTCCCCCACAGCCAGCATCAGGGGACTTCAAACATTGCTTTTGAAGTGCCCCCCAGCAGGGAGGACCCCACAGTTTAGGCTACTTTATAGTGCTAATACTCAGTCTGAAAGAAAAAAAAAAAACAGATGCCACAAAATTACACAGATTGTGTCTCTAAGCATATGAAACCCTAAAACTTCAGGGGGCCAAAGGAGGTCCCAGCCTTTTTGATTGAGAGAGAGAAAGGGAGAGGGGGGAGAGAGAGAGAGCCCTAAAGTATTAAATTGAAACAGGCACTTCATTTCTTTCCTTCATTTCTCTCTTCACCTCAGGAGACCTAAGTTAAATTCCACTTAGGTCACAGCTAGACGTGGGTTTGATGGTCTCAAGCCACCTTTTAACTGTACATTCATCCCATAAATAGAAGATGAATAAAGATGTCAAACTTCATCCATATGATATTCTGACACACATGGCTCTTGCTCTCTCTCTGTGTGTGAAAGAAAGTGCAGAGGAAGGTGGACCACAATGGGTTCTGCAGAGCAAGGAACTGCAACACACCCCAGGCTGTCCATGCTCATAAACAGAGTGGCTCATGAGCCGGTAGCCCGCAGAGAGTCAGCTGTCAATGTTTGCAAAAAAGCAGCAACTGGGCTGCTGCAGCTCAGGGCAGACTACTTTTCTACAGCCACCACTGTCAGATTCCAAGGGAAAATGGCTGTTTTCCGGGACAGGCAGAGACAGACCTGTGCTTAAAGGAAGGTGTCAGAAAACGAGGTTCCGTTCTTGTGCTAAACAAAAGCTCCAAGAGTACTGATTTGGGGATTATGCTATTAAAATGGATTCATTTATCTTTGTCCCAACTAGGCAAAGAACCAAATATAACAACTGGAAAGCAAAGAACACCCTGCCAAATATTGATATTTCCTTCCCTAGAATACTCATGGCTATTTTTAGTTTGTTAATGTAAAATGCCAGCGAGATGAAAAGTGAAGTGATCCGTTTCTAGAAGAAAAACCAGTCGAATCTTCATTAATAATTCCCGTAGAACGCTCCATGGGCCTTTATCTGACAGCCCGACAAGCTGAACTAAACAACAGAGACTGTAGGAATGTAAAAGACATAATCTCAACACCAAACCTTCTGAAGATTTGGCTGTCATTTTACATTAAAGGCAAGGAATAAAAAGCTCCACTGAAACACAAAGGGCTTGCGGCACGATGAGCACAATAAAACTGAATGGGGAAGAAAAGGCTCTCATCAGAGTCAGCAAATGGTACTACCCAAGAGTGTTGAGCAGTAAAGCTTTCTTCTCATGGCTTGTTGGGATTTTTGACATGGAAAGATACTGTGAAGGTATGATGCAACCCAACTGAATGCTTCCTATGTCAGCTGCAAATCTTCAGAATGGGGAAGGACTTGCCGTGGAACAAAAATGTCAGACTAGCCAGTGTATAAAATTAATTGAAAGGTCTGTGCTCTGCTTCTGTTGCTTCTGTTTCTATAGCAATTTTCCCTCCTTAGTGTCTTTTCCTATTATAGTGTCTCAGTGGATTTTTTTTTTTTTTTTTTTTTTTTGGCAAAGCCAGGAGACAGTCAGGATAAATATGATCACATTATTTTACAAATGAGGAAGCCACTGGTCAGAAATACTGAGGGGCATTTGATTAGTGACAAGGTACACTTCTTCTTGTAGCTATGATCTGAGTGGGTTTCAGAAATAAAAACCAGAGCAAGAAGCAGAATTTGGACAGCATAATGTTCGTCCAAAGCTACAGCACTGACTTCCAGCAAAAAGATGAAGTTAGTAAGAACAGAGCAAGGGACAGAGAGAACACAGTCATGTTGCTGTTCTTCTTAGTGTCTTCTTGGCTGTTAATTTCAGAAAAAACATAAACAAAACAGGAGAGAAGCAGTCTGTTACTGTACTGTAGTTGCCTTTCCCAAAATAATCTTATAATTAATAATTTACTAACAAGACTAGCACCACCTTTACCTTCTGTCTGAATGTTTCTTAAGCCCTTTATATTGCTTAATTCATTTTGATCCACGTGGAAAGTTTTAATATTTCACCATTTTATCAATAAGGAACTTATGATTTTATCTCAGTTCTCAACTTGGGACAAAACCCAAGTGTCCACATATCTATTTGGGCCAGCCATTGCAGAAGACCCCTTGACATCTGCGCCAACACACGGTGGAGAGAGAGGAGGGGGTGCTGTATTGTGTGTGTGGTGGGGGGAGGTGGGCTTTGCAAGGCATCTCTCTCTCCTCTTTCTCTCACTTTATCAATATTTCCTGAGCACACCCTGTCATGTGCCTCCTTTGTTGGTAATTCTCCAGTGCTCTCAGAGCAAAGGTTGGCCTGCAGCTTTCTCCCCTTCCTGCTGCCTGTCAGGAGAGGAAATCACAGCCTTCAGAGAGACCTGACATGGGGGAACTGGATAGCACCAGGGGGTCAAGGGTAAGAATGCAGGAGCAGTGAGAAAGCCCAGATAGTGTCCAGGCGGGGCCTGGCAGGAAAGGCTCCTCGGCGTGTGCTTCTCCTGTTTGCTGTTTCAGGTTCCTGCAGGAAAGAAAACCGCAGCAGATTTTGCTATGATTGTGGTGTGCACACAGCCATCCAAACTGCTAGGGAACAATCCAGAGTTTCAGGGAATGTATAATCCTAAACCATGAGGTTGCCCATCTCCTGTCTACAAACAGACATGTAACTAAACTGATTTTCATTGGTTAAATAACGGTTTTATGCATAATTCATTACCAGTCCCGTTTGATCTAACAACCTGGAGGGCAAATGTGCCCGTGTGTTGTAGAGATGGCATATGGTGATGATGCTTCCTGAGAAGGGCACCTTATGAAATCTTCTTGGCAGATTCCTTTCGGTGCATCTCATTGGAGAGTGGGCCACCAGGCTTGACCCCGCTGAGGATGGGCTAGGAGGCATCTGTTTCTTCTCCATCTGTCGTGGCTACTTTTGCTCTACTATGGTCTTGGCCTGCAATGGGAATGCACCTTCCCTCCACCCCCAAAGATCACTGTGTTCTGCTGTCAGCCTCGCCTCGGCCAGTTTTGCTTGAGGTTCATTCAGGTCTCCTGAGTTATGAAAGGATGTCTGGCCACAGGCAGCTAAATGACAGACCAGGAGGTCATGGGTTAAAGGGGTGGGCATTGATTGTTTTGCTGGTGATGTTTCTAATTCCCATTAACTTTCATTAAGAGTTATATGTGCAGCTTGAGTTATAAGGAGGAGGCTCACTTACTAACTAAGACTGTCCTACTGGCAGCGAGTACTGCCATTTGTCAGTGAAGCTCCATGTTCTCGGAGCATGCAGTTACAAAGATCACAGCCTTTTAAACCAAGAATAGGGATTAGAGATCCTTTAGGCAACTCTCCTACTTTACAGAAGAGGAACCAGGTCCTGTGAGGCTAATCACTTATTCCAGGAAGGTCATTTAGTTAGTGACAGGGAGGGTATAACGGATAGTTTCTTGCTACAACTGCCCCTCCTAACACCCCAGGAGCTAGAATGTGTGCCAAGTCCATGCTGCCTCAGACGTGTGTGGAATTTGAGGCACATTTAGTGGCCAGAAGCTATGGGAAGGCTATCTGTTAAAAATGCAAATTGCTATCTACTAAATAAAATGAGTGTGTGTTTTCGGAAGTTAGTTCAGCTGGAGCTAATAGGCAATAGTGTTAATTAGTCTAAGGGCATAGGTCCAATTTCCACAAGGGCCAATTAGCTTTGCACAATGGGGAAAAAGGCTGTTTCCTAGACTTGGACCATACCTCCAACTCAGCCTGCCCCTGAGGACACCAGGTGAAAGAGAGATGACACAGCACAAACCCCTTCCCTTGCTGGAAAAACAGCTCCAGAGGCATTTCTCAGTGGAATCAGCTCAGGGTGGTTGGTTGTCCGGGGCAGATGTTTTGCAACAATTTCAAGTCTGATGGAAAGACAGGGAAAGCTTTGTTGTGGCACACTTACAACTATTTTCTCCACTTCAACAGAGAGTTTTGCTCCAGGGATCCAGATTAGGACCTAAGACCTAGAGTGGTAAAATTCTGTCTTTGTCCAAGATCAGGCAGTAAGAGAGCACTGTTTCTGTTAAGACCTACATCTCAGGCTTTGGGAATTTCTACTAAACTAGACAACACAGCTTCCTGTAAGCAGGAAGGTCTAGTTTTTACTGACCAGGAAGAAATAAAAGTGCTCTGAGATGCAGCCATGTGCTGCCTGTAGCCCAGCTGAAAGCTGTCCTCATCTTTATGAAAAAGAGGTGTAGTCACCATGCTACAGTAGTTCTCTTTAGCAACATATAAGCAGGCACAGACGAGAGACCTCTAACAGGTCTGCTCTCAAAAGGCCACAACCTGCCCCAGCAGTCAAAGCCGAGACAAGTTGATGAGGGAAAAGGAAAGCATGGCCACAGGTTAGAGAAGAACCCTGAAGACACACAAACCATCTTGTATCGCATCATATACCCTCACCTGTATCACCTTCTTTGGTCAACAATTGTGTATCAGGCCAAGGTCACTGGGCATTTGTGACCTGCTCATGGTGATGTGTCTTCATAGAGGTATCTAAGAAGTTGTCAACAGCAGGCAAAAAGCAGCTAAAAAGAGGCAGGAGCAGCAATAGCCATTAAGTAAAGCAAGGAACTAAGTGGTAGTGTAAGCCTCCCAAAAATTGGGCAGCCAAGACACTTCTTCAGAGCACCATCTCCCAACAGAAGAGAAACATCAGAAGATTGTACTGCAGTAAAAACAAACAAACAAACAAACAAACACTGGGCCTGCCTATGTAGCTCTGGTTAGTCTGTAACTTGCTGTATAGGTCAGGCTGGCTTTGATCTCAAGGTCTTCCTGCTTCTTCCTCTCAAGTCCTGGAATTAAAGGCATATGTCCCACAATGTTGCCTTTTTAGTGACTAGAATGAACTAACTACTGTTCACAATATTTTAATACATTACTGCTTCATTTAGCCAACACTTATATTGAATTCTTCTTAAAGAATTCATGGCTATAATGCAGTGAAGACATTTTCTTTTCTTTCTTTCTTCCCTTCCTTCTTTCTTTCTTCTTTTAACTTTTAGTGAAAATATTTTATTAAATGCTTCTTCCTCTGATTTGTTCATGATGGAACAGAAAGCAAGAAGATAAGCAGGAATATCATGTAGCATGCCCAGCAAGACAATTGCACCCAGCATCCCACATTTATCTGAATGGAAATGTCCATATAGTCTAGCAGTTTTTCCTCATTGGGAACATGCTGTAGGCAATGGGGTGGAAAATATAACTGAGTATATACTGACAGTCTGTTGTGCAACCCAAGCTGAAGTGATAATGGAAAGGAGGAAGCTTTTGGAAGAGTCTGCTGAGTGTATTCGCCATCCCCAGCCTTTCTTCCATATCTCAATATCTGCACACTGAACCCTCTCAGTGAGGAAGGCTATTCCATTTTTGCCATTTCCAATTCAATAGAGTTACCTCCTAAAATAGGTGACATGTGTTTCTGTTATAGCTCCGAACCACTGGTTCTGGTTTTGTCCTCAAGAGCCAAAAGCACACATTCAAACCTTATAGCCTATTATGTATTAACATCTAGTCATCTTTAGCTGATGAATTTATTCATTAATTTATTCCATTCACATTTTATGCTGTGTTATATATAATGTTGAATACATATACATCTTCATGGAAAGGGTCTTGAGGACATTAGTGTCCATTTCTCTTCTTCAATCTAAAGTCCCTCTGCTCTTTCCACTTGACATAAAATCTAGAAGGCTTCACAGATGGTTCTCTTTCTGCAGATGCTGCAATAAATCACTTGTACTAATGGCAACTATTAAGACTCTGGTTTGTGTTAGGCTCTGGGTTAGAACCTATAGTGTTCTCAGTTATCTACAATCAATAAGATAGGCATTGTCAGTCCTGTGTTAGCTGTAAAGAACTGTGGCACAGAGAGACAAAGGTATTTATTTTGGCTTGAATAGCTAATGCATGGGAAGTAAAAATCCAAAGTTTCAGTGTGATCCTTTTGAGCAGCAGCTCCTGGATGGGAAGACAGTGCTTAATATTTGCTGTGTTATCATCAGTTCCCACAGGACACAGTGGTCACCATTCCTTTGGCTATTCCACTATATTATGTATAACACAGTAAAGTCATTGTTAGTTCATATGAGTTGTTTTCTGTCATAGCGTTTTTGAAGGGATTTTAAAAATCATTCACTTTTGAAAAAAAATTATGATCAACTCACTTAATTTATGATTGGTGATTTCCTTGGCACAAGCATTGTGCACCGCCAGGAATTCTTATAAAACTCAAATACCTAACATACAAATTATTTTCAAATGTAATGAAATTTTATGAATGCCAAACACAACAAATAATGTAGTTGACATCTTGTTACGTTTTGTAGATGTTTAATTAAACATTTATTAATTTCAGTTTATCAGTTTTATATTTTGTAAATAGAAAATCTTTTGAAGCCTTAAAGCATTTTTATTGGCTTTTGGAAACAACACAGGCTATAAATACTGCATTGTTAATGACTAATGATGGATCTTTCATAGTCTCTGACTGTGACAGAAAAGCCATTATGGGTATGTATGGCTTAAAATGACAGTAGCTTTTTTAAAAAAGGTATACTGTTGATTTTCCTTTTCTAATCCCCTGTGGCTCTGGTTGCACTGCCTGCCCATTTTCTGCAAGTTGGAAACCAGATAAAAAGGGTTGAACAAAAGCATGTGTCCCTTCAGTTTCTCTTGATTACTCTCACTAATATTACTCTTGGTGGGCACCTCAACTGTGGTGGCGTGCTTCTCCCCAGGTATAATTGAAGAAGATGGCTCCTTCTGAAATTGGATAAAGTCACATCAGAGCAGCTGGTCTTGTGAGTGGCCAGTGGCAGAGGCTGAATAGTACACCCAGATAGTATTGACACTTCTGTTTGGATCTTGCCCTAAAGGGAAAGCCGTCCTTCCTCTATTCTCTATCCCCCTTGGAGAAGTCCATTTGCTAGCCAACTGGTCTACCTTACTTCTTAGTAATTCAGGTATAGGAAAGGTTTGGGAATACAACATTGTGTATTGATTTGTATCTTTCTTTACCTTCTATTCCTTTTGGGTACTTTAGCTCTTGTCTCTTGCTTTTCCTGCTAGAGAACCCAGTTAAGAGACAGCCAAACACTAAGTTGCCATTCATGGATTTTGTGCTGAGTAGCTTTTCTTGACTGCATTTTATACTATATCCTGGCTATCTTTGCTGCTACCAACTTTTACCTTCACTTTCTCATTGAGTTTCATCCCCAGCTAATCCTTGGCTTCACTTTTTATAAGACATATCTAGAAAATATTAAATCTCCTATTGACTAAATGTCAAAGGCAGCTAAGCTAGATTTCTCTTCTTTTGCCTATATACAATTAGATTTTTGCACGCAAATGCAAGATCATTTTATTTATCCCAGTTAAATCTGATGATTTTAGTCAGCTCATTATTGCTCTTATCTGTCAAAAACATTTAGAATTCTGGTACAGTCATTTTCCATATTCTTCATATCCTTGAACCATTTATAAATTGGATGAACCTTTTACTTTTTCCTTTATTCAGTGATGTTTATACAGGCCATGATGGATAAAGGAACCAAACGCAATCTGTGGAGTCCTTCTAGGCTCTAATTATCATCAATTTAGCCCTATTTGTCTCTTTTCATCCTAATTCTATTGTTCATTGTCTTCAGGTCAAATAACTCCATTCTGTTTTGTATATGAACCGCCGGTGAGTACTTAGTGGACAAACATCAGTGCTAAATGCTAAATGTCCTTTCTTGGAACACATGAGACGTTGCAGAATTTCCAGTGGCTAGGCATCCTCCTCTTTAAGGGAATGTAGGCCTGGATTTGGGGGCAGTCATCCAGTTAGAGTTGGGAGCTGCTTGCTTCTTCCCCCTGAAGTGCTGGTTCTGCACACAGAGAGGAGATTCAGCTCTTAAGATGCCACCAAGAAACTAGACAAACTAGTGGAAGAATCACTTTCTCCCCCTGAAAATTGAGTTTATAAAGAAGGTGTGGATTTAGAAACAAAAATAGCCTCCTCCTTAAGCACCGACTGGTGTCGATGGAAGTTCTTTGCCAATTCACAAAGTCCTATCATGGTTGCAAATTACCCTGTCACAATAATTGTTTCCTGTTAACTTTTAAGGCAAGAGGGAGAGGCTTATTGATGGCAAGAAGAGCATCTGGCATTTCTGGTTTAGTATATGGAATTTCAGTAAATGTCAAACACACATTTCTTAGAAGGAGAAAGAAAAAAATCAATGGGAAAAGAAAACTAAAAGAGAGCAAAAGCACTGAGAGCCAATCCCACCTGTGTGTTCTCAGAAGCATGCGAGAGTTCCCTCAAAGCCGGTAATTTTACAAACAAGCTTTCATTGTGGTACAAGACAGATACCACTTCTCAGAAACCCGTGCAACTGCCACAGGGAGAGGTGAAACAGCACACAACAGAAATCTCCGAAAATAAACTAAAAGCCACAGAGTCAATCACCTGGCTAATGTAGTAGCTACTTTGTTGCAATTCACAGAGAACAACACAAGCCAGATTAGATGTTGCTACAGGACCGAATCACAAGCTATCTTTGTGAAAAAGCCAGACTATCACTAACAGGCGAATCGATCCCCAAGAAAGCCATTGATTATGTCCCCTGGACTGGGAAGGAATAGTTCATTGAATTCTGATTTAGAGAACCCACGACTCTCAGACATGTCTCCGTCCCTTTTGACTCTTATTTCAGTGGTTTCATACTCATAAAATATTGCCAGCCAGTTCTAATCCTTGTTAGAAGTAGGCATCCATAACTAGATAAGCAAACATATTTAACACACATACATGAGGAGAATATTTGAGTGATACTCTGTTCATTGGAAGTGTGTGCTCCCTGGACTGTTGTCTGGTCCATAACAGAATTGAGCTAGAGAGGCTCAATTGGACTTGGGGGAGGTGGAAAGGTCACACATCTGGTCTCAGCAGCTGCCTGGTAGCTTCCTGGCAATGGCCTCATGGGTGGCAACTCAGCTGCAGATTCCACCATAGGGAACTGGAGAGAAAGAAAACAGGAAAAATTACACTGTTTGCAACTCAAATAAATCCCTGAGGATTTATGACTTAATCTTTGTGCAGTGTCACTGAAAGACACACAATCCAGTTAACTGAAAGTAATTTAAAAAGCAATTTTAATCTTGACTCCCTCTCTCAAGGAACATTAAAGGGGATCCAATTCATAATCTACAGCCATACATGGAAAAAAATCCCCTTTCTTCTCCCTTTCAATTCTTTTATACACACAGTATCCCACACCCAGGGTTTCAGTAGCTTATCTTTTCATCCCCTCCCCTCAACCCTCCAGCCGCCCCCCCCCCCAACTCTCAGAAACAACACCTGCATAGCCTGTCTTCCCTGGGGCCACCTAGACACATATGTGTGTGACATTCTGAGGATGTCAGAGACCCTACAGCTCCCCACTGGAGGAAGCTAAGAGATCCCATTAGTGAATAAATAGTTCATTGACTCCCCCTCATTGAGTTCTTTTGTGACATTTCCAGATACAAATATAGGGCATCTACTTAAACTTGACTTTCTGATAAACAATGAATAATCTTTCAACATAAACATGTCCCACATATTATTACACATACACATACTTTTTGTTTGAGACAGGGTCTTAGTATACAGACTAAGCTAGCCTCAAATTTGCAATCCTTCTGCTTCAGCTGCTTACATATTGTGTATTTTTATCTATTTATTTTAAATCTGGTATCCATATACTATTGGAGGATTTGATTCCCTGAAAGTTTCTGTATAGTTATCACAAATAAGATAAGAGACTATATGCTTCCAGGACTATCTGGAAGGAAAGTAAATTCCTAATGAGTAAGGAGAAAGCTGTTTTGTGATGGCAAAGTGTATCTGAGTCACGTGCTCAGTTACAACCATAAGAAAATGTCTGACCAATATTATTTTACATGCATAAATTACCTTTTACACATTTTCTACTCAGAAGTTTAGGATCTGCCTAGCATAGTACTTGATATGTCACTGTGACATAAAATAGGTCTTTTAAATGTAATTAAAAGATCCCCATGCTCTCAAAAAATAGAGTGTATCACACACACACACACACACACACACACACACACACACACACACTATACATTGCCTAAGCCTGTTTGATTTCATATCAGTTATGAGGAGCTAGTGTAGGTCAGTGATTCAGATACTCTATGTTGATTTTCGTTAGAGGAACACGGGTGATTCCAACTCAGTAGTAAGCAAAAAACTTGGGAATGAGACAAATCGCTGGATCTGTTTGCGCTATTGTGCAAGCTTTGCCACTTGAGCTATGCTTATGAGTGTGGGGTGGCATAGGTGGACTGGGTTCTTGGTCACTCACCAGGCTAGGGTAGTATGAGACTGTGTGACTGAGGCTGGGCATAAGGATGATACAGGCAAGCAAGGTTGCAGCTATTCACCAGACAAGGCTGATACACAGATCTGTGACCCCAACTAGGCTTGTAGGTTGGATATGGTGCAGGCTGGCTAGCATATCAGAACTCACTACACTAGAGGTTGCAAATGGTGAATGTTTGGTAGGGCCATTGGAACTCACCAGATTTGGTGGCACACAGAGTGTGTGACCTAGGCTAGATCTGGATGGTAGAGACAAGGAAGAATCCAATGAACTCCCCACGCTGGACTGTAGCACTGGGTGTGCAACCTGGCTAGGACTACAAGTTGGATATGACACAGGGAAACTAGGATCAGGTAAATTCCCTGAGTGGACATCCCAAAATGCATACAGACAGTATTAGGTATTAGCCTGTTAAATTTCTTGAGATTGTGGATTAATTTGTCCTAGTAGAAAATCATGCACACAATACTATGCAGAAGAAGAGTCTCCTTTGGAAGAGCCACCTTGAAGATGTTGTATTATTTAGAAGCTGCTGCTCCAGGCCTGTTGGAGTCCTCAGGAGTTCTCTCAGCACCCATATTGGAGCCTATGTAGGAATCACTCCCGTGCGATGGTCTCCTTTTGCTTTGTCCTTAGACTCTATTATTCAGCTGGATCTCCTGCAATGCCCACCCTGCTTGGTGCTTAATGACTTCTGGCTGGCTCCAAAGGTCATCTGTGTTCTCCAAGGAGGAAGATTCACAACCATTGGGAATACGGTGACATCTCAATTAACAAATCCTTGGGGAGTGAAGCTCTTTTATAATAAAGTGCTCATATTAAAAGTGAGATTAACTCCTTATAAATCATAGAAAGCTGAATGGCTCGAGTGCACTAACTGGACAGCAATGCCTTCTGTAAATGCTCCTGTGCCCTTGTCCTGTTAAAGTACAACCCTGATCCCATACCATACTGAAATCCCCTGGCTCACTCCCCCTCACCCTGGGCCCATAGAGTCTGCTCCTTCTGCCCCCACTTCAACTGACTTCATTCAAGTTGTAGGAACCTTTTCCACTCATTAAAACTGAAAGTAGTTTGCACTCTCTGATTCATGACCTGCTTATATCTTCTAGGAACACATTTATTTATTCATTTATTCAAACAAGTTTAGAGAAGGTCCCAGTCAATGTACTGCTTTAACCAGCTCTTTGAATTATGGTTGGGGTTAAAACAGCTCTCCATTGATATTGGAACACCAAGAATTATTAGGTATATGCTGTGTTGGTATTTTAGCCAATGAGAATGTATGGGAAATCACTTGCCTCCTGAGTGATCAGCCTGATTTGGGAGGGAGGAGAGAGAGGGTCAAAGTGTCATCTCTTATGGCCCCAGGGCTTCTGCTGAGAAAGAAGAGCCTGGGCCCTGCTGAGTTTGCTGGAAGCCTGGAGTTGCCTGGAGGAGTCTTTGCAATTATGGTCTCTGCAGATTCCAGCTTCTATGCTGTAGCATCAAGGAGAGTAAACACCCCAGCATGGCAGAGGGGGAAATGAAAACAACATGTGTGTTTTAGTAAATGTGCCTTCCATTAGTAAAGTGGACACAGTAACATCTGGATCCTCGAGTCCAGTTGTTTCCCTCTTAATTTATAACCTGACACCACTAAAACTAACTGTATGATCCTTTAGCTTCAGCACAATATTCTTAAACATAATTTTTCATATTTCTCAATTAATTTTTGACAGTTAGAAATATTCAACTTAAAATTGCCTGCATGTTTCCCCCGAAAAGGGACACTTCTAGCTAATACATTTCTGAGAACAGCTAGCATTTAGAGATTCTGGAAATTGACGTGTGGGGTTTAGGCAGATGATTAAACATAGCTTATTTTCTATATTTAGGGAGAAGTGGAGGTGTTGCTGCCTCTTCATCTCTCTCTTTAGGCAAAAAAGCAAGGATAAGCAAATAATGACACATTGTGATGCTGAAGGTAACAATGGCAGGCAGCTTAGCTGTCTGCAGTGTGGATGGTGTGTCCTCAGCCTTTTTGTATGCAGATAAAGAGGTGGATTTTTACAGTGAATTTCTTCCAGATCTAAGTCCTTCTTGTACATCACATTGACTCTCAGATGTGCACTCACTCTTAGGGGTGAGAAAGGTGACTTCAAAATTAGGATTTCAGAGATGGTGCAAAATTGGTTTTGGACTCCTAAACATTATTCCTATCATTTTAATGCGATCTATTTCTATATTTATATTCATTAAAATATTGAAATATGTGAAAATTTATTGAATATCAAAAAATGAACCATGCTGAAACTAGAACACTGAACAAAGGTCAATAAACAACTTTTCTTTCTTTTATTTTTTTAAGGATTTTATTTATTTATCATGTATACAACATTCTGCTTCCATGTATATCTGCACATCAGAAGAGGGCACCAGATCTCATTACAGATGGTTATGAGCCACCATGTGGTTGCTGGGATTTGAACTCAGGACCTCTGGAAGAGCAGTCAGTGCTCTTAACCTCTGAGCCATCTCTCCAGCCTGTGATACTTTCTTTTTCTTAATGGCAAAGAAGGAATGATAGAGCTTAAACACTTGGTCACATCCATCAGATTTCCTCACAGTTATAATTTTCATTCAGTCTCAATCTGCATGCTAATCAGTGTCTTCTGAAGACCTAATACATAATCTTTCTAACTTCTCCAAACCCTAGCTTTCTCTTTCTCCTCTCTTTGTGACATTAGGAGGGGGTGGAAGGTTGAACCTAAGGCCTCTCGCATGCTAGGCAAGCTCTCTACCACTGATCTAGTGCCAGCTTCTTTAAGGTTCTTCAATAAACTAGAACTTACTGTGCAGCCTAGGCAAGACTTGAACTTGTTATCAGCCCAGTTCAATCTCCTCAGTTCCTACTACTGTAGGCTTGTGACAATCATTCATTCTTAATGTTTGCAGTAGCTTAGGAGAGAAGTGGGTGAGGAAAATACTCTAAATCCTTTTCTTTTTCTTTCTTCCTTTTGAATCTCTTCTATAGAATTATTACATTTTTTTGGCCTCAAAGAATTTGCACCCTGTTATACAAAGAATGTCAAACTATTTCTTTTGTGATTTTTGTACCTAGTAAACAGAAAATTATTTCAGAAATTTTCAGCATGCAGAAAACTTCTCATCAAAATTTAAGAACTCGTGTGTGATGTTCTCTGTGAGATGATGGCCACCATGAAGGTGACTTTAAAAAGAGGTTTTATAGACTAACAACTGATTAGGATTCTTCATAGACCTTTAAAGAAAAAAAAATTGATGATCAAAAGAGATTCAGGGTTACAACATGGGATTTTTATATACTATGTTTGCTAAATGAGGGCCAGTAAAGTAGAACTGTAGTTAAGAGCAGAAGCAACTGGACCGTTGTGGTAGTTTAAATGTAATTGGCCCCCATAATCTCATAGGAAGTGGCACTGTTAGGAGGTGTGGCTTTGCTATAGTGGGTATGGCCTTGGTGGAGGAAGTGTGTCACTGTGGGGGCGGGCTTTGATGTTTCCTATGCTCAGGACACTGCCAAGTGTGTCAGTAGACTTCCTGTTGCCTGCAAGACTCTCAGCTACTATTCCAATACCATGTCTGCCTGCACACAGCCATGCTCCCCACCATGATGATAATGGATGGAACCTCTGAACTGTAACGAAGCCACTCCAATTAAATGTTTTCTTTATAAGAGTTGCCTCAGTCACGGTGTCTCTTCACAGCAATAGAAACCCTAACTAAGAGAACCACGAAGGTAGCATAGTAAAAAGGATCGTTGTGAGGAACTTGAATAACATTAAATGAACTTACTGGAAGAGTTAAGGAGACAGTATGAAGGGCAGAAAAAAATGAACAGGAGTTTTTATGTTCTGAGGGATAACCAGAACACTTTGGATACTGGAAAAGAAAGGAATTAGTGCAGCTACATATGTTCTATACAACTATATATGGTTGTATATCCCTTAGGAAGGTGCTTTTTCATGTTGGCCCATCACCTCTCCAGAACAGGTGTCATGTAACTAACCTGGGGGAGTTGAAAGTGAAAAGGATATGGCTCTGCTTGTGTAGTTTTCTGGGAGGGAGTTAGAAATCTACTGCAGGTGGATTTGGGAAATGTTCATGTTGAGTGCTGTTTCCCACCTCTCTCAAACCCAGAATGTCTGGAAGGAAGGCTGGCTTCTGGTTCTTGCTTTGGTACTCAGTTAGTGCCTGACCGGCCAGTTTGCTTAAATCCTATAGAGTCTCGGTCTCCTGGTAACATTGGAAATATTTTCCAAATTATGACCATAGTACTTGCCTGCATGAGTAGGTATGTCTGGGTGGCTGATGAGCACCCAGTGAGTTTCCACTGACTTGTTCATGTATACACTTTAACCAGCTTTGACCTGTTTATACACTGTGCATCTAGATACAAGTTAAAAGTCTTTCTGTTGTGATATTTGGAAACTACCATTAAGCAGAGTCCCTAAAACATTTTCCTGCTATAAATTCCACTTGAATCTTTCCCACAAACACTTACTTTTGTAGTGCTAAGGTGTAAACCCAGGGCCTTGCATATGCTAGGCCAGCACTCTATCGCAGAGCTGTATTGTATGCCAGCCCACGAGAGGTTTTTGTTTTTGAGACAAGATCTCACTACATAGCTCAGGTTGGCTTTCTCCTACTGATCTTCCTGTGTCCAACTCCTGAATCAGCCCCCTCCATGCCCACATTTCTTAGATGCTGTTGTTGTTAATCATTGTTTTGTCTTTGGAAATAGAGTCTCATGCCAGGATGTTCTTGAATTCCTTATCCTCCTGCCTCTGCCTCCCAAGTACTATGAATATATATATATATATATATATATATATATATATGTGTGTGTGTGTGTGTGTGTGTGTGTGTGTGTGTCACCACACCCATCCCCAATGGCAATTTGTACCAAAACTCTGGTATGTGGTGAAGAATTAACAAGCATTCATTGCTAAAGAAATGAGTAACAACCAAACAAGTTGGTGCCATCCACCCATCCGCATTCATCGCTCATGGAGCTGAAGCTGGTCATTGAGGCTGGAGCTAAGGGGTGCTACTCAGGTTTGAGATGTCTACCAGCTGAGGATGCAGCCATTTGAACTCCACTGCAGATGTGCTAGCTGGGTCAATCAGCTTTCCTCTGTGTCTCTCACATTCTTCCAGCCAGCTAGCCTGGTTATATAATAATGACAGCCGCTGAAGGAAGCAACGGAGCACAAAAGCCTGGCCAAATCTCTATACACGTCAAGGTTGTTATTGTTCTATTGGATAAATTAAGCTGTAAGACTCTGCCCAGTGTCAGTATGGGAAAGCACACTTCCAAGGATGTATGTTTCAGAGAGGCTATTCACACATGGATTCTCACTACAAAGAAATCCTAAGTCTCTAAGTCTTATTTCTATAAAAGTTGCTAGCAGATTGGGATAAAGAATTTAGTTTTGCCAGAGCTAAGCCAGCCAGGAATTCAACCACAGACTGCTTTTTTTTTTTTTTGTATTTTGGTTTTTTTTCTCTGTGTAGCTTTGGAGCCTATCCTCCTTGCACTGGCTCTGGAGACCAGGCTGGCCTCGAACTCACAGAAATCTGCCTGCCTCTGCCTCATGAGTGCTGGGATTAAAGGTGTGTGCCACCAACGCTTGCCCAGACTGCTTTCTTAATATATAAAAAGATACTAGCAGATCTCTAAGTAGGGGAATGTGTGGATGTGTGGGTATAAAAGATGACCTAAAACTATCCTTCTAAGCCTTCAAGGTTTTCACACTTAGGCTAGGGGGCCACAGCTTTCATACATTTAATATCGCAGGATGAAAGTTTTCTTGGAAGTCTAGAGAGAGTGAGAGCCACCTGACAGTTGGGCAGCAGTGTAGATCCTTCCTGAGTGTGGATGCCAGGTGAGAGTGTGTGAGATGGTAAAACCTGTCCTAGTGTAAAACTGAAACCCGTACAACCCAAGCCGGCTAATCTGAATCATCTTTATTAATCTACAGAGGTGGTGAATAGAAGCAACTGGGGAAATTGCCTATCTGAGTGGTAACTTTGATTATGAGTACCTTTGCCTTCCAGATGACTGTGGGATCTTAAAATGAAAGTGTGTCAAAACACTCTGAAAGCAAATGTTTTCTTCTTTTTTCTACAGTGCTGGGGGCCATGCTTAGGGCCATGTCTATATTAGGCAGGTGCTCTTCCACTGAACCATGTCCCCATCTCAACAACAAACCTGTTGAATGGAATTAGGAAACACAGCAGACATTTTAGTTCTCTGTGAATCCTTCCTCACCTTGGAGGTGAGAGCCAGGAACTTCCTGCTCAGTGGTGCCTTCATGATTACCTGAAATGCAGCCCAGTGTAAGTAGTGGGTAACACTGTGTGGTGTTCCCAAGATTTAATAAGAAACCAAAACAACAACAGAAACAACAACAAACCCAAACAAACTGACTGGATGCCTTCCTTCAATGAATAACTTACCAGATCAATTTGGGCTCACTGTCCAAAAGTGGGTCAAAATCAATATTGCAAAGACTGACGAGTATTGGAGTACATTGGGTACTGCATACATGGAAACAGTAATTTCTCTAGATGGGTGTCTGTCAAGATGTCTTCCCAAGAAATGCCATTTGGGGTGTCACATTCAATTTCAGAGATGTCAGTTAACATTCTGTAAAACATTCCTGGGATAACCCCTCTCAATAAGAAAAGCATGTCCCAGCCACTGTGACGAGTATGACCTTGTCATGGATGTACACCAAGGCAGCCACTCAACAACAGCATCCATTTCTGCTTCTATTTAGAGTCTCTGAGTGACAACTATGGTCAGATGAAGGTGGAAAAGGAACAAAAACATGAACATGGTGATTTCCAATACATTTTTCCTTGTCTTGGGGCGAAAAATTACACCATTATGTCATTTTCGTGATGTGCTCATCAACAGGAGTGAAAACCTCATTTGTCATCTTTTGGTGTGATAGAAAATCGGAGTTTAGGGAATTCAGTGGGGCTGTCAGCATTCTTTGCTGTCAAGAAAAACAGCTGAAGGAAAGCAGCAAGAACACTGGGGGCTGATGAGAGCTGCTGGGCTGTGACACCCACCCTGACTATAGCCGTCCATGGCGTGCTCTTCCATTTCTTAGCATCCCAATCCAATTTGCTGCCCTTGTTAATCAGGCTCTTCTGCAGGCAGGATATAAATATGCCACTTACATCTGCAAATACAATAATGAAAACTGATATTTGTAATTGTATCTATATGGTCTCACAGACTCAAAGCAAAATGGATTTCCAGCCTAATATGGCTAAATGAGTTCTCCAACATGTGAGGCTCATTTATGGTGGAAGAGCAGCACGGTTTCTCACACCCTCACATGAGGGGACATCTCTGTCACTGCACATGATTCAAGTATTTTTTGTGCATGCCTGAAATTGCCTTCCCTTAGTTAGAGCCCATCATTAATGATGGAAAAGCACATGCCCTGTTCCTCCCATTTGCTATACTCCAGAGAATGGCTATTGTGTCATTTCAAAGAGAAGGTTTCTGAGTTACTTCTAGCCATTCACTTTCACAGTCACAAGCCAGGTATCTTCTCCTGGGCAGTGTACACAAAGTTTTCTCTTATTGTAAAGGGTTCAAGATCTTATTCTATCACTTAACTAACAAGTGATGAGAACTTTGGCAGTCCCTAGTTCAGTGACAGGTCACAATCCAGAAACATCAGTCCATCCAGCATTAAAAGTCATTGGGACACAATTAAATCTTTGCTGTGGACTGGCTTGAGAATGTAGATGGGAGAAGCATTCTTGAAGACCATCACAACTCATTTGCCATCCATCCCTCTCTCCCCACCTTCTGTTAGCGTTTCTATCTTTAGGCTGCTTTTTCCACTGGACATTCCTTTGAGCTCTTCGTCTACCCCAGTCCACATAGACTTACTAGTCTCTTCTATTTTGAATTCAGTTCTGTATTTTGGATTTGCATGAATTTATATATCTCTCTCACCACACTGTGCAGCAAGAAGAGCCTGGGATGCCCAGGGAAGAAAGGAACCCTTCTCTTTGGGTTGAGCAGAAAGTGGGGAAGAAACACAAAAATATAAACAATAATTTCTTGGGTTTTTTCCTTTTCCTCCTCCTTCTCTCTCTTCTTCTTCTTTTTAGACAGGATCTCATGCATTCCACGCTGGCTTTATACATAATATGCATCCAAGGATGACCTTAAACTTCTTACTATCCTGCCTCCACTTTCCTAATCTGTCATGCTTGTTTCTGCTGTACTAGGGATCAAACCCAGGGCTTCATGCATGCTAGACAAGCACTCTACTGACTGAGATATGTTCTCACCACTCATTAGTTTCATTCCTGGAAACTTCTATTACACTCCACAGCCTCAGCTTCCTCATCTTGTAGAGTGGGCTTAATGGCATTAAGTGACAGTTGGGGAAGGGTTCCTCTTTTGTCATGGTAATCCTTTAGACTGTGAATGAAGGTGATTCACTGCAGACCTTGCTTAGGATTATTTCTGATTCAGCCATTGTCTTTGACAAATACTTGTTATGGGATATTTGTACACTGTCTGAAAATGTATTGCTGTGATTGGTGTAATAAAAGCTGAATGGCCAATAGTTAGAAAGAGGTTAAGTGAGACTTCTGGTGACGGAGAGGATTCTGGGAAGAAGGAGGGTGAAATCACCAGCCAGACAGAGATGAAATAGGAGGTGCAAGATGAAAGAGGGGTAATAGCAAAAATGGGCTAGTTTAAGTTATAAGAGCTAGTTGAGACAAGCGTAAGCTGAAGACTGAGCTTTCATAATTATTAAGAAGTCTCCATGTCATGCTACACCTACTCTGTCTCTATTGCATGTCCTTATCATTTTTTCTGCTATTTATTGCAGTGTCCATAAAAATTCCTGAAATATATACAGTGCTCAATAATTGTTGGAGCATGCTGCACCACTGGGTTATGATACAGAGTGGGAGAAAGCATTCTTGAAGACCATGCTGCTCATTTCTCATTCATCTCTCTCTCCCCCAACTCCTGTCTGCATTTCTATCTTTAGGTTGCTTCCTAGACATGTTTGTCACATCGGGGGATCTTTAGGTCATGTTTAAACCCCTGGAAATGATAGGGTATAAACAATGAGGTAATGGCTTGAAATGGCAGTGCTTCCCATTGGTTGAGATTTGGTAGCATTCTTTTGAGAGGAAAAGGCTTCATTTGAGTTTCTTTCCCAGCAAATAGACAATACTTAACGTTTCTAGCTGTGGGGTACAGTCATGAAACTTGGCAAAGATCTTCCTGGCAGCCTATGAAATATAAATGCTTCGAGCATAATTCCCTTTGGAAGGGGTTTCTGCCAGGTGTAGTTATGGTTTCCTTTTTCATGAAGTTGATCTTCCACAGTGTTTTTATGCCTGTAGTTTTCCATCCTTCTGTTGAAATGCTAGTTTCCAGGTCAACAAAAGATTCCTATTCCTGAGTGTTGTTTGGAGAAAGCACAGACACTCTGAAGTTTGTGCTCAAATCTATCATATGATTGTTTTTCTCTATATATATGAGAACGATTGCAGATTTCACTACCACTTCAATATGTCACTAGTCCAGGTTGGGATTTCCTCCCGTGTAACATGGTAAACAGGACAGACTTTTGACTTAGTCAGAATTTGCTCTGGACTCTTGACTTCCTCACTGTTCAAACAGCTACTTCTCATATTGTTATTGTTCTCTTTTCAAAACAAACAAGAAAGAAAGAGTGTGAGTCCTTGGAACACAACAATGTTACATTTGGGGGATGCAGCTGTAACCATGGGGAAACATTTCTAACCCTCTGAATCATTTTTGCCTCTTTTGTTAGAAAGTACAAGTTTGCCAGCAGACAGAAGCCATTAAGAGGGAACTGGAGACAACTGTGCCTCGCTGGCCTGAGCCCCGGAAGATGAGGTGGGAAAGATAACCCCTGGAAAGTTGAAGGCCAATTGGCAGATGACTTCTAGGAATATAAATGAGAATTTGTCCTCATGGCCTTCTCTTCCAGCTAACTCACTCACCCCATCACATAGAAGAAAAAAATAATGTGCAGACATCTGATTGCCATGATAATCTCCTTTTATCCAGAAAAGTGATCCCATGTAAAGAAAACACTGCTTAATGGATGTTTTTCTGGTTACTTAAGTGACGGTGTTTAGGACCTAAGTGAGGGGACACAGAAGGACAGTCGTCTAGCTCCAGCATCTAGACTCACTGATTCACTGTGACATACCTCTCTGTGTGCTCTGAGTGCACAGATGTACACGCTTCCATCTACTTAACATTAGCGCTAATTTGATTAAGATTTTCCCTTAATATAAACAAACAAGGAAACGGCTTGAAATCACATTGCCGCCCCTCCTTCTCCCTCTTTCTAACTGCACTAAAAAAAATAATTTCACAGACTGAATGCAAAGTGAGCTTTGAAGGCATGTCTTCAGAGGACCAGGTAATTTTGGAGATCCTCACAGGCAGAATTTTTGAATGCTGTGAAACAAAGGAAAAAACAAAACAAAAACACAGAACAGACGGCAGCAAAGGGGAGAGAAAATGGTTGGCTAGTCAGCTGTGTGGTGGAGGCGAGTGGAAGTGGGAACAGAGCGAGTGAGCCTATCACATCTAAGCCTCGTTCAAAAGAAAGTGGTCTCTGCTAGATGGGCAGGATGCCAGGAATCAATAATAAAGGAGCCGCGTATCCATAGCAAGGTACTCTAGAAATGCTTTTCCCAATTAGCCATGAGTGTTTATGCATCAAGGCATACCACAATGCTTTGGTTAACTGAATTGCACAGACAGCTGTAAGCCGCAATTGAGAAGCATCAGCGCAAATGTTGTGACACTTAGTCCCGAAACTGTTCACACTCTACATTTGTACTCAGTGATCCCTCTGTCCTGGAGCAGGCCAGATGGGCAGACTGCCTTGGACTGCCAGTTTATTCCTTTTCTATTCCTTAAACATGGCATGAAGGCCATTTTCAGATGTAGCTCCCTTTCCTGATAAACTTGTAGAAGGAAAGTGGAAGTCGGTAGAAAAACATCCCTTCAGGAAGGTTGATGGATGCTTTCTTTAAGCCTGTAAGGAGCCTTGAGAGGATGGCCAACTTAAATGCATTTTCTTTTCAGTTAACTCAGAAACAAAAGAGAGAAAAGGAGCCAGTACTAGAAGTCCCCACTCCTCCCAGATTGCAGAAAAAGATTGGTTAGATGTACCACAAATAGCTTGATTGGCTTGGAGTACAGAAGACCACCTGACAAGAGCCCTTGGTAGCCCTATTTTGGGGCTGTCTCTCAGCAGCTTTTTAAGTTATTGATTTACAATGAGTTTCAAGCTTCAATTATATATATATATATATATATATATATATATAATCTAGCTTGATAATATATAAAGTAATATATATATATAATCTAGCTTGATTATATATATATATATAATATATATATATATATATAGTAACTTTTCAGTGGAATGGAGCCACAAATGATGACTTAGAGGTCTCTTTATTCTCCAAAGTTTTGTGGTATTGTGTGAGAACTTAGTGATAATTAAATCAATTTTCAATGGAGTCCCCAGAAGTCAACTTTATACAGAATCCTTGAGGAGAGACTCTTAGACTAATAAGGAATCAAAAACTTGTCTGAGAGGATACTGCAAAGGAGAAAAATGGAATTTCAGGTCAATGAAGAATTTGTGGCAGAATTACCACTTCTAACGGGTTGAAATCAAGCTTATCAAAAAGAGAATCTTATTTATAACGGGAAGAGTGGTGCAGCCAAAATCAGGCTTTGAAAATAGCTGTCTGATGGCACTATTTGACTCTTGAAAAAAGGGCTGTCATTAAAAAGAAATTTATTCCACTCCTACTTTTCATTTCCAGAGGCAAAAAAGAAGCTCCAATTCTGGTACATAAAGTTCACAGCACATAAAGAATTATAGATACAATAACTTGAGCATTCCATTTACAACATGAAAGCAAGGCTAAATCATCTCCCCATTGCCTTCGATAGTGTTTAAGCTAATTAATTAAAGTGGGAAACTCCTTGGAGTCTCAGATCATCTTTATGTTCCCTACCACTAAAGACCAGCCCTACCGAGGACCCCAGTGTCTGACTGAACCAAGCTTTCTCAGAAGCATAGAAGCATGGTTGAGTGTATTTTATGCACTTAACTTATGTAGCCATGATCAATGCAGAATTCAAGAGCTACAGGATTAGTAAGTGAGGCATCTAGTGTGCCTTTGTACCTGGACAGCCTAGCCAAGAATGAGGTCGGGAAGAACCAGAGCTACTTGATGAGATCACCAGGCTGACCACTTTCTCATGAAGCATCAGGGGGACTGTGATGGGCAAGACACAGCTGATAGATGAGAGCGCATGCAGCCATCCCTAAGAGCATGTGGCCATCCCTAAGAATATTGCAGCCATCCCTAGCACCATAAGCTCTGAGAAGAATTGAAAGTCTGGTGAACAATGTAGGGCTGTAGAGTTGACTTGGGATTTTGAAAATCAGGGAAGGGTCTCAGAGTATTAAGGTGAGGACTTTGGATGCTCTCTCTATATGCAGAGTTAGCAAATTAGGGTGCTGTGACTGGCTCAGCACACTTCCCTGCGTTAATAACCCACTGAGATTATAAGTGCAACACAGTTACTCTCAAAGTATGTGTGGTTAAGGTGATGAACTCTGTACACATTGGGGTACAAGCTGCTTGAAGACTCTGAGCAGCACTGGTTTTGTGAGCATGAGACCCGTACGAAGGGCCACTGTTCTGAAAGTCCCCACCCTAGGTTTAATGATCTGGTGTTGACATCTTGAAATTTTTAATAACTTTGTAAAAGGGCCCCACATTTTCACAGTTGTATTGAGCCTAGGAATCACATAGTCAGCCCTGGATACATAACTGCAAATCAGAGTGGCACTTAACTTCATTTCTGTCAAGAAGTTGATGGTAACACTTCACTACAGGGAGAACTGAGACCTGCTGGATTTAAATAAAGACAGAGTAGCCGTGGAAAGCTGGTGTGCGGTTTTATGAGACATGGTCAAGCCCTTTACACAGAATGGGACAAAACAGATAAAGCTGCCCATGGTGATCATTGGGATCTATTGATTTGAAGGTCAAGTCAAGTGCCTTGCTAATTAATTGGATAAATGTTCTTCTTTCCTTCCCTTTGGATCTAGATGTTATTCTTACAAGAAAAATCAAAGTGCATCCTTGGGAAGTGTGCTACTCAGCTTTTTGTTACTGTAACAAACACCCTAGACAATTAATCCATAAAGAGAAAAGGTTTTTTAGGGCCTTGGCCTATCTAGCTTCCAGTCCAAGGTACTGTTGCTTTCGGGCCGGCAGTGAGGCAGTACAGCATGATAGAGTGAAAGGTGGAGCCACTCTCATGACTGCCAGGAAGCAAAAGAGAACAAGGAAGAGGGAGAGGCTCTGTGATTCCCTTCCAGGACACACCACCACTAACTAAGAGAACTCTTTCTATTCCCCTCATCTGAAAGGTTTGGCCACCTCCCTGTCAGACCACTGGGGCACCAAGCCTTTTAATTCATGTGGCTTCACGAGACATTTAGTATCTAAGCTACGGTTATGATGCTTCATGACTGCAGTCCTAGAATCCAGGAGGCTTTGCAAGAAGGATTGTTGTGAGTCTGAGGTGAGCCTGGGCTACAGAGTGTGGACTTATTTCAAGCAAGCCACCAAGCAAACAAACTAGAAAGCGCTTTACAAGATGAAATAACCAAGGGACTTCTAAAGCAATACAACTAGATAATAAGGGAAATGTCAGGACATAGTTTGGTATAGGATTTGTGATTAGAGGTTTATGATGTCGTTCATGGAGTAGGACCTAGTGGTTGAAAAATTTAAAAGGTGACTCCTCAATGATATTCCAGGGCAAGTCTATTCCTAATGTTGTCACCACTGTTTGATCCCATGTTGTCCATTCTTTCCCAAACCACCCTTGCTATTCCTTAGACAGTCTACCCAATAGGTACCATGTGCCCTATAGCTTTACAGGCTGAGCAGACCTGCAGTGAGTGGGGAGGGCCTCATGCTAATGGGCTTCTCTGTGCTCATCTCATTTGACCTCCAGAAGACTGAGAGTGTCCATCCACTCTGGAAATTGCTGTAAGAGCCAAGACACCATGAAGGCCTTGGATGAACTGCCAGCAGCTCCAGGAAACAAGGGTAAATTCCAAAGGGACTTATACCAGACACAGGGAAAGCAAATCTCTGGGAGTGCCCTGTGTTAGCAGAGATTCCTGTGGACTGTGGTGGTTAGACATAGAATGGTCCCTTAGCTTCATATGTTTGAAACTTTGTCCTCAGTTTCACAGGGTGAGTCGACGGCCTTCATGTTGGGGAGCATGGCAGCAGGCACACAGGCATGGCGATGGAGCAGGAGACAGGAGAGAGAGAGAGAGAGAGAGAGAGAGAGAGAGAGAGAGAGAGAGAGAGAGAACTGGGAACAGACAGTCTAAGTCTTTTGAAACCTCAAGGCCTGCCCCAGTGACACACTTCCTTCAAGAAGGCCACACTTCCTTCCTGGTCATTCCCAGTTTCACTAGCTGGGGACCAAGTCTTCAAACATATGAGCCTATGGGGTCATTTTCATTAAAACCAACACAATTATCGAGCCACTTCTCCAACCCCCACATCACAACAATAATTTATCTAATAAGACTAAAATTTCTCAACATCTTTCTTAGTTTTAAGTTTTTATAATTTAATTTTATTGCAATTTTTTAGAATTATATTTCATTTAAATCAATTCTATTTATACCTCCAATTCTATTTGACCTCCAGAAGACTGAGAATGTCCATCCACTCTGGAAATTGCTGTTAAGAGCCAAGACACCATGAAGGCCTTGGATGAACTGCCAGCAGCTCCAGGAAACAAGGGTAAATTCCAAAGGGGACTTACACCAGACACAGATACCTTTACTGTATCTGAAATACCAAATGCTGTATATATATATATATATATATATATATATATATAATATAATATAGTTGCATACTAGACACAATAACTTTAGCTATCAGTCATGTTGTAATGATTTGGTGACTTAGCCAAACAGGTTTTTGCATGTTCTGTTACTGGTTAACATTTGTGGGGGCTGATTTGACAAGTGATGAAATTGCTTAGGAAAAATCAAATCAAGTTTTTGTCTTTCACTTGACACATCTGTTTATATTTGTAACAAAGGTTTCTGTTTTTTTTCTTTTGGCTGTGGATTTGCCCATCACTGTCACTCTGAGGTCATTGCTTTGTGTTCTGTCACTGGGATTCCCTTGCAGACTGGCTCCTGGTCAGATGTAGTTAATAAGGAGAACCCCAGACCAGTGGTCTCAGTCTTTCTAATGCTGCAGCCCTTTAATACAGTTCTTCAGGTACTGACCCCAACCATAAAATCATTTCATTACTATTTCATAATTATAATTTTGCTAGTTATGAATCATAATGTAAATATCTGATATACATGATATCTGATATGTAATATGCAACTCCTGTGAAAAGGTGGTCCAACCCCAAGGGGTTGTGACCCACAGGTTGAGAACAACTGTCCCAGACAGCGTGAGAGAGGACAGGAAGATAAAGCTTGATATGGTCTTCTCTGGTCAGTTCCTCCCTCCTTCTCCTTATTTTGGTCATAGCTAGGTCTCTCAGTGAACACAGAGTGTGACCACTAGGCTTCCCGCCCACAAGGCTACTTCTCTCAGTGGGCTCTGGTTGCTCACCTGCATCTTTGTTGAAGTAACTCCTCTCCATGGTTGCCAGCCTTCAGGCCTTCACTGGTTTCACTCATTTCCTTCATCTTGCCCACTCCCTGAAATGGAACTTTCTGAAAGTCTTTCCCTGTGAGCCATCCTAGGCCTTGGCTGATGTCCTAGGACACCATAGTGAGTGCAAGCATCCCCCAGCCCCTGTGGCAGCATACCTGCAGCAGCATAGTGCTGAGATTGCAAGTGTGCCATCAGGCCTGGCTCTCTGTTCACATACTGCCGAGGCTGTCTTAGAGTCCTTTTCCACCTTCAAATCTCCCTCACATCCCACCACTGTTGAAATACTCCCCATTCTTCAAGATGTCTTTGAGAAATGCCCTGCTAGAGCCAATTACCTCACACCAGGCTGAGGAATGGTATGAGAGGGTCCGTGTGATGCCGGGCCAGGCCTGGAAGAGTGATGTCACCATTTGGAGCTTTCAAAAGGCCATACCCCTTGGGAATAGACTTCTATCTGGAACAACCTTTGTACTCTCCTCCAAAAGGGCATTTGAAGGTGGGAAAGGAAACAGGAGGGACCAAGGTTTGCCACTTGCCAGGCTCTCTGCATGGACTTTGGTCTCCCCCCTTGCATTTGTCACAGTTCACGCTGACCTTCATCTCTATCCTTTCAGGGAACCTTCTGGGGAAATTTATGACATGCATCAGGGTTTAGCTCACTGTCCTTGCTAATTGTTCAAACATTTTTTTTTCCTGCAAAACTTTTAATGATTAGTTTGAGGAATAAGAGATGATCATATTTGTTCCAAGGACAGAGGAGGTTAACACTCGTATGAAAAAGATGAGCTAAAATGTGGGAGGGTTCTAGACCATCAAGCCTGCTTCATCCTTCAGTCTGTGTATCTTTAACTCATCAAAACAAAGATGTGTAGGGAATTACTGAGTACCTTGAACAGTGCTACATCTGTGTGGTGAGGAGTGAATGCTGCAAACAACACGCTTAAGCCTCTAATAAAGATGGAGGCCATGACTGTGGCCATGACAATGCATCAGGGGAAAGCATTTCATCCAATCAAAAAGCCTGGCTTTTGCTCTGAGCCCAGTCTCCCAGCAGCCATCTGGTTTGGAGCAATGCCATCTAGTTCTTTTCTGTATTTTGATTGCAACTGAGGTGATGGAGTGATACCCTTTGTAACATTCCCGGGACAACCGAGAGATCATGCAGGTGCCAGCACTGTGCCCAGGAAAAAAGCACAAGGCATAGATGAAGTTCCAACATCAGGATATTTACAGCTCAACTATCAGCTTTCAGGGGAGGCTGGCTAGGAGGTGCTCTGCCTCAGGAAGAGCTTGTATACTCCTAGGAGGCAGGTGTGCTGATCTCATTCCAGGAGCTAATTGTGTGTGCTCTGAGAACCTTGATGTTTTCCAGCTCCAGTTTGGTGGTGGGAGGTGGGGGCGGCATTACTATGGAATTTGTGTTCCTGCCCATGCATATTCCGTTTTGTTCCCAGTGCTGTTCCTCCCTGGCTTTGCTTCAACGTGAGTGATTACTCACTAATCTGTTTCCTTTCTCCTTACTTTTGACTCCAGGATGACTTGTGGATGCACACTTGGGCTTGCAACATTTGGGTGGAAAGCCACCCAAGGTTCACCATGAGGGATCTTTCAAACATATCTTCTTGTCCAAAAGTTTGGGTCAGGTCATTTTTATATTGCAGCTGTGTGTGCATGTGAGCGCACATGCACTGTGTGTGTGTGTGTGTGTGCGTGCGTGCGTGCGTGCGTGCGTGCGTGCATGCGTGCGTGCGTGCGTGTGTGTGTGTGTGTGTGCTTGTATGTGTGTTAGGTATATTTAGTGGAAACAAGGCTCATGGGCCAGAAATCCATTTGAGTTTGTTTGGATGAGTAAGAAATGTTGGGAATTCAGATTGCTCAAGATTATAAATATTACAGAGGTTATTCAAAATCTCATTTACTTTTAGTCTGACTGCCTCTTTACATATTTAAATTCCATTTGTAGTTACCGACCCTGATACTCTTAAAGAAAATAACAACAAACAAGCTATAGCTAAGGGAAATGTAAATTGGCTTGTTTGCTTCCTTACACTTTTGGACAATGGAAACACAAGTAATTGTTATTCCAAGAGTCTCATTGAATACACAAAATGTTTGTCTCTTTTAGGAGTTGCTTGAAAGGTTAACCACTTTCTAAAGAGTTCTTTGTGTCTAGAAACCAATTTTAGACACTTTTTGCCTAGCTGCAAAGTTCTTACAAACTTGCTAAAGTTTCCTACACCAATACATCTATATACTGAAAATGGAGGAATTACTTGCTTTGGGAAAATTTGTTGTTCCTTGACATTAATGAAGTCTTCGTATTATCAAGGTTCTAGAAGCAGACTGTTTTATGTAGGCATTTGTGCTCCGGGGTCCAAGGATTGGGATTTTGTCATGGAATATACTCCAGTCTATACTCTCCAGCCTGCCATGGGCTGGAGTCTGCTCACACATCACAGTGATGACGGCAGCAGCAATCTGTGCTCAAGATGTGGGATCCTCCCACAAAATTCCCTGGCCCCAAGGCCCTTCTTTTCTGGGTAATATTTTCCAGCAGCTTGTTTTATGCACCCACATGTAAGTATCCATTCTCATGCAAATTCCACATACTCATTGTTCATTTTTCACTATAAATTACTGTGGACAAGCCAAGATGGTACATTATGACTGCATCATCAAATAAGGCCACCAAAGAGCCATGATATAGTATTCAATGTCTCAACTTAAGTGGGGGCCATAAATGAGCCATATCTAAGCAGATAGATGTCTTCTGTTTTCCTTCAGATGAAAATAAAATGGATGAAAAAAACTTCCCCATGGAATTCAAAACCTAAATTACTGAGAAATGTGGGATTTCCATACACAAAGTGAGAGACTAGGACTCCCTGTTATGTACAGTTATGGAGAGGGGCCTTCACTAGTTAGTAAAGGTTGTGCATTTCCAAGATGGCCACCTTCTTGCTCACCCTCCTGACTTGAGATAAAAGCCTGGTAGCATAAAACAAAGTTCTCCAGGTTTTTGTCTCCCACCAGCAGACCCTTTGTTCAACAAGTTCAAGGCCTTTTCAGCTCATGACATGTTACGCAGCTGTTCTGTTATGTAATTAACCATCCTAGCTTCCTTTAAACTGACCAACCTTAAATTAGGGGAGGAAAGCTCTTCAGAAGCTTTAAAAGCGCCCAGATCTCAGAGAGACTGAATTCTTCAGCTTCCTGAGCCTCACCCCCACCTGCTATCCCCACCCCTTATGCCGTGCTTTGCAGAAGATCTTTTCTCTCTGTATGCTATATGTGTGTGTTTCCTCACCCCTGATAAACATCTTTCTTCAACTGCTGATTCTGTTTGCAGGCCAACTACCTATGTTGCTTCACATATTTGCAGTCTTTTAATTCTTCATCTGGGAGAGTAAGCGAACCTGATCAAGACCCCCTTATACTGTATAAAGAAGATCCCCTGGTTTTTTTTTTTATAAAGGATTTAAACAAATATGAATCATTCCATGTGTGTTTAAAATGGGACTTGATGTGTGGAAAGTTCATTCAAGTATGTGCAAAAAGAAAGTATATTTGTGGTACACTTGAGTCTTGCATTTCAATTTGTCTAGAACTCTTACACTGGATAGTTACCAGTCCTTTGACAAATGCCAACTGTGGTTCATTGTTCCTATTTGGGTTGGCCTTTCTTAAGTACTTCTACTGGAATTCTCTCTTTATCTCACACTCTTTTTTTAACTGAATCACAATATTGGAATTTTCTTTGGCTTTAATGATTTATCAAACAGCTCTTTAAAGATTAAAGATGAGTGTACTTGGGCATATGGTCTGTTTTGTAATGAACTTCATTTGTTCCCATGTGTCATTGCTCAGAGATACAAACAATTGCAGTTGTGGCCCATCTAGACTGTAATTATTTCACAAAGGGTGTTTCAGGGAGGTCAGCTCAGAATTTGAAAGTTATCACAGAAAACCAGCTTGAGCTTGGGGTACAGTGATAACTCATTGACCTGCTAATGGAAAGGCACTGGTGTGGGGATGGAGGAAGTTTTCTTGGCCTGGATGAAGGGCAAGCTGACATGATTAGCAAGTATTCATGGGGCTGGTGCTAGAAGACCCATGTGCCAAGAAGATGCCTTGATGTCAGTTCCTGGCAATGCATGGTCATGATTCCTTGTCCTGTCTGGATTTGAAACAAAATGAAGCAAAATGTAAGTGTGAAAATCAACCAAAGCTTTGATTCCTAGTAACCCAAAGAAGTAGCTGACTAGACATGTGCTCACTCAGGCATAAACCCTTAAACAACAAAGTTATTCAGTTGTCTTTCAGGAAACGCATTCAACATGGATTCAAGGACTGTGGCACCCACTTTTCTAGGATGTATGAGTGCAGAAGCCAGTTTTATCACATGCTGAAAATCCTTTGTGAAGAATACAAGTCCTCCTGGAAGGGAAATTGAGCATCGATGCTTGCATAAAAGAAACTGCAAACCCCATCCCCTTTTCTCTCTCCAACCAACCAGCAACCAACCAACCAACCAACCACCCAACCAACCAACCACCCAACCAACCAACCACCCACCCAACCAACCACCCAACCAACCAACCAACCAACCAGGGATATATTTTCAGATCCAGACATCCTTGCTTTGTCTTCAATTGTGTAAGAGTGGAGAAAGTGAGCTGAACACAGAGTACATGCATTTCTTCTCTCCCTACTTGACTATGGGTGTGACTATCTGCTTCCAGTTCCATCCTGGACTTTCTAGCATTGATGGACTGTAGCTTGGAATTTTAAGCCAGATATACCTTTTTTCCTCTAAAGGTATATTTGTAAGAGTGTTTTTATCACCGCAGCAGAAATGAAGCCACACAATGCAAGAGGTATCTTGATAGAGAGAGTCATTATGGGGTTAAGGAGAAACCAGGAGCTAGAGAAATTCTCAGGAATCCACAAGGATGAATCCATCTAAGACTCCTAGCGATAGTAGTCAGATTAGTGACTACCTTAATTGTCATCATTGAACCTACATCCAGTAACTGATGGAAGCAGATGCAGTGACCCACAGCCAAGCACTGGGCTGAGCTCTTGGAGCTGAAGGGGGGGTGTCAAGAGCATGAGAGAAAGCTGACCCAAGCTAGTGGGAACTCATGGACTATGAAATGACAGCTGGGGAACCTGTGTGGGACTGTACTAAGCCCTTTGAATGTGGGTGGCAAATATATGGCTTGATCTGTTGGGTAGGGTCCCTTGCAATGGGACCAGGACTTATCCTGGGTACATGAACTGGCTTTTTGGATCCCATTCCCTATGGTGGAATACCTTGCTCAGATTTGATACAGGGGAGGCTGGGCTTGGTCATTCCTCAATTTGGTATGCCAGACTTTGTTGACTCCCCTAGGAAGGCCTCACTCCTCTGTAGAGTTGATAGGGGGTGGGAAGAGGGGCAGTAAGAGGGTGGGAGAAGAGGAGGGAGGGGGAACTGGGGTTGGTATGTAAAATGAAAAATAAAAAGAAGAAGAAAATTAAGCACCTCAAAATTCAAAAAAAAAGATAGAAAGAAATGAAACTATAATAGTCTGGTTAGTCTCTTATACATGCTGATGGCCCCAGTGTTTTGTCCATAAAGATACAAGCAAGGCTGTGAAAACTCAAACCCATTGCTGCTGTTTTTATCTTTACTTATGCCCTATAAGAAATGAATGGAGTGGCCTCCATTTAGAGATCTAGAAAGTGTGTTACATTTTTAAAAAAGATTTTGGAAATAATTTCAAGCAAAGGCATCAAATGTGAGACAAGTATGAAATAGAATAAAACTATAGAACCAGAATAAAACTCCACAGCTTAAAACTATAGAACCAGAATAAAACTCCACAGCTTAAAACTGTGGAAACAGAATAAAACTCCACAGCTTAAAACAGACAGACTCCTGGTGAATTACCTAGTTCCACATAAATTAAAATAAAAAGAATCTTTTTCTTCTTTCTCACTCTCTGCTTCCCTATTTTTTCTTTGTTTGGACTGGGAATGAATTTAGGGTCTCATTCATGCTAGCATGCACTCTACCATGGAGCTATATATTCCAGGCCCCTCTTCGCTTTGTTTTGAGATGGGTTGGCGGTGAGTCTAAACAAATTTCCCAGGCAGGCTTTGAGCTTGTGGTGTTCCATCCTCTGCCTTCTGAGTAGCTAGGATTACAGGCCTGTGTCACTAGACCTGGTGGCTTAGATGGACTGTAACAATAAGTTCTCTAGTTGATTACATGTAAAGTGACATTTTTATAAGAGGCTAAGGTAAGAAAGAATCAGCATAAAATTTATATGTGGCTTCAGTTTGCATTCCTCTTTGAAGTGCTTATTGTTTATGTATGAACTCCCCAGTTTCCTTCTGGATTTCTTGATCATTCAAAACCAGCCTCATGGACAGAAGTTTCTGTCCAGTCCAGTCCTGCCACCCTTCAGTCCCAAATAAATACACAGAGGTTTATATTATAAATTGTTTGGCCAATGGCTCAGGCTTCTTATTGGCTAGCTCTCTCTTAGTTATTAACCCATAGAAATGGGTTAGTCTGTGTATCTCCATATGGTCTTGGCTTACCTGTGATGCCTAGGCCCCTTTCTTCCTCAGCAGCTACATGGCATCTCCCTCTTGACTCACTTCCTGAGTCTTCTTCCCAGCCTTCTCCTAGTCTGGTAGCCCCACCTAATACTTCCTGCCTGGCTACTTCTTGCCTGTCTACATCCTGCCTGACCATTGGCCAAAACAGCTTTACTCATCAACCGATAAAAGAAACATATATTCACAGCATACAGTAGGACATCCCCCACCACAGCTCATTCCCTTTCTTCATTTGTGAGCAATGCTCTTTGGCTGGGCTGATTTGGGTAGGGAATCTCTTCAACCATGAGGAAAACAAGAGGTTCTGGAATCTTGGAGCATGGGTTCTAATTTGACTCCTGCATCTTGGCAATGAGAACCTGGAAGAATAAGTGAACTTTTCTTTACCATAATTCTCTCATTGTGAAGTAGAGGGAATGTCACCTTCTGAATGCTTTGTGGCCTCCTCTCTCTCAGATACTGTACTGAGTCCTGTTGACCCACCCTGGTTCCTCTAAAGCTCTGTCTTCCCACCTCCAGTCCTGAATCTGCTGGATCCGCCATCGTCTCTTGTCCTCCACCCATCCTTCTCCTAAATTTACTCTCGTCTTGAAATCCATTCTGTATTTTGTGAGCAAAGGGAGTTTGCTAACCCACAAACTGGATTGTGTTCCCAATAGTGAACTAAAAGTCCTTCAGTGATTTGCTATTGTCTTAGGACAAGGTTCAACCCCCTTTGTGGGGTTTCGAAGCCTTTTCATCCAGCCCTTCTCTCCTGGCTCACTCACTATCCCAGCTCCCTCTGTGGTCACCACAGTGAACTCTCCTATTCATGAAAGCTGGTAGGCTAGACCTGTGAGAGACTTCACCTATATCTCTTTCGTTTTAGAACTTCCCTTCCTTCTGGTCCTGCCAGAACACTCACTATTCTTGGGTCCCACCTGAACGTCACCTCTGTAGAAGAAGACTCAATTCTCCTTCAACCTCAAAAGCCTGAGGAAGTTTTTCTCCTTTGGAACTTCTGTAGTCACCTGCATTAGCATGAGTTTATAGTATGTCTCTTTACTAGTCCTCAGCTTCAAGAGAGAGAGATCACATTTTTTTTTTCATCCTCAAGGTGCCTCATAGAAGTTGTCCCAAAAATGTAAAAGGATGGCTGGTGTGGTAACTCAGTTGGTAGAGTGCTTGGCTTGCCAATATGAGGACCGGAGTTTGATGCACCAGAACCCACAAACAAGTTCTGGGCTTGGTGACATTCTGTATTTCTAGCACCATGGAGGCAAAGACAGGTGGATTGGTGGGGCTCACTGGCCATCCAGATTAGTCTACTCGGTCAGCATCAGACCAATAAGAGATCCTGCCTCAAAACAAGAGATGAATGGCACCTGAGGAGCAATAGCTGAGGCCTCCATATTGCATAGATACATTCATACCTGTACATATATGAACACACTACCTCAACACTTATGAAAATACATCCATGCACATACATCACACACACTCACACACACACAGGGAAAAATAATACATATGTCAGGCAGTGGGGGCCCATGCATTAATCCCAGCTACTACTTGGGAGGCTGAGGGATGTGAGTTCAAAGTCATCATGGGCAATATGGCATGAGGCTACCCCCAAAATAAAATGAAATGAAAATATAAACTATCGCATATCTCTTGAGGTTGTTATGTGGATAAAAGAAGACACAAATAAGAAGGCAATAGAAATGTCACATTTACTCAATAAATGGCGATTCTTGTTAGTGTTATTGTTGCTATACCTGCTATTACTACTGTTTATGCTGCTATATAATACGGCGCTGGTTTTAGATACGATTCTGTCTTCTGACTAGAGAACCCTACAGGGAAATGTCTCAAGGGTTTTTAACATGTTTAGCTCTATAACTATGATGAGAACCGCAGTTTGGTTAGGTCTTGTGAATAGCATGTGCCTACCCCCACCTCCTTTATTTGTTAGTTCGAGTACCTCTTGCAACCTTTTACAAATAAGTGGCTTGATTCATTCTAACACGCACTTTCACCATTTGGTTCTTTTCCGTGTAACCCCTCGCGTCCCTATTCAACAGAGGCTAGTAATTACCATAGCAACCACAGCATGTGATGCCTTGCGAGCTCTCAGAAACAAAGCACTTGCTTTGAAAAAAAAAATCACACACACGTTAATTTGTTACATGAAATTCTATTTCATGGTATTTATGAAGGGAATCGCGCCTCCAACTAAACCCACTTACCTTCTTCTCTGGACTCGGAGCTCACTGCTGCTCCGCTCTTTCCCCACCCCCACGGCACTCTAATCCATACACACATTGATTCGTTTTAAAAATGAGATTTTTGTGCAACTGGGGGAAAAGATGGGGAGGATTCTGTTTCAGCTGGAAGGTGCAAAGGCCAGCGAGAGGGTGCACAGACCTATATAACAGTTGTTCCCGTCTGAGTGATGACTGTACTACCAAGGGGATTCATTAAAATGGAGCCTATTGCTGTTACAATGAATGAGGCTCTCCATAAATTCTGCTGAGAGCCTGTCAGTGGCTAAGCCCATATGTAATACTTAAATGCCGCGCCTTCATCTGCTGGCTGGTGTCTGGACTGCACCCCATAGGTGCCTCTCACATGTGCATACTTACTCCAGACCAATTACAAACCCAGAGCCTGGAATCCATACACACCAGCCATCAAGCTTTCCCAGACTCTGTCTGTGTGTGTGTGTGTGTGTGTGTGTGTGTGTGTGTGTGTGTGTGTGTGTGTGTGTCTGCCTACCAGGACATTAGGCTTTGGAATGTGGCAAGATTGTTTATGCGGTAGCCGCTTGTAATGGGTCCCAAATGACGGTGGTGGTGGTGGAGGAGTGTTCTCCCTTAGAAAACGGAGCTGAGAACGAATGAAGAGCTCAAGGGGTGGTGAGAGGACCGGTGGGGATGGGCAGAAATACCCACATTAGCTTTTACTAAACATCCTGCATTTATCTACACTTTAAATGACAGAATTTCTGGGTTCTGCCAGCTTCGGCTGCGGAGTAGTAACATAGGCGCTTGTGAGAACTAATACTGAAATGGGAACTTAACGATCCTTTATTGACACTGAAAACTCCACTACTGCTAGTTAGTCTACATGGCCAATGTGTTTAACCCAGGGGCCTCTTTGTTCAGGAGGTCGCGTCCACACAGTCTGCCCGCCCCCTCCAGCCCCCTGGCTGGAAGCAGCCACTAGGGGGCGCTGTTGGCCCAGAGATGGCTCAGCGTTAACCCAGCTTTGGAGGCAAACGCATTAGCTGAGAAGCAGGGAAGTCGGTGACGTGAGGAAATTATTATGCACAGTTCATTTCCTTGTAATTTAACTCTCAGAGTAACAAAAGCATAATGTATAGCCTAGTTTTCTGGTCTGATTTACAACAATTTGAACTAAAAGATGATTTCTGCCTCGCCCCACCCCCTTCTAATCATTTCCGCTGATATCAGCAGCTGAGAATTTTGTATTTCATCATACCACTGCACCTCTTGAAGCCAAAGATCCAAGAAGAGAAAAATGTAAGACGGGGTCCCGCAAACCCAGCCGGGCACACATTTCATTCTGTTTCGTTACTGCCACCGCCCTGGTCTTAGTAACTTTGTGTCTTTGTTATGGCTGTTTGGCTGGTGTTATCCCCCACCACCTTCAAAGGCCCAGGAAGTCCAAACCTGGCAGAGCATTCCTGTCCCCGAAACCGTTTGTGTCGTGCGTTTCAAAATCAGAAGCAAAAAGGAGTTCCCTTGTCGCAGTTGCCCCATCTAACCATCCTCCAAGGGAAAGCCTCTCCTCTCTTTGGCTAGCCTCTCCCAGGAGATTCATAGGTTCGGCCTACTTTCATCTCAGCTTCATCAGACTCTTTAGAGCACGCATTCACTCACATCCAGCAGCTTAGCATTTCTTGTGCATGTCTTGCTCAATGATATTCTCTCTCTCTCTCTCTCTCTCTCTCTCTCTCTCTCTCTCTCTCTCTCTCTCTCTCTCTCTCTGTGTGTGTGTGTGTGTGTGTGTGTGTGTGTGTGTGTGTGTGTTGTTGCCTTTTGCTACAGGGAAAGAAAAAAAAAAACTTTTTTTTCCCCAGTGCCTATCTTGACTAGAGCTCCTTAGTAAGGAACTCTTAGTAAGAGTTTTAGATGCCATTTCCTTTAATTAGTTCAACACCTTAGCCTTAGAAGCAACTGATTCATTTTCTAGGTGAGGGCATGGAAGCTAATGAACCTACACAAGGTTTCTCTGGAATTAGAGCCAGGCTACAAAAAGAGGGATTTCTTTCTGTTTTATCCTTCTGACACCCACCTTGACTTCCAGCTGTGGAGAGTGTTTCATCTTTCTACAGGTTCAGGAGCAGTGACAGGCACATGTGTGACATGCATGTGACAGGTACTTGAGATGCTGTTTTGGCAAATACCTATGCCATGATAGGAAAGTTGGCACCACCCCCATTTTAAAAACCATCTTATACAGGGGCTCTTCTTCCATGTACTTAGTAGGCACTGAAAGAATATTACTTACTAATTGTAGCGTCATTGTCATTCCTTTGGGTCTATGCTGGTGTTTCCTTGTCTTTCCCATATGTGTTTTCATCTAGGAGAAAGGAGCTGCTCTTCTGGAGACTATGACAAAATGTGAAGCCAGAGTCCCTTTCAGGAGGAGTCAGGGTAGGGAATGTGGTAGGGATCTGTTGAAAATAAGTGGAATCACTGGGCTGTAATCAGGTTTCTGACCCCCAAACCCTGACATCTTCTTTACAACATTCATTACCTGCTCTCCTCTCTATGTCGTCTCGTTGAGGTGGAAGAGAGTGGCTCAGGGATGGGAGCTTCAGGAGATCTCAGAGTCCTTTGGACCTACTGTAGACTTCATCATTTTGAGAACAGAGAGTTGTTGATGGAGACTGGAGCATCGTGTGGGATATAAAAGGAGTGAGGAAGTCACCTCGAGAAGCATGCTAAATCCTTCCTGTGGCTTGACAGGATTGGCAAGTGAGTCATCAGGTCTGGTACAGAGATGGCATGAAGTACCTCCCAGCATTCTCAGGGCGCCAGACCCCTGCAAAATCAGTCAAGGAATTTAACAAGATGAAGCCATTGAAAAAAATCGATGAACAAGTGCTCTCTGAGGACCCAGAGAAACTTTGCAAACCTGGATGCTGACATTCATCTCCGGTTGACTCTGAACTCTCGGAAGCCAGGGAAACTGGGGGACAGAGGAATGTTGATTCCCAACCCCTGAAACCACATTACTAAAACATATGGAACCGATAAGGAAATTAGCCATGGTCCCTAAAGGGTGGTTTGAAGAACTCAGAATTTCACCACCTCTGGGGATTAAAGGAAATATCTTGCATATCTCGGTGATTTTACCTTTATCACATTATTTGTGTGATTCCCCCAGCCTTGTGGAGGAATAATTGACAAACCATAGTTGTAAATATGTAAAGTGTACTGTAGCTATAGATGTGTGTATGCATTGTAAGTTGATCACCACACTCAAGCTAGTTAACATATCCCTCACCTCATACAGCTGTCTTTTCCTCCCTGGTGTTAATGTCCAAGATCTACTTTCTATTAATTACAGCTATCACACTGTACATTTCCAGAAATTATTTTTTGCTGCATACCTTGTGCCTTTGACACTATCTTTCTGTTTCCCTCACCTCTAATCCCATCACCGTCATTCTTCCCCTTGCCTTTGAGAGATTGTTCTTTTATATTCTGAATGTAAAAAGGATTGTATATTAGTCTTTCTGTGCTTGGCTTATTTCACTTGACACAGTGCGTTCAAGTTTCACCTGTGTGGTGAGAATTATTTCCTTCTTCTTGCTTATGATTCTCTCTTTCCTTCTTGTACGTGTGTGACATTTTCTTTATCAGTGTATGCATGGGCTGCTTCTGCATTTCCATTATTGGTTTATTATGAGCATATTGGCTTTCAACACTTCATCATATTGATGAACGGCAAATATTTCCTCCTATTGCATAGGTTGCCTCCTCATTTTGTTGATTGTTTTCTTTGTTATTCAGGAGATTTTTTTAGATAAAATTTAAATTAACATAAAAGTCCAGAGATGATTCTAAATGGTAACAATGAAATATCTGAGAAAGAAAGGGAAAAAAAACCCACCCATTTCATACACAGGCATCAGAAACTTCTAGGGATAAATTTAAACATTGAGATAAAATATTTGCTTGTGGAATACCGGAAGACCCCAATGATTAGAGAAATTTGAGGACTACACAAATAAATGAAAACTATCCCATGACCATGGATGGTACAATTAATATTGTTAAAATGCTCATACTACCTAAATCAATCTATAGATTCAATGCCTTTCTAATCACAATCCTAATGGCATTTTTCACATAAACTGAAAAAAAAAAAACAGCCAAAACTCATAAGGCACCATAAAAGATGCCACATAGAGGAACTTTGAGAAAAAAGAATAAAGAAACCTCATACTATCTGATTTGAAAACATATTTGCAAAGCTATAGTCAAAATACCAATGTAGGTTTTTCTCTCATGCACAATCTAGATTTTTCAAAAAGAAAAAATGAGGAAGTAGGATAGTTGGGGAGAGGAAGCAGGATGACAGCAGGGTGAGTATGATTAAAGTATATTATATACATGAGTAGGGGAGGATGGTACAATTAAATTATATCACACACATGTATGAAATGTTTTTAAAAACAGAACAAAACCAGCATGGTGCCAGTATAAAAATCAGCACAGAGAGTGATGGGACAGAATGGACAAGTTGTTCACACATTTATGGTCAGTTCTTCTTAAACCAGGCACCAAACACATAAGCAAAAGGAGACTGGACCTTATCTCAGACCACATTAGATATTGACCCAAAATGAACTGAAGATCTGAACAGAAAAATTGAAACTATAATTACCCAAAGAAATGACTTGGGAAAGCTTGTTGACATCAGGTTGAGTGAAGAGTCTTTGTCCATGATGCCTGAAGGACAGGCAACACAAGCAAAAGGGACAGGTGGGAGATCGTCACACACTTCCTGGGGTTAGGCTAAGATTGTCACAGAGGTGATTGCAGCCCAACTGGAAGATGTATTCCAAAGGCAATGCTCACAACACTCTTCCAGCTTTGATGTGTGTGTCTCTGGCTCTTTGAACCACCATTTCCATGTGTGAAGTTCAGGATGGAGAAGGAAAGGTACTGGGCCTTGAGGACACAAAATCAAACAGGGTTCCTTCTTGCCTCTACCTCTTAGCCACTCTATGGACTTGGGCCTCCACTGTACTTGTTTGAATCAATTTTCTCACATATAATATAGGACTAAAGAATAACAGACTTGGAGTCATTGTGAGGACTGAGTCAAAGAATGAGCCACGTGGATCCAGGAACAAGGTAGGGGATGAGCAAGACAGACATACAGGGAACCCCTCAACATGACCCCCCTCTCTGAAGGAGAATCTTAGCACATCTAAGACACCATTGGCTCCAAAATGTGACATAATGTGAGGTATCCTCCCAAATGGAAAAAGAACCCACCTCCACATAAAAATTCATATTCTGTCAATTATAAAAAGCACTCTGATTCCAAAGACATAAAAGTGAAAAAAAAAAAGCTCATCTAAAGAAAAATTGATCTTAGGTGGGTGTGGTATGGCATCCTCCCATCCTTACCTGGATGTTAAAGGCTCTAAAGGAAAGTAGTTAGAGAGGTTTCGCCATAGCTCAATCTGGTAGACTGGAGGAAGAGATGGGTTCAGAAAGCTAGGGGAACTCAAGTGTGAGCTAGGAATGGCATGGAGTGAGCATGCTAGGGCCTCTCATGATAAATCTTATTTAAAAGTAAGAAGAATTTAGAACGTGTGGTGGATCTGGGAAAGGGAGAAAGAAGCCTGGTTCAGAACAGCAGCTTTTGGGATGTTTTGTGAATTCCTTCTGCTCCAGTCACTCCTACAGCATCCTCCGGGGAAGAGGGTACTGGTGGGAGAGAGGAACAGGACCACCCCACCTTTGGGGGCAGCAGCCACCCACCCAGTGAGAAAAGCAACTCAACTCCCTTTGTGCTACACTGGACCTCGTGGACTTGAATCTGGGTAGTTGACAGTACTGCAACTCTGATCCTCCTCCGGTCCCCAGCAGCAGATTGACCAATGACCTGCAGGGCAGAGGGTAGAGCACAGGGTTCAGCAAGAGAGGCAACCTGTTAGGGCACAGGCAGCAGCAACTGGCTGCTGCAAGGCTGTGGCAGTTGATGACTGAGTACATAGGTGACACCATCTAAGCCCCTGCCTCCACAGACAGGATACGGATGAGGAGACATGGGAAGTGAGTTGGTAATTCTCTGTAAGTTGGTGAGGCCAAGGACTCGTAGAACCCAGAGCGCTCAGGTTAATGGGATCTGATTTGTATTCACAAGCTGCCCAGGCTCTGGGGCCTCCAAGTAACCTTTGAAACAGCCACTGCAGGATAAATACTGAGTTTCTTTAGCTTCCTTTCCTTCCCTGCTCTGTTCTAGAAGGCTTCTGTTTGTGGACCTCATGCTATTATCAGTGAAATGTTAAGACCCAGTTCACCCATCATCACATTTTGTCTACTTTACTGAACAAAGAGAGATTGGAAGGGTTAAAAAACAACCCTGCGAGCTGTCAGTTCAGCAAAAACCCTCTTCCCACTGCTATTTCTTTTCCTTATGTGATAATCTACTGGGGATTCAAGCTTACACAGTTCCGGACAACTCTTGTCCTGAGCAACGACATCTGCTTGCCGGTCTTTGGGAAGAATGTTTCCTAAGTTTATCTTTCTTTTCTGGGTCTTCACTTCAAGGTCACTTTCTCAGTGAAATCTACCTGGCTGCCTTAATTAACCTACCGGCCCCCTTCTGGTCCTTGGTCTGTCCTCTGCTTTACTGCCCCATTGCATTCATCACTGTAGACATCTTTTTGCTCATATTCATTTATTGTTTGCCTCTTATGCAGTGGGCAGAGATATTTTCCCATTCGGTGTACTCCCAGAGGAATGCCTGGCATGGAATAGGACCTCAAATACTGGCATAAAAGTTATTAAAACATCACACCTTTCATTAATATATCTGTCATCTGACATTGCTTAGATAGAAGGCATTATTTGGTTTTCTTGAAGTCTTCCTTAACATATCTAAGAATTCTTTCTTGTGCCATGTAACTCTGGATACAAGAAAAGAAAACAAAGAGATGCATAAAGGAAGAAGAAAAATGCCTGTTGGAAAAGCAAACACACACACACACACACACACACACACACACACACACACACACACACAAATCCTCATGGCATTAAAATCAAAGGAAGATAATTCAATCCTTGAAAGCTAAGGCGCTATACCATGTGATAATATAACAATGACAATAATAACAGTAATAGTGGTAGCTGTTAAAGGGTACCACCTGCAGGCGAGGGCTTCATTTTCCAGACATGTAATTAGTATCACAGAATTGTTTTGGGGGAGATTTGAATTCCTGTGACCTTATTGGGGATTGGGGATTGGGGTAGGGAGGGTGGGGGACCTTGGGGAAACTGACATGAAGATACATAATAACAGGAAGTAGGAGTAGTAAAAGGAAAAGGAGGAGGAGAAAGAGGAAGAAAGAAGGGATCGGGCCAAAGTCCCTGGCTGATTGCCTCATGCTCCCCCCTCCATGGCAACTCAACCCCCACGGATTCTTTTCCCTTCGAACATCAAGTGTTTAAGATCACCATCTCCCTAGGAGAGTAAGTTGTGGACATGAAGGCTTTTAAAACATTGAGAAAGACATTTCCTCTTAATATTAGAAAATGGAGAGGCTCTCGGGTCAATTATAGTTAGCAAAGTTTAGAATATCACAAAATAAAGGAGCTTCCAGAACCTTCTATCCTTGGATAAAGAACTGTATCAAAGTGTTTGAAATTCAGCCTCACGCTGCTGGTGGGGCCCTGTGTGGCAAATTCAGGGCAGACTGAATTTGGGAACACAGCCTGCGCAGTTTGTGGTACACATGAGCTCACAGCCACTCCAACTCCCTCCTTCTGGTATATTGTGCAAAGCCAAAAACATCCAGTTGGAGAAATAGATCCAGACACAGCAACAAAATGCCACCCTGTCCAGTTCGATCCAAGTGAAACTATAGTCTGGATTTAGAAACAGCGCTCAGGAGTTTAGCATCCGGGAAGGGAAGGCAAAACTCTCAACTCCTGTTTACGAAGACTTTGTCCCCTGGGGGAGCAGAGTGACATAGATTAGTGCCAATGCTCGCTTGTTTCTGACGGAAAAAAGGTGCCAGGAGGAAGAGTTACCGTGATTTGCTTCTTAGTGTACAGGTGGGAGAGTTCTTGCTAATTACTGGCTGGCAGCAGCCGGGGTTTTAATACCATGGCAACGATCAACTCCTGGCTTATTCTGAGTTGATCAAATTATCCAGGTCACAAAGACATTAAAAACAAAACAAAACAAAAATACCTACTGGTGGCTTCAGGGAGCTGCCGCTCAACGGTTCTGTACTTTGGAATTGATGGGGTCTTCTGCTAAGCGGTCAGTTCCTCAGACTTCCCCTCTGAGTTTCTAGATCACACACTGAAGGTTGGGCCTGGGAATCTGTATTAACAAGGCATTCTACTGACCACAGGTTGAGACCCCACACTAGGCTGTAGCTCTTTGCTAATGCCTCCGAAGCAGTGCCTGCCACTCCGCACTGGCTAATGCTGTGGAGACACACGGAGCCACTGGGATGAGAAGCACAGACAGTCCAAACTGAGTTGTACTGTGTGTGTAAAATCCACATATAAGTATTAAACAGTATGCATATTAAAGGGTTATATACTATAAAACTGTGGCATATCTCATATAAAATTTCATATTGAAAGGATAATATTTTGTTGTGCTGTGCTCCATAAACTGTATCACTGATGTCCATTTCACTGTTTTTGTTCCTTTTATTTTAATGTGGTAGCTAAGAGATTTGAGGTTTTTCTAGACACAGGATTTGGTTCATAGGATCTTTCCAGATAGATTATTTCTGACTTTATTCTCCTTCATCTCACTAGTACCTTAAAAAGAAGAGAAGTTGTTAAGGCTAAGCCTGTCTATAATGGTAGACACTGAACACAGGTGGTCTCCGGTTCCATCAAAACCTTGGAGATACTGACTGCACCCATAAAACGGTTCGTGCAGTGTGTTCTCAAACTGTCATCTACATTTTAAACCAAAACAAAAGTTTCAAGTTTGTTTTTTGCTTCTTTCAGCATCTGTTGACAAGTACAGAGATTTAGGACACTCAACAATGTCAAGGGAAGAAACTCTTCTAGCTTCAGGGTGAAGCAAGGGTTCCACCAGAAGCCCTTCAATGCAACACACGGGCACAAGCAAAATGTTTACATGTTGTCATTTAAAATTCAGTAATCTGAAACCCCCAAGCTCCACTTACCCTTTCATTTTGTTGTCATTATTTGTTTTCACCAAAGTGTTTGTCAAGGTGGGAGGGTAGGACATATGTTATGGTGTAATTTGTTAGCATGGTCTATAACTTTGAAGTATTTAGACACAGGGTGTGAGGGTTTCCACTTTAGCTCTTTACAGACCTAGTAAGGATGCCTCAGTGCTGAGTGATTCAATCAATATAAAAAAAGAAAAACATGCTACTTGTCTGATCTAGGAGAAGGACTAGAAGATTGTTTACCACAGCTACATTCAATGATTATTAATTGTAAAAGTGGCACTACCTTTAATCCCAGCATTTAGGAGGAAGAGACAGGCGTATCTCTGTGAGTTCAAGGCCAGTCTGGTCTACAGATCGAGTCCCAGGACAGCCAGGGTTACACAGAGAAACCCTGTCTCAAAAAACCAAAAAGAAAAAAAAAGTAAAAGAAATGCTGGGCAGGAGGACTATAAGTTCCTGGCCAGCACAAACTACAGAAGGAAAGCAGCAAAACAAAGACCAAAAAGATAATTCCAAGCATCCTTATGCGCCTGGCTTTAGTCTCAGTCAGAAGATGTTTGGGTGGGGTTATCCTGACTGGGTGAGACAGGCACAGTTGACAGATGGAGATGCACACGGGTAAAATCCAATCCACACAGTGAAGGATACTGAGTCTGACCTGTCTCGTGAGGGTCTCACTGTCAATCCTATGGATTCTGCCCACTACTCAAAGAAGTGAACTACTCATTTGAGCATTACCAGTTGTTTTATATTCTGCATCCATAAACCCAGCAGTTGCTGGCCCTGTTGCTTATGCCATCCCTGCTGATAAGCCATTGGCCAAACCAAATCATGTGTCCAACCAAGCACATGAAGAAAGGAAAGAAAAAGGAATAATTGTGAGGCCAAAGTATTCAAACTCCTATGAGAGTCTTGTTTTAGTGAGTTCAGGGCCCTCCATCTCCCTTTGCAAAAGGTTACACAGGGGAGTCCTCAGTCTTGTCTGTCCCCATCAAATGTACAGAACAGAGGGAGGGGTGTATATAAGGGGGAAACAGTGAGAGGTTTTTGTCCCCCCCTGGGGGGGGACCTCCTCCCTGGGGAGTGGGGGAGGCAGTGAAAGCGTTCAGAGAGCTGGGTGACCAGGTTACCAGTAACAATGTCACCTGGCTGTTCCTGGGGAAGATTGGTTTTGTTCTCTTCAGCCTCATAAGCATCCTTAGGTCTTTCTGGTTTTTAAGTCTAGCTTTAGAGTGTTGCAAATGATTCTAGGACTGGACTGACCCAGTGAATTTCTTTCTCTTTACCTCTGGGGTAATAAATCTCCCTTGTGCTGAAAAGTTGGTGTCTGGGTGTGTTCTCTGCCAACTCTGAGGCTGATGGACAATATATGTGTGTAAGAGAAGTCATATATATATATATATATATATATATATATATATATATATATTATTAATTCTTTGAGAATTTCATATAATTTATTTTGATCATATTACTCCAACTCCTCCCAGAACTGCTTTCATTTCCCTACCCCCCATATCTTATGTCCTTTTTTTATTTAATAGCACACAGACTCCAATTTGGAGTGTCCTATACTTCTGGGTGTGGGGACACTCACAGAATAGTCAACCTACCAGGATCCACGCCCTTAAAGAAAATTGTCTCCCCCTTCTCAGAAACCACCACATATCCATATCTGTCAGGGATGGAGGCTCATGAAGCCCTTCTCACTAGAATGTTGACAATAATGCTGTCAATAACAACTGCCATGAGTTCACAGGAGTAGTACTCATGCCATATCTGGAAGATACTGTTCCGCTCTGGTCCTCCTCCACCTTGGCTTTTAAATCTTTCTGCTTTCTCTTTCAAGAAGGTCCCCAAGCCCTGGGGAGAGGTGTGATAGACACGTCCAATTTACAGCTGACCCCTTCTCAGACTCTTACTCTCTTCACTTTCACTAGTTGTGAGTCTCTGCATTAACTGCCACCTACTGCCCAAAGTAACTTTTCTGATGAGGTCAGAGAGGAGCACTAAAATATGGCTAGAGAGATAAGTTTAGGGACATTTTAATACTATTTCTCTAAAATAATAGTAGTAGGGTCACTCCTGGGGTCTATGAGCTCCATGGTTCCTTGGCCAGAGTTACAGTACCATGCACATTTTTCCTCCTATGGAGTGAGTGTGCCTTAAATACAAGCAGAAAGCAATTGGTTACCCATAACACTGGTGTCACACACATCATTATTACATTTCACAGAGTTCACACTTGGATAAGGCTGTTGATCACCCCCTCCATCCATCCACACCAGCACTTTCTTGTACTCTTAGACCCAACCAGCAGGGAGAAAGCTTGGTGAGTACCAACTTGATTTCTTCATGTTCTATGATAATGGGCCATGTACCCAGTGACAGTGTCTTAACATCAAGTTGTGTTGGGCAACCAAAAGCAATAGCAATAGCCTACATTATCACTTGGACTAACAACGGAAATAGAAACAGATGGGATGATTGGGTAGAGGAGGGGGTTGTTGGAAGGACGAAAACCTATTTCATAAGTTTCACATATATAATGCATGTTCTCTCTCTCTCTCTCTCTCTCTATATATATATATATATAAATATATATATATTCTTTAATTACTACTCATATTTACATATCCATCCCCCCATTCCCTTGCCCTCTCATCCTTCCATGTTCTCTACCAACCCCCACCCCCAACCCAGCCCCCAACTCCTCCCCAGGGATAGTGAGGCCCTCCACCAGGGACCTTCAAAGTCTGTCATATCATTTTGGGGAAGGCCTAGGCCCTCCTTGCTGTATCTGGGCTGCAATAGTATCCCTCCACAGGGAATGGGCTCCCAAAGTCCATTTGTGTTCTATGGATAAAGACTGACTCCACTGTTAGAGGTCCCATAGACTGTCTTGACCTCCTAGCTGGCACCCACATTCAGAGGGTTTGGTTTGATCCAGTGCTGTTTCCCCAGCTTTATGACTAGGGTCTCCATGATATCAGTAGGTCAGGTCCACTGTTTCTGCAGGTCTCTCCAGCCCCATCTTGGCTCTTTGCTCATCCCTCCTCCCTCTCCACAACTGGATACCAGGAGTATGGTTCAGTGCTTAGCTGTGAGTGCCTGTTTCTGCTTCAAACAGCTACTGGATGAAGGCTTTAGGAATGGTAATCAAGGTAGGCATCAATCTCATTATAGGGGAAGGGTATCAGTGGCATCCTCTCCACCACTGCCTGGCTTCTTAGTAGGGGTCATCCCTGTGAATCCCCTAGCATTTTCCCTGTACCAGACATCTCTCCAAACCTGCACTGTCTCCCCATATCAAGGCAGCTCCTTTCTTGCCATCCTATATTCTTCCACCGGCAACAGTGTTCAATTGGAGTTACCCTTACACATGAAGCTATCAGCTGCCAAGTATTTTAAGGGATATTTTGACAGCTACGTATGGGATGGAGTCTGATTAGAAATCATTTGAATCTATCACTATAGGGTGAATGACATCTATGCTGGGACTATGTTGTGGAAGGTACAGCTCATAGAGGAAACAAATTCTTGGAATCTAATGGAGCCAGTAACTTTGTAGAAACAACATAAAGACTTGAGATTACCTCTCCATTTGGAAAGGAACTGAAATTATAAGCTAGAATAGTTGCTTCTTTTTAATGTTTTTTTATTACACATCCAAATGCCATATGTTTCATCATTTTTAAGACTACAATATGCTAGCTGTACAAACATCACCACTAATGCAGGATCATTTTTTAAAAAACCATCTTCCCTTGAAACCTCTTACCCACTAGCAGTCACCACCTTTCTTTTGCACCTGCAGCCCCTTGCAGCTATGAGCCTACTTCCTGTTTGCATGGATTTTTCTTGTTCTGGACACTCACATTAATGAAAATAATGAGTTAATGGTTTATCTATGTTGTATCATGTATCAATACTTTATTGCCCTTGTGTGGAGGAATAATATTTCATTGTGTGGTTTTGCCACATTTTATTTTCTATTCATTGGTTGATAGCATTTGAGTTGTTCCTGTGTTTTAGCTATTATGAATAATAGTGCTATGAACATTTGTAGACAAGTTTTTGTATGAATGTGTGCTTCCAGTTCCCCTGGGTATATATGTAGAAGGGAAATTGCTGGGCCATCTGGTAACTCTGTGTTTAACCATTTGAGAACAGATGCATTGTCTTACCTTCCCACCAATAGTGAATGGATACTCCAGTCAGGAGTCTTTTAAAATTTAATAGTCACCTTAGCAGGCATAAAAGGGTACTTCATTATGTTTTTAAGTTGCCTTTCTTTAATAACAATGATGCTGACCACCTGTTTATGTGGGTTTTGGCTACTTATATGTCTTTTTCATACATATTTCTGTTCAGATGCATAACACACAATATGCCATATTGATAGCTGTTTGGGGTATAATTCACACCATGCAAATCAGAAGCCTCTGAAGTCTCCAAGATTTTAAGGATCCATAGTTATATTGCTTTCATTCAGTTTGGACTGCAAGTGTGTGATCAAGAAATTTAAACTGCACTTGGGAGCTATTACTCTATTTATCTCTTCTTCCCATTATTATTCAAGATCCCTGAATGTAATTGATATTAACACTCTCGATTTAGTATTTTAACCTTCTTTCATCTGCTATCAAAGATAAACCAAATGAAGTTCTTCACAAAACTTAATTAATTTAGCTTTGTTTGAACCTATTCCCAAGTTAGTAATACATACGTAAACATCATGCGATTTTTAAAAACGTAGCTGTAAAATAAAGGGGTTGGAGTAAGTTGTCTCAAATCCCCTTTCTGCTTTAGCACACTAAGATTCTAACATAGCTGGCTGGAGCTGAACGAAGATGTGAACCCAGGAATGTTAACTTAAGCCCCCTTCCCTAGTCAAGATGCCATTCTTCTCTGATGAAGTAACATTTGCAATATGAGTCTTATGGGGTTCCTGGGAGGCTGAAAATTCTGGAAACATCAAAAACAGGTCATGGAAGGAAAGGCTCAGAAGCAAGAGCACACACTTAAGAGAGTGGTCACAGTAATTATTTTGTGGGTGAACTGTACTTACAGATAAAAGTCACGATCCCAAAATACAAAACAGATGGTGCCCAGGCAATAGGGGGAAATTAGTCCTTGGAAACCAATGGGATTTGGACCGAGACATTCTGAGAACGCTGAAATGTTAACAGAAACTTTAACATTAGATTAAAAAGAAGTATGTGGAAAATATTATCCATTGATAATCTGTTTTCATCTGGTTATTAGAAAAGGTTCGGGTAAATCCTGGAAATAGAAACTGCAGGAAATAGAGGCTAAGATAGTGCTGAGTTGGAGGCAAAATGGGTTTCTGAACCATGGAAAAGTGTGTGAACCCTAAAAGCGCAGTTTGCTTATTTTTTTAACACATTTCTTCCTGTCTGCTGGAGTGACTTGAGAGAAGGGCTGAGTGAGAATGAGTGACTTGTAGTTAAAATCTATTGGGTGTGTTTTATTCTTAGCACTTTCTTGGGATCCTTGGGTAATTTTAACCCTGAACTGGAGGGGCCTACACTATTGCAGTTTGTGGGTTAATGTTGAGATACAAATCATGAAAGTTACAAGTTATAGGAATCCATACTCTACCCATCAGTCCAGGTCAGAAAAGTCAAACAAGAATATGACATCCTGGACATAATTTACAGGATAAGTGGAATTTACTCCAGGAAAGCAAATGAAAGAAAGCAAGGTAGTTCATGAGAAGGACTTGTGTGAGTGAAGATTTCATGTTGGGCAAGGGCGAGTGTGTTTGGAGAACAGAACATGGTTGCTGCTGTTAACCTTGGGTGTCAACTTGACTAGACCTGAAATCAAGAAGCAGACAAGCCATTGGACATACCTGTAAGGGATTTTCTTTGGTTAGTTTAGTGAAGCTGGAGGACCTACCTACTGTGGATGGCACCATTTCCGGGGCTGGGGATCCTGGATTATATAAGAATAGAAAGAAACAAGAAGTTGAAGCAGAACGTTAAAAACCTCCAATTGATTTTCATCACCAGCTATGACATAACCACCACTGTTTATGATGTAACTGGTGGTTATGCCATAGTAAATCTCAGGGGGTTATGTCATAGTGGTCAAAGAAATGCTAACATCTCACAGCTGAAAAGGGCTGGAGCCCATTGCTGTATGTGAGCTTTACCTACAAAATAATATATGGTTTAAGCTTCAATTCTTGTTTGTAAAAATCCTAATCTTATAATCTTTCAAACATTAAAACTAGGCCATTATCTATTCTATTTCTTTACAGAATGTTTGTTGGCAAAATATCATTACATGCCAGGGTATCATAAATCATCTCTATCAAAATGTTCTTGATCCCAGCTCAGAAATACCATATTATATTTTCTGTTGTTAGGGCCAAAGAACCTGAATTTTAATGAAGAATCTGGGTGGTGTTATATGCTACATTTTGAGACTTGCTGCTCTGAGGCAAACTAGGATCCACCCAAAGTGCTTTGATTTTTAGTCCCAGGTAGATTATGCAGCAAATGCAGCAAAAAAAAAAAAAAATTAACCATTAGCTCCTTATGTATGTGGACTGAAGAACAAGGTATCCTGTATTTCTACTGTTAATGTGTAGTAGTCATGCATCCAGTTAAAATCCTATTGGGAAAACATACAACTCTGGATCACGTTTTACTCACACAACTGCAAGCTGACAAGGAAATATGTCTGAAGGGTGTGTGTGTGTGTGTGTGTGTGTGTGTGTGTGTGTGTGTGTGTGTGTTATGGCATAGAACCTATCGAAGAAACTTGAGTTGCTAATCCCTGAATCTGTCAGTTGCCTGAAGACTGACATTCAGATGTTTTCACAGGTGACAATTACTGAAGTTTCAAGACATATGTGTTTTTTCAGGAAGGAAATAAGCAATCTAAATAATTTTAAAGATCAATGCAAGTATCTATATGTGAAAATTGGATAAGAACAGCACAAGAAAATACCATTCTATGTATAAAATAGAAAAAAGCAAAATAATTAATTAAATCCCAAATACATTATAATCAAGAAGTCTTTATTCCAGGAATCAAAGGATTTAGCATCAGACATTTACCTCATTCTGCCAGCATAGTGGTACACACCTTTAATTCCAGCATTCAGGAGGGAGCAGCAGGTGAATCTCTATGAGTTTGCAGCCTTCTTGGGTCTACACAGTGAGTTCCAGGACACCCATGGATTTGTAGAAAGATCCTATCTTAAAAATAAATAAATAAAAATTTGAAAAAAGGTCACCTCATTGATGGACTGAGGAAGCAAAAGCATTATCTGACTACCATTGGAAAAACCAACTGTGTAGAATTCAATAGAGTGATAAACAGCAGGTTACAGCATCAATTCAGGGCAGAGAAATAAAACTGTATTGTTCACATATTCATTTGTATATGTAAAACATGTATATAAAATACATGAGTCAAATTTGCAATATACCATTTTAGTGGACAAGAACTAAACAAAAACATTCTTAATTTGATAAAAGCCATGTGCCTAAGGTTAATAAGTATGTTAGCAAAAAACAATTGGAAGATTTTCTACATAGCACCAGATATAAAATAAAAATGTTTATTATCATCAATACTGGTTAACCCGTTGCTGGATTCCTTAGCTAATTATATAAAACAAGAAAAAAAAGAATGTTTTAGAAAAAAGGTGAGATAAAACTGTTTTACTGATAGTATGATTGTCTGTATTTAAAATTCAATCAACTTTGAATTCAACCTAACCGAATCAAGTCATTAGAAATTCTCAGAGTTCAATAAAGCTGATAGAAAAAATTACCATGCAAAAGTAATATTGTTTTTTATGAACAACAACAAAGTAGAAAAGCCCACTAAAAATTAAATAATGTTCACAATACCATTCAAATTTTGAAAGTAAATTTTATCAGAATACAGCCATGAATAAGTGAGAAAATGAAATTTAAAAACAAACATAAGATAGTAATTCACATAAATATAAAAAAGATGATTAAGCTGGGTGGTGGTGGTGGTTCACAACTTTAATCCCTGCAAGGAGGCAGAGGCAGGCAGATCTCTGTTAGTTCAAGACCAGTCTGGTCTGCAAAGTAAGGTCTAGGACAGCCAAGGCTACACAAGGAAATCTTGTCTCAAAAAACCAAAATAAATAAATCAAATAAAAAGATGATTAAATAATAGTTTATGACAATTAAATAATTAGAGAACTTTCACACAGTAAAGACCCAATGCTTCATGACAATCAAAAAGATAGGAGTTGAAAATGAGAAAACTGACAAGTGAGAACATGGGCATTGTTTAGGGACTATGATCTGTTGCAGGCACCTTGAACATATCCAGTGCACTAAAACATGTCTACCCTGCAGCCCAGTAATCCGAATCTAACCTTAATCTTTTTAAAAGTAGGCTTAATTTATTCTATTTGTCTTTCATAACATCCTATCTGTAGCCATAGCTGGAGCCCGGGTTCTTTGTATGTAAATTCTGGTGCAGTTTCTACAAAATCGTTGGTGAATTCTTTATACAGCAACTTGGTGAACACAATCTCTTTGCAGAGGTCAGGGGTCAGGAAGTGGTAGGTCTTGGAGGAGGCATCAAAAGTAGCCTTGGAAAAGTTATCCACAGTAGCAATGCAACCAGCCCTCTGGCAGAAGCATAGCAGCCATCATCAACAGTGCTGGCCAGTGGCAGCAGCCAGTATTCCTTGGCATGGGGATGAGGTGACCCAGCACAGAGCTATAAAGCCTTCAAGGGAAGTGGTGGAGCTTGCCCATCTGGTCCCCTAGTTGCCTCTCCACACAGGAACAAACTACATGGACCAAAATGGTGGCTCCTCGGGTAGTTGTGGTCTCCTTGTTAGATTACTGAATAGCTAGGACCATTATAGACCCTGGTAGAGCAAAATGCAGCAAACCTGGTTCATGGGACAGCATGAACCTGCTTCTATATTGGTATGAGCCTAAATACTGCATCCTTAAGGTGTTACCCTTTCTCCTCCCAGAAAAGTCAATAATCTCAGGTTCCTTAATCTCCTCTTAAACAATCTTTACAAAAGGACACAAAGGGGCTGTGTAGAAATGTTCATAGATGCATTGTCTACTGTGAGACACTGATGATCACTTAGAGGTCCTCAGTAGAGCACATGAATAAAATACCAATGCATGCTCTGAACGCTTCAAAATGTAGAAGTGCGCACGCACACACACAAATATGTATTGCTGCCCAAACACAGTCTTGAGTAAAAAATGACTTGGAATGAAATTAAATTTTATCTTATAAATAAGAATGTGTATATGTAGAAGACAACATTGAAAATTTGCAATCATAATTACATCCATGGGACATATATCAGATACATTTATAGGCAGGCAAGGTGAAGAAGGGAAGAAAGTAGAAGAAAATGTGGATGGTGGAGAGGCAGTAAAATAATAGAATAAAAGCTGACAAAGGGCCTGTGAACAACTATGATATTCTTAGAACAGAAGAGTGGAATAATTCTGTGGTCCCCAAGCTTTAAAAACAAAACACACCATAGTGGGAAACTTTTAGCCAAAATTTAAAACATTGGGATTAGCAGTTTTCATAAAATGCACTCTTGCTATTTAAATCACTCATCCTTTGTGTATGCATTTACAGAATTTCTCTCCTTTTGTGGATGTTTCCTAGCTCAGAAAGCTGTATTTATGGGTATTTGGAGGAATTGAAGGTTGAGAGGGTTTTGCTCCGCTATTGCTCAGAATGTAATATCCAACCAGGCTATCTGTGTGGCTATCAGCAACATTAGTCCTCCGGTGAATCAGACTTCTACAGGCTGTGGCTTAGCATTTAAATGTAATAGGATCCTATTGAATAGTGCTGAGGAGATGCCAAAGCTATTTATTTTTCAGGATACAGCTCAGACTGCTATCATATCAACCAAGTATTTCTTTTTTTATTCCCAATGGCTTAACACGGTGCCAGGCACATATGAAGGTTTTTTTATTTTTTTGTTTTTGTTTTGTAATACCTACTTGAGAGAATGAATGAAAAGAACAGAAAATAAAGCAATTAGCTCCCTTACCTCAAACAAAATTTGTAAATGAGTAATATCTTGATAAAAGTTCTGTCAATCAATCATTCAATAATTGTAAATGGAAAAGTTGAAAAGGTTGTCTAATGAGGAAACTGTCTTGTAGATGAAGAGAATGGACTTGGTAAAAGGCTTCTTGCTTATCCCTTTATGGGGTCCATCTGTCTCTTGTCTAATGGCTGGAGATGTGCCAGCCCATGGCTTAGGTTCAAAGATTGGAATTGTCAGACTTACAGAGAGACCTAACCCAAGGAGAACATGGCTGGAGACCACGGGAAGAATGGTAGAGACAGGACAAGAAAAATCTCTTTAAAGCTGTCGAGCAAGAGGGAAACATGTGCAAAGTTCGGGGCAGGTGCCTCTTCCAGGAGCTGCTGTAGTTGCTCTCCACACCAGAAGCCCAGATGGAAGCCAGGCCAATGTAACTGGAGGGTTTTGAGCAATTTCCTTTAATCCTTACAACCTTATGAGGTGCCCAAGGCAGGAATTCTAGTCTCTACTTCAGATGGGCTAGCTTAAGTCTCAGAGAGCACACATGTCTCGTGAAGCTTAGGTCAATGGGAGAAGTAAAATATGAACCCATGTGTTTACTCTATAGCTTCAACCATTTCTGTAATATCAATGTCTTTTCTTTAGCGTGCACCAAGATGAGGCCAGGTTAAGGGGGAAATACACATTTTTAATCATCACAAGAGCAAGATTGAATTCAAATGGGCTGGTTTCAGGAGCCTGATAATAATCAAAGTGAATGTCATAAAAGTATGTGTTTCTTATATGGCATCGACATTGAATCTATTACATGTACCTAGAGCTATCTATTGTTTATAATTAACTTTTTATATGTGCACACCATCAGTAATATTCAAAATTCTCTAAATTACCAGGGCAAGGGTGGGGCAAGAATTCAAAGAAAGATTGCTCTCCCAAGAAGTTAGAGAAACAACTTAGATAAGAGAGTTGATAGTGGGAAATACAAGAAATAATGGTAGACAGAAAAGGGCCAAGGGAACTCAAGGGCAAGAGTGAGAAATGAACACCCTACTGGATACAGTGAATTTTAAGAAAGGATGTGAGAACCAGGAAGGTTTTGATGGTTCTGAAAGTATGCTGAGACCCCTGGATGGGAGTCCTGAAAACTGTCAAGAGGGTTGTTCTTATCAAGATTGCCCCTTTCACTATGTTGACTGCTTTCCATGTGCAAAAACATCTGTATCAATCTGAAAAACAGTAGAGTATTCTTTCTCTGCTTGATTACTTGATTGCACATAGCATTGGAAACAAACAAAAATAGAATCCCATGTCTCCTATTAAGTTAGACAGCAAAGATATTTGTGGGGCTGGGGAGATGGCTCAGTCAGCAAAGGGTTTGCTGTGCAAGCATGAAGACCTGAGTTCAGTCCCCAACACCATGGTAAAATTTGGGCACAGCAGCATATGGGCTGTAAGGCAAATGCTGGGATCTTAGAGACAGAAGGATTCCTGATACTTGCTAAATTGTTGTACTCCAGGTTCAGTGGAATGCCCTGTCTCAAGAAATAAGGTATAGTATGGGTGCAGAAGACACCCAACATTAACCTCTAGGTTCTGTGTGTGTGTGTGTGTGTGTGTGTGTGTGTGTGTGTGTGTGTGTGTGTGTGTTTTAAATGAATGTGAATCTTTCGACCTTTTCTGCTAACCACAGAAATTTTCATGAAAACATATTGTTTATGTTTAACTTTAACTGATGTTAAAATGGTTATTTTTCTCTCTTTAAATATAATACAATAAATGTTAACATGAGTAAGATTCTTCAGGCTTCTTATCAACTTCAACCAAAAATTTCTAACACTATTGGTGTGTGTGTTGCTTTCTTTGTTTAAAGTTTTGTTTAACAAGGATCCATTTCCCAATAAAGCACACCATTCTGGGTAGCTGTGAATGGTGAGTTGGTCATGTGCCCATTACATTCCAGCTACAGAATGGCTCTATCATGCCCAAATGTTCCCTTATCTTGTGCTCTTTATATCCAGTCATTCTCCTCTCCTCAGCGCCCTAGGAAGCATTTTTGCCATTTTCTATCCCTATTTTCTTTCCCAGAGTATCATGTAAAAGGAATAATATTGTATATGACCTTTCAAGGCTGATTTCTTTCACTTAGCATAATGCATTTGGAATCCATTTATATTGTCCTGGGGTTTATGGATTACCCTTCTTACTGCCATATAGTGTTTCTTCCTTTGTTAGGTAGGAGTTTTCTTTGTTATGCTTTTCTAGATAAGGTCTCACTATGTAGCCTACACTGACCTTGAGATTACAATCTTCCTATCCAAGCCTCTAGGCTGCCAGATTAAGTCAGGCACCACATCTGGCTCACTGTATGGATTTACCACATTACTTTGCCTGCCCACCAGTTCACACACTATAGAGTTGTTTCCAATTTGGGGCTATGGTCACTAAACATTCACAGACGAATTTTTATGTGAACATGGTAACTTTTATGGTGATGTGGGTAGGTATAAGCAGGGATTTAAATGGAAGATAGTTTAGATATTTGGTTTTAGTTAGAGCAATAATCGGGACAAGCTGTCTTTTTGCCCATTTTGTCTGCAAAGGAAATAGATCCAAGGGGCTAGAAATCTGTATGTCGAAGATCTACAGGGCATGTCTTTTTCCCTCTTCAGATTTCCCTGTGTGTCTGGCCTCCAGCCCTTCTGAGGTACTCTACCTCAGTTCTTATCTTCAGCTAACCATTATAGTGGGAGCTGGGTTGTTTTAAGCTAACTATCTATGAGCCCACTTGTTCTGGTATCTAGGACAATCAATAAGCTTGGAAGAATTCAAATGTTTGTTTCTTATTTTTGTTTTTAAATAAAATTATCTTTTAAAAATATAAACAATTGATAGTTATTTATTGAAATTTAGGAAATTTATGGTTAAGAACATCTATTACCAAGTAAACTAAAGCCATTTTCATTACATCTTTTGCTAGCCTTATTTTTATGCAATTGTGATCACATTCTTTATGCTATTTTGCATCTCAGTTTTCACTAATATTCTATCATAACCATTTTCTTTTTTATAAAACTCCTCATAAAACTATTTATTGCAATAGAAAACATAGCCATTATGCTACATGATATTCTATCACACAGCTCTAACATAATTTACTTAGGCATTACTTGATTGTTGAGGAATTGTTTTGTTTCTGTTTTATCACCAATATAAGTAATACTGTGGGTGAACATCTTTTGTCATAAAACATTTTTATTGCATTTTTTGTTTTTTCATGTTCCCAATAACAAAATCATATTGGAAACCTAAAAAAATACATACATATATAAAATTGCAAAGAGTAACATCTTGAATGACCCTAGGGGACAGTTTATTTAATTTTCTCTATGTCCCCTCCCACTTGGATGCCAACCATCTGCTGATTTCTGTGTGGGGGATTGCATGAAATGTAGGTTGAAATCTGGAGTCTGAGTATTGAATTCACTGTGATAAACATCAACGGCAGATTCTATTCTACCTAGTATGTTGCTTATCTGGGGATAAATCGCAGCAGCTGGGACCTAAGCATGAGCCAGGCTTCTAGCTCTGTGAGGAGGTGGCTTCATTTCATCCACATCCCAAGTCTTGATATCGTCAACGCTGCTTTATAAAAAAAGGGAAGTGTGGTGTCCAGACGAATTGACTTGTCCAGGGCTTTCTTAGCTTCTGAGAGACAGATACAAGATTTATAAACCCAGTATGAGTATACACTGAAGCGTTTATCTAATTATGATTTATCAATAAAAAATCGGGAGTCAGATACCAGGGTAAGAACCTAAATGGCCAGAGAAGCAGAGAAGCCACCAGTCACCTCCTTTCTCTTCTGTTCCTCAACCCAAAAGGGCTGAAATCCTCTCTAAGCCCCGTCTTACTACTTCCTGTCTCTCCGTCTTGCCTCAGTCCTCTAAAACCTCTCTGGTTAATTTTGGTCAGCTAGTGGCTAGCTCCACCCTCTAGTTCAAAATTAACTTTATTGTCAGAATGCAACCAAAATATCACACAACACTATACTTCTGTCCCCATGGGACTTGTGGCATTCCCAGAGGTCATTTTTCTCTTGTACCTTAGCTCTATGAAGGCAGAAGAGATGAAAGATCTGTGGACAGGTCTCCTAACATATGAAGACAGGCCAGCACTGATTGCACTAAGGGACATTATGAGCTCTTGGCACCACAATGTTTGGGGTCTTACAACTATACACAGTGTTTTTTAAATACACTTTTAAAAACACTCATGTAGAAAAACAACCAGTTCTAAAGTACAGACACAAAGGCGAGGGATAGCTGCAATCCTAAGGACAGAAGACCTATAGGAACTTGACTGTCATTTCCAAGTGGTATTTCATACAACAGAGTTTTATGGTTCTGGAAAGTTTGCAATGGGCTGCACATTGTTGCCTTCCTTGTAGAGATTCATTAAATAAAACAAGTAATTTAAAGCCCCCTAGAAGTCCCACGGTGAAACAACCTGTTTCAATATATAGGATCCAGAATTTTCCACACTCATTTATATCCAGAACATTTTTCTTACATGAGCCCTATTTACATCTCACAGCCCTGGGAAAATGTTGGACCAGGCTTATGCTAACTTGGGCAGCAGTTCTCAGGCCGCTCCTAAGAGCAGGAGCCAAGCTCCAATAGCCCATGGGTTTCCAGAAGTTGAGTATGGACCCAAAGGCTCTGGCGGCTCTGCTTTTCCCCCTTCATCGCCGCTCACCAGTGGGATAAAACAGCGCAGTGGAACATGACTATTCCCACCAAACAGGCAAATGCTCACATTCTGACTCATTTCCTCTATGCTTTTGAAAACTCTGGAGGCCAAAGGGAGGCGTGCTTACAAAGCAGAGGAAGATTCCTTCTTCACTTTTTGGCCATGCCTGGCTCAAAAGTGTCACGTTACAGGGAACACCTGCTGTCGGTTCTGCAGCCCAGGCCCCATCAGCCAACTCGCCCAGCTGGTGCTCGCTCCCAGCACATGAGCTGTTTCAGGAAAGGGAATGAAGACTGATTCAGCGCCCCCACCCCACCCCAACTGTCTTCTCTCCTCCTCCAACCCCCTTCTGGTTATTATGTGGATCGAGGCGGTGATTGAATTAAGAAAGCTGCCGAAAGCAGAAAGGGAACACACAGGAAAAGGACAGAGCCTCCGACAGCAGCTTGCCCTTTGCACTCCACTCTGGAACAAAGATGCTAGGAGCTGTGCTTAAGTGGTACCTGGTGATTATAGCATTAGCAGGGCATTGCTCTTCAGTGCCTGTCACTCAGGGCCACTGCGAAGTCGTCTGAACCAGGGGAGCTGCAGAGAGGCTGGGGACCATCCACAGCCCTGTAATTATGAGACTAATTCCAAAAGGGTCAGAACTCCTTAATCAAACGCTAATCAAAGCGTTTTGTAAATGGTGCTGTTTCTATGCAGGGTGGGAGGAAAGGCAGTCCCGAGGCCAAGGGTCCCAGAGCGCATTTTGAAAGTATGGGTAGAGCAAATAGCTTCGCTCAGAAAATGTAGTCGTTGGAGTGTTTATTTTTATTTTTGAAGTGCAAGTCGACATCACTTTCTACGATGTCTTTTTATGTTGTGGAACCAGGTTAAGGGAAGGCAGCCAAATCTGAAGATATTTAACTCCCCCCCCCTTTTTTTTTTTTCCTAGAAGTGTGCCTGAATAACAATAATTACATTTGTAGAACCCGTGTCTGCGGATGAAATGCCTTGGTCTGCATGATTTCTGTCTGTTCTTGCATTAATTTTGTAAGACAGGTTCAGTCCATTGCTGAGGTGAACAAGCTGAGACGGAAAGTTCAGCTGCTTTCATTTGGCTCCTTGGTAGCGGAGAGAAGACTCAATTTTGATAAAAAAAATGCAGTGCTCTTTGAACACATAATAGCTCCTATTACCGTAAATCTAGGTCTCCAGGGCCACCCTGACCCCTTTGCCAATAATCAAGACTTTGCTATGCTGCTTCCTGACAACTCACTCTGATTTTAAATTGTCATTATAAACCCTTTAGTTATAAATAAGTGAAACAAGCAAATAGCAGCAAGAAAAATCCCTTGGATCTTTTCAGATTTCAGTGAATTTAGATATTCATTGAAAACACTTGTGTATACTCATGCACACAGATATACACATACATACTCACACACATTGCATACACACACATACACATGCTCACGTATACACACACACAATTATTTCCATATAATCTTATTGATCAATTAACTCATTATATGTTTTGGATGGATTTGTATCAACTTTGTTGTGTGTGTGCATGTGTGTGTGTGTGTGTGTGTGTGTGTGTGTGTGTATGTTTAAAGCATTGCAAATCAGCTGAAATCAAACTGATTGTGAATTTCCAGAAGGTCTTATTGCACAACTGGTCAAGGTCACCCTTCTGGGTGAAGTGCTGTATTCTCTATGGTGCTGTATTGTGTGCACCAGGCTGCAGATCTCCAGGCAGAACACATTGACTATGGCCTCCTCTTCCAAACCTCATTTTCTCCCCTTCCTGGGGTGTGAGCTCCCCAAAGTGTGATTAATCCATCTATTGATTGCCTCCTGCCATAGTGAGGGTGAGATATGGCTAGCAATTGGTGCCAGGCAGCCTATGTGACTGGACTACTAAGCCACGAGGTGAGAAAAGACAAGTGCTAGCCTGTGCCTTCCAACCCTGCACACAGAGAGGGGGTACAATAGCCTTGTTTCCTGCATGCTTTGCAAAATGGTCCTGCTCGTCAAAATGCAGCTGATTCTTTTTCAAATGAATTATAATGTATACTCCCTGCTATCTCAATTGGCTTCACAACGGTCTAATAAAAGTTGATGGATAAAGGGAAAGAAGATGAAAAAAAAAAAGAGTAACAAGACAGAAATCTCCTGGAAATAGAGCCAAACAAGAATGTGCTGCTTTGATTAAAGCAGTCTGGGTAGATGTAATGGATGACCAAAAGCTTGCCAGCAAAAAGGATTAGAATACTAAGAAGGCATTTACCTAATATTCAGAGGCAGTGTGGCAGGGGTAAGGTGAAGATAAGCTAAGGGAGCAGGCAAAGACCCCAGAGAGAAACAGCATGTGCGCCTGTAAATGAACAGGGTGAAATGAGAAGTCTGTAGACTCAACTCAATGCCAGGCAAGTTTTGACCAATAAATAGAATTTAGCTAGCCAAGGATTGGTACGGCCTTCTTTTCTCTTTCTACTTCAGCCCAAGAGAAAGTCAAGCATGTATGCCTAGCATAGCAGGTGCCATGTTTTCTTTCATTCTGTCCCTTAGGTTTGGAGGAACCACTCCTCTTGGGTCAGGAGCTCCTGTCATGAGTGAGCAGAAGGTACCTGGGATCACAATAGCATCTTCTGTTTCCCATAAAAATTTCAGTGCATCCAGGTAGAAAAAAAACAAAAATAAAAACAACAACAAAAATCCCACCATGAAGAGTTGGTCAGTAGTCTAATTCCCAGTGATTTTTCTACAGGGAGAGCAGAAGTGGCAATTTCTTAGGGGTGTTAAGACTCTCTACCAAGTAGCTCTCATGTATCTGACCCAGGAAGGGGTACAGGGAAGCAGGAAGACCAACCAGGAGAGAGTCATCCTAATCCAGGTGGTGGCAATGGGGATGGAATGGGATAAGGTGGTGGGGAGGGGGAGGGTGAAGTGACTCATAGGAACAAGCAGGACCCCTGATAAATTATCCAGAAAGGAAACCTCTTGTTATAAATGGGTTACACAAAGAGCCTAACATTTCTTATACTCAACAGAGCAACAAAAAACGTTAAATAAGCATTTGCTGTTTTCTAGCAGTGATAGGAGTTCAGCAACTCAGTAAGACAAGCAAATGGAGAGCAATCTGAGAATACAGAGGAAAAGTTGTGTAGATCCCGAGAGCAAAATGGAGTCATGAGCCACATGGAAAGAACCTAGTGAACCAGCCTGACTCAAATGAAGCTGCTTCAGTAGCATTGAGCCGTCAGCCAGTGAAGGCAAAGTTGCATGTGTGTGTAGTAATGAGCAATCTATTTTCCACAAAGCGTGTGTTTTGCTATTTTGTTTGGCATCAAAATCAAATTGGGATAAAGAAGAACGTGGCTTGGAAATAGGCTAAGAATTAATAAATGAAGTGTCCCTGGAGAAACGCCAGTGTTTCCTCACACAGAGCACAATGTCTGATAGAAATATTATTTTGTATTGTCTTTATTAATAAATATAAAAAGCTTGCTTATTGATGCAAATTGCAGATGCTTTTTAATAGGGCTGTATTGTCAACACTCAGCTGATCACAATGTCCCCAAAGAGGTTAGAAATGAGGGGCAGGAAATGATAAAACAAAGCTAAATTTGGCTACATGAAAAGTACATCTGGGAAAAAATAATTCAAAAAGCAGATATGCATTGGGCCAAAAAAAATCTGGACCACACTGTTGCCAAAGGAGACCCAGGTGTGAAGCTGGATGGTAAATTAGGTGCAAGTTTAAAATAGAAGAGGGCAGCCCAAAGCTACTCAATCCTGGCCAGACTCATCTGATAAAGAAGGTCCATTCAATCATAGGAAAAGAACAGGTCTGCCTCAGCTTTTCCATATTGGCAAGATGTTCACAAAGGAAATCCAATATGTTTATTGTTTAGGTTTTAGATAGTAGGTCTAAAAAAAAAAACAAACACAAAATCATTTACCAGAGTTATAAACCTTGACTATTAACTCAAGTTCATGGCTAATACTTTTTAGAGAAAGAAACAAGCCACAGTGATTTGCATATAGAGACTTCATTCATTTAGGTCCTAAGGTGTGTCCCTGCTATGCCTTCATTATTCTTTCATTACCACTCTTGCAGGTAAGTGACTAGCTAGTTACACGGCCAATTTCTGTTTTACTTGTTAAGCAGCTGGGGCAGGGTTACCAAGGACATTCTAGAAAGCCAGTCATTGGACTCTTCGATGCTTTGTTCATTACAAGGACATCTTTCTTCTAAATGATTTAGGGTTTTGAGAAACATTAAAGGGAATTGGAGGGTTGCCAGCAATGCTACCACAGGTTCAAGGGGGTGTGAATAGATAACTCATGAGTCAGGTGAAATATGTAGGGGCACCAATGTTTAAAAATTTATTAGTACATAAATATCCTCAAATAATGTTAGGAATAAGATTCAGAACTTGTTGGGTACCCCTAACACTCCTTTAAAGCAGTAATGATCATGAACATTTCAAAGCTATGATTTCTTAAGGTTTATATATCAATCTATCTAAAAACCTTGCCAAAAAGGGAGGCAGGAAATGGAAGCAAATACTATCACTACACAGAAATTATTTTATCACTCCTTCAATTTGCTTTCATGACTTATCAATCACACTCAGAGGATGAAAACACTTCTAGAAACATGATTTTAGCCAACTGTCATGGCTCAACTTTAAACAAACATGCTGGCCATGCATGTGTGTGCCTGGGCAGAGCTGAGGGTCATTAGCAACGTGAATGCTCAGATGTTTGTCCCAAACTATCATTGTCTTTTGACCTTGACTAGGGTCTGCGTTCCAGTGGGGTCTTTGTTTGCGGCAGACTTGTTTCAATCATATTGTCTGAGTGACAACTCATTATTGCAAATCAAGTAAGGGATAGTTTCTGATTTGGGTTTTAGTGAAGGCTAGTAAATTTTATAGTGTATATAATTTGGAACATGTCTGTGTTTCAGCCCATATGTGGAAATCTGCCCGGGTGCTTATTATTATGCTTATCTGCAAATGACCAGATGGCCTTCCCCAAATGTAGAGAACCATTTAGTGCCATTTTAAACCATTAAAGCTATTAACTCTGACTTGAGATAATCCTGTGCCCAAAGGGAACTAGTTTTGCTGTCCCTCGAAGTCATCAAATGTAATTAAATGCCATATTGAGGAGTAGGCATTAGTGGATTAAGGAGCCAGCTTGTCAACCAGTTATGAGTCAACCAAGCAGAGGAAAAAGATTGGAATGAAGAAAAAGATGCGTTAGGTATAGTACTGGCTAAGCAGCTATAACAAAAATGCCAAGAATATGAAAAAAATAACAGATCATTTTCCATCCAGTTAAAAATGACACCAAAGTAAAAAACAAAACAAAACAAAACAAAACAAAAAAACAGTGGCAAGGAGGATGCCCAGTATAGACAGCTCAGCTCCTTCTGATTAGTTAGGGCTCCCTCCTTGTTCTGTCATGTTGTTCTGACATCTGTTTTGGTGTCCTTCTGCACCTGGTTGAACCTGTCTTGGCTGCATATCTATATTTTAGCCAAAAGGAAAACTGAGAAAGTGGAAAACAGCAAATGGATTTTAAGGATCCAATGGTAAAATTGTGCACATCCCTTCTAGTTACAATTTTCTGCCAAACTTAATCATTTGATTATCAATTGCAAGGAAAGCTGGCAAATGGAGACTCCAAGTGTGTCCTTCTGTGCAAGAACAGCATAGCAGACAGACTGAGTTCTACCTCCAAAAACAAGGATTCGAGGGAATGGCTAAGTCTCTCCCACTGTTTCCTGTTTCCATAAGATGTAAGTGACAGAGATGATAACCAGGCAGTTACCATTATAAGGATCAGGGAGTGCTGAAGAAAACCAGGGAATGATGGCAATGACCAATTCCATGTGAGTAGAACCTTAGCATTTACTCTTTCCTGGAAATGGGAAGCTTCCTTATACACATGGAATCATTTAATTTCTACATTAACACTAACTCTAGAATTAGTATACATCCTTCAAGAAGATACCTAAACAGAATTAAATATGAAAGAAACGATCAGGGGAAATACCTATGAGAGAAAAGGGACAGAAAGAGAAGAAAGTGAGGGGTGATGGAGAGGACAGCTCTGATGAAGGGAGGAGGGTGGTAGGCCCATCAGGAAGTTAGCTCCAATGCCAAGTTTGCAGATCACTGAAGACATATATCTTCTATGTCTCACATTTGACCCTGGTCATCCACATCTTCCAGGTCTCAGCCACCAGCTGAGTGATGCGTGGAACCCATGTAACATGTGGCATTAGTGTCTGTCACAGAGCTGTCTTTGTCCCTCTCTCCCTCTGCCCTTCCCTCTCTCTCTCTCTCTCCCTTCTTCTCCTCCATCTCCCTCCCTCCCCTCTCCCCATCTTCCTTCCTTCTTTTCTTCCTCCTAAGAAAGTTAAGATGCATGTCCACATATGGTAACTGGAAAATGGATGAGATGACATTGAATGGACAGCCTTTCTTTTAAATAATCAGTAGCTGCTAGTTGCCCAATCCAGTACAGCATCCTATCTCTAAAGGTTCAGTTGGAAATGACAAGGTGAGCATAAGTACATATGATACAAGCATCTTAAACTCCAGGTGGCCTACTAGTGCATCCATCAGGCCCCTGAGAATGAAGGTGATGAGGCCTGAGGACCTAGTCCTTTCACATAGGATATCTGTAGCTCTTCCCTGGAGGAGTTTTGAGAGACAAAACCATAGCCATAAGGCCAGGCCCAAGCCTTGGATCACACTTTTCTCCTTTATGGTTTTCTTTCACCAAAAACCTCTCCTAGAATGTGTTTCCTGCACTTTGGATGCCAAAGTTGGTGAAATATTGTGTCAGAAGTAATGATGGGTTCTTTTCCTCAGACACATTTTGGGCAGCACAGCTCCTGTGCTGTGTGAGCTGGATAAAGCATCCTTAAGGGTCACACATAGAACCTAGAGTGCTGGATTTGAAGGAAGAGTTGCAGACTAAAGCTTCTCATTAATCCTACCACAGAGCACAACCATACAGGTATGGCCTAGTAACCCAACAACTCTAGATATTTATAGACTCCCCCACCCCCACAACTCACTATGGGAACTGAGGAACATGCACTCAGGACCCAAATCCTCCCATGCATCTAGGCAGCTGCTTTCTTCCCCCCATTCTATACTCTGTTTGACCATCTTCCTGATTTGAAGTCACATGGCTTCTCCAGACCTGATATGAAGCTTTTCAATCCTGATTGAATCTTTACTTGTTTGGCTAATCCAATGGTCCTCAACCTTCCCAATTCTGCAACTCTAATACAGTTCCTTATGTTGTAGTGACCCCCAACCATAAAACCATTTTGTTGCTGCTTCATAACTGTAATTTTGCTACTGTTATGAATTATGATGTAAATATCTGATATGCAGGATATATGATGTGTGACCTGCAAAGGGGCCGTGACACATATGTTGAGAACCACTGGAATCTTTCCTTCGTATTATCTATTTACCCATGAGAATGTTTAGAATACCTTTACTTAGCAGATCTGAACTAAACAATGGCCAGACAGTGGGACTATGATGATGAACACAATGTAGACTGTTCTTTTGTAGCTCAGGCTCATGAGGAATCTTCCTTCACTGAAGTTTGTTTGTTTACACAAGGAGCATAGAGAAGGGACATGTCACAGGCCTGAGCAAGTCATGGTAGGCTCCAATGAAGAACTGTAAGGTGAACATGTGAGAAGGAAGGTCACCCAGGGAAAGGGAATAATTGCATGTGTAAAGGCCCAGTGGCCCGAAATACTGTGTGCATTCGGAGACCAGGAGTGGCTGAAAGGAGAGAGAAAGGAGATAAGGTTGGAGAAGCAGAGAGAAGGACAAGCACTTGAAGAGACAGCATAAGGGACCTCATCCCAAAGGTGCTGTGCAGATATTGGCAAGCTTTAAGCTGTGAAAGGCTCCAAAAAGCCTGTGTTTTTAGAAAACAAATGGCTTTCTGTTTCTACCTTTCAAAGTCTGACCTTTTGTTGTCTTAATAACATAGTCGGGGAAGAATGAATCATCATGTTGAAATTAGTATTAGGAAACTCAGAAGCAGGAGCCAAACTGATCCTGAAGGAAGATTCTCTGCCCTGGAATATCTCAACTTCTCTCTCTCTCTCTCTCTCTCTCTCTCTCTCTCTCTCTCTCTCTCTCTCTCTTTTTTCTTCCTTGCTTTCTTGTTTTCCTCCTCCCCCTTCCTTCTCTCCCTCCTTCCCTTCTTCCCTGCCTCCCTCTTTCCCTGCCTCCTTTCTTTCTTGACAGGTTTTTCTATTTCATTCTGGAACTTGCTATATAGATGCAGTGGGTCTTGAACTCAGAAATCCTCCTCAGTCTGCCTCCCAGGTGCTGAGATTAAAGGCATGTGATACCATGCCTAACATTATCTCAACTGTGATGGCTGCTTTTTCAGGGTCTATGGCCACACTAAGTCCAGGAAACATCAAATCCACTGCTCAATGCTACAAACTAGTTCATCCATTCAATTTCATGAGCATCTTGCCCAGAATGCATGCCAATTTCCCAGGAACACTTTCCCTTACATAGATTTTTATTGTCTTTAAAGTAACTAACACATGGTAGCTTGTAGAAATATGATGATGTTATTAGTAATTAATACTGTGCATTTCCATTTTGTAGACACAGACTTAGAAAAATGAGTTAAATGATATACTCCAGGTCACAAACTCATAAAAGGATAAGCAGAGACTCAAAACAAAGCTATCTTCATTCTATCATTTTTGAATCTGCCTGTGATATGAATTGTTAATATTTATGCATATTCTGACTTATGCTGTTCTGGGCTTAAAGCTTTCTATACAAATACTTTAGGATTTAGTCCCCCCCCCCAACCCCGAGATATGCTCTCACTAAATGGCCTTGGATGGACTGGAACGCACAATACAGAGGAATGTATATATAGTTTAAATAGAATTTTCTCATCTGGGCTAATAATTTTCCCTCTAAGAACCAAAGACCATCAAACAAAAATACCAACACAGGTATGGGAAGCTCTCTTTTAAGTTGTTGGTCAGAGTTATCCAAGAGGCTCTAAAAACATAATAGGGTATCGCTGTTGCCCTTGGTTGCCTACTAGAGGTGGATGTAAGTCCTTATTTCTAAAGACACCATATACTTCAGACACAGAACCCAAGGGTCCCTGAAATGGAACTGACCTAAAAGCCTCCACCCTGGGTGCTAGCTTTCTTGGTACCAGAAGGAACTATGCAAACTTCCAAAGGAAGGAAGCAATCAACAATCCTCCCCAGCTATGACACCTATGAACCACAACAACAGCCAGCATGACACAAAAACCCTAGGAGTGCAATAGTGGCATGCGTACCTTGATGGTAACCAACAGCTCTATAAGTGGACTTAGGACTGGATCAACAAGAAGGAAATCATGGCTGGTATTGGAAACTGAGCCAAATACCCAGACGTAATGACCTTGTGGATCTAGAAGGAGAACTTAAAGCTGTCACTTTAGTAAACCAGCATAAACCCTAACCACATTATAAATATTTGTCCTTAAACACACAGATAAGTTTAGTCCTCACCCCTCATCAGGAAATTTCTCTTTACAATAGACAAAGACCATTGCAGAAAGCCACAAATGATCAGAATGCAGAATACAGTTGGAACCCTGTCCTAATTTAAGCACATCTACAAAACAACTTCTGAACCTCAGACTCAGGGAACACTGCGGAAGAGGGGGCAGAAAGATTGTAAGAGAAAGAAGACCAGAAAGTTTACTGTGAGATTGTTTCTCCTAGGAAAATCAGAAGCTACACCTATAAAGTCTTAGCAACATGCCTGCTTTAACATGGGCTAAAAAAAGGACATCAATAGACATGCTAAAGTAGACAGAGGAAAGCCTAGGAAGCCTCACCCTACACAGAGAACTACAGGCAACTAAGGAATGCTGAGAATAGTCTGCTCCAAGGAAGAGCTCATCAATTGGTTATCCAATACCAAATGGCCAGTCTTGAAAATGTGCAATGAGTAAAACGATACAGACTGAGCAATGTATGTTAATATATTTAGGCATATGTGTATATACATAAACACATATATACATGGAAAACAATTCATGAAAAAAGAGGTTATGAGTTTGAAAAAGCACAAAGAGATATATGGGGGGTTTTGGAGGGAGTTAAGAAGTAGAAGAAATGATGTATTAATCTCAAAAAATGAGAAATAATTAAAAATAAAAAATAAAATAAGAAAACAAAAAAATACTTTAGGAAAACCAAAATGTAAGTTCAGACAAAAATACATATTGATAGATTAGGAAAACATGACAAAAACTAAAGTTCTATCCAGCCAGCCACAGATTCTCACATAACAACTGAAATCAGTCTGCAAACTTAATTTTGAGCTTCCAGACAGACAGAATGAAAGAGGGAAAGATATTTCATGGTGTCTATAAAGAACTGACACACTATATTTCAGAGAAGACAACCACTTCCTTGGTACTTGGATTTGAATATACTTGCTCCTGTGAGCCTAATACTCTGAGGCTATTTATTGATGTGGTATGGAAATTCTTCAACACTCCTCCCAAGAGGACAGAAGTGGAAGCACATGTATATGTCCCTAATAAAGATGGGAAGAAAAATTAAACTTTTTTGATCTCATCAGTTTGTACTTATTTTCAGAAATAAGTGTCTTGTACATTTATTTGCAAAGATAAATCTCCTTAGAGATTGTCTTCTCTTCTTTTTTTTTCAATCCTAGATTTGACTGGGTCCCTCCTTAGGTGAGTTCATGAGGCAAAACTCTCTGCTCTCCCATTACCCACTGTACCCCAGAGGTTTAAGGTTACACATTTTATTAAGAAAATCTGATGCAAATTCTTTTCTAAGGTTTGGGGACAATATTTTATCCTTTAACAGGTGGTTACTTCCATAATAATGAATGCATTCATTTCACTGTTACCTTCATCTAGCTGGACAAAATCAATTCACTGTCAATAAAAGGCTCCTAGCTGCCAGAGATAACTGCAATAAAAACAGTCCCACACTAACCGTTCTTGGGGTTTCCTCTCAGAATTCATACTACTCATGCCTTTCCTCCCTGACTCTCTTGGCTCAGAGGGTCCAGTCTCCCTCAAAGCTCCCTATCTTCCCAGTGTCCTCATTTTCCGACAATGTTCTTAGTGGGAAGATCTTCTCCAAGTCCTTCTGGATGGCTATGGCAATGGCACTTGATGATTTAATTATTCAGCCATCAGGATGCCTAGGTGGCAGCTGGCTAGGACCAGGATGCAATCTGTGACTATGGAACAGAGCCAAGTTAACTGGGGTTGAACCATGACCTTGGCTTCCTGCAGGGGATGAACTCTCAGTTGCTTGCACTAAGTGGCCACATTCATGACAAGGCTATTATATGCCCTAATAATAGTGGGGGTTTGTATTTGTAGAGCACTGGCTGTGCCAGGCTCTTGTTGGGCATCTTTATAGAGAGTATCTCCTATGAGCCAACTTACAATTTAGTCTCAGCTTCCTGTGAAGAATGCATGTCCACTCTTACAGGGAGGGAGATTGCAGACAAATCAATGAATACAGAAAAGCCGTGTTACTCTTTACTTTAGCTGGCATGAATCTCCTGACTTTTATCTCAAGACTATAATTTACAAGTTATTGAGCTTGGTAGCAGTAGCACCATTCTTTCTTGTTAAAATTTCTTTTTAGCAGTTGTGCTTGAACCCAGGGCTATTCTAGGTATGAGCCCCATCATTGAAATATACTTATAGTATCTTTTGTAATGCCTGAGAATACCATTCGTGTGTGTGTGTGTGTGTGTGTGTGTGTGTGTGTGTGTGCGCGCGCGCGCGCACTTGTGCACATGTACATGTAAGATAACCACACACCTAAGTGTTTTTGCATGTAGAAGCCAGAGAACAGTCTCTAGCATTTTTCCTTAGGAGCTGTTCTCCTTATTTTTCTAGACAGGGTCTCTTACTTGCCTGGAGAGCACCAGGTAACATTGGCTCTGGTAACCTTGGCTCTCTGACTAGAAAGTGCTAGGAATATGCCCTATGGCTGGCCTCAGAAGAGAGCCCCACCAACCTGGCTCTGTAGGTAGATTCTAGGGATCAAACATTGTGCTTTCAAAGCTAGCATCTTGCATTCTGAGCCATTTCCACAGCCCCTGAGGATCCCATCTTGGTGGTGAATAATGCCTTGCCTAGGAAGGAGAAATTCCTGGTTTTTGTTTTCTCTTGCCATGATAAAGACCGTGACACCAAAAGCAACTTGAAGAACAAGGGGCTTATTTCAACTTATAACTTTAGATCACTGTCCATCATCAAGAGAAGCCAAGGTTCCTCTGTCTCTGTGTCTTTTGTCCTGTGAAGATCCCGACCCTTGGAATTAGTTATACCCACAACCATATAATTCCAAAATAAGATCACATCTTCCAGGTAGGCTTATCTTGGGGGACCTTAATGATTATATAATATATATATATATATATATATACATATATATATTCTATCATATATATATTCTATCATAAGCATGCAGTAGTTTGATTTGTCATGTTATATTGGACTTTGGAGACAACCACTTGCGCTTTGCTTCTCATTCCATCCTTCACTGACTATGTAACAAGCCTTAATTTCCTCATAAGGGAATAATTCCTAATATTATCTTAGGTTGATGGCACTGCTTCATGGGATTGTTTTAAAGATATAACATGATTGGATTAACACACTCCCTGACTCACTGAAAGTTCTTAATAAAAAGTAGTTACAATATATTTAGAAAGAATTCTGGAAGAATTAATCAACATATGAATGGTTGTCATTCACTAGAGGGGCAATTATTATAGGTTGCTTTAAAATTCTTTTAAAGTTATTTCCACATTTAAAAAAATCTGATTATATATATATATTATATATATTACATTGAATTTGGAAAAGAATAAAACCATTCTTGTTTGGGAAGAAAAAATCCTATGTAGATTCTGCATTCCCTTTTATCTATGCATACATATGAAAATCCACACATTAGAGATTAAATTAGCTATGCAATTAATTTGAAAATCTCTGCTAACTTTTGGGAGCTCCTTTTCAACTCTCTTACCTTCAGTTTTTCCATGTGAGAAAAAAAAAAAAAACATGTTGGTATCACTGCTACTTTCAGTGCCATGGTATGCTGAGGGATGTTTAAAAGCCAGAGTGCTTGTTGAAAGTCCACATTGTAGAAGGCAATGCATGAAAATATCTCAAAAGATGGGCTCTGGCTGTGGGGAAACTGCTGTCTGTGAAGCAGTCATGAAAAACAAGGAACCTCTGTCAGAAGCAAGGCTCTGGGGAGGAAAGAGAGGAGAGCAATGCATAAGTCAAGAGGTCAGGTCAGACATGAACGTGTCTAGTCTATTACTGTCATCTCTGAATGCTTATTTTTAGGGTTAGCCAACCCTCTGAGAAAGGAAACACCTTGTATGAAAAGAGTTGTTTAACCATGTTTATATGAAAAGTAGTATGTGGTAAATGAAGCAAAGAGTGAAAATACCAGCAAGCAAATCTGAAAATTTGAAACAAAATCTCACCATTCAGGGTTAACTGTGTATCATTATATATGTATGTGTGTGCACACAAATAACTGTATGTGAGTGTGCTTAAACCTATACAAACATGTATGCCTGTTCCAGTGCACATAGTACTGGTGTGCAATATTGAACAGTGTGTCTAACCTTGGGGATCAAATTGAAAAAGAGATGACCTTTCTGTGAAGATACAGCCCCTGGAGCTGCATGCTTTGGCAAGTAGAGAGTCCTTTTATGCAAACAAGGAAAAGGGCACCAGTTTCTTTGACCTGGAACATTATTTTGCCAGGACCCTGATACCCCTGTCAGAGGACAGCTGGGACAACTGCATTGAATGGCCCTATAATAAAAATGTATTACCCTTGTAATTTCAGTGTTTATTTAATATTTGATACATTTGAAACAATGTGTACACTATACAGACAAAAAAAACTAATAAATCTATTTAACCAATCCCAGAGCAGAAATATTGCCCCCACGGTGAATCTCCATCGTCTCAGAACTAGCCTTTCTTTCAGAAGGGGAACTGCTATTTTAAACTCTGTTTATTATCATTCTGATATAGGTTTTAAGCCTTTTGTGACTTGTTCTAAAACTCACATTACTTTGTTGCCTAGTTTTTAGCTAAGCAAACATCTTTTATTCCATAAAATTTTATTCTATAATGTTGTACAAACTACAAAGTATTCCATTCTTTATTTGAACTATAATTTAACGACGTCTGTTATTATGTTAAATTAGTTAAATACTAATTATGTTAAATTAACATACTCTAACAAATTAAAGGGGCAGACTCTTATTGCCAATGTTGCAACAAAATCTTCATGATTGTCTTTAAGTTCCTTCTAAATGAAGTCATAGACAACATCTTGATTATTTTCTTAAGAGAAATCCTCGGGCATAGAATTAGTGTGTCAATGGAGGGCTGATTATAAGGCTGTGGTGTCTACGAATGGGGGTGACACACTGTTAAGATGATGAAGAGGACAAGTGATCACTGGACCAAAGAAGCTCATTCTGGGTCAACAGAAAATGATATGGTCTCCTGACCTGCTGTTGCACCAGAAGAGGGCTGGGCAGCACGTCTCATGAGTTACACTCTGTTCTAACTCAAGGAGCTCAAGATACTCCTAAGAATGTGAAATTCATGAGAATGAAGCATCACAAAGCCACACTTTGGTGAGTGTGAACCTTAGTCAAGGTATCTTTCTGTGCTGTAGTTGAAACGAAGACTGTTCCCCCAAAAAGACTCCAAGGAGAAAGGGGTTTGGAATAAACAAACTACATGCTGTCTACCCACTCTCTCTGAGTACAAAGGTCAAAGCCACAAACCAGCCTCACAACCAAAAAGAGAAGACTCACAATCCTTTTTTTCAGACCAGAGGAGCCAAGTGAGAAGAGGAGAAGCAAAGTGTGGCTCCTCGGTAGAGGACAGTTTACTGAACAATTGCCCAGTCTGGCCTTGACAGGTATTTAACCAATAAAAATGTTGTTTATACGTTAGTATACTTGCTGCTTTAATAGTCAGCTTAAAAATATTTTTCAGGAAGCCTTTCTATTTTTCAACTGATTGAATTATTTGAATACTGTGCCTAAAATCTTTATGCTAGAAATGATCATGTCTTCCTTTCCATCGTGTCTGGAACAAAAAATTAAATTTGTGTGTTAAGTAGATTGTCAATAATGCATTTCAAAAGGTCATAGTGTCTGGACTTAAACAAAATTATGTTTTTATATAAGGAAATATTTTTGCTTGTCTAAAAACATGCCCGTGGTTTCTTTCTGCTTCCTTTTGAAGCATTGGCCTGTGTTGTCATGTGATGAAACTGTGTCTGCTCAGAGCCACCACACAGTAAGTGCACTTATCATTCATTATGTCGTAGGCTGTAAAGAAAACTCCATCCTTTTAACAATCTACCCAGAAAGCTTCTGATGTTTATCAGAGGACTGGGGTGAAGTTGGATGAGGTCACCTAATAAGTGGAAGTCACAGCCAGAATCAGTGGCTCAGTGACACGTTGCCTGTCATCTATCTATAACCGGCATCCAGGGGCACAGTGGAGGATACATCAGTCACACTGCCACTTGTAGGTTTAGTGGGCCTTTCTGTTTCTTGGCAGAAGTGAAGCCATGTCACATATGGCTCCATCCTTAGATTCTTTCTTTAGATATCTTTGAGGGTTATTTTCCATTGATGTCTCTAGAGTTTCTTGTTTTTAAAGCATAGTTTCAATTCGATTATATCAATATAATAGATTTTTATTTTAGAAAAAAATGACAACCATCTTTATAAAATTTAAGAGGCAATCCCTTACTCACCACTGATGTTCATTTGTAATTATGACCCATATAAGCAAGAATTAAACACATTTATTCCTGAGCTTGGGATTGGAACTTTATAAAGAGTTTCCGGTTACAGGGCCAACTACAAAAGCAAGTTTATGAACAGTCTAAATTATTCCATGGTAGCTTTGTCTTGGGCATATTTTACTGACTTTGAATTTACAAAGAATGCTTGGTCACCTCTCATGTATTAGGCACTATGTCAGCTGACGAAGAGACAAAGGTAGATAAGGCATCGTTCCTTACTGTGGGAAATGAGACGGTTATTTACATACCTGGGGGGCAGAGAGACAGAGATAGAGAGAGGGAGACAGAGAAAGGGAGATAGAGAGAGGGGGAGAGGGGCATAGAGAGAGAGAGACAGAGAGAGAGAAGAAGAAGAAGAGAGACAGAGAGAGGGAGAGAGGGACACACAGAGAGAGAGAGAGATAGAGGAAGAGACACAGAGAGAGGGAGAGAGGGAGAGAGATACAAAGAGAGACAGAGACAGAGGAGACAGAGAGAGGGGGAGAGACAGAGAGAGGGAGAAAGAGACAGAGGGGGAGAGACAGAGAGATAGACAGAGGGAAAGAGACACAGAGAAAGTACCACTTATTGAGGGTTCTGAGCTCTGACTACCTATTAAAATCATCTAGAGAACTCTAAAACAGTACTGTGACCGGATTCTACCTCTACCATAAAAAGTTTTTATTTAATTGTTTTAATAGGAGCCCACTCAGTCTTACAAGCACTTCAAGCACCAAGGTGCTCAGGAGTCACAATCGTGGGATTAAGTCACCTGTGACATGCACAGAGTTCATTCTTGAAAGTTTCTGCAGGAGTAATAACTGAGCTAGATTAGGAAAGGCTGATGGGAGGTGCCAGGCATTCCAGGGGAAAGCTGAAGTAGCGATGGTGGAGAACAGAGAAGAGCACTGAGAAAGATACCACTATAGAAACACACAGTCATGATGGCAACTTTTATAGAGTAGCCAGAACACTGAGTGCAGAAGGGAGATGAGGCTGAAGGGGTGAAATGGGCAGTTGTGGAGTGTGGTGGGCAGGATTTTGTGGTCCACACTGAGAAGTTGATGCTCTGCTCTTTAGGTGACAAATCTCATCAGCAGTTTCAAACAGACCCCAGTGGTGCTCTGTCTGTCTCTCTCCATCTCTCTTTCTCTCTCTCTCTCTACTTCTCTCTCTGTCTCTCCATCTCTGTTTCTTTCTCTCCCTCTCTCCTCTCTCCCTCTCCCTCTCCCTCCCCCCCCCTCTCTCTCTCTCTCTCTCTGTGTGTGTGTGTGTGTGTGTGTGTGTGTGTGTGTGTGTCTGGGGGGGATGCTTGGGAAGGAAAGTTCCAGAAGTAAGTGGATCTGAAGAAAAATGGAGGCTAAAGAATGAGTTCTTACAACCCTTCCAGCCCACTCTTATTCAAGAAGGTAAAGACAAACAATACATATATTTTCTGCTATTGTTGTGTGTTTCCTTAAGATTGCCAGCTAATAATTACAGCATCATCCAGTCAAACAACAAGTTATGGGAAGCCTGCAGTCATTCAATGAGGCGTTGGGGAAAGTAAAAGTGGGAAAGACAGAACTTAGTACTGTCCTCCTGGATGATTGTCTTCCTGGCCAGCAGTACTGGGAGTTAGGGTCAACAGTGGAGGATCTTCCAAAGATGTTGATTGAGAGGGTTTGGTTATGTGTGACCTGAGGTTGTTCTTAAGGTGTTAGGGAATTAGAACTATACAAGATAGTTTAAAAATACTATTTAAATATAATTACTAGCTGGAAGTCAGCCAACAGCCTCCAGAAGGTACTAGTGCCTATTCAAAGCAAGACTCTTGGTTGAAAAGACTGTTAGAAACATTCTAGGACAGTATTCTTTCTTTGGTTTTATCGAATCTATGAAAATTAACAAATATTGGATAAATTTATCATGTGTAATGTCTTTTTGGTATATGTATGTGTTGTAGGATGGCTAAGTTGAACTTCTAAGGACATACGTTTCCTCATGGAATGCAGTACTTCCCTGTTGGCTATAGTTAGCCTGCTGCATAATAAATAGATGTCTCACCTTTATTCCTTCTATTGAAGTAAAATTCTGTATCCCCTGACCAGCTCCTCCATCCCTTCCCCAAGCCCCGGAAACCACCCTGTTTCTCTCTGTAAGTCAAACCTCCTTACATTCTAGATGGAAGTGAGATCATGTGTTTGTATTTTTGATATTATGGGCATTTTTTACATTCAGATGATTTTCACTTTGATAAATGTGATATATCATATAATAAACATATACTAACTAAAGTAATCACAGACATAATTATAAGGTCTTTGTTAATTTAGATTAATGACCATTGCAAGTGTCCACTTAATAGTACTGGGATATTGTTTCACTACTTGGAACAGTCTGTGGCATAACATGAATAATACTCTTCAAGTGAATTAAAGCAGGTATGAGTCCTCTTAACTTCAAGTATTGGAGAACTTATCTTGATTAATAAGGATGTGTATGACAGATTTATCATGATTTACTAACAAATATAAATTTTAAATTCCGCCTCCAAAGAACTGTTTGTATGCAAAATCATTGTTCATAGTAAGAAATAATTTTGCCATTAAATTAAATTAGTGGAAGATAGGGAGAAATATGGATTCAATCAGCAATTCCTTGTCTTGAAAAAAAAAAGTTCTAAAAGCAGATGAGGTGTTTTAATTATTTCATTTCACATGTGGAAAGAATAACTCTGAAGGAAATAACTTAGGACTCCTTCCAAGTTTGAATTACAAATTATCCCAGGACCCTGGAGAGAGACAACAGAAAACAAGATTTGAGGCAGTTCTTCTTCAGGCCAGCCTTTCCATCAATATTGGAGGCTACCTTGAGGGCCTAATTTTTTCCTTGTGCTATTTCCCAGAGAAGAGAGAAGTTTAATCTTCTTCCTCTTTGGCCTATGATTTGTGTGGTTTGGGTTGGGTGGCTGGTGTCCCAGACCGAGAGCTAGTGTGAGTCACTCTGTGCAGCCACCTCAACCTCCTCTGAGTCTAGGGAACAAACTCGCATCTGATTCTCCATTCTAGAGGGCTTTGGTGTTAACCCTTTCCCACTGAACCTGTTGCCTGCACCAGAGACAGGTGATGCTGACTGACCCTGTGACTGGGCCACTGCTTATCACATCCCCACACTCAGGAAGGAGGAAGTGGCTGACCCTGCAGGGATAAGAGCCCAGCTGGCAGAGACATGATTCTCACATTCCCATCTCAAAGCTTTTCTTGCGACCTGTTCTGACTTTCAGGGGCTTAATGGAGAGCAGAGATGCATAGGGGTGAGTGGGTGGGAGTCGGCAGCATATAGGGCCTAGAACAGAAGGGTTCTGAGTGAAAAGAGAAAGTTGTCCCAACCTAGTTTAATTTGCCATTTCTTTAATTCTCCCTACATCAGCTCCCTTCAACCCCATACTGGGCAAATTCATAGCCTCAAGGAATTCTTTGATGTGTACCTTAAGTGTAGATGCAAAGATGAAGGGCAACCTTGACAATCTCTCAGAAATGAAAAGGTACAACTTCCCCGGAAGATGAAATCTAAAAATCACACCGTTCATATTAGATGCTGCTAAGAAAAAAATAACATGAAAGCAAGCATATTAGCAACATGTCTACACATCATTTTCATCCATAAAGGACAGTGAAAGACACATAATATTTCACAGACAGGTCTACTAACCTTCTGGGAATCATGTAACACTGGGGGGCAACAAAAACAGACTAGACAAAGACTTGGTGTTTGGCTGAAGCTTCATCTAATTTCCATCCTTTACGTTGGTTAGCAGATCTATCTATCTATCTATCTATCTATCTATCTATCTATCTATCTTCTACTATCTATCTATCTGTCATCTATCTATTTATTTACTTATTTGTTTATTTATTTTGGTGGAGGTTTTTTAATGTCTACCACCCAATGGATGTTTTGTCCCATTTGCACTATTGTCTTCTGCATGTACACTTCTAGCTTGGCACCTGATGAGTCTCCTCAGGCATTTAAGCTGCCATGGGGGAGTCCCAGCAGCTTGGAACATTATGCAGTCCCAGAATGATAGGCCTGGAGCTAAGGTGCCCCCCAGAATATCTATAAACTTCTCCCCTCCCTACCCAAAGAACATCATCTTTTGGCATCTATGGAGACGCCTTTTTCCCTCTGGTGCAATGCAGCTTCCATGGCAAATGATGCCAGGAGCATTCTGCTAAGAAACAAGAGGAAAAGGAAAGCCAAGTGCTGTATCATACTTTAAAACACTAATTAACCTTGTCAAGATAATTACTGCAGATTGGGAGACCTTGACTGTCTCTCTTTCAGGCTAGATGGAAAACAACTGATTTTGGAGAAAATATACCAATACAAGAGTTTTCTGTGGCAAATGAGAAGCCTCAGGCTAGCTTAAAGGCAAATGCTTCTTACTCAGAAATCATGGAGCTGAGGGACGTGTTTGTTTTAAATATGAAAGAAAAAAAAACAGTTATAAGGTTCTGTCTTTAACCTGAAAAGATGACTCCATCCTCAAATCCTTTCTTAAGTTGGGATTATATTGTTCTGTCTATAGTAGCTTAACAATTTAGTCATTCAACAATTATTTATTGAGCACTTGTTATTCAGTACAATATTAGATTCTCTTTGAAAAAGTGAGTCAAATATGATAGTTGCCTTCAAGGAGCTTATCTTTTTTATAGAGTGGTATCAAATTCACAAATAAATAAACTACCAAGTGGAAAGTCCAATGGTATCCATAAGTTAGTTAGAAAATTTAGGCTAAATTAGGAGGTCATGCCTAGAAATTACTTTGAAATACCTATATCAAAATCATTTTCCTGGAAATCTTGAGCAAACTCACGAATATTTTTAAAAGCCCTAATCTGTAATTTTAAAATACAGTTCATGATGATTAGGGTAAATTACAACTCAGCACAAACTGCTTTCTCATAATAGAATGGGAATATTGGCCTTTGGTTGTGAGATGAATGCCACCAATGGGGTTTGTTTGAGGTGCTTACTTTGTCAGCAGTTAGTGTCCAGGATGAAGAGAAAATGTTATGTTGTTTTCAGTGATAGTGTGGCACCTTCATTTTCAAAGCCTGTCTAGACTCCTTGTTGACTGAACAGCTAGCAAAGTTGGCCAAGGCTGTACATGACATGGGAGCCTGGCAGAATAAGAAATGGTACTGGAAAAGAGATCCATTGCATTTAGTGGCTGAGACTGCAATAGCATGGCCATTTTAACAGACTAAGAATGGAAGGTGTGAAGACTTTGGATTCAGGAAAACTGAATGACAGATGCAGCTAAAGGACAGACCTGTGAAAATGACCAAGTGGACAACACTGTTTCTTATGAGCTGAGTATAAGCCAACTAGGTGGGAGGTGACACTAAAAGCAAATTCTCACTCCTTCTGTGTAAATAATAAAAGAATATGAGGAAATCAATGTCCCCATTATAGTCTAAGATGGTCAGAAACCATCTTTGGGTATTTTATGCCATACCTTCAAGAAGCCACTGGAAATCTTAGATGACCAAAGTAAAAAGTTGAAAGACATCATATACAAGGAAAGCTTGAATGAATGTAGCACACTGAGTCTACAGAAGAGACTTAATGTGCAGAGGACGTAAGGGACACAAAAGGATTATATTTCTGTAAGAAAACAATTGCCATGTGGGAAGAAAATAAGATGCTCTGGGTAGTCAAAGTTGGAAAACAATTAAAAAGAGCCACAGGGAGATAGCTTTTAGTCCAATGAAGGGAAGCATTCTGTAACAATGACAACCACAGGAGAGAAGAGCTTGCTGCATTGAGATATAAACCCTTTATGTCTGAGACTTGAGGGGAGCAAGCATATGAGTGTATTTAATGGGAGGGGGTGGTATGAAATCACAGGTCAGAAGTGGAAATTACACCAAAGATTACTAATATCCTCCATAAGCCTATGTCCTATAGGCCTATGTACATGGCTAGCAGAATTTCCTCTTCCCACCTTCATATAAACAGCTACTTTCAACCACAGTGTTGCTCTTACCATTAAAAACCCTGAGAAAGAGACTTCTTTGTCAAAAATCATGGCTCACATGTAGACACTCAGCAAGCTCATGTTGAAGGAGTGAATTTGCCTTTTAATCTCAAGAGGAAACATAATACAAAGCCTTATGAATAATGTAGAAATGAAATATATGAGTTAAATGCAAATAGTCTCAGATTCTAGCCATTCCACAAATAGGAGCAAAACCCAGAAAGAAAATCTAAGTATTCTAGATACATCCTTTTCTGTTGCTTTTTCTAACTTGAAGTCACCTCCCATACTTGCTTCAGAGATCCAGTTCTAAACCCCAAATTCCAAATCACTCTTCCTTCTTCAAAATTGGAAAGAATTTCAGGAATTCAGTTATCAGCTCATCAGCCTTTTAGTCAATGTAACCACTTTCACCTGCTGGGCTTCCTCTGTAGCTGAGGCACAAAAAAAAAAAAAAAAAAAAAAAAAAAAAAACTTTACAAAGTAGAGCTGTCTGTCTCTCAGCAGTCAGCAGGGCCAAGAAGAAGGCTAAGGAGGCAGTTGGGGGCAGAGTCATTTCCTAGTGTGGCAGGAAATGGTAGAATCAATAGCTGCTCCTAGGAAAAGTAAATAAATCTGATGAGAGCCATAAGGAGCCATAATTACAATTTTACTTATTTACTTTTACAATGAAAAAGAAATGTATTTTTGAGAGAGAGAGAGAGGTGGGAGGAGGAGGGAGAGAAAGGAGGAGGAGGAAGAAGAAGAAAGAAGAAGAAAATCCACAAAGCTACCTTTAACAAACTAAGTTTAACAAAGACTTGACACTAGGAGCCAGAGTTAGAGGCAGTTGTGAGTCACCCAGCACAGGAGCTGGGAAATGAACTTGGGTCCTTTGCAAAAAAAAAAAAAAAAAAGTGAACAGTCTTAACAGCTGAGACACCTCTCCAGGCCCCAGCAAGGTTAACTCTTGAAAGTCAGGCTGCTTCTTTCCTTTGTCCAGGAATCAGAATGGATTTTTGCAGCTCTTTTGCTATGCCGCTTCTACAGGCATAGCAGGCCATCAGTTGAGTGGCAGATTCTGGGGGCCTCTTTTTAGATGCTGTGGGCTCAGATAACTATCTGTGTGATGCCATGGTCTGCCTTTTAGCCCTTCTCTGTTCAGGAGTTTCTTTTCTTCAGAGCCTTCTGCTCTCCAAACTTTTCCAGGCTCCCCCTCCTTCTCCTCTTCTGTGATTTTCGCTTTACACATTGGGCTACACTTTTTCCAGACTTGAGCCAATCAGGTCCCTTCTCTACCTTTGACCCAGGAGATTCAGATGTATGTTTTACATTTCCAGCTCATTTGTTGCTAGCTTAACTAATTTATTTTTGTAACCCCCCTCTCTCTGACATCCTAAATGCCTCCGTGTGTGTAGCTTGCTTCTACCTCCTTTCACTTAGCTTCTGGTATCAAAGAGGATATTGCGCTCCATGCTTCGTAATTAGTTGAAGTTTTTCTCTATTAATACCAGCCCCATCCTTGGACCTTCCAGGGGTTTCCTGCAACCGGGAGAGAGAAATCAAGCCGCAGGGCATTTCACAAACAGACCTTGTAAATTCACAGCATTAACGCGGCAGCACATAGGATCTTAACAGCCCTTGTCCCTGGCCACAGGGGAATAACGACTGTAAAGCAGAGCTGGTTCTTTCCAGGCACACAGAAGCCCCGAGGTACGTAAGTTCGTGCCAGGTCTGGTGAGCACGGAGATTTAGTTTTGGGTTTCATGATAAGCCCTGCTTCATGTTCTCAGCTGCCTTATCCTAATGACACTAATGCCACTGCCTTCGGAAGGAGGAAGACATGAGTTGAAATGAAAGCATCAAGTGTAGAGAAGACTGCGACAGCCCTCCCAGCTGGACGGCTGCGGGGTGGGGAGGCTTGCAAAGTATGCTGTTGACCTGGATGCTGAAATCTAATAACACAGCCCAATGCCTGGAGCTCGAAACAGAGAGAAAAGCAGAAAATTATGTGAGGCCCCGGACACTGGGAGTGGAGAGGGGGAGGGATGCTGACTGTAGCATTCTCCAGGCAGGTGGTCTGTAGTCTGTGTGCTAAAGGCTCTCTTTGATCATGATCTTTTGATGACTGGCTTTTAGGAGCCAAGGCCACCTGCGAAGTCACTGACAAAGAACAAATAGCTGAAGAAGTAGAGAGGAAAATGTGTTTCAGCTAAAGTGGAATCATATCCAACAATTCCACCAGGCTGCACTCCCCTGGGGACATAGTTCCTGCCCAGCCATATGGACCTCATGGAGACCCTTCCAATACAGGACAAAAAACTATGTCTCTGTTGAGGGTTGGGGCAGCTGTCTTCAGAGGTTGGATTGAGTTTCAGAACTATGCCCTCCCGAAGTGGAATGGGCATGGTGGCTCATGCTATATCCCCAGCAAGTCAGGGCTAAAGCAGGATTTATTTAAGTTTGAAGCAAGTCTGGCCCACATGATGAGACTCCCTCTCTCAAATGGAAGAAGGTAGTTCTGGCTGTAGACTCTGCTCTTAGGAAGGAGTTAAGCAAAAGGGGAGGGCAGATGAGCAAGCGCTTCATTGCCTTCCTTGCTGTTTTATAGGACTGGCCTCTGAGTTCAACAACCACCCTTGAGGCATTCAACTGTGCTCACTTGCAAAAGACCATCCCAGCTGGGCTAGTTGACTGATTGCATCCCCTCCTAGAGGACCTGGGAGGGTCACTAGACCTTCATTATGAGACCCTTGCCTGAGTATCTAGCCACTGTCTGCTATCATTTGCAACTCTGACCTATCTATTTGAGGCCTTGGGATGTGGCCAGAGCATATAGGCAAAGGAGACTGTCTATGTATATAGGGGAAAACCTCATTCCTGCAGGGAAAGACTTTCCTGTATTGCCTACGAAGAAGAACTTAACTGCCCATCCCTACAGTAAGGAAGTAAGCCCAATAAACTCATTTGTTGATCATGCCTGGTTGTCTTTAACCTTAGGAAGAAGGATAGACATTATGTTTTCCCTGGGAAGGAATTTTAGCAACAATTTCTCACTGTTTTGAGTTTTTTAGTTTTGTTGTTTTTTGTTCATTTTGTCTTACCATGACCAAATAGCTGTTAAGATGCGACCCTAAAGGAAGAAGGGGATTATCTTGGCTCATGATTTGAGGATACAGTCCATCATGGTAGGGAAAGTCTGGCAATGAATGTGAGACAGCTGGTCATCTGAAGTCAGGAAGCACAGAGATGAGTCTGCACACCCTCACTCTTTTTTCTTTTTATTCAATCCAGGACCCAGGCCATAGAGTGGTGCTCCCAACATTCTGGGTGAGTCCTCCCACCCCAGTTAAACTTCTTTGGAAACTCCTTGATAGATGCACCTAGACTTATGTCTCCTAGGTGGTTCTAAATCCCATCAAGTTGACAATGAAGATTAACTATCACAGACCCCAAGGCTAGTCTATACCTTTTTAAAATTGTTATTGTTATTGTTGCTGCTGCTGTTGGTGTTGTTATTGTTGTTGGTGGTGGTGGTGGTAGTGGTGCGTGGTGATTTTAGAAACTCTGTCACAAAACCTAATGCCAATTTGTTTCTTTTTCTTTTTCCTTATAGCTGAAATTGCTTCAAAATCCTATCTGAGTTTATGAACCATTATTACCCAAGAGACAGAGAGAAAAGCTGCTGACCATAGATTTTAGGAGACATAGTTCTAATTCGTTCCAGCATCAACTGATAGATGGAGAGATCTACCCCATTTCCAATCGTGAGAAAGTGTCTTGAAATGACATGTTCCCAGTTCATACTCATGGAGAAGCAGGCATGATATACCCATGATGCTTGATGGTGGAGGATCCATAGTCTGAGAGCATTGATAGTTACAATCCTTTTTAATTAATAATGTTCTCCATTACTATATTTCCTTAGCTCTCCTGCCACAACAGTTAAAAAAGAAAAACAAAACCTCTTTCCCATAGAAACTGGAGGGTTAAAATTCTAAATGTAAGGCAATGGTTGGACATTTTCTGTCAGTCTTTTTGGATACTGGCCAGAGGTACTCTCTCTGAGGAAAGTGCAGTCCCAGAATATTGGTATCCTGGAAAGAATCCACAAATGGCTGTCACATTAGTTCGATTTTCCCGGCAACCATAAGCAGGAGCAGGGCCCTAGTACCAGAAGCTGCCGTGTTCGGAGCCAAACTAGTCACCCTCTATTTTCCACGCATAGACACGCTCACATTACCTGAAACTTTTAATGACAAAGCTTGGGCTTAACTAGCATTGAGATTAGTCAGCTATTTTCAAGGAACTCTTATGGACAATTCAACAATATTAATGATACTACTATTGCAACTGACATAAATTCTGCTTTTACTTTGTACCAGATATTCAACCAACTTTCGTGCATTAATTTGTGCCATCTTTATAACCATTTGTCTATAAGAATCTGTGTGTTCATGTTTGTGTAAGTGCATATGCAGGTGTGTGTGTGTGTGTGTGTGTGTGTGTGTGTGTGTGTGTGTGTGTGTGTATAATCCAGAGAACAACTTTAGATATTGTTCCTCTGGTGCCATCCATCTTGCCATTTTGATCATTTTGATTTGTTTTTAGATGTGATCTCTCTTTGGCTTAGATCTCATCAACTAGGCTAGACTGACTGGTCATGATCCTCAGGGATCCGTTTGTCCCCACCTCCCCAGTACTGGGAATACATATACATCATGTACATATACATATATGTGTTTGTGTGTGTGTGTGTGTGTGTGTGTGTGTGTGTGTGTGTTGGTCACCAGGGAGTGGAGCCATTTGAAAGGATTAGGAGGTGTGGCCTTGTTGGGGAAGTTTGTTACTAGGGGTAGGCTTTGAGGTTTCAGAAAGCCCACTACAGGCCTAGAGTCTCTCTCTGCTGCCTGTGGATCCAGATGTAGAACCTTAGATACCTCTCTAATACCATGTCTGCCTGCATGCACCCATATTCCTACCATAATGAGAATGGACTAAACCTCTGAAAATGTAAAAAACGTTACAATTAAATGTTTTCTTTTATAAGAGTTGATATAGTCATGATGTCTCTTCACAGCACACTAGTGCTGTGTATGTCACTGACTAAGACATACACCAAACATGCCTGACTTTATATACATTGTGTGTGTGTTGTTATTTCTAAGAACCATTTGAATTTTGCTCACTTATTTTTAAAACTATGTTTGAGATTATAACTCTTCCATGCAACCTCCCTGCTCTCTTTCAAATATATGCTTCCCTTATTTAATAATTGTTGTTATATACATATGTGTATATTCATATATATTCCTAAATACACAAATTAATTACTCATATGTATAAAGTGGGAAATTACCAATATGGAGCCAAGTAGAAATATAAGGGTATTTAATAGGGAAAATCCTTACTTACAGAGCGACCTAGCCAGCCAGCGTGGCAGCAGTCTGTACGCAATCCGCAAGGGAAATGAAAGTTCAGCAGCCCTGAACCTCTCCTTTGTGTCACCCTGACCACGCCCCCGAAGGTGTGGTTAGGCAGACCTGTATGTAGCCAGCCCCTAAGCAGGCATGGCTACAGGTTCCCCTACAATTCCCCTTTTAGTCTAAAAGAGGATTAAAACTTAGCAGTGTAAAGTATCCAAAATTAACAATCATAAAGGTGAAATATAAGAAGATACAACAATCTGCTTATGTCACATCCTAACTATCTATTTTAACTAAACCCTAAAGTCACTTGAAAGAGGTGTCCAAGCCTGAATACCTCCTTCCAATCCCAACCATAACCAATAGGAAGCTATCCCTAACTAGGGATATACACTATCCTAAATGACAACAATGGGGAAAAGGGGCGTAGCATCCTCCAAGAAACTTCCTGCTGAAATAGGACAACGATAGCCTTGTGGAGTCCTGTAGGAAGAAAATGTTAGTATAGTAAAAGTCTTGAATGAATTGTATCCAGTCCATTTTAGATGGGATTCACTTGATTGAAGATATCGCTTGAAATCCTCAACTTGATTGAAGTCAGTACCCGAAGCTCTGGCGGGAGTGTCAGTTGAAATGGAGCAAGTTGGATCCAGTGCAGTTGAGGAGGTGTGGCCCATTTTCTTTCCAGGGTGTGCAGGGATTGCTGTCAGGCAGGTCTTCATTGCTGTGTGGGACTCAAACATAAACAGTCAGCAGAGAAATATTTGCTTCTGATGTACACATACCGGGAAATGCAACCATGGGAGAATAACGATTATGAGAGGGTGTACACCTTTAAAGAAAGATCCAAGAAAAGACAAAGACAGTCCCCAAATTCTTCTTTTATTCTGTATTACATCAATTGGCTTCTTGCTGAAGGGTTCCTGTTGAAATGGAGAATTGTGCCAGACACATTGTGGCCTATGGGCTAAAGATGGATGCCCCAACGTTACAGAGGAACTTTGGGTTACTGTCCAGGTAGTGGATGTCTCTGTCAATTCTAGAGTTTATATATTTTCTTTCTGTGGTCTTTGATAGAGTTGAAGACAGATAGTTATGGTTATAGTTTTCTTCAGTTATTATAAAAGATAAGTTATCCTTTTATTTAGACAGAAAAGAGGAGATGATGGGGAATGTATTGTGTATGTTTATCTTATTGATTGTTAAATAAAATACTGTTTGGCCAATGAGACAGCAAGTTAGATAGGACTAGGAGTCAAAGAGGATTCTGGGAAATGTAGTAGAGAAGTGGTGATCCAGGCAGGAAGTAACATAGCAAGGAGACTCATATTTAAGCAAAGGAGAAACAGGAAGGGCCTTTTCCCCTCCTCTCCTGCTCCAGCAGCACAATGTGATCCACCGGCAAGGAGGGACACTATTAAGGTGTCCAATAAGATAAGTCTTATAAAATATATAGATTTATGATAGTTAAGACTGAGCTAACAGATGAGAATCCTAGTCATTGGCCAGGCATTGTACCTAATACAAGTTTCTGTGTATTCATTTGGGTCCTAACTCAGCGGGTGGCTGGCAAAAAGCTCACACATGGCGGTGGGGCTCAGTAGGCTTTTGGCAGAAAGATTTATTGTAACATATGTATGTTATCAGGGCTGACCATTTGGTATTGGATAACCAATTGGTATGTTCTTCCCTGGGAAAGTCTATTTCTCCTGCTCCCAGCGTTTATTCCTTAGTTGAAAGGGTGTAGGGTGCAGGACTCCTGGGCTTTACCCTGTCCACTTTGGCAAGTCTATTTTCCTTGTCCAGATCATGTTTGGGCAGTCATGTTGCTGAGACTTTATGGATACAGCTGAGACTGTATGAATATGCATTCTCATGGTGTCTTATGTTGAGTTTTTACCACTGTGAAGAGACATCACGACCATGTCAACTCTTATAAAGAAAATACTTAATTGAGGGCAGCTCACTTATAGTTTCAGAGGTTCAGTCCATTATGATCATGAAGAGGAGCATGGCAATGTGCAGGCAGACGTAGTGCTGGAGCTGAGAATGCTACATCTTGCAGGCAACAGGAAGTTGACTGACTGTCACACTGTAAGAAGCTTGAGAAAAAGAGACCACAAAGCCCATCCCCACAGTGCCACCAGACCACACCTCCTAATAGTGCCACTCTCTTTTGGGGCCATTTTATTCCAAACCACCACACATGAAACATTCCCTGATCTTCTTTTTCTGATGATCTTTCAGCTGCTTCTTCCAAAGCATTTCCTGGGCCTAAGGTGTGGGTGTTGTTTTATAGATGGACTCATTGAGAGTGGGTTTCATGGCTCTATATTTTGATTAGTTGTGTTTTTTTTTTTTTTGTAATGGTCTCCATCTGTTACAAAGAGAAGCTTCTTTAATGAGTGATGAGGACTACATCTATCTGTGGATAAAATGACAAATATTTAGAATCTAGTTAGGGATTATGCTCATTTAGTAAAGAAGCTGTTATAGATTCCCCTCTTTCCGAGAACCATGTCTTTACTACTTCACTGGATGGTTGGCTCAGTTTCCAGTTCCAGGCATGATTTCCTTCTTGTTTGGGATGTCTTAAGTCCAATTAGAGAGTGGATGGTTACCACCAAGTTATGTGTGCCACTACTGAATCTTTAGGGTTATTGTATTATTTTGGTTATTGTTGTGGTTCATAAATGTCATAGCTGGGTAGAACTGTTGTTTGCTTCTCTCCTTTGAAAATTTGCATGGTCCCTTCTGCTAACATGAAAGGTAAGAGAGGAGGCTTTCAGGTTAGTTCCAGCTCAGGGGGTCCTGTGTCCTCAGCATCAGGGACTTATCTTCCACTTCTGTGGAGTAAGCAAGGGAAACAGCAATAGTCTGTAATATTGTAGGAGTCTCTTGGACAACTGTTTGGCTTTGGAAATGTAGATTCTGGTGGATCAAACCCAGAGCCTCATGCTTGCAAATGAAACACTCTACTGACAGAGCCATCTTCCCAGTTCTATGGATATTTTTGCTATTTGATTTCGTACATTTGGATAGATATAATCAATACCAAAAAACATTAGTGTTTCCTAAAAAGCAAAGTTCTTTGTTTTTGTTTTGTTTTGTTTTTCAAGACAGGCTTTTTTCTGTGTAACTTTGGAGCCTGTCTTGGTACTCTCTCTGTAGATGAGGCTGGCCTTGAACTCAGAGATCCACGTGCCTCTGCCTCCTGAGTGCTGGGATTAAAAGCGTGGGCCACTACCACCCTGCTAAAAGTAAAGTTCTTATGAAAATGTTATATTTGTCATATTTCTTTTTCTGTTTCTTTTTTTCCACTTAGGACTTGAAGAATAACTGGAAATACTAATTGTTTGAGTTAATTACCCAAACTGCTTAATTCTTGATGTTTCAAACACTTTTAGATGTTTGAGAATCCAAGAATACTCAACTCACAATTTTAAATTTCTCTTTCTACCTTTTATTGTCTGTTATCCACAAGGCAATATCTAGTGTCTCTTTAAAACTGAGAATAATGTAAAAGCCAAAGAATAAATAAATAACTTCATAGATGTATAAACTTAAAAAATTTATCAGATTAAAAAGGAAATCACTATACAAGTTACCATAACTTAAATGTTCTATGTTTCTTATTTTTAAAAATATTTAGAAAACACACACACACACACACACACACACACACACACACACACACACCCTACTATTAGATGAAATGAGAAGGATCTAGTGTGGGTTATCATTTTTGATATGACAGGCTTCCCACTTCCAATCACAATAGCTCACTGAGTTATCACAACAACCCTGCCAAACTGACATTATTATTAGACAGGTAAGAAAATCAAGGTCCAGCTCTGCTAGAGATGACCTAGTGGTCAAGTCAGTATTCAAATTTTCTTCTGCTTGATTCCCAACCTTATGCTTTCTTCCTTTGATCTCATTTTTTATTTTTATTGCTGAGCAGAGTCCAACCCTGCCAGATTATTTCTCTTTTCCTTGACTACCCAAACGGCAAAAAGAAATCATAGGAGGATTAAGCTGATAGTTACAAGGAAACATTTAAATGTATTTTCTCTATTTTAGAGAAGCTATGACACTCATGCCATGGTTCCAGTAAAGCTTAGAGAGGCAGTAAAGAAAATGGTAGGACCATCTATAACATACTTGCATTTCTGGAAACTGACTATAGCCCAGGATTAGAAATGAGTTCTCTGCTTTTTAGATGCATCTGTGCTCCTTGCCAATTTTTTTTTTATTCACATATCTCATGTTAATGAGCTGTCCTTCACATTTATGCCATCTCCACATTTCTAAAAGCCCAAATTTTACATAAACTGTATTTTCAATAATTCTTGTCTATGCCGAAAATCTTCTTTTAAATTTCTTTTTCTTCTTTCATCTATCCTTATAAATAAGAGTAGATTCTGTCAGTTCTTATTTTGGCTCCAGAGTTAGACCTGCTTGCTACTGTAGGCCATTTGGGATCAGAGTAATTTTGGAAATTCATAATAGGAACTACCCATCTTTTTCAGCCATATTTATATGTAATTGATCCACTTTTGCCTGTGTAGCTTGTCATTGGTGTTTTCTGAGGTGTCATTATCAAAATTAATCCTATAAATTTCTATTAACTCTTCTAGCCTTCCAAGTGGATCTATATTTTGAGTTCTGGACCACTGTTCTTGGCAGTTTCTAAGCACTTGCTAGTTAAAATTTAAGGAACACTTTGGGAGTAGGCAGAGTACCTTGGCTGGGCTCTCTATGTGCTCCTCAGCCTGATAACAAAGGTGTTCACATGTGTCCTGTGTCACAAAGTGAAGGCAGGATGACTAGTTGTTATATTACCCATTGTTAGACACAGATGTCATTGTTGTGAATGGCAGTTTTACCAACTACACAAGGAAGTCATGTTGACTTTTCATGTGACTTGGATTGAAGTATATCCTGATCACATGGAATCCACCATCTCCAATGCATCTCCTGTGAAGAACTGAGAGGACTTCAGAAGCTGGACTCCCTGATCAGATCCTGACTAACATCACATCTCCCAACCATCTGTTTTTGTCTATTAGATAAACATTTAGTTGTCTGGAAATGCATGCTTTGAGATTCCACAGATACCTGTTGGGTCTATAAGAGGAATCCTATGCTTGATTGCTTCTATTTCTACAAAGCTTCAAATCACATTATTTATAAAATAATCTCAGACTGCAAACTTTCTAACGCTAAAGTAATAGTATTATAATTTTCTGAATGTAACCTTGTAGTTTCCAGAACAATTCAATCCACTGCAATAGGTTATATTATTTGTGTTTAGCTTTGATTCTTTCCCTCCGCGCATACAAATCTTCCCAGAGGACTAGAGATGTTTCACTAGCCCCATTGACACTGGGCCAGGCTATGTGACCAGTGGAACTTAAATTTCAGGGAGTGATGTGTTACTTAACAGCTCAGTCTTTTACAGCCACAGGGAGCTTCCACTTGCTCCTTTGCTTTGCAGTTGACAATCACAAGAACATAAATAGCCATTGTACCTTCAGCCTGGCCTACACCTAAGCAGACTTGAACCCAAACACTGTCATGATCAAGTGAGCCAATACTGGCCTAAAACCTCATAAGGGAGATACACCTTTTGTTACAAACATTTGGCAATTATTTATCATATAATACTATTAGAGGAAAACCAAGCATGTCTATATTAGCTCTAATTTTTCTCTAAACAGCTGTGTAAATAGGTATGGGGAAAACCATAGTTCCCATTCTATAGAACAAGCAGTTGGGTTTGAGGTTCATATAACATAAGATTAGTGATTTTTGGAAGCTGCCATCTAACCTGGATTTCTTGATGCCAATACTCATGCTCTTTCTATTTCATAAAAAGCTTCAAGAATGCTTCTCTCTGTGGAAAGAATCTAGCCCATCAGTAGTCATTTCTTCCCAGTCATCCAGCTAACTAAGCACATACCTAACAGTCACACCATTATGAGGTAGGATGATTCCTTGATATAAAAATGAAGATTCAATTTGTGTAAAATTTTATAGGAAAGCATGCTTTAGAAATGTTATGAATTATTGAATATTTCCCATCTCAATTGATTCTCACAGTGCACTGCATTTTTCTTCATTTTCTTTTGTGGTAGTTGTTAAAAATGGAAGGATTAGTTTTTCAAATGCTTCCTGGGATACTCCATTTCTAGTCCATTTCTTAAATCTGTTTGCTGGACAATTGCATCTCCCTGCTGGGTGCTAGACAGAATTACAAGGGGTTCATGGACAATAACAGCTGCAGTAATCTCTTAGCAAAGTCCAGACTGGGAACCAACTGGCCTGAGTCCAAATGTCCAACTGACCATGTTGAATAGTGACCCATGCAGGGAGGGTGTAAACACAATACCATTTCCTCAAGTCATGTCGGATTATTATAGTTACTGACATGAATTAAGCACTTAGTGTGCCCAAGTGCTTAATGCACATTAATCACAGACTACCCTCCAACACACACATGTGATTTAATTTGGCATGAACCCTGCTTCATTTCTCTTTCTTCTCTGTGTCGACTGATTCTAACTTCAGCTCTGAGGGTGGAGACGGAGGATGCTGTGTGAGACAACTTCTGGAACAGAATTAAAGGAGAAAGCCAACATTTACACCTGTGGGTGATGATAAAGAGGAGGAAAGTCAGAAGCGATTTGGAAAACAGGATTAGAAATCTGAGTGACTGAAGTGATTGAATTCATGTGAAATGAGAGGCTACCAGGAATGTGTCTCAAATCTGAGCAGCAGGCAAGAGGGCCAGTCAAACTGAAAGGCTAAGGCAAAATAAACCAAGTAGGCATAATGGTCTACTAGAGGAAAGATCTAGAACACTCTTCCTTTTTTCCTTGCTATCATTGCAATTGCATGACTTCAGTGGTGCTACTGACCAGGTTTCAGCTCCCAAAAGGGAGAGGAAAGTACAGGGACCCAAAAAAGACAGGGCTCTGGAGAATAGATAAAAGACAAAGAGATAAAGAGCTACACAGAGGTCCAAGCCAACAATACTGACTGCAGAGCAAGGAATACAAGTCCTGAGACTTTTATGACCTTTATGACCTCTGACCAGGACACCATGGTGTCAGCAGAGAACAATTTTTTTTTTAATCTTAAATTCAATTAATGTCTACTAAACTATTGACCCATACCAAGCTCAGCGCTAAGACACATTTGCACAAAACGTCCAAAGTTATGAGATGGTTGGTTTATTGCTGATTTGGATGTAACAATATGGTGGAAGATGTTTTCACTGAAGCCATGAAATGAAGCAGTAAAAAATGGCTGTGGTGAAATAACATGAACTGTCTAGTCTGTGGGAATAAAACCTAAATTTATGAAAGACTGGGTTCTGAACAGGAGGAAATGGGTTTCAAATACTTTTTAGGTGTTAGAAAGAATTAATAGATGAACTGTTACCACCTGTTTTGGATGCTATCCAAGGACCGAATTCTTTGAGTTTAAGGTAGGTCAGAATTACCTGAAGGCATGACCTTAAAGCCCAAGCTACTCCAACTCCAGTTTGAGTCAATATGTCTGTCATCAGGCCTGAGAATCTCCACTTCTCACAAGTTCTATGTTATGCGGAAGACCTATGATCACATTTTTAGAGACAGTAGCTTAACATTGTGTGGTGACATATTATTTATGATTAATTAAAGCTTGCCTGAAGATCAGAAAAGCAAAGCAGCCAAGCCACTAGCTCTTACCTCTACCTCAGGCTGAAAGGGCTGATTCTGTCTTTATGAGCTTTCCACTAAGCTTCACACTGTTGCCTCTCAGCAAGGCTGGAGAATCTCCACATGAAACCCTTTACTTTTTATACATCCTAGAGCTGAGATTAAAGGCCTGTGATCCCAAGTGCTAGGATCAAAGCCATGATCTCTGTTACTCTTCACTCTTGTGCAGGCCAGGGTGGTCTTGAACTCTGAGAGATCCATCTGCCTGTCTCTTGAATCCTGAGATTAAAGGTGTGCACCACCATTGCCTGACTAGCTAGTATGACTGCTGGGAATGTATATCACCACTGCCTGGCCTCTATAACTCTTGGCTGGATTTGCTTTCTGAATCTGTTAGACCCCCGGAAAACTCAAATATCCGGGGTCCCAGGCCACGACCACGGTCACCCCAATCACCAGGCGGATTCGAGAACTTGCTGCAAACTGCATAAGGCTTTATTGTAATTTAAGGAGCTAACCCCATGTTAGCTCGGGTCTTTCACCCACCCGCCATGGCGGATGGCTAGCAAAGACAGCTCCTAGGGGCTCCCGAGAGATCTTGTAAGGCAGTGTAAGGGGAGTGTCTAGGGGCACGCACAGGCTCAGGATTGGTGTGCCTCCAGGCTTGGAGAGCTTGCCCTGTGTTGATTGGCCAACTGGTTGTTATGGCCCATAGGCCCTCCCAGGGTGGTTGCTATGCTCTGTGCTTCATTGCTGTGCGCTTGTCCGTAAAGTACACCCAGGGTCGTAAAGCATAGCGCCACCAGCTAACTTCTGATTGGTTCCTTGTCACGACGCAGGCGTCTGACCTCTAAGTGACCAAGGCAAGGTTATGGCAAGCATGTGTTACTGTCATGGCTGCCGAAAGGGGGAGCTGGTCCCTTCAAATCCTTGGGCAAACTTTAATAAATCATAAATAATATGTCACCAAAACATTGTGTTTCCTGTTGAGAAGAACCACCCAAACCAGAGAGGCACAGCTGGGTCTATCATCCTTTTTCTTTTCTCTAAAGTCCTGTCTTTTGGGGTTCCTGTACTTTTTTCTCCCTTTTGGGAGGCTGAAGCCTGGTCTACAAGCACCACTGATGTCACATGATCACAATGATAGTACGGAATAGTGTTCTAGACCTTTCCTCTAGTTATTGACATGCAGCACAATTAGAGTGCCATCTAGAAACATGCATTGCTTCAGAATGTTCCAAGCTATAGTAATGATTAGGTAAACTGAAACACTTTATATTTTGGCCAATGAATTGATGAAGACTGGCCTTATAGCTGTGCACAGTGACAAAGAAAGGAGTTTGGTTTATTTTGCCACTTAGAATAGTGAAAAGATATGGACTCAAAGTCAGCCATTTTTAACTTTCCTATGCCTTGTGACTGAAGTCAAACTCTCCAAACAATGAGGTTATTTGTACAACGCAGTATTATCAATAAGTTAAAGCTGATAACGCACTGATCTTCGGCTCCTACTGTGTGCCTCATGGTCACTGAAAGTGAACTAAGATGTAGTCCCTGCCGTCTAGACAAGGAAGACATGGAATATAATGGTGATGATGAAATCTGGTGGGACATCCCACCCAGCATACATGGCTCTTAAGTGTTGGGAAGAAATAATGCAGAAATGCTGGAATTCCCACAGCTGGCACAATGGGATTTGCTTGATTCTTGTCTTTATGATTAGAAAGAAGAGAAATCTGTTAGTCACAGAGAGACAAAAAAAATTGGAAATAAAAAATAACAGAAATGAAGTGCAGACAGGATAGATTAGCAGATTAGCAGTTAAGAAGGGAAGAGTGGTGTCCTCGAGTTCTGGAAGCCAAAGTTTTAACAGTTTAAGATGGGTGTGGTCAACAGTTCCAAATGCTTGGAGAGCTTGGAGACAGTGAGCTGAAGGAAAGCTTTAGGGGGCTGAGGTAGAAAGATGGAGGAAACGAGTAAGTCTTATGGAGCAGGACAACAGAGAGCTACATAGTCCAGGTAAGTCATTTGCAAATGTCAGAACAAAATGCTTTTGTCTTCCCAAAGGTCAAAATTATATTATTGCCAATTAGAGAGTCGCCTGCACTTGTCTTCAGACTCACAACTGATAGTTAAACCGGGGGTGGGGTGAGGTGGGGGATGGCATCCTGGTGGACCACAGGAACAAAATGACATTGTTTTAAAGGTGGTTCTTTCAGGTCAGGGTGGCACCATTTAGTGGCCATTAGGTGGCCTGACATTCTTCATTATGGGACTCTGAGGCCTGGAAGATGTGCATGCTATAAACTGTTATATCATTAATAATAAATAACGCTCTGCAGGAAACCTGCACTGCAGATGTGAAGGCTGCATCACAAAGGAGCTCTAGGGGGTGGGGCACCTACCACAGAGGCGGCGGAGGAAGGGAGTGTACCTGCAGGGGCGGGGCAAGAGAAACATCCAACATATTGGAAAACATCTGTCTCTAGCCAGGCTCTCTCATTCTATTGAGCTGCTTCACAAACCCGAGGGATGAGGACTGAAAAAGTCTGACGCCAACAAAATGTAGATTAAGTGTCTGAAGAGAAACAAGGGCACAACAGCAGATCAGAGCGAGGCAGGGAAGGGCCCGCTGGCTGCGCAGGGTGGCATTACCATAATGAATTTTGTGAGGAAGCTACTCCCTTCGGAATCCTTCCTTTTGATCCCCTAAGAAGGTGTTTACTGTAATCAGGAAAAGGTTTACTCCGTAGGGGGAGAGAGAAAGAGGAAGGGAGATGGCTTCTGTTTAGTTTAAACCCTCCTTTCTGCTTCCTCTAGTGTCTACACCCTCCTGCTAGGAGGTCCTTTCCTCTTCTGAGTCCCTCCACCTTCTCAGAAAAGGAAACTTAATTTTAACTAAAGCGTTTGAGGTTTCAACGTGGGTGTGGGAGGACCAGGCAGGAAAGTGATAAACTCAGAGATGCCTGGCTATAAAACTGAATTATGCTTTCAAACCAAATGAAGTCACCCAGGTCATCGTCATTGGCACAGTTGAAAAAAAAAAAATACTTTGAGCCTGTTAAGAAAAAGGCAAAGCTTCACCCTCCCAGGCATAGCTCTGGGAAGAAACTGCAGTTTTCTTTCAGTTTTCTTCCCCCCATCACAAAGTTGATCTTCCACAGCATTCCAGGGAAAGGAAGAATGTTCATCCCACTTGGGAGGAAGGGCAAGTTTTCTTACTCTTCTATACTCCATGAAAGTGTGTGTGTGTGTGTGTGTGTGTGTGTGTGTGTGTGTGTGTGTGTGTAGATTTTTGTTTTGCATTTTGAGACAGTGTTTCCTTGGGTAGCATTGGCTGTCCTGAAACTCCTTCTGTAGACAAGACTGACCTCGAACTCACAGAGATCTGCCTGCCTCTGCCTCCCAAGTACTGGGATCAAAGGTGTGTGCCACCACTGCTTGGCTATGTGTGTAGTTCTTTTATACTTACTGTAAGTAACTGCAGTTGAAAACAACAAGTCAAGCTTGCTCTTCCCTTCTTGTCTCCTCTTTCTTTTCCCTCCCTTTCTATCTCACTATCTTCAGTGAACTAAGACAGCAGTTTTCAACCTGTGGGTTGAGATCCCTTTAGGGGTCAAATGACCCTTTCACAGGGATCACCTAAGACCAATGGAAAATACAGATATTTACATTACAGTTCATAACAGCAGCAAAATTATGGCTATGAAGTAGTAATGAAAATAATTTTATGGTGGGGAGGGCACTATAATATGAAGAACTGCATTAAAGGATCACAGCATCAGGAAAATTGACAGCCACTGCTAAGGGTTGTGGTTTTGGCAACAGCTCATTTAGCACCAAACTCGTGCATCATGCAATGCAACTTTAGCCATATTTCCTAAATCTTTCCAAGGTTTGTGTCTGAGTCCCTATAACAAAGGATGGCTTAATAAGAAAAACACCCATCGATTTTTTATGTAAGTTTTACATGACACAGGTATCCTTAGAAATGAAAACCTAAGAAAGGGGGACAACTGTACACTTGTGTGCCTGGGTTTGGGGGAGAGTGGATGGACCATTGAAGAGAAGTATAAATGGAAAAAGAGTCTGGTGTACTGTAATGCACAAAGGGGGAGCTGAGTAAGGGCTGTGTGTTCAAACATCTCTATATCTTTGTGTCTTCTTTCCCTTGGATGCAGGGAGGGGATACTTCCTTATCAGCCTGCCAGCAGGAAGGAGAATAGCAACCTGCTTTGGCTGTTTCCCCAAATGCCAAGACACTATTCTTTGAGACAGAAGTTTTGAACAATGTCACCACTTACATCTTCTTGTCTATTGCCAGTCACAATATTAAGGATCCATGCAAGAACTTAATAGAAAGTAGAAAGGGTGCAGCTTGCATGTGGCATCCTTCCCTCTGAGTCACAGGAGGTGAGGGTGTGTGTGTGTGGGGGGACCCGGGCTATGGGTGGGAAGTCTCCATGAGCTCAGAACCAGCTGCAGACCATTGTCATGATGGGAGAGGCCTCATCCATTACCTCCCCCAAGAAATCCTATTAGGAGACACTCTGGGGAAGCTAAGAAATTGCTTTAGTGAGAGGATTCTATCCTCAAAGGCAAACAAACAAACAAACAACAAAAGGACACATCCTGTTTTTTTGGTGTGAGTAGGGTAGGGAGCAGGTGACAAGAGAAATGGTGGAGGAAAGTCAAGGCAACAGAATGAGCCAGTCACGTCCAGCACAACCTGCGCATGCATGCATGCTCCCGTTTTAGATGAAACCCCCGAACACAGACACACCAAACTCCCCAAGCGAATTGACCTCAACATTTCAATCGCTTTCCCAAGAAAAAGAATTCAATTCCACTTTCCCAGGGACACCCACACCTTTAAAGATTTCACTCAGATTGGTCCAATAACAGATCTGGACAGGAGTAACACACATACTTGTTGATGGGATTTTGACCATAAATCCATAAAATAAATTTCAACTTGGAAAATGCTTTCCTCTGGGGAAACTAGAAAATAAGAAATAAGTAAAATATTCATAGAAAGTTCTATGTGAAGGCCAATGGCCTGATTTGAATGCCCCTGACTTACTATTGGATTTGTAGGCTTTTAGACAACATTACTGAAAATTCCAAACATATATAAACTAGGTGGAATCAAATATTGAACCTCTCTGTACCCATCACCCATCTCTAATAGTGAATATCCTGTGGTTTTCTGTTTTCCATATTTCCACAGCCTCACTTGGTTATTATTTGCTATCTCAGATATAGCATATGCACACTAATATGCATATGTCTTGCCTGTACACATACAACCATACAACGTTGTCTGTCTGTATTATAAAATGAAACATTGTTACCTCTCCAGAAAGTTCCCTCATGCACTACCCAGTCATTGCAGATACAATACTCTTTATATGTACAAGCATACACTTATTTCTTGTACTTTTCATTTTGCCTAATGTCTGTGAGATTTTTTCATGTTCTTGTTCATGTAAGTAATGCTTTACCTCCCTTATCCCTGTTTTGGCTGGTAGTATTTCATTCTATGAAAACACCACCGTTTGTTTATTGATTCTTTTGTTGACAGACATTGGGCTTTTTCCAGTCATCAACTATTGTGAAGGGGAAAAAAAAAGCTGTAAACACCCCTGAACCAATCCTTTGGCCGCCATTTGTTTTCATTTCAGTTGCATAAATAAAGAGGAATGGAATGGCTGAGCCAATGGCTGTAACTTGACCAGAAACTGAATGCCTCTTCAAAGACAACTCTGCCCTCCTCTTTGCCATTTAAAAGCTTATTTTCAAGAAGTTTAACTTTTTAGCATGCTTGCTTGGGTCTACTCCCTACCCCCCCCCCAATGGCTTGAGTTTCTTTTCTTTTGCCATAGATGCCCATCTTTTTAACACACCATTGTTAAGAACTTTCTGTTTTCCTTGTATGTTTTTTTTTGACGTGTTTATGAGAAAAAAAAAATCAATTGACAGTGTAAGTGTGGACTTACTTCTGTTCTATGCCTTCAGTCCTATTGATCTGTTTGTCCATCCCTGTGCTGCTACCTCTCTGCATTGATTACTACAGCTTTGTAGGGAGTCTTAAAGGCAGATTATATATGTAGGTCTGTGAGCTTGTTTCTCTAACCAGAAGATTGACAAGATATTCTACTTATTTTCATTTCTACACAGAATTTGGAATCAGCTTTTAATTTCTTTTAAAAACCTGGATTTTGAATTTGTCGTCATATTCAATTGTAAATGTATCAGAGAAGGACAAGTATCTTGAAAACACTGACTTTTCTAATCTATTAATCTATTAATATATTAAAATTGGGTTTTATTTAATTTCTGTCCATCATATTTTTCAGTACAAAGGGTTGTCCACACTTTGTTATATGTACTTATATTAAATATAAATAATAGCTGGGAGTTGGTGGCATATGCCTTTAATCCCAGAACTCGGGAGGCAGAGGCAGGGGGATCTCTGGGAGTTCGAGGCCAGCCTGGTCTCCAGAGCGAGTGCCAGGATAGGCGCCAAAGCTACACAGAGAAACCCTGTCTCAAAAAACCAAAAAAAAAAAAATGCCCATATAAATAATAAACACTTATTATTTATATTATACTACTTTATTATTAATAGAATGAATAGAATTTCCTTTATTCTTTTTTGTGAATATTTCATACATATAAACAGTATATCTTAATCATATCCATCTCCCACTCCTTCCCTCCAGTTCCCCTAACATCTCAGCATTTATAAATAGTGACCTTTTATTTTAGCATAGCATATAGGAAAGCAATTTGTTCTTATGTATTAGTCTTATACCATGAGAACTTGTTTCTGAGATCAGTAATTTGTGTTATCCTGCCCTGCCTTTCCATTATATGATTATCAATTATATCAAAAGCTTCATTAGATGTTTTTGGGTTTTAAAATTATTTGTCCCTTTTGTTTTATTGATATCTGGTCTTTATTAATTCTACCTTTTAACAACTCTTTTCAGTTATCTTTCCTGATGTATAAAGATCACTGCAATCAGAGCCTGTCCTAACATAGACACTTAAGATCTTCCCTGTGCCTCTAAGCACTGCTGTAGTTATGTGATACAATTTTCATGCTGTATTTTATTGTCCTTTACATAAAATAAAAAATCACAGTTCTCTTGTAATTCTTTCTTTGATCCATGGGTTACATGGAAATTTCTCATTTAATTTCTGAATGTTGGGGCTTTTTCTAGACAGTTTACTGAGTTCATAATACTTTAACACTCTGAAACATATTGAGACCTGTATATAAATTCATTTGTGGTTGGTTACAATATATAAACCCACCTGTAGTTGGTTACAATATATAAACCCACATGTGGTTGGTTAGAATGGATGCTCCATGAGTTCTGGAAATAAACTTCTGTGTTCTATAAAGGACATGAAGTCAAAATGCTTAATTAACACTCTCAAACTTTGATATTCTTACTGTTTTTTTTTTCTATCAATTACTGAGGAACTAATGTTAAAGATCTTTAATTATGAATTCACGTTGTGTATTTCTGCCTATTTGTACACTCTGTTACATATATTTTGAGATAAAGTCAAGCCCATAGAAATTTAAATTACTGTGTTTTTCTGATAAATAGGCACTTCCATTATTAAGAAATATGTTTTCCTCAATAACTCTCTCTTTCTTGATGGTTTTTTGTGTATTTTATAATAAGGCTACTTCATCCATTTCCTTGATATTTGCATGATTTAGCTGTTTTTAATCACCTCACAAACAATATTGTGGTGGGGTTTGATAGCATGCATCCTCTGTGTCTAGTCTAGGTAGTATTGAGGTAGGTCTTTTGGAGTACCATCCTGTTGATATTGGCTTTCATTGCAATGCTGGACTATTCATAGTTAGTGTAAGTGTTGATATGGTTGGACTTACTTCTGCCATGGTATCTTAGTTTGATTTTTTTACCTGTTTTTAATGTTTTTCCATATCATTTTAGGGGAAGGTAGGGAAGACTAATAGACTCTTGGCGTTCTATTTTGTTTTCTTTATTGACTTCATCTGTTTCTCTTACACTGTTTTTGAGGGTTTCTTTAAGGATTTTATGTGGGGTTTTATAATTTACCCAGAATCAGTAGCAAATTACTTAATAAAAAAACTAAGTTACCTTGAAGCACTGTGTATAATATTCCTTTAATTTTTGTATTTTTCTCATTATGTTAATTCTCCTTGTGTCATAACACTACACACTTCATCATTTCATTAATTACATTAATTATTTAAAAAGTCATATATTTTTATCAATAAGAAAGAATCAACTTATAGTCAGGTCTCACTACTCATGGTTTCTGTATTTGAAAATTCACTTTCTCGATAAAATTTATGTGAAACTCAAAAATCAATGTTAGTGACTCTTTCAAGATCATATGCAGAGAGGTGAAGACAGTTAAAAAAGAGAACAAAAAAATTATCTGATGTGTGTACTCCCTGCTGAAGTCACACGAGGTACCTTCTTATTTGACATTTTACATAGTGCATTAGTGCCTTTTGTACGTCTCTTGGTTCTGTTTTACTGATGTTGGCATCAGTCTATTTAGAGCACATATTTTACCATTCTGACGTCGTTTTTTGCACCCCTGGCACTGTATAGAAGGTATAAAACTAAAGGACCGGACTTCTAGTGCTGCTCAAGCCCAGGGCTGTGGAAAAATATATATGTGTAATAAATTCCCTTCAGGCATGAGTTACAAAGTGCTATTGACTATGAAACATCACATATATTAATTAACTTATCTTTACATAGCAGTACACATAAAACAGTGTTGTGTATTGATTGTTTGATGAAAATGTGACTAGGGACTCACAAGATGTTAGTGCTGCCTTCCCCTGAGGAGTGATAATTCAGTATTCACTAATTCAGTGTTTAGATACTTTTCAGGATGGAACTGCCATGCATAATAAGGATGGACTATATTGCACATGTGTAACTAAGGTTGCTAGACTTTTCCTCATATATTCTATTTCTGAACATCGTCAATGTCTCATGAAGAGGTGAACATCATTTCCCTTCAGTCATAAGAACATGCGTGAGGACAGCTTTTCGCTCATGTCTACTGCCATTTAATACACGTAGCTGTGTTCACCTTAAAATGTTTTAGTTTTTCTTTTGTTTTAAAATATATTCACTAGGCGTTGGATTCCAGAATATTAGTTTTTCCTTTCCAGCACTTAAAAGATCTTGTACCACTGCCCAACCCCCATCTTCCATTGCTTCTCCAGGAAAGTTAGATGTTGTTCTGTGTTGTCCTGTATCCTGGATGTCATTTTTCTTTTTGCCTGATTTCAAGCTTGTCTCTTGATCTATACTTGTCTGGTTTCCTTTGCATTTATCCTGTCAGCTGTGGCTTTCTGCCACTTAAACTTCTTAGTTTCTCATGATATAGGTGAAACAGAAAATTAAAATTTGGAAATCTCATCTTTTCCAGTTTCCTTTTGTGGCAAACCCCCCTTCTAATTTTTCTCACTTTCAGTCAAGTTCCTGACTCTTCAAATAATTGTCTATGTGTGCACATATGTGAGTATTGTTTCCAAGATATTCTACCTGCTTTCTATTGGGTAGTTTGACAAAGCTATTTTATTGTTTACAATTGAAAACTGAGAGTATTTACTGTGCACCTCCTGATCTCCATGCCCAGTATTAATTTATTGCTAGCTGGAACTCAGATAATCTGACTAATTTACATTTAACAAAAGAAACTTCCATTTTAAAGAAGAGATTGTTTGCTAAATTAGAAATAAGACATTATTTCTAACTATTTTCTTCTTCTTTTTCTCCCTTTGATACAAGATCTTGTTATGTAGCACACACTATGATCATAAAACTAAGCAACTTGCGGTGTTACTTCATTTGACCACAACACTGACTACCATTAGAGGACTGGCATGCAGTATTGCCTACAGCCTTGTTCAGAAATGACAATAGCTCATCGAACATATACAGTGCTAATCAGCTCTAATAACAGCCTCAATTTGGGGGGACATTATTATGTAACTGATTTACCCTTTACCATCTCTGTTTGGTCCCTCTATTCTGGTTTTTCTTTTAATACACCTAATATGCTCAAAACATCAAGACTCCTCTTTGTTCTTCCCTTGCTTTGAACAACCTAATCCTCGGTTGCCCAATCATAGTGAATTCTCTAATTTTTCAGGTGTGTGCTCAAAAGATACATTGCCAAAGTAGCTTTTCATTTCTCTTCTATATGAGACTATACCCCTAAAAAAAAAAAAAAAAAAAAAAAAAAACCCAAAACCTCACTTCTCTACTTCTCTCTTCATACATCTTTCTCTAACATAGTTCCTGCCTTATGCTTGAGTTACATTCCGATACAGCCATTATAAATTGAAAATACAGGAAATAAAAAGTGTATCCAGTATGCCTAACCTACAGAACATCATAGTTTAGCCTGCATTGCCTTAGGTGTGCTGAGAGCACTTACATTAGTATATAGCTGAGCAGAACCATCTAACCCAAAGCCCACTTTACGATAATGTTCGAATGCTTTGTGAAAGCTTGAAAACTCTATTGGCAATAAAAGACAGAGTGGCTGTATATGTATGCTTTTCTTTCATCCCAAATTGAAAATCTGTAAATTGAACTATCATCAATGTGCTTCTTTTCCCTCACTTGTTTGTTCATTCTCTAGACTTACTTACTAGTGTTTTATTAGAATATAATCTTCAAGGATCCAGAATTTGGAGAGTTAATTATATATCTACCTATGTAAGTATACAAAAGGTGCTGAGTCAATTTATTGAATGATAAAAAGTGCAACTCCCTTGACAGTCTTCAGTATATTGTTAAGCCCTCACCCACCGGAATGAACTTTCTTAGTTGACTTCCATACACATAAGCAGCCTTTGATGTGAGAGTCACTTCAGATTTGCATTTTCAATTCACATTTGTGCTTTCAATTTTCTCTTTATTTTATCATGGAGGATTTGTACATAATTATTATGAGACAAACACTATTATGAATACCACTGAAACCCAAATTTCATAGCTATTGTCTATGCTCTGACTAATGGCATAAGAATTAGACTTTGTTGGTTCTATTAATAACATTTCCTTATGTGTTTGTACATAACAAACACACACACATATACATATACACATTCACACATACACACAGAGAGAAGACACCCTAAACATATACCAGTATAATCAATGGTCTTTACCAGTTCTGTTGGCCTATTACAATGAAAACATCTAAAACCTGACTGTATAACATAAATAGAAAAGAAACAACACAATGGCATTAGATAGTATAGCCCAAATATGGACAAAAATGTTAATGTTTTAAAGAAGTTGAAAGGAATTAGAACTGCCCCATTCTCCAGGAGAAAAGACCCAGAGAAAAAGCATGAGAAGGGAGAGATGACTGACTTCTGAAAGGATGGATTTCAGCCTTGGTCTGCATGCTTGGGTAGCTTTGATGAGTCAGTTCTTGGAGGAGTTGGCTCTTGCTTGGTGTTATGGTTAGTCCTTGACCCCAGGGAAATGACCTAGATGTTCTGGCCATGAGATTTCAAGCAATGTTGATTACAGCAAATTCCAGCCAGCAAATGATCTTTTACCTTCCTTTAAGTTTGTTGTGATAGAATCTGACCCATACATAGTATTTTTACATATACCCATAACAGAGCATCAGGGGGATACGTGACTTGCATAGCAGGACTTGTTTCTCTAGGCATCTAATTCTTCACAGTTGAAATTACTTATATTTTCTAATATCTCAAATGCCCCCAGGCAAGTCAAGTTACCTCCAGCTACCCTCCCCATTAAGGTTTCCTGGGCCCCAGAATTCCCTGGACACTCTGTTTGACAGTTCCTGAGCTGAGAAACCATTTCAAACTTGGAGTCTTACTTAGCTTAGAAATAAATATCAGTGGGATTTCCAACATCTGGACACCTGAGTATATTGCAACAATTCTCACAGCTGCCCTTGTCCCCCTTGTTTTCTTTTTTATCAATTCATATAGGATTTGTGATTTTGCTAAAGAGATTTAATCAACTGACACATTTTAAGTTTTTCAACAGCAATAATAATAAATGAGTGTTTTAATCCATAACTTATTTGTAACTTGAGTTCCCACCCCAAATGCTCAGAATTTCGCTCTTTGACTCAGTTTTACTCATCACTACTCAAAAATCTTTCTTTTACAGTTTTTTCTCAATATTTACTTCCTTCTATCTAGTGCAAGGGTTGTCAAACTTTCTAATGCTGAGAACTTCATGTTTTGGTGATCCCTGGCCATAAAATTATTTTCATTGCTACTGTTATGAATTGTAATGCAAATATCTGTGTTTTCTGATGGTCTTAGGTGATCTCTGTGAAAGGGTCATTAGACACCCCCCCAGAGGGGTTGCAACCCACATGTTGAGAACTGATCTAGAGGGGATAGTTTCTTTTATATTATTCCTAGCTCTGCTTTTTTGTTCAGTTATTGAAGTTTTCTACTCTAAGCAAAAGTGTCACATAACTTTCAAATAAAAAAAATATGAATTTATTATGGAAGGGTATAAGGTATATAATAGCCAAGAAAGGAAAAAGAAAGAATATTATGATTTCTACCATTTCAATATGACTACAAATGTAGAGTATAAGTGCAATATTAAAGCCCTGTTAAACTCCATGTCTGGAAGGGAAACATTTGCTCATAAGTGGTACCTACCCTCTTATGTCATCACATGGGAGAAGAACAAAGGTTCTTTCTCAGGTTTCTTTTACTAAGGACACTAATCCCATTCATGACAGCTCTACTCTCATGACCTGATCACCTCCTAAATGTCCCAGATTGTACTGACTATCAGCCTGGGGGTTAGAACTTCAGCGTATAAATTTGGAGCTTGAGGACACAAACACTTAGGGGATATGTATAATTTAAAGGTTAGCTACTTCACTGCTATCCCCCTTGATTCTCATACTCTTCCATCTTTCTGAAAGTAGCAGGATATTGTGTGGTGTGTGACATCACAAGGAAGCCCTGCTACTTAATGGTGCTTGTTTATGATATTGGTCTTTGATTGAATTAGCTTATTTCATTAACTGGTGCAAAATGGAAGTTATTTTATTTTTAGAACTACTTTTGCACTTATTACCTGAAAATTCTAAAGGAGAGCAATTCCTAATTAACCAATTAGCTAGAAAATTTTAAACATAGGCTATCTTCATGTTCTTTCATTAACAATTTCTTACTAAGACATTGACATGAGAGTCACTTTCGGTAATAGAAAATAGAGACTTAAATTTTTTAGTGTTATTTTCTTCACTTTATGCTCTTTCTCAAATATTGCCAATGGGGGCTCTTTTAAGCCATCTTCTGTGTCCTTTGGTTTTTTTCTTTAAATTAACTTTTTGCTTTCCCACATGACATGCTCTAGGTATACCTGTGTAATGTCAGTTTTGTTTATTATGTTTTTTATCTATACATATATTACATTTAATATATGTTCCACATATACAGATATTAAAATATTATATATAATATTATATTATACATTGTATATAAATATCATACATATGACCCAAGAAAAATGAGCAAAAGGAACAAATAAGGAAAAATAAGAAACTAACCAGCAATGTTAATTTTGGCTTGAGTTTTCCCAAAGTAAGTTCCAGGACAATGGCTTGGGAACAGATAGATTACTTTGGAATGGTCCAAGAAGGTCAAAGTGAGGACATAGGATAAATAGAGTTGGAAGTTAATAAAGTTCTTTTTTAGAAGTGTGTTAAGAGCTCCTGCTGTGGGTGATCAGGTCGCAAACCCATGGGGGCATCTAAGGGATGAGGTAGAATCCAATAATCATGCCCTCTGAAACATTAGACTGAGGAAATGGGAGGCTGGGCTACCTATCTGGGATACTTTCTCCCTTGAGGATTGTCTTTGAGTGCCGATGCTCTGGATACAGAAAGTGAAACTGGTGAGTGCCAGGCTAAGTGCTACAGAACCCAAGATCTTAGATGAGATGTTGTCAGAGTGCCATGGTGACAGCCAAGCCCAGAGGTGGGACCAAAGCATCAAGGGCATCTGGCATGCTGGGACAGTGACATTGGTGGCTCTTCCATCCCTCTGCCCCCCAACCAGACATAGTCAAGTGGTCAAGTGGGCATTTTTCTTCATCTGCTCTTTGCCAGTTGATGAGCCATATTTTGCTCATTTTATACCTTTGCTTTCTACCAACATTTCCAAGTACCTTAGATATGTCATATGTCCAGTTAGATATTTCATAAGATCTCCAAATCTATCGGATCCCTCTAGTTTTACTCTCTCAACACCAGAGGTGTGAACGGTGCTATCTGCTGCCCAGTTGCGCAAACCTGAAGGCAAACATTGCCTAATTCTTACGTCTCACTACAGCCAATCAATTGCCTCTTAGGTTCCAATTCTACTTCACAGCATTGCCCCATCACCACTTCCTCTGTTCTATGTCATGATGGCAGCCTCTCTTGTCTCCACACAGACACTACAATGAAGCCTGAAACTAATCATTTCCCACTCTACAGCAAAGTGATCTGACTAAAAAGTCACAGAATGGTCTGAACCTGAGTATTTTGCTTAGAATCCCTGTTCTTTTCTATTTGCCTTTGTTTTAAAGTTATGTCTTAAAGCTGGTATAAGTATCCTTTCTGATGTGGCTCTTGTTTTAATCTCCTACCTCATAATTGGTCCCCAGCACCCTTCCATGTCCCCATCAAACAGGTACACACACACACACACACACACACACACACACACACACACACACACACCTTGGAACCCACCATTTTCCATCTGTAGACTTCTCTAAGGTCCTGCAACAAATCCCCTTTTCTTTTTCTTTTCACCAACCTATGCCTCACTTGGCCTATTCTACTTCAAGGTCTCAGGGAAGACATCTCTGGACCACCTAATATATACTTTTGTGGCATATCATGTTTCCTAGAACTGTGGTTTCCTCTTGGGCTGGTTAGCTTTTGTCAGCTTGACATAGGGTCATCTGAGTAGAGGGAACCTCAAGTGAAAAGAATGCATCCATCAGTTGGCCTTTAGGCAAGGCTGTGGGACATTTTTTTTTTTTTTTTGATTAATAGTTAGTATGAGAGGGCCAGTACACTGTTTGTGGTCATCCTTGGGAAGGTTATCTTGGGTTGTTTAAGAAAGCAGGCTGAACAAGCCACAAAGGGCAAACCAATAATCCGTGTTCCTCCATGGTTTCTGCTTAAGTCCCTGCTTTGACTTCATATCCTGACTTCCTAGGTTGACTGAGAATTGTAGGACAAAATAAGCCCTTCTTTTGGTCATGGTATTTTATTTCAGCAATAGAAATCCTCAGACATCACTTATGAAAATTGAATATATGATAATGTCCATCATGTGTAACAGTTGCTAATATATACAAAACACACAATAAGCACTCAATAACTTTTAACTATTACTATTACTGCTATCATTGTATTTAGCGTATCAAATAATAGTTATATCATAGCTGTCTGCCTCTTCAGCAAGACAGAAAGTCCCAAGGGCTGCAATTCCTCTTTTAAAACCCTGTGTGTATCACTATGATCACTGTCACATGTCAGGGACTCAATAAATACTTACTATATAGATGGATGAGACAGGGAGGCCACAGCCTGAAGTTCTCATGAATTTAAGGAAATGGGAAAGAATCGTGTGTGTGTGTGTGTGTGTGTGTGTGTGTGTGTGTGTGTGTGTAAATATACATGTATGTGAGTATTTATGTATATGAATGACTCTTATATTGGAAGAGGAGGTCTATAGTAGGCACATACTCAGCTTTCAGGAACAGTATGCAGCAGTGACTTAAGATGGGGAACAGGGAACTTCACCTGGGCAGTGGTAGTCACGTCTTTAATCCCAGCACTTGGGAGGCAGAGGCAGGCAGATCTCAGTGAGCTTCAGCCCAACCTGAGCTACAAAGTGAGTTTCAGGACAGCCAGAGTGTTACAGAGAAACCCTCTCTCAAAACAACAACACTCGACTGCCACCCCCCCTCCCCAAAAAAAGAAAGAAGGGGACTTCACGGTGGTCTCATAAAGACAGCAGTTTTACTGGAGGAGCATGAGCAGTCAAGTGAGTTTGAGGTCATCATGTCAGTGACTGAAAGAAACAGCCTTGTCAGTCTGTTAGCTCATCGTTTCTGAGCTCTGCTCCTTAAAACTCTGCTGCTGTCTCTGAGAATAAATACATTTTACACGTTTTTATTTTTATTTTTGAGAATTTCACAGGTACACATAATGTGTTTTGTTCTAATATACCATCATTCCCTCATCTCCAACTCCTCCCCTATCCCCCAGCACCTTTTCATTCCAATTTTGTGAGTTCATTTTTTTTCTTTTCTTTTACACCCACTGAGTTAACTTAATGCTGCCAGGTAATGCTAGGACCATCTACTGGACCAATGGCTGCCCTAGAAGGGTCTGCCTCCCGTAAGACAACTGACTCTTCCTTCCCCAGCAGCCATCATTTGCAAATAGATCCTCAGCTCTAGGTGGGATTTCATCAGTCCCTTCCCCAACCATGCTGGGGTTTTTGCTGGCTTGAGCTTGTGCAAACCTTGTGCCTGTAGTGGCAGCTGATGGGAGTTCATGTGTGAACAGCCCTGTCATGTCTAGCAAACACCATTTGTCTACAGATGTCCTCTATCTCTGGCTCCTACCATCATACTGCCCTCTCTTCTATAATGATCCTCATTCTCAATGGTGTGTGTGTATGGGTGTATGGGTGTGTGTGTGTGTGTTTGTGTGTGTGTGTGTGTGTGTGTGTGTGTGTGTGTGTGTGTGTGATAGAGATGTTCCAGTTAGCATTAAGATGGCAAATACTGATGCAGTTCTGCTACTTTGCTGCAGGGCACCCAGAACCTTTCATATGCTAATGCAAGTCTTGGCAAGAAGAGAAAGCATGTCAGCTTTCCTAGCTTGCTGGAACTTAGGTGAATACAGAATCTTGTGTCCCCACAGAATCTTGCTCTCCACCCTTCTTTACCTGTGTCTCCTCCCTTCCTTGTAAGCTCAATACTTGTGAGCTTCTGATCCTTGAAACTGTAAGGATAATGAGGGCTCAGTGGTAAAACCCCTAATTTCTGTTTAATACTCATTTGAGAACTGGAGAGTACCCCGTGGGTAAAGCACTTGTCATGCAAATATGAGGACCTGAGTTTGGAGTCCCACAGCCACATAAAGCCAGGCACAGCAGACCATGTCAGAAATCTCAGTGTTCCTGTGGCAAGACAGGAGAACACTTGGGAGCTCACAGCCTAGCTAGCTTGGTGGCCAGAGAGGTGAACAAGATACTCCACCTCAAGCAAGGTGGAAGGAAGATGAGGACCAGCACCCAGGATTGTCCTCGAACCTCCATACATGAGGATGTCACATCCATTGACTCACGTGCTTTGCTCAGTCATAGGAAAATCTCTTTATTCAGGAAGTTTAACATTTTAGGTTTTCTTCAGTGTGGGGGCTACTCTCCCTCACCAGTACCCACTTCATGTTTCTGGACAGTTCTCTACTTAAGATAATAGGTTTTACTTTCTGAGACAGTGGACGGTATATTGCAGTTCTTTATAAAGTGGTCAAGCTGAAATGGACCCTGGAAAAATTTAAAGTCCCTCATTTTGCAGTCAAGGACATAGAAATTCAAGAAAGTGCAATGACATGTTAAGGCCACCCAATGGGCTTGTAGGAGAGCCAGATCAAGAGGACAGGCACTAACCAAATCATCTTCATTTTTTTTTTGACACATATATTTCTTTCATTCTTGTCTCTTCCCAGAACCCCTGCTATACTGGCATCCCATTTCCAGAATAGCCCACAATCTTCTTTTAAGGGGCTGTATAAGGGAGCTAGATGTGGGTGTTTGCAATGTGTTTTTCATGGACAACTTCTGTTACCAAGCAGGTGGTCTAATTCCTAGCTACCTGAGCTGTGACTGCAGCCCTTCACACAGAAAATTAGTTCAGATTGGCGGATGCCCTACAGGCACTTGTCTGACCCATGTCCAGTTATGCCTGCCACACATTACTCTGGCATTGGGCACCGGCTCTCCATCCTTCCCATATTTTGGGGGGAATGAGTAAATTCAATACACTACCACAGCAGAAATACGTTCAAAGATTATCACATGAGTATAGCATCTGAGCAAGGAGGTGAGGACGAATCCAGAGAGCAGCCCTTTGCTCCCAGAGCATGGGAGGGGGATTAAGGAGTTAGACAGAAGCAGGGGCCAATCACTAACCACAAGAAGTATGCAAAGGGAAGGGTAGGGGGATCACTTTAACTTCATGGGCAATATCTGAATGGTCACTTAAAGGCAGCTTCAGGAAAGAGGAATGCCAACATATTCTTGTCTCTAGCCACTACCTTGAGCCATTTGGTGTGGTGTGTCCTGATGTCCAGGCTGCACTATTTGCTGTGTAGCAGCTCCTATCACACAGCCTGAATGTGGCATCTTGCCTTGGGTGAACTTGTGGTGGTGGCCACACCCTTTGGGCGTGGTTTCAGGTAAACTCCACCTTCAGTCACCTTTCTCCAGTGGCTTTTGTTTATTCCTGTATCGGTGTGGGGGTGATCTGGAGTCCCCCCCACATGTTAACGTCTTCACATGGGCAGCGATCTTTAAAACCTATACAAGATTAATTACCGAGGGAGCCCATAACTTTGTCACGATCAAAGTAAAAATTCCATTTTTATAGCTGTCTGTGTTTTATCCTCTATAAATTTTATAATGATTAGGCTCAAAGTATGGGCATAATTTACATACATCAAAATGTCTCATACTGTCCTCTCAGGCAGCTAGACAACTGCAGCAAATACACAGAGGCAGTAGAAGGCACAAAGCTCCTGGGCTCTGGGCATTAATCAATAGGCTGTCTCTTAAGGGAGAAGAGAGCAGGAGAGAAAGGTGACAGGAGGGAAGAACACAGTTGTGATGGTGGCCTTCTGTAGCTGCAAGGGTCCTGCATACTGAGCTCACACAGGATGGGAGCATGTCAGAAATGTACTTACTTTTTCCAGCTTTTTCACACCTTCCCAGGGTGATCAGCCTGACTGCCGGGAAATACTTTTTCTCTTACAGTGACCATAAACTCTTTAGAAATGTCAGCACAGGAAGGAATTTAGAATTTGTGGCTATTTAGCACGGCTGGCTATGTCCAGAATGTGTTAAAGTCTGGAGAGAGTTGCAGTGTGTGCCTGAGCCTCCATATGGTCCCTCTCCATCTCCTACCTAGTTCTACCTTCGATTGATTTTTGCCTCCCAGCGAAGAGTTAAAGGTTATCAGGCAGGGATTTAAGTCCAGGCACGCTGGCAGATATGTACCAAGGCAACGGCAGCTACAAATAGTGTGTGGTACAAGCTTTCAGGGTAAACATCAATTTCTCCAATTTGCTCCAGCCTGAGACCCTTATAAGCCTAGCGAATGAATTGTGAGTGTGGGTTTTTTGCTGGATGGATGGAGCAGGGGTGTTTCTCTACAGCTCTGCTAATACACAGCGAGTTAAGTCTAAATACCACCGAAGAGTAAAAAGTCACAGCTGTTTCATTTACTGCCCTCCTCTTTATATGTGCCAATTCCAATCTTTCTGGACTGATTGAGAGACTGCACTGGACTCAGCTTCAGGCAATGGGAGAAGTTGCTGGAGCTTGTCCCTAAATAGTAGGGCAAAGGGGCCCATCTCTCTGTTACTGACAGCACACCTCCACCTCACTTTCAGCTCACACGTATTGGCTGTACATGTACTTGAGTTCTGGTGATTCTTATCTACTTTAATACTAAGAATTGAGATCTTTCCACAAGTGAAGTACTGGGTTAAGCACATTATACAATCTGACCTTATAGCAATATTTAGATGAGAGAGCTTCAATTATTATCTCCATTTGAAAGGTGGGCAAAAATAAAGCAGAACTGAAATGACATGCCCAAAGTCATAGAATAAATGTTCCAAACCTAGGGCAGCCCAAGTCATTCAGAACTTTCATCAGGTATTCTGGGTACCTCTTTAAAGTTCTCTGGGTTTTCATTGAACAAAACTACCCAAGAGCTGGGTGCTATTTGTGTGTATTTATTTATCCCCTCCCCAGTCTGCCTACAACACTCAAAATTTTGTTGTTGTCGTTGTTGCCAGAGCCAAAGTATTCCTAAGAAAAACCTGGGTAACAACTGGAATCTGCAAAACCAGTAGGCACAGAAATATGATTCTCCCCAAAGGAGACCTAGCTTTTTCTTCCTGATCATGTTAACAGACTAGAATATAATAATTTCACTTAAGGAAAACCTTAAATAAAAGTTTCATTAATCAGAATGGGTATTCCTACCATAATGAGCCCTGAGTTGAATTTTAGAACCCTCTTTATGCTTGGTTAGTAACAAAGCTGTTATAAAAATAATTTGATAAGACAGTCCGTTGCAGTGGTATGATTTAACTGTGTAAATGGGTATCCGAGCCCAGTGTCTGAGCATACCTAACTTATGTAATGCTAACATAATGGATTATGCATATTGTATTGGGTTAAAAATGAAACTCAGTGAACTATTACAGCAATTTAAAAAATATATATCGGGGCTTGTTCAGCACAGATATTTAAAATTTAAACCTGTTTAAATATTCAGCTGAAACTAAAATAAAATTCTGAAAAATGGAATTCAATAGAAAAGCTCCATTAAGAGTAAAAATGCCTCCCCAAATCCATTTGGTTCTAATAGAAAGCCATTGAGTGAGGTTTTCATTGTTGCAGTACCAGCCAAGGGAAAAATTATACAACCACTTGGGTGGGAGAAAATCAGCTGGACTTTTTTGAGGCAAGAGCCTGCTTTAAAATAGGGAGAGTAAAGAGACCTTAGACCAACCCTCAAACCAAGCCATGGCTGTTTAAAATGGTCAGGAATTCTTTCTTAAATAGCATTTCCCTTATAGTCCTTGCTTCAATGAAGTCTCATTTCACCTTCCATATCAGATACAATTCTAGAGAAAAAAAAAAAAAAAAAAAAGAACAGTTGGCACCTCTCACTGCATTATCAGGATACTGACCAATTTGCTTTCTGAGAGCCAAGAGTTATTTCTCTGATAAACATCCTGCAGGGTGTTTTTATTCAATTAATTGGAATGATTGCTTTCACAGAAACACACTGCTCTGTCAAGTCTGCTTGAATATCAGGTATGGGCCTGGCACCAGCGTTTTTGTCACCCCTGTTCTCCAGACAGCAAATGCATGAGGATTCTGAAACATAATTAAAACAATCAGAGAATTAGCCAGCTCGGTGACTATACTCAAGCAGCAAGCCCAGGGAAGTGCACAGGGAATCTCAGGAGGGAGTGAGCTGCGGCAACCCCCGGGGCCAGGGAGATGCCTGTGAGGAGACAGAAAATGCAGAGCATTGTGAAAAGAAATACAGGATAATATAAACAGAATCTCTAATCCCGAGGACTGTAAATCCCTTCCTCTTAATTGGTTTAGAAACTGTGGTCTGTAATGTGAGATGGAGAGCTCTGGCTGCCTTTCTTCTTTGCGGCAGAATCACATTAAATGAAAAACAATAGCAGAGCTGACAGCTCCCTTTCTGTGGGGGCACTTAGTGCTAATCTGCTATTGAGACTAATACAATTACACGGGATTAGAACGCTGCCAATGATGCGCAGATTGGGGAATTCTAGGAGGAAGGGGACCTGGGCTCTTTAAAGCAGGGCATGGGGGCGGGGCTAAAGGGGGAAGTGGGCCAGTGATCAGGTCTATGGTGCCCCTAATTATACTAAAAGTAATGGAGTAATGGAAATCATGATTTTATAAGCAACTCGGTGTCTTGAATACAATTTCTAATCTAAATGGAATTCTGGTTTGAGATTTTTCTTTTCTCCTTGGCGTGCCATGTTATTGTGCTTACTTCGAATGGTTTCTAGTTGAATTTAGAGAATTCCCTGTAGTTCACCTTTCCACGTGTCTTTCCCACGTGTCTTTACTACGTGCAAGGTTCCTTTCGGTGTGGAAATCCACTTTCAGGAATTTAGAAATCACAACTGGCCGGAGGGTCACTCGCTGGCCTCCGGTTGAGTTTTTTGTGCAAATTTGAACTGACAGATACCATTGGGCTCTTCCCCGCCCCCGGAATGATTATGGAAATCCATCTGCACTGGTGACATGACCACAAATGTCAAGCTAATTCAGGTTTTCCATGAGTGTCTCAGCAAAAGTGACTTAGTCTCTTGCTCATTACACCAGGGAGAGATGTGATCCTCATCGGGGGGATACAGAAGAACACAATGTTTTGAAAAAAGGGTCACCCCCCCAAAAAAAAACCTGCTGATTTAAGGCTCTCTGAATCTTAAAAAATGTCTCCAACAAAATCAGTTCTACAGACTACCAATTACGGTGTTTCTCAATCATTTGGAAAAGATTTCCAACTAGTCTCATTTTTATTTTTAAATAAAACAAGTCAATATGACATGCTTATTACATTCCCAGCATGATGCAACAATACTTTTCTAATTTAATTTCAAAGCTGTTGGACCTAAATACATGCCCCTAGTAAATGCTGTAGTTATTATACCTTCTACATGTTGTAGAAATGATCACGGAATATTGAACATTTGCTTAATACACAATGATGAATGAACACATACATATAAAAAGTAAAATTGGGTCTGACACTAGAATGGCATTCTGGTAGTACAGCCATGAGTAAGAACCTATGATTTAGAAGTCTTTTTGCCCATGTGGATCATTTGTGTTGTTAAGTGATTCTTAACAACTAAAAACAATGGCATGTTGATGGTTTCAACTCAGATATGAGAAGTAGAATGGTAAACAGCAAAAGCAGGCAAACTTAAATGAGAAAAAACATTAAGGTTTCACCATTACTCCATGTAACTCGCATTCCTCTCCAACTTGGTAGCAAACATTCATCTGGGGTTTGCTTTTTGTTTGCTCTTCTTACTTGCTTCCAGTTTGTTCTTTGTTCATAGTCAATAGAAGTCATTAGAATCTTCTATCCAGACCTAGAAATGAATTGTTCTCTAGTTCTGGAGTTGTAGTAGAGGAGTTTCCCTATCTGTCCTCCAAAGTTTGTGCAGTTTAGCCGAGGGCAGCCACACTAGTGCCAGTCTTTCCACTCCAACCATCCTTAGGATAACTCCAAGAGATTAGAAACATTGAAATCTCATTTTATTGTCGAGGAGCTTAAGGTTAAGAAAGATGTTCCTTGTCCAAATGTTGGGACACAAATTCAAGTGTTGTTTTCTTACTCCATTCTATATACTATTTTGAGATGTTCCCTTTTCCCCCTCCACCATCTTTACCACCACGATGACCACCATATTACACATGGCTAATCACTTAAATATATTGTTTTATCTAAGTTTCACAAGGAAAAGCTCTTCTCATGCCTGCTGTAAGGAAAGGACATTTGCCTTCAGTGAACTTAAGTGACATGCAGAATGCCACTCTCCAAAGATATCCAACTCAGGACTCCATGGTAAGACTTTGTGAAACTGAAGTTTATTATTTGCAACATGGAGCGTTTTCAGGCATATGAAACTAATATGAATTTGTCGTGCTATAATCAGTAGTTTTATTAAACCCTTCAGCAATGCCTCCAATTTCTCTTTGGGGAGCACCCACTTCACTTTAGGAGCCCCCAGGTAGATCAGATTCCCTGATCATAGTGATTGACAGATCTAGGTTCAGGAGCCTACAACCTGGGAAACTTCTCTGGACCCAAAAGAGAATCTTTTAAAGGGCAGCTATTGCCATCTTGAAATTCCTACTCTTTTTTTTTAAACAAAATACCTTGAATTTGGCTGGGCAGTGGTGCCACAGAGAAACCCTGTCTCAAAAAACCAAAAACCAAAACCAAACCAAAACAAAAAAAAACCTTGAATTTTTTATCTTGTAGTGGGCTACACAAATTGTATGTCTTGTCCTAGTAGTTGCTTTAGGGCTGAACAAATAAAACAGTAACATATATTAATGGAAGTAGAGTCTAGAACTTTCTGAAAATGTTGATCTCACTGAAATGGTAAGTTCAGAATGCCAATGGCAACACATGCAGTATCTGTTTAAGAATAAAGCTGGGAGGGCAGATGTGAGAGAAAAAGAAAAGATAATAAATACCCTTATTAATTGATCTGGGTCTCTGGGTATAATATCTTTTCTATTTTATATTTTGCCTAAGTTGCTTTTAGATGAGTTTTTCTATATCTCAAGAGCTTGAGACTAACTTAATCATGGGCCAGGTTCTCTAGAGCAGATACTGGGTCAGAATCTATGGCACAGGGAGCTTAAGGATTCACATGGATGGAAGGAAGGAAAAGTAAGATTGTCCAGAGAAAAAAGGTGAACTTTTGGAACAACTTCAGCTAATCTGGCAGGCATGTTGTTTTGAAAATGGCCTCCAGGTTGTCCTGGATTGGGTGGAAACCAACATACTTTTTACATATCCACTTGCCCTATTTCTAGACGGAGCTGTCCAAGAAGAATGTTGTCTTGAGTGAGACAGCTCCACATCCGAGGCAGACTCCAAAGAGGCAACCCGGACCCTGGAGACTGTCTTCTACCTCATCATTAGCATCAGGGCAGCAATCCTTTGAGGAGGCCAAAAAAATGAACAGGTCACATCTACAATGGAGACACAGGCTGTACAAGGAGTACAAATGTCTAAAGAAAGACACATAAGCACCAGGAAAACGAAACGAGAGAAAGGGGGCTGCTAGGATATTGGCAGCCTCATATAAATTAAAGATTTTATTAAGACTGTAGGTTAGATTTCTTTCAGAAAGCAGTGTTTTTACCAAGTAATCTGAACTCATGCTTCTTTGTTGTTGATGGGACTTTTTACATTATGCATTTTGTCTGTAAGTTAACAATAATTACAACTCTCTTTTCCTGGAAATGGAATCTCTGCTTTACATAGTTAAAACTCTGTGATTTACTGGGAATCTCTTACTTGATTTGTCAAGGTTTAGGGAAAAGAAGAAAAGTATTAGAAGCTTGTATGGTCTTGCCAGCCACTGGAAAACTGAAGAGAAACCCCTCATTTCAGAATTTGTTTCTTCATGTGTGTTTGCATTTCATGAATGTTAAGCTATAGCAATGATGTGGAATGAAACATAAAATAGATTGCTCAAGGATGTTACTTATTCAGGAAATGAAGAGTCATCCATCCGCTTGTCTTTGCATGTGGTGGTCTGAGGACAACCTCTGGATGTGTTCCTTGGGTACCTTCCACCTTAGGCTTGAGACAGCATCTCTAATTAGAACTCTGCCAAGTAGACATGGCTGACAGCTGGCTCTGTGGAGAGCACTAGAGATCTATCCATTTTTGACTTCCATATGCCATCACTGTGATCACAAACTTGTGCCACCAGGCCCATGTTTTTATGTGGATTCTGAGTAGCAAACTTAGGTCTTCACTATTGTGAGGCAAGATCTTTACTGACTGAGCTGCCCTCTTAGCTCCTACAGGTTTATTCCAGAGATCCTATTAGTTTGGCATGTTTGTACACAGACTGTAGTGCCATGGACAGATGGTTGGAGAAGCTGTGCATACAGGAGTGATTTAAGGACATCAACATACTGGCTGGGTGACCATAAGGTTAAATTCAGGGGTCTTGGTCTACTATTCAAAATTCAGAATGAGATTTGTTTTCTTTGTTGCCAAGGACCAGATGTCAAGGCCCCTCTGCTATGTAGTGTTTACAGCTGCAGAGGATGAAGTCCTCAAAGCCACTCCATCACTGTATTCTCTGATGTAACTAGCACCTGGGTATTTGTTTATTTTAAGAACCTTTTGTTTTTGTTTTTATTTTAAGTGAACAAATAAATAGCACCTCAAGTGTCAGGAGTTAAGGAAAGCCACTCCCTTCCTATTTGTGCAAAGTCCCAGAGGCCTTCTCCAGCCTCAAGCTTGAAGCCAACAGCCCATCAGAAGATAGGTCTGTGTTTTGTAAGTCACCTTCTTGAAGCAGGGTCAGCATTATAGCTCCCTTTTTGCACATTTTGCACAGTAGATCAATTTTCAACTCCCAAAAAACTGAACTTCCCAAATTTTTATATGATGAAACGTAACTCCAATCATATGGGTATAAAAACCACACATACCCACTAGAGCATTGTTAGATTTCAGAGAGAAATTTTATTTCATATTAAAATATGGTCTTTAGTAGCCCGATTGTGAGAAGAATGCACTGTGTGGGGCCTCTTTTGCATATTTAGATATGAAAGAGTATGCTTAGTAGACAGATAATGTAATTTTCATCCAGCCAAATATCGAGTACAATTCAATGAAGAAAATGCAACTTTTGCAGTGTGATTTATACATGCTTATATACCCTTCATTTTGAGTCTATATGAAATGCAGACATTCATAGCTCTATAACCAGAGGAATAAAATTTGAATGTGTAGTAAAACGAGAAATGTATTTTAAATGGGTTTCGGAACAGAGCTGAGGAAGTCGTCAGGAGACCATGGTCACAAATGTAATTGGTTATTTTGTTAGATGACCGCTCAGATGGAAGCCTGGCAGGCAGAGGATTGAATTCAGGCTGATGGGCATGGGAGATGGAGCGACGGATTCCTGGAAGAGATTGAGATACAGCAAGCAACACAGTAATCCAGGCCAGCCACAGAGCACATCATAAAGCCAGTCTGAAAAATTCCCCCTGCCTGTAGGATGCATCCTTATTTTCTTTCCTTTAAAAGAAGTATTTTATGATTTGGCATAGATCATTGATCATAGTGCTTCCCCACCCCAGATATGTCCCAGCTGCATTCTGTGTTAAATTTGCAAAGGGTACAACCATTATTTCTACAAAATAGTAGAAGATTGAGGGGCCATTTGCCCATCTGCACTCATCATTTCCAATATAACTCCTTTGGGCAGGCATTACACAAGCCATGTGCCAGCCCCACACAATGCATAGTATGGAGCAGTATGGAGTGTATTCCTTGCTCGTGTGGGCAGGTAGCTGTAGTGGTTGACAGCTCTGCCCTCACAAACCTAAAGGATTCAGAATTCCAGTGGAAAACCTGCCTCTTGCTCCTTGAGGGATGATGGATCATGGATCTGTTCTTCTGTCCTTACCACTGCATGTCATGGGACTCCAGCAGAACCAAACGGAGTCGTACTTAGGACATTTCCATGAGTAAATAAAAAGAAGGCCAAGTCATTCTAATAATGTCACCAGGCAGAAGTAAAGTGTATATGAAGTAAGGGCACTAGACAGCCATTTTTGCTAACCACATGGAGCAAAATATCTTGATGGCAGAAGCCTAGTCAAGAAGAGTGTACTCAGAGAGCTAAAGAAACCAGACTTACCCAGTTTAAGTCTCTGGATCCCATAATGCTTGGTTTAGAAAGAAGACACTTCTCGGATTTGAGAACTAAAAATCTCTGCTTTTTTTTTTTTTTTTTTTTTTTTTTTTTGAAACAGGGTTTCTTTGTGACTTTGGAGATTGTCCTGGAACTAGCTCTTGTAGACCAGGCTAGTCTCGAACTCACAGAGATCTGCCTGCCTCTGCCTCCGGAGTGCTGGGATTAAAGGCATGTGCCATCACCTCCCAGCAAATCTCTGCTTTTTAATATAGTTGTTTTAGCTGGAGTTCATCTACCATTAGTCGCTGCCCTCCCCAAAGTCTAAATAATGAACTTTATGAGGGAATTTTAAAAAATCCCCAGTTTCTCTTACAATCTAGTTTGGAATCATATGACCAACTGTTGACAATATCCTGTGAGAAAACTCATCAAAACAGGAAACATTCAAGCGATAGTGTATCTCCCAGGGCACTCTTTATGGAGAGACTTACAGGTGAAAAACCACAGCTGTAAGTCAGCCAGACCTGCACTAGCTTGTGCAAAATGGAGTTCCCACCAACCTGTGTTGTTATCTGCTAAACCGTATCAAGAATAGTTTGTCACAGAGACATATATGTGTGTTTGTATAGGGCACAATGTGTCTGGATAGCATACACACACACACACACACACACACACACACACACACACCATATATATCTGACAGTCTTAGGACCAGAAGTATTTCATATTTCAGAATTTTTCTAGCATTTAGGATAACTGCATATGTAAAATGTGGTTAAACACCAAATTCATTTATGTCTCATAACACTTTATATGACTAGCCTGAATTTTATACATTTTTTGTGTACCTATGTTTTGATTGTATCAGTTACATGACCTCAGGTATGGCCTTTTCCACTTGTATATTCATGTAGTCACACAAGAAGTTTCAGATTTTGGAAGATTTCATACTTTGGGGTTTCAAAATTGGAATGTTAGAACACTGGATATGTGTGTGTGTGTGTGTGTGTGTGTGTGTGCGCGCGCGCGCGAGCGCGCACGCACGTGTGTGCACAACCTTGCATCTACACATGCACACATGAACAGGAACTTGCTAACTTCCCTAAATTTGAAGCTAAAATTCATGCCTTTCAATCAGTCACTTATAATGTTCCATCATACCATAAAAATTAGACATAGGACATTTCAGAAAAGGCATGAAAGAATCAAGAATAGGAGACAATGAGAACAAATACCCACTCCAGTCTTGTACCTAGAAAGTGATAAAGTTTTGAGCCTCAAAGGAAGGCAACATTCTCTGTGCACATTCAGGGGTCAGACACTTCACTGAGATTGTTTCACTTCATTATAACCAACAAATCACAGGATGGTATTGTTCTCAATGAAGCTGAATTGCAGAGAGATTAAGCCAACTCACAGATTGCTTATTAGAAAGGGTCAGCTTTGAACCCTATCTGCCCAGCTGCACAATCCAGCCCAAATTACTCCCATTATTACTATTGATGGTAGCATAAATATTACTTAGAGTTAATACTTTCCAGATGCCCTCAACATAGCAGTCCCTGCTGCAAGCCTCCTTCCTCTTTAATACAGAGAAAGCAAAATCCGGTCCGGTCTGCTGTGAATTCTTGGGTGCAATTCCACTCTAGGGCTTTGGAAACTAAATGCATGCCTCTCACCATCTGACACCACAGTTCTCTTCTCCCTGAATTCTCCTGCTCCTTGTCTGGCCACTATGAAATGTTGTAGTCTTTCTCTTCAACATCTACTCTGGGATGTTTTCTGTAGCTCCATCTCTTTTTCTAGCACGAAGTCCATTCAAGGTCCAGGATTCCTGGTTATCAGTTCCATGTGTTCCTTGGTTATTTCTCTTTTCCTGGACAACTTTCTCAAACATTAGTACTCACTTATAACTAATTTGCCAGCCATCTTACACCCTGCAGACTAGTGGAAAAATCCTCCATTCAGGATTCAGCCTGCCTCATCATTCTTATCTCTTTGCAACACTATTATTCTCAAAGAAGTGTTGACAAGGCCTCTCCTTCCAGATGCTAGTAAAACAAGACTGAATTTCCAAGTCCCCAGTAATTTGGTGACGGAGATTATTTCTTTTTGGAACTTTTAATTTATGTCTATTGCTTCAAATCCCCATGTAGAATATGTCACTCCTTCCAAAAGGCAAAATACAAAATTAAGGGGAAAGTAAGTATACTAAGATCTCTTAAACTAAGCAGCGAGCATGGCAGTGCCCGTGACTGTTTTAAGAGGGATTGGTAGGCTCCCAAGAGTATAGGAATAAAGTAAGTAGTTAAAACTATCCATTCTTTCATTGCTATAACTTCAAGGCAAAGTCCTGTATATGGATGTGATACTTTCCAGGGAGAAATCTGAGGAAGGGACTAAGATTAATTTCTGAATTTCCCTGAAGGGAGTGTAGTACTCACAAGCAGTCAGGACATGATGCAGTCACACTGAGGTAGTACCATTGTGCTGTGGCACAGCTAGAGTTCCTTATGTCCCGCCTATCAGTTAAATCAGTACTTATGAAGTACTCAGGCTGCCGATAGCAAGTCAAATCTGGCCCTCTTCCCACCAGCGACTGAAATAATGGATAAAAAGCCCATTTAGTACATCTCTGTGAACATCATATTGTCACGAGCTCCTCCCGGGGACAGTGAATTCTATAAGCATTAATGGGTTTTATTCAACAAACATTCACTTCCTAGTCAGACAGTTTTTCCCACTGACACCTGCCAATTCATATTCTACAAAGAAATTGCTGAGCTTATAGAGTTGTCATTTTAAAAATGAGTACGTCTCATTATCTTTATTTATATCCTTCTTCCTGTTCCAAACTATCAACCCAGAAGGCCTCTGAAGTTTTTTTTGGAAGGATATTTGTGTTTCTCAGTTAAAAATCAAACACTATACTTTGCCAGTTAACAATTGGTTGATTTCCACATCAAGTTTGCATTAATTTTATGGAAATTGGAAATCGGGTAGAAACCCCAGCCATCTGGACCTAAGCATATATCTAAGCATTGGTGGGTTTCTCAGAGGTTTGGGATGAAGAAAGGGGGGGGGGTGTGCTGGGGATCCAAGCTCTGTATGACCTTCCAGCCCCTATCGCTTCATTGCTCTTTGATTAAGTCAGCCTACCTCTTTGGGCATACTGTTTCCTCAACTGAAATATGTGATCTCAAGTAGAGTTTCTACCTGGTCTTTTTGTAACCTGAAACTTTGGGACTTCTTTTTCAATCCCCCCTTTCAAGCCTGTCAGATAAAACACCATCCTGCCTTCAAATCCCTTATCAGTGTTGCCCGCACCTTGATTCTCATTATGTTGAGAATCTTCTCCTAAGCTCATATTTTATTTCAAATTTTTGCCTCTCTTTCTATTATGATAAATACAATGGTAGGAAAAATGGTTCTTCAAGGATGTCAGTGCTAGAAACCCCAGAACTTGTGGTTATGTACAAAGGAAAGGAGACCTTGTGAATGTGCCTAAATTAAGGACTAGGAAGTTATCTTGAAGTCTTCATGTGGAACCACTATAATCTCAAGCTACCATAACAACTGGTCTGATAACTTTTGCCTGTTTGTGCCTATTGGCACAAATATTGTGAGGTAACCACTTTATGCTTAGATTCAGGTTCTACTCTAAAGGACAGACCCATACCTGGTACTATAAACTGAGCCAAGGACCTTTGACTGGGTAGGTCATAGACCCTAGGGGAGAACTTACTTCTTCTTCTTCTTCTTCTTTTTTTTCTTTCTTTGGGTTTTTTAGAGACAGGGTTTCTCTGTGGCTTTGAAGGCTGTCCTGGAACTAGCTCTTGTAGACCATGCTTGTCTTGAACTTACAGAGATCTGCCTGCCTCTGCCTCCCGAGTGCTGGTATTAAAGGCATGAGCCACCACCACCCAGCTGAGAACTTAATTCTATTATTTTGTTAAATGGACATAGTACCATGGTGTCTTCTAAATACTCATCTTTATGTCCATAAATACTTATCTTTATACTTATAAAAATAAGTAAAGCTCAATTCTATTCAGAGAAGCTTATTGTTGCAATGGATGTTGGTTATTGCAGAGATGCACAGCTGATTAAAGTCAGGGAATATGTGACTGTGGCATGCTCAGCATTAATGGGACACCTAGATTACACTTCCTTCATTCAAGATGTGGGAATCATCATGGAAGAGGAGGCAGAAAGACTAAGCACCAGGGGTTGGGAAGGACTCCTGCGAAGCAGTGTCTTTTAGACATGACAGAGCCATTTCACACATGAAGTCACAGTAGCCATGGTTGCCTGCATAAGACCTACACAAATAAAGCTGGGAAAAGGGTTATAAGAAAAAGGCAAGAAGCCCGGCGTTGGTGGCGCACACCTTTAATCCCAGCACTTGGGAGGCAGAGGCAGAGGCAGGCGGATCTCTGTGAGTTCGAGGCCAGCCTGATCTCCAGAGCGAGTGCCAGGATAGGCTCCAAAGCTACACAGAGAAATCCTGTCTCGAAAAGCAACAACAAAAAACAAACAAACAAACAAAAACAAAAAACAAAAAAAAAAGCAAGAGAGTGAAAGTCCAAAACAGGTTATGGTGATGAAGCCAGATATTGATTTGAAGTAATTTAAAGATGAAGGCAGAGGCTGTGAGGCAAGGAAAGGCAGCCTCTGTAGGCTGGGCAAGACAACGAATTGGATTTTTTTCTACAAAATCTCCCAAAGGAACTGTTTCATTAACCTCCAAGATGTGAAGGAGTTGTATTTGCATTGTTTATAGTCACTGTGTTTGTCATACATTGTTTCTATACTGATTGATTCAAGGGCAGTTAAATCCGAGCTATTTAACAGAGCACACAGTATTGTTGTTTGGGTGCTACCTTCTTGATAGCCAATAAATTTTTGAGGGCAAGAATCACATAGTTGTTTTCCATTTTATTTATTTATTTATTTATTTATTTATTTATTTATTTATTTATCCTATTCTGAGCTCTAAAAATTTGCTGACACACAATGGATATAAAATATGGGCAATTAGATGAATATATTGTGTTTCACAAAGGAAATAACAGAATTTGGTGGGCAAGTCACTTGCTAATACTTCAACAATAATTGAAAAGTCACCCAAACGCTGCTGTTTTTCTGGGATATGTACTCACCATGACAAAGTTTTCACTGAGAATGCAAAGACAAAATGATTTAAATGTTATTTCTACTGTTTCATATGTAACCATACCACATAAATCTAAACTTCTAAGTAGAGACTGAGTTTATTTATTTTAAGCATAATTTTTGTGATTCCATGAGGAAAAAAAATATTTGAGCATTGGCAGTCTACATTATATTATACAGTTTTCCTTGGAGCGCTTTCAATGATTCGATGTTAATGCAAAGTAGTCCAGATTTTTAGAAACAAAAATATTGTATGTACTTCATCTGTTTGTTTTAAATGTTCTCTCTAAACAAAACCTATGCTCTGCTGCATTATCAGTGTCAGAGGGCACGAATGAGCCAATTTATACATCAGAAGACTGGGAAGCGGGCAGGGAAAGGCACAAGACATAGCCTTTATCCCTTCAGAAGGAAGGTGCATCTGAAAGTCCACTGTTCCTCACTGAGGCCCGTGCAGGCCCAGGGCAGGACCTAGAGTGTGTTTTTGAACTAATGTCCTTGGGGAAGGTGCAAACATAGCTGTGATTGCCATTTAAAATTCAGATGGCAGTTGTGTCTCAATCTGTGTGTGGCCAGCTGTCCTCTCATTCTCCTAGAAGACTTTGTTCTGTTATTCAGTAAGTAAGTCCCTTCCTCTAGAAACATTTCCTAATTTGAGAGTTGGCATGATGTCATTCTGTGGAATAAGTCTAACACCGGCCGGTGGGCAGCAAGTTATCTGAGAGAGGCCTACAGTTGCTCTTCAGGGATGTTTTTGTATCAGAGTCTCTGTCTCACTCTGGTTCTAGGAAGAACTCAGTATTTTAAGCTTTAAAATTGTACTTTTTATCCAAACTAATAATCCACATTTAAATCTCATTTGAATTTGATGATACAAATCTTTGGAAACAATCAACCCACATTATTACTATTTTATTGTTGATAGCCTGGCAGTGAGGGGCAAAAGGAGAGAAGAATAAAATACAATCTATTTCCACAATTGATCCTTCAATCTCACCAAGGTCATCAGTCATGGCCCATACTGGGGACAGTGAGAAGCAGCATGGCACCAGAGTACATACTCTTATGGAAAAGTTGTAACAAAAAAATGTTAACCAATTGAAGAAGCAAAAAAACAAAAAATTATTCTCCTATCATCCCAGCACAACCACCACTCTGCCGCTTGCTCTGACCCATACTTTGTTCTCAGGTCTGCATATGAGGTGCCAAAGTGTAGGCAATGCATTTTTTAAAAGTAATAATTTTAGCAAACATAATGGTTAAAAAACATCTTCTACTCTTCTATCCTTGTAACTGACTCATCCAGGTCTCAGCACACAGATTATGACTGTCTCTTCTGGGCAAACAGTCTAACACAGTCTCTCTACTGTCACAGTCATATGGCACTATTTTTTTCACCGTCCCTATTTCAATATGAATTTTTCACATTTATTTGTTTGCTTGTGTTCTGTCTGCTCACCCACACCAGGAAGGAAATTACATAAGGGCAGAAGGCTTATCTGCTTCCACAGACACATCCCAAATGTCTAGAACACAACTTAGTGCACAGTGGGACTTTCCTTGGTATTTGGGACTGAGTTCACAAAATGAAAAACTTTAGTCTTTTGTCTATAATTAACAGAACACAGAAAAAAATAAAGAAACAAAATTGGCAATGGTGAAAGCTTGTAAACAATAGAATTTATTACAAATAAAAATAGCTAAAGGATCCATCTTTTTAGTAACATTGAAAATTCAAAAGTGAGTTTCAGATAAAGTAGGTTTGGTTGAAATAACTGACACCAACTAGACAATGACTAAAACTTCCTATGGAATAATTTTTAACTAAAAAGTAACGGAGGAGTAAAATATTTTAAACAAGAATTTTATGTGTAAAATTTGACCCTGGACAATTATACCCAGGAGAATGAAAGTCATAAATGGAAACTCATAATAGCAGAAGATATAATAGGCAATATTTGATACGTTTGTGGAAGAAACCTGATGGTAAATTGAATCTCCATCATAAAATTCATGAGAAAGGATTGATTTTGAAAACAATTTTGGTTAAATAAAAATGGAAAAAAAAATGGAAATTGTTTAAGCGCTTTATATAGAAAAATTGATCAAATAATGAAAATGGCTTAACATAATTTGATTTAAAAATACTTTCTTGGCCACAGTGATATAATTATGATTAAATGGCTGTGTTTATAAATGAAGATTTCATATATTTTTGTGACCAAAGTGGTAGGATAACAATTTTTTACACTATGGCCACATGGACAGCTATAGGGCAAGATACACAATAAAACATTCACTTGGGGACCATAAACAATCACGCAACATGCTAAGAATAAAACATGCTATTTGTATGTGTCATGGGTGGCTTCCTATGAAGCAGGACAATGCTGTTCAGTTTCCAACCCTGGGCAACTCACCTGCCCTCTGGGTCTTGTACATCTTCAAAAAGGGTTCTAACTACAGATTTAGACCAAATTCTACCACACAGACCTGGACAAGGGAAAACATGAGTTACTGAGAATGGCAGCAAAGGCAGTGAGTGAGTCATAGGAGCTATAGGCTAACCTCTGGGATATTGGTATTCAAGAGCCAAGAAGGAGATAGACAACCTCTTAGAACAAAAACAAAGAAATAACAGACCAGGATGGTGCAACATGGGAGACCCTGAAGACCTGACCATATTTGAAAGGAACCAGCAAATACCATTGAGAAATATTGGCTACAAGGCCAGCCAAGGAAAGGGTGAGTGGAAGGGCTTAGCAGGGGCAGAGGGTGGGGGTAGGGGGGAGGCAAACAGTCGCTGTGTCTTTAGAAAAGAAATCAAAGCTGGTGGTGGTGGTGCATGCCTTTAATGCCAGCACTCGGGAGGCAGGGGCAGGCAGACACATCTCTGTGAGTTCAAGGTCAGCCTGGTCTACAGAGTGAGTTCCAGGACAGGCTCCAAAGCTACACAGAGAAGCCCTGTCTCTAACAACAAAACAACAAAAAAAGATAAAAATCAATAGCATCCACTGCTAGGAAAAATGGATGCACACACAGGAAGTTTGGATATATATCTATATCTATCTATATCTATATCTATATATCTATATATATACATATATATATATACAAAGATATATACATATATATCTTTGTGTTATTGCAGCAAATTAGAAGTCTTTTAAAAGACACATAATTTATAATTTTAATCTCCCATTTTTGGAGGACATAAATTTAATGCCATAGTGTTTTGAAGGAATTTTTACTTCCAAAGGCCAAGGAGGATCCTTCCTTACCTCTTCCAGTTTCTAGTGCCATTGACAACTCTCGCTTGTGTCCTCCATAGTCCACACTCTCCCTTTGTCTTCACACACTCACCCCTAGGTGCCTTTCAAATTTTCCTTCCTCTCACTTATCATTGGATTTGGAGCTCAACTAGAGAGTCCAGATGATTGTATCTGAAGATCCTTCCTTTAATTATACTCTTATCCAAAATGAGCTAACTTTAGGAGATACTATGGATTAGAGCAGGGATGCATATCTCCTTCAAGCACCTATCTTCTACTACCTATAACAGGTGAAGAAAAAGGTACAGATCTGATGGACAAGGCAACCTTAGAGCACAGGATAGAAGGATAAGAAGAATCACTGAAAAGAGACAATGGCCAAATTGAAGTGTTTCCTAGACCTAAGCTGCATGATTCTCCAAAAGCTTTTGAGAGCCTGGAGGCGCGAGAGAGGACCTAGACAGCAGGGGTAACTCAGCAGAGGGTGCTGTAGGTAGACTTGAGAGAGGGAACTGGAGATGAAAGATTTACCCGTTTCCATTTCCAGCTACAAAGCAAAAGAAGCTTGTGTGTTTCATTGTAATAATACATGGTGAGTATCTTTTCAATTGTAAACATTTAATGAGATAGAGTTCATATTCATTCCCATAACATCTCCCTGTATGTTAGTCTCATATTCCAGCTACACACTTACTATCCAACTATGCATTCCTTCCTATCCTTTCCTAAGTGCCTCATAAATAAAACAGGCAAAATCTCCATCCCAGTAAATACATTTTTCCTTATTCTTTTTGTTTTAATGACAGATGCCTGCAGTGACCATAGATATAAAATAAAACGTTTAGTGATAAACACTCCAAACTTTCCCTGGCTCCTGAATACCCTGGTGACAGAGGATTTGTCTATAACAGGGGGCTCAAAAAAGGAAAAAAAAATGTAGAGAATTTTTATTTATTGGTGGGACCTGGGATATCTCAAAAATCAAGTCTCTAGGTCATATTTCCAAGGCAATGTTCACCAGCTTTGTCTTATTCCAGAGGGCTTGCTTCAGAAGTAAGAAAACACAGGTTACTCAAGTCACTAGATCCGGGGATTTTAATGCTCACAGGCTTCCAGCCTTATCTGTTCTCATTTTTCTTTTGAAAGCCACAGAATTCTCTCCTTAAACAAAAATGTATGTTAAACAGACAAATGTGAAGCCCTCCTGATTGAGGTAGGGGAGGGCCGTGCCCTCAGCCCCCTCTCCAGCCCCCACTTTCTTCTCTCCCAGTGGTGGTCCCTGGCCACCTCTAGAACAACTGAGAAGCAGCTGCTCTGGGCAAGCCTGGAGACAGCTTGGGAACGCAGAGAATAGGAATAGCCCAGTGGAAGTGTAATGTCTCCTCCTTGGGGAGTCTGACTCAGACCAGGCTCCATAAATTAACTTTACTACTGAAATAAAAGAATCACTAAATATTTACATTATGAATGACTTGAAGTAATATCTAGGCCAACACTATTCCTTTTGGGTAATTCTGGGAATATTCAGCATTGACAAACGGAAGTATGATTGTCCCTTCCAGCAGGACATAGAAGTTCTTTCTACTCTCTGTGAACCGTGGCAAGAACAACACTGAAAAAGTATCTGATGTAGAAGTTTCCAGAGTAAAGTGTTCTATTTTCATGAGTGTTGACATCTTACCATTTTTGAGAACGCTCACGGGCCCAATTAAAGTCTCTGGGGAAAGGGTAAGTGTCAGCCCAGTCTCTGTGTTATATTAATGGCCTCATCCTGATCAAGCTACTCTGTAAAGAGCATCTGCCTCCTGCCCCCTCCACACCCCTTCAAGATTTTTTTCCTTCCATTGCCAAACTTCTTTGCTCTTAGCCAAGGATGTGTTCTTCCCCCCTTAAGCCTATTTATTTCTTAGCCATCTGACATGACCAGGATAGCACAACCCCCACAAGATCAGTTTTCCTTCACTACAATTGACAATTTCCCCTGCTTAAATAAACCTGCTCACATTAAAAGTTTTAAATAGTGGATTGAGGATTGCAAGTAGGTGTTAGTAGAGCAGGCTTTGAGAATGCAGCAAATACAAGGCTGCATATTTGGCTGAGCTAGAAACAATTCACCACCGTAAAATTACAGGTTAAGATTCAATGCAGGTTAAGATTCATTGCAGCTACATGGGAATGCTAGTATTTTAAAAGAGGACTTAGTTGTGTGTGTGTGTGATAGGGACTGAAATATTAAGCTACTTAGGGAATTTCTTTTCTTGGGAAATGGCCACATGATGGGAAGGATTAATCAATGAATTATAATACAATACAAAGAAATCATTTAACATAGATTTTTTCTCTGTTTTAATGTTTAATACTACTTTTGTTTAAAGAAAAAAACCGTTCAAGCATGCCGGGCGATGGTGGTAAACACTTTGAACCCAGTACTCAGGAAGCAGAGGCAGGCGGATCTCTGTGAGTTCCAGGCCTGGTCTACAGAGTGAGTTCCAGGACAGCCAGTGCTACACAGTGAAATTCTGTCTCAAACAAAACAAAACAAGATGAAAACAAAATGTTCAAACACAGAAAAACCAGAGAGAATAACAACATGAAGTCTTTACAACCATCACCTAATCTTAAAACATTGACATTTTGTCATACATTTGAAATCTAAATTTGTTTTTCTGTTGTTCTGTTTCCAAGATTTAAATTGGGTGTTTTTGTTTGAGACTGCAATTTCAATTCCAGCATTTCTCCCTTCCCTTTCTTCCCTCTAAACCCTCTCATAGACTCCTGCACACTCTCCTTCAAATTCACGACCTCTTACTTTTTATTTTTATTGCATTCATAGGTGTATTTATATATACATATATATTCCCTAAGATAACTCATTGAGTCCATGTAATGTTACTTGCATGCATGTTTTCATTTGACAATTTGGCACTGGACATCCAATTGACATTCTCTTCCCTGCTCCCAGGTTTGCTCAGTTGTCTGGAGTTGTTTGTGTAGGGTTGAAGCCTCATGACCTTTTCTCCATGTAGTTTGTCATGTTTGTTGGTGTCTTCTTTGTTCAGCTTATATTTGGGTGGCCATGTTGATGAAATGTCATGGGTGTAACTTCTGATGTTACTAGGAGACACAGTCTCACAGCTGGTTCTCCTCTGTCTCCTGCAATCTTTCTGCCTCCTCTTCTGCAATGTTACTGAGCCTTAAGTGTGGGAGAGTTTTGTAGATGTATCAGAGACCAGTGCCCCCTGAGCTAGAGCTGACCTGAATGTTCCCTTCCTGAAGACTAGCTTTCATGGCACTAGAAGGCATCATGCAAGCTACCACAAGAAGCCACCAAAAGTCCCAATCAGCTATGATGCCTATGTACCACATCAAGGACCAGCATGGCATCGTAACGCTAGAGATGCAGTAGTGGCACAGGTATCTTGGCAGTAATCAGCAACTCTCTAATTGAACTTAAGACAATGCCTGGTAATGGAACCTTTGATAACTAATTAGTGCTAGTGAAATCGTGATCATTGAAGGACAATCTGCAGACACTAATTTACTAAACCAGAGTAATACCTAACAACAGTCGATAAATATTTGTTCTCATATCCACATATAAGTGTAGTCCTCATCCCTTTTCAAGGAAACTTCTCTTTGAAACAGAGGCCATTACAGAAAAACACAACCAATATAAATTCAGAGTTGTGGAGCCCAGTCCCAGTAGATCCATCTACGAAACATTCACATGCCTAAGTTAGATTTTTGAAGAGTAAAACATCATTGAGAAAGGAAGGGGGAGAAAACATTCAAGACCTGTTCAGGGCAGTGAAAAAGACTAGACAGAGGTCGTGCCATGAGTTCAAGCCTGCGCTGTTACAAAATGAGGTTCATGATCAGAAAATGATGGTGGATGCTGGCAAGGAAACACGGTGTGATGGGATGCTGGGAGATTCTGACAATCAAAAAGAAATGGAAGAATTTGGTCTTAATTCATCCTTGTTTCTTGCATAGTCTTCATATACTGACTTGTGTGGAAAATGAAGAGCTCCTCAAAGAAGCAAAAAAAAAAAAAAAAAAAGGAGGGAGGAGGAGAGAAGCCGAGGAGTAAGGGAGAAGAGCTCCAAAGGAAAACACAAAAACATCCACTTCTGCAAAGGAGAGAATGATGGAGACAGATCCAGTTGGAGGTGGAATTAACAGGCCACTGGGAATAGGGGTTTAATGAGGGTCATGTCTCCTATTCATTCCCTCTACTAGCCTGCCTACAACTGGAGCCTCTAGTGGTCCTGACTTGACATTACAGCTTGTCTTTATGCACAATTACAGTTCCATCTGCTAAAAACTTTCCAAAAATCCCAAAGAAAAATTCAATAGCTATAGAGATGCTCAGATTGGTTTGACACAGGCCTCTCAAGTTTCTGGCCAACCCATGGATTAATTAATGACTTGGAGTCAGTGTCTCCTCTGAGGCAATTAGTTACCTGAGCTGTGTGGCCCCTATCACCTTTGTAAGATTGTCTCTTTAGCAGAAGTTGTGATGAGGCCATCGCCAAAACATAATGCAGTTTGTACACACTATAACCCTGGGTTGTCAAAGAATAAGGATCCAAAGTGTAAAGGGCTCCCGGAATTTTAAACAGTGCCTACCAGAGGAGAAGAGATCCTTTACCCCATTATTGAATTAGTTGACAGGTTGGTATTAATAGCATCTTGCATCCACATAGCACTTTAAACTTTTCAAAGTGCCTTTGCAAAATGTTAATCTAAGGTACTTCCAGGGACTGAAGTGTATATGTAAACATACTCTACCATGGAAAAACTTTATAAGCATTATTTTATGCAAATCAACTAATGAAATTAATTGTATGATAACTGTATCTAAACAGTAGTCTGCAATAAATAGGTGCAATCTTAGGTGCTTAACAAACAATAAAATCTATCACACTTTTTTAGTTGTGTATTTCAATGATTCTTCTAGCATGTTGGCAGTGGAGCTATGGCTATTATTACTTTGGAAACCAAAGATTTGCCACCCAAATGCTGTTGTTACTACAAACATTGATATTAAGCCCTAAAGATTGATGCCCCTTCCTCTGGATTTGCTACTCCAGAGGTGGCATTGAAAGTGAGAAAACATCTAAGTCTTATGCAGGACACAAAAATTGTACTAAGGCATGGTTTGTCTGTTGGAGTCCAAAGCAGCAATGAGAAAACTGAACAATGGTGAATTAGTTGAGATTCATGGGCTGGAGGGAAACACATACGTATCTTTCCACTCTAGATATGCCCCACCACACATAAGCAATGTGATGTTAGGAGACAGAGCAACCAGAATGGAAGGAAAGTGATACTGTAACTTCTAATCTTCATTTCACTAAATGCTCTTACTCCCCATCCAATTATTGAAAGAGAAACACTTCCTGCTTTCTCCTTGTGATGGCTTTGTATGAGAATGACTCCCATAGGCTCATACATTTGTGTGATTAGTTCCCAGGTGGTGAAACTCTTTGGGAAGGAGCAGGATTTGTGGCCTTGTTGGAGGAGGTATATCACTGGGGGCCAGCTTTGAGGTGTCAAAAGTCCACTTCGTTCCAGTTAGCTCCCTTTCTCTCTCTCTCTCTCTCTCTCTCTCTCTCTGCTTTGCGTTTATGGGTGTGATGTGAGCTCTCAGCCACTGCTTCAGTGCCATCCATGCCTGTTGTCTGCTGCCATGGTGCCCACCATGATGGTTATGGACTTGTTCTCTGAATCTGGAGGATCCCAATTAAATGCCTTTTTCAGAAGTTAGCTTGGTCACAATGTCATTTTGTAGCAATAGAAAAGCAGCTAAGACACTCCTCCTGAACTTGACCTGTCTAACCCAAATCCAATGAAGGTCAAGTTTCCCCAGAAAATATCATGAATACAGTATGTCTTGTTTATCTTCACTGCTGCCTTCTCTATCTAAGCCACCATCCTATATGACTTCAACAAATGCTTCCCATTTGGCCTCTGTGCCTCAGGGGAGCCTACCTCCAGGACTTTCAACAGACTGGCCAGAAATGAAATGAAGTGAAAAATCACATCTCATCTTATGACCTATACCAAGTTCTTCACTGGCTCCTGATTTTACTTAAGATAAAATCGAGCACCACATCCAGCTGTGCATGATTTTGGCAACACTTCCCCTCTCTATTGACAGCCTCAGGCTTCCTGACAATTCCCGATATGCGTCAACCTCATTTTGCCGTGGGACCAGCATTCTGGCTCTTCCATCTGTCTGGAATGTGCTTACCAGCTTCTCGCCTGTCTAGTTGATTCTCACCCTCCAAATCTCATCCTTGTGGGATGCTGTCCAAGAGAAGACCACCCAATTAAGTACCCAATCTCTTCCTCTAATTTTTCTCAGCTATGCCATCATTCTCTTTTTGAGCTGATAAATAAATAAATAAATAAATCTGTATTTAAATGTGTGTCACTATTTGCTGCTTTTCTTTATTTCAATATAATCCCCATGAGAGAAAAGTGAGAATTTCATTTGTATTATTTATCACTAAGCCTGAGGGCCAAGCCCAGAACCTGGCATAGAGCTCATCTTGTCAGTTCTGCTGCCAGCATACTATTTTTTTTTTCGGTTTTGGTTTTTCAAGACAAAGTTTTTCTGTGTAGCCCTGGCTGTCCTGGAACTCACTCTCTAGACCAGGCTGGCCACAAACTTAGAGCTCCACCCACCTCTGCTTCCTGAATGCTGGGATTAAAGGCATGTACCACCACTGCTTACTAGCATATCTCTTAAATTCATGCCACCTTTGCTGTCTTACTATTACTCTTCTAGCCTACGCTGTTGCTACCTCTTCTTGGGACTAATGTAGAAGTCTTCTAGTTGGTTGTTCTACATCAACTCTAGCCCAGCACTCAATAAACATCTATCAGAGGAATGAAAAGCATTTCATTGTGTAAAAAAATCACAGTCTCTTAAAGGCTGGAGATCCAGCATGTACAAGCTAAACCAAATGAAATCTCAGCATGTGGGTGGGTGCATGGAATTCTACCACTAGCTGAGAAATTATTAGCATTTGGTAGCTGCTAGGAGAGGGAAGGTCAGCTTTCTTTAATGATATGACCCCTAATAGGTCCACCAGACTCCAAGGCAGACCCATTCCCAAGAGAAGTTGAGTAACATAAACTTGACAAAATGGCAGGGGTGGGAGGAAGAAAGAAAACCCGAAGTCGGTAGGGAGTTGGAGATACAAGAATTTGGGGGGGGGATATGATCAAAATACATCATATGAAATTATCAAGGAATTAATAAAAATATTAAGAGAGGGATAAAACTTAAAGAAAAGAAAAACAAAAGCAAAAGATAGCAATCCAGACCTCATAGGAAAACCACCTTGCTTTTTCCCAAGTACTGAAAGAACATCAAGCAATTCTCAGTAGCACAGGCTACTTATGGGGTGGACTGTGAGGCATTTTATTCAAGCTCAGGCACAATACATGTGCGGTGCAGCCTGGAGGACAGGCAACACTCCATTTTTCCATCACTATTTGAGGAACTACTATGCTCCTCAAATCTGTAGTACTGCTGGGCTCCAGAGGAGGAGGCATATAGAAAAAGCTCAGTGTCTTAGCCACAAATGCTTATGAAAGATACCCACTTTAAAAGCCCCCAGAATGCTTGTGCTGTTTCTGCCTCAGAATAAACCAGTCTGGACACTTTGCTTTAATGTCAATGTCTGCTATGAGGTTAGGCATGTTATAGAGCCCAAACAGAAAATTGGAGCCTTGTTAGAGACAGCTCAACTGTTCCTTTGAACTAAGAATAAAGTTAGGGAGCCTCCTCGTTCTATTTTTCCATCACCAAAGTCAGAAATGGCATCTCAGCTGAGAAATGAGAGAGGAATGGAGGGGGTGTGTTTATCCGTGACAGAATGCCATTTTAATTATGCAAGGCCTATTCTACAGTCTTCACTTTAGTCCCACTGACTGCAAGGCACCCTGGGCATTATCTGTCACATGCTCTCACTCTGGGTGAAAATGCATATGGACCATAGCAGCTGCTTGCAGTAGGCTGTGGATGCTTGAAGCCGATGCATCAGGGCCAAGAGGCACCTGCTTCTTGACTAGTGTGAAGTGACTTGGAGGGGAAAAAAATCATCCTGGGGTGACAGAAATAATTATGAAAGTTTGTCTGGAACTGACAAAAAATGCATTCAATGGGAATAAAGCAAATACGGTTGTTCTCCTCGGGGTTGGCACTGGGCAAGTGCCCCAGGTTAAAAATCCAACAGCTATGTAGTAGATGTCAGTTTTATCCCAACAGCACAGTGCCCTGCTCTGTTCCTCACCACCTCCCAAGTTAATTCAACACACTTCTGTGACACAGCCTCAGGAATCTTTAGGGAATATTCTAGACCTCACCAGGGAATTGTCATGGGCCTTCCCTCCCCCCACTCAGATTTGTAGGCCGGTGTTGACCTGAAATCCATCCCAGTACTGAAACCTCAGAGCTTAATCCACTAAGTCGGTCTGGCTTTGAGCCCCAGAGAAAATGGGATTTCTATAAAATGTTCACTTTAGAGAGAGATTTGCTCCCTTCACAGCTCCTTTTCTGCGTCACACACCATTAACTCACAAAACCCTGCCTCTGGACGGAGGCAGAGACTCCAGCTGGCTATGCATACGGGGCAAACTCCTGCACTTGCTATGTCTTTTAATGAGGCTCCGTTGGGTTCAATGGAGCAATGGGTCTCTGTCTTGGTATTGAATCAACACTACAAAACACCGCACTCACTCCCCTGCCTCCTCTGGGCATCATAATTCGACATTGACAAAAACTTGGAGCCTCCATTATAGCTTTGATGCCCTGCCATTCCTCCACGTCAGGAGCTCCAGGAGAGGGCGCTGCGCGCAGCCCTATGTTAAAGTACTCACCAAACTAGAAGCGGTGCTTTCACCACTAGGAACCTACACCGTGTGCATAAAGCCCCAAAGAGCTTCAGAACAGGAACAGATTTGTTGCTAGACTCTCTTCTACTTGGGGAACATGGGATTATTTTCCTTCACAATCAACCTCATTCATTTCCCAATATTCTTCATCTTTCCTGCCCTTTGCACTGACCCTCTTGTAGACTGTACCACCTGGGCTGCCTTGCCAATGGGGTCTGCCAGGGGAATCCAGATAGAAGGTCGGCATTGAGAACAGAGGTCGTTTGTCTTTTTCTTCCTCTGAACTTTACTCCCCTCCCCACCCCGGAATAACTGTGACCTTCAGTGACTAAGTATGGACCAGGACATCCCTCACCTGTGTCCCACTAACTCCGTCCGGTTGATGCTCCACTGTGCCTTTCCTTGCTCCTTACCCTAGGCATGCCTCACTTCTACTCAGTAGGTATCTCATCATCCTCAAGTGTCCCTGAATTCTTTATCTGCCCACATAAGTAGTTCTTCCATGAGCAGTTCTTCCTTTGTCTGCATGCATTGCTTTCTGTTATTTCCAGGAGGACCACCCGTGTCTGCCAAGGGACCCATTTTTGCCTTAGGACGTCTGGTTTTAATACAAAACAATCTGTATCCTATCACGTTTGCTTCTGGTGTGGCTTACCCTTCTACCATGGCTCTAATGAACTGTTTCTCTATTCGCAGGGCCATGTTGGGGCCCCGTTAAGTACCATAAGATGCTAACCAAGTGTGTACCTTATTGTCATAGGCATGGGCAGTCTGACAAGGATCCCAGAATCTAGAACTTGAATCTTCCCTTCCTTTTGATAATTCCCCCCACCAAAACTGGAGCATCAAAAAGCATTCCAGTGGTCTCTGCTCGCTAAAACTTTCTCAATTTGCTCATCTAGTTAGATGTATAAATAGTACCAACTTTTTGTTCATCCTATGTTCCATTAATATTGATTGTACATCATAAAAACAATAATTGTCTAAGACAACCCTGTTCTGATTTTATCATATTCTTTTTAGTTGCTGACGTTAGTTTCAATAGATTTTATAGCCTTTAGCCCATCCTAGCATCAGGCATTTCTCCACGTATGTCAGCTCATTAGTGTGCTGCATGGCAGCTGTTTCCCACGACACCTACTGTTTTGTTTTTTGTTTTCCAGACACCACATCTTATCTGCTGTTCGGCCGGTCAGTGGTGAATCACTATAATCTAATTGAGCCTCAGCCACTAACTTCATTGAAGTATGCTGCATGATAAGCAGTCAGTGATGGTCCCATACTTTTGAGAGTCAACCAATCCGTCGTTGAGTCACTCCATTAGCAATTGCCATCCAGTCAACAAGACTTGCACCTCCCAAAACATACTTTTAAGTTTGATGCCCACCAATGACTGCATCTGTAACTGACATAATCCCAAAGCAGCAATTGCTGACCCTAATTTCTACCTTTGATCAGCAGGAAGCTTTGTTCAGAGAGCCTGTGAATAGTCAGTATATTCTTTCTTCCTCTGGCAATGGAGTCAGCTTTTAGTTTCAATTATTGGATGCTGATATCTCCCCTCAATTACATGAAATAAGACCTTTTAAGCAATCTAAGAATAGAAACAATAGGGGTGATATTCTTTAGATCCAGCAAGTGTTGTAGAGTGGGAGCATCTCCATGGGTGGAAGGCAGAATCAAGGTGACCTGCTGCTGTTTCACACTGTGAGAGATCACATCAGAAAAACAAGACAAAGAAATAAGAAATAAACATTGGAATTCTCACACTACTTCCTACAAAATCATTGCCCAGAAAGTTTGAGTCAACTTTCAAACTCTCACAGCCAAAAACAACATTTAGTAAGGTAGTTGGAGCTATGCTAAACAAAATACAGGATCAGCTGTCAACATCAACCCTTATTGACAGATTACCACATGCCAGGCACATTCCTGCATGTGGTAGGCTTTTACCTCATTGTTACTCACAATACCCCAGCCTACTTAGAAGGTGAGCACACAGAGACAAAGCAAGATCAGGTGTGTTGCCAAAAAACATCTAACCTGCACAGGATAAGGCTGGGCTTTGGCCAGCAAGCAAACAAACTGGGCTGGTTAGATTTCTGTCAACTTGACACAAGCTAGATGCAAACAGAACAAGGAACCTTAGTTGAGACAATGCCTCCATTAGATTGTCTATTGAATAGTCGGTGGGGGCATTTTCTTGATTGATAATTGATAAAGGAGGGTCTAGTGCTCTCTCTGCCCCCAGTGCCATCATTGGGAGGTTGATGTGAGTGGTATAATAAAGCAGACTGGACAAGCCATGGGGAGCAAGCCAGTAAGCAGCACTCTATGGGCTCTGCTTCAGTTCTTGCCTCTGGGTTTCTGCCTTGAGTTTCTGCCCTGACTCTTCTTCAGGTTAGGGTTAGGGTCAGCTGATATAAACCCTTTTCCTCCCACAGTGCTTTTGGTCATGGTTTTTATCAAAGTAATAGAAAAGTAAACTGGACAGCAATCAGAAACCAACCCATTACCCATTGCTTCAGTGACCCTCAAAAACTCTTTATCTGAGACCTCATGAGGAAAAAGATGGAGAATTCAATCCCACGTACGAAATTTTTATTTTCCAATTATATACATATCATAAAGGATTTAAAGGGTGAGATAAAGATGAGCTAGACAACATTCAATCCATACTTGATAAATTTATAATTGAATGAATAAAGGTAATCTTCTGAAGCTAACCTGAGCATTAACAAACATCTCTAAGTTGGCTTACCTCCCATGATACTGGAGACAGTATTCGATGACCCAAATGACCTCGACTCCTGACTGGTTTCTGCACTACCACTTCTTCCTGTCCCCAGTGTGAAGGTGAGTAGATAACTCACCACTGTTGGGCTGGGCCTTGTGTGTGAGGAAGGATTTAGTCACATGTGTCCTTGTATGTGCTCCACAACAGCTGTCTCATTTTGCTTTCTCCTGAAAATGGAGCCCAAGGTAAGCATTTGAATGAAGGCAGCTTGTTTGGGAGATGGTCACAGGCAGGGGAAAGAGAATGGGAGTGGAAGCCAGGAAAAGAAACATGATAGCAATGAACAAGTAGCTGCTACTATTTGTAATTGTAACCTAGCTACTTTGAAGAAAACTTGAGGAGGGCTGCTCTCCTCCCACGATAACCAGACTTTCAGTACAAGATGTGCAGACACTTGATGAAGACAGCCTTTGTCTGGACTGATGATCACTGCTTTGTGCAAATTGACAGTTTAAGTCCAAGATGCTAATAACCATGGCTGCCTTACTGAGATGAGTTGATTTTAGCTTCCTCAGGAGCCTCTTGACTTCTGTCTCCTCCTGGATCACAAGACTGACAAGTTACAAGTGTCCCAGTGAATAAGGTCAAGAGCAACGAAGAGAGGTTATTTCCTGCTCCAGCCTCATATCCTTCATGTATGATTGCCTGCTGGGGCATGACAGCTACCGCCCAAGTGGGCACAGCACAGAGCCATGCTTTAAAAGGGGTCTGCCCTGTGATGTGGTGACGCAGCAGCTCAGAGCCCACAGCTGTGGTGTCTGTCCTCCTTGATCCCTCTTGATCTTTCTCTGACTGATTGCAAAGGCAGAATAGTTACCGGACTCTCAGAAGTGGAGATACACTGATGACACTTCAGTCTCCTCCCTTTTTAGTCTGTGCCTGGATTACAGCTCTCACTCTCCCAGTCTCACCCACCCCAAAAAATCCTTCTGCCACCAGGAACACATCAGAAAGCAGATCTGACCTCTTAAGTTTACATACACTTTCTAAGATCAAGTCCAATCTCCTTCCCTCTCTCTCTCTCTCTCTCTCTCTCTCTCTCTCTCTCTCATTCTCCCCCATCTCCTCTCTCCCTTCATTTAACAAGTACTGAAAAGCAGAAACCCCCCCTTCCCCTCGGGTGATTAACGTACTTTGGTTCTCTGCAAGCACAAAGTAATGTTCCTTCAGGCCACAAGATTTGATAAAGAAATGAATCTTTGAGATTATTAATTCCCTGGGCTGAGATTTTGTTTAATAACTGTTCTGTCAGTGATAGATCTGAAGAGGTGTGTGTGTATGTAAGAGACAGAGAATGAGAGAGACAGAGACAGACACACACAAAGAGACAGAGACATAGACACACACAGAGATAACAGAAACAGACACACACCACACACACATAGATACACAGAGACATAGACACACCACACACACACACACACACACACACACACACACACAGATATACAGAGACATAGACACACACACATACAGATACACAGAGACATAGACACACACACACACACACACACACACACACACACACACACACACACACACACCACGGGGAGGGGAGCATTGCAAATCACCTCTTTATCCACAGTTGGAGAAGAGTGACAAATCACTGTTGTCCCCCGCTCCACTTCCGTCTTCCCACCTGACTGTCTTAGTATCTGATTAGGCCTCCGTAGCCATTCACAGCACATGATTTAAGAAATATTTCCTTTCTGGCATTCTGGAGAACAGTCCCTTGCTGAGGGAAAAAATACACATTATAAAATAAATGGAAAAGCATCAATCAGGAGGGAAAATGTGTTCTACTTGTTGGAGGCGAGTGAATGTTTTCATTTAAATGGACTGAAGGCAGGAAGGTTTGCATCCTAAGATACCTAAATGGAGCAGGGAGGTATTCACACTCTGGCTGTTGCCTTTTCCCTTCAGGTGGGGGTTTTAGGAAGCCAGCCATGTCACTGGATAATTGCCAGTGAGGCAGGATGGTCAGTGAATACCTTGTCCAATTTTGGTGTGATTTGGATCAAAGTACAAAAGTGATTTATTGTTCACCTCCAGTCTCTGCCCTCCCCTCTCTAACAGAAGAATGGGCAAGTTGCAGGCAAGGAAGTCTTCTCTGGAATTGGAGTGTATTTAGCCTCGTGCCCACAGGCTTCATCTAGGGTTTGTAATGACTGGCAAGTGTTTATACCAGAGACAAAGCACACCCAAATACTCAGTCCTCCTGTGTAGAAGAGACTCCACTGAGAGGGAATCAGCTTTACCAGAAATCAGATCTGCTCAAGGAGGCCTTGAAACATTTATCAGTCTCTCCCATCCCTCTTTCCCCCTTTCCACATGGCACAGCCTTCTACACACCACACACACACACACACACACACACACACACACACACAAAGATAAAGAAATCAACATGTTTGGGTGACTCATAGGTCCTCACACTCAATCTGGATGTAAATAACTCACTGGATGAATGAGATATGTCATTTCCAGGCTGTGAAACTAATTCCCAGCCTCACCTTTTCCTAATGGGGCCATGTGGCCTGGTGCTCTCATGTCAGCCTGCCGCAGCTGCAACCTGACAACACATGCAAAACCCATCACACTCTGGGCCTGGAGGGCTCCACCCCACCCCAACCTGGCTGAGGGTGAAGAACCCTAGAAGCTCTAGATGATATTGCTCCCTACTGGATTTGGCAAAAAAAAAAAAATATATATATATATATATATATATATATATATATATTTATTACTCCCTATCTGTGGTGCCTAGCATGCCTACATGGAAATTTTCTTCTCATTAATTAATAGCAAAATGCAGCTATGTTACAATTTTTTTTTAGTTAAGGTTTGGAATTTCCATATGAATTCTGTACTGCATATTAACCTGAATTTTTCAGATTAAAAGAATATTTATTTATTGTCATCTACTTCCTTTTCTTATGGAGGCTCTCAGCATCACTAAAAGGCGAGCCCTGTGTCTGCGGTTACACCTATGCACACACACTTCATCCAGAAATATTTTCTCAGGTGGAGCTAGTGCTGGGAAATTGGTTCAACAAACTGCTTAAGGATTTCTAGTGACTTCTAAGAGAGACCCCGGAAGACCAAATTTGGAAGTAGCAAAAAGTTTGAAGATCTCTCACTCACACATATCCTGTCCCTGTCTCTGCAAAAAGAAATTTAGCACTTGTAATTCTATTGATCATGGTGGTGCCTGGTGTCCCTATCTAAAGTCTCATGTGAGTGAGCATGGATGTGACTATGATGGACTGTGTGAGACTCTTACAGAGGGGTCAGTACACCAGAAAATATGCTTCGCAAAAATCATGCCGCAAATCATAACACGATGGTTCCCCCTATTCTCAGGTTTCTGCCTTGCTACCAACTCAGAGTTTAGTCTAAGTTTGTCAGGGTATGCTATCATCTCTGGGCTTCTGCCACTGACCACATCTCTCCCAGTCTTCATATTCCATTTTCAGCATATTTGATCACATTCTCCAGTTCCCCAATGCTTCCTTTTCCCCTTCCTTAATCTTGCCTTTGAAAATTAGTCACGTAGCACAGTCCCTTCTTGCCAACACACCCAGGAAAAATTAAATATTTGAAAAGCCTTCATTCATGACATCAGTCTAAAGGGTATCAATAAGCTGTCAAGGGCCACCCCTCCATAAATGCAGCTGCTCTAGAGGCACCTATGCCTGGTAACCATCTCCTTGGCAACAGAGCTCCTGATGGCCAATGGGCATTGCATTTGAAGCACCCGAGTTTTTGTTTCCAAAGCGTGTCTGCTTCTTCTACTTTGATTAATCAACATCACCTCGTTTGGTGTGTGTTTAAGTGAAAAAATAGATGACCGCTCGGCTATAGCTGAATGGCAAAGGCTCCTTATCTTGAGAAGAAAAGGCAAAATGAAATCATAAAAGTCATAATGGATTCTGTTGAGGGGATTGAAAACCTCTCACTCCTTGCTGCTCACATTCACATTCCTGTGAGCTACCATGTTTAGGAAAGCGATCTTTGGATGAATTGTGTTTGTTCTCTCTCTCCCCCCTCCTCTCTCTCTGTCTCTGTCTGTCTGTCTGTCTGTCTGTCTGTCTGTCTCTCTCTCTCTCTCTCTCTCTCTCTCTCTCTCTCTCACACACACACACACACACACACACACACACAGAGAGAGAGAGAGAGAGAGAGAGAGAGAGAGAGAGAGAGCCAAAATAGTATTCTATCAATACGCAACCTAACACACTACTCACAGTCATCAGTTTTTGAGATTTTGTGGACTGGAAACTATTTTTGTTCTTGCTGCGAAGGGTTAAAATACTCGGGCAGATACCCTTTTCGGGTACAGCTTTTCCTCTCTCCTTCCTTCTGTCTGCTTTAGAAATTTCACAAGACTCGGTGGCAGCCGGAAACTGCCTGTGTTCTCTCTACCTCAGTTGGGACTAGAACCCAGTGTTTACTATCGGTTCAGGCTCCCTTCTACTCTTGGTGAAGACTCCTCAGGCTGAGGTAAATGGAAAGTGTGTTCATCGCTAGTCTCAGGGATGCTGTCTCCCCCAGGCCCCAAATACTTTTGGTGAAGTACAAGAATGGAGTAGCACCATGTTCTATCCTGAATTCAGTTAGAAATAGTTTAACAGTAAGTGTTTCACTTTTATATCTAAATGACCATTCATTGCCTGGCAGGGAAAAAAATATAAATGACCCATGTGCTTGGCTTGATGTGTTATTCACATGAACGAAGAGTGTATGTTCTTATGTTTTATACATGTTCATTTTAATGACCTTTGATAGAATGATTGATGCTGAATTCTCCATCAGGCTCTAGGAAGAATTTTTAATTGAGGAGCACCTAGTAACAGGCAGGCCTTTCACAGAGCACCGAAAGTCACCATTAGGTGGCAGAGTAGCACAATATGAAAAAAACTATATCCCAGGGGGCCAACCCCAGGCCTCTGTTAATAGCTTGATTTTCCACTTACAAGCAAGAAAATGCCATGGAAACTTTTGTTTTCCTCTTTGAGGGAACAAGGAGGGACAGAGATGGGGGAGGCATCATGTCCCCTTCCACTGGGTGTTGTCTGCTGCCCCATAACCACATCTGGACGTTATAAATCATGCATTATTGGAGTCTAGCATTTTCTGATCTTAGCAACAGCCCACACTAAGCAAAGAGGAGCCAGCATGTTCTGCTTAACTTGAAAATGACTAAAATTGCAAGTGAAGGGAGGAAAGGAAATTATTGTAACAGCAGGGAGACAATGGTGGGGTTTTGTTGCAGCGCTGGTACTGGGAAAGTAACCTTGGAATGCACTCAGTTGTTGGTAACAGCTTCCAGTCAGTTCTTGCGCTGACTACATCTGTTTGTGCTCCGAAGACACCAGAACATATCAGAACCTCACCAAAAGAACTCCCTCTGTGATCACTAATACCCCCACCTCAAAGTCATCACCTTGTATGGTTATCACTTTTTAATCTGGGTCATTGTCTGATGTTCCCAGGACCTTGTTCAGAAATGGCAAATATCTGCTTTCAAAAGATCTTACCTGTGGCTGTCCTAGCTCAAGGGAATCTGATGCCTCAATCTGTCTACATCCAGCATTCCCAAACTCATGGACTGCCATACAAAGTACCTTCAGACCATTTGCACAAGGACCTGTCTAATCTCGTTAGATTTCTCATTTTCAGCATAATACCGTCATGGTGCCGTGCACCAGTGCCCCAGATTAGTGGCTTGTCAGAATGGTGCCCCACTAATGAGCTAATCCAAATAACGTTCAAATCCCAAATCAGATTTAAGAGGACCCAGTCGGCATGGAATTGTGGAGGGATAAATGCTGGCCCAAAGAACAAGCTTTCATTTTCTTTGTGTTGCTTTAAAAATAAAATTGAGGGAGTGCTGTCAAACTCTTGATTTTTCTTTCTCCTTTGCACGACATTAACCTCCATTGCCCAACTGGGAATAATAAACAGAAAAGAGTACATCTGTATGGATTGGTATAAATTTACCTTAGAGCATTAGAAAAACACACACACACATATGCAAGCTTAATATATTCAGCAGATCTGTGTCCTTCACAGCTTCTAGTTTTTCTGATTTTCCCATGAGCTTGGCCTTAAGACCTTGCAGATTTTCAATATGATGTGTTTCAGTGGTAACCTTGGGATGTAAGGTTAGGTCAGAAAACGGATTTTTAAGCTTATTTGTTTCCATGTTTTCCCTCTGGGTAAAGCTGGGCTCCAGAAATCCCAAAATGCATAATAGCAAAGGTAAGGTCAAGACTTTAAACAAAGGAAATAAGGGAACAGAATGCAAGCACAATCATTTTGGTTTCAGGTGTTCATGAAAATGAAGGTCTGGTTTCAAATTGATACTTAAAATGGTATCTTAGTTCAGTTCTCTCTCTCTTTTTTTTTTTTTTGCAATGATAAAAGAAAACACATTTTGAATGATGGCTTATCGTGAGCCAGAACAGGGGAACACAAAAACAGCCACTAGGCTTCTCCATCCCTCATACTCCACAGAGGTGTTGCTTCTGAGTCCCACAGCTTGCTCTTAGATGAAGCCCAGAGAACATGGCAGACGTGTTAGCATCGCGTTCAGCCAATCAGGAGCAGCATGCCATAATATTTATGTGTATGTGTGTACAATATGTATGTTTATGTGTTTACAGGTGTGTGTGGTGCATGTATGTGTGTATGAGTATGTGTATGTGTGTGCAATGTGTATGTTTATGTGATTATAGGTGCGTGTGTGCGTGTGTGTGTGCGTGTGCGTGTGTGCGTGTGTGTGTGTGTGTGTGTGTGTGTGTGTATGAGTATGTGTATGTGTGTGCAATGTGTATGTTTATGTGATTATAGGTGCGTGTGTGCGTGTGTGTGTGCGTGTGCGTGTGTGCGTGTGTGTGTGTGTGTGTGTGTGTGTGTGTATGAGTATGTGTATGTGTGTGCAATGTGTATGTTTATGTGATTATAGGTGCGTGCGTGCGTGCGTGTGTGCGTGTGTGCGTGTGCGTGTGCGTGCGCGTGCGTGCGTGCGTGCGTGCGTGCGTGCGTGCGTGCGTGCGTGCGTGTGTGTGTGTGTGTGTGTGTGTATGAGTATGTGTGTACATGTGGAGGACAGAGAATTATGTCAAATTGCTGGACTGCAATTTGCCAAGTAGGCTCCCTTGGCTGGCTAATGAGTCCTGGAGATCCTCCTGTCACTGCCTCTCCTGCACTGGGGGTTACAAGTGCAGGCCACTCACTCACTCACCATGGCGTGTTTTATTTTAAAAAACAAAACACGGGTTTTAGGGATTGAATTCGGGTCCTCAAAGGCACACATTTGTCAAAACTCATTGATTATACACTTCAGATGAGTGAATTTCATTGCATATAGAGTACTCCAGTTGCAAAGTGTCTACATTCTTTTGGGGGGTGGGTAAGCATTCGTATTTGACAGAAATGCCGTGAAAGAGAAGGACAACAGCTAGAGACAGCTGTTTTGTGTCTATTTTGCCTAAATCACTGCAGTTGAACTTGAAGAAAATCAGAATGTCATACTAGAAAGCCAAAGATAGTTGTGCTAGATAAATAATACTGCCTTTCGATAACTTTACCGACTGAGATATCTTCCTGGTCCACCATTAGATTTTGACATACAAGCTGAGCCAATTTGTTGCATAACCCTTATTGACCCTATTGACTCTTTGAATGACACACTGGAAAGCCCAAGCTAGTTGTTCTAGAAAAATAATACTGCCATATATATATATATATATATATATATATATATATATATATATTTTGCACATCTCCACAGCCTCTCTCATCTCCTTGCCATTGGGAACATGAATGTGCCTATATCAGTACAGCAGATGTCAGGTTGTCCGCTCAGTTGCTTTTAGCTACACCTCACTGTCCTCTTCTTGTTGCCCTAACCAGATCTCAGTAACAACGGTCCCACACTCTGTCTCCTCGGCTTCCCTCAGAAATGAGGTGCAAATAGATGATCATTTTCCTTTATGAATGATGACATGGGCCCATGGCCTCACCCGTAGAAGAAAGCCTTCCCTGCCAATCCTTTAAAGCCACCAGGAGAGAAAAGAGAGGCCTGCCATTGCCTCTCTGCCCCCCTACTGACTCTAATTACCCAGCCGGGAATTTTACAATCCCGCTTTCCCGCCCGCCCCCACCCTGCTCTAACAACTAGCAACAGTCAGTCTGCAGACTTTGGCTGGTTCTTTCTTTTGTGTGCCCACTGCTGCCGAGTGGATTGGTCTCCTAATGAGTTCTGACACTAATGGAACTGTGAGACAGCGTGATTATGGAGGTCCTCCCCCACGCAGCCCAGAACTGGCAGGAAATGATCCGAGATTCTGCACCCTTCCACCCCGCAAAGAATTCTGTGGAAGCCATCTTCAGCGGCCAGCTGGATCGCTCCTGACCCCCACCCCTTTCTCCATTCAGTTTCCTATTCCCTCCATCATCCCGCAGGTGGCTGAAAATAAGATTTTATAGCCTGATGCATGGTGGGTTGGTTGACAATGCTGGAGACCCTCTTTAATTCAGGGGGGTCTGTGGAGCATGGAGGTGAGATTGGAAATGGGAACTGGAGCCCATAAAAACAAAACAAAACAAAACAAAACAAAAGACTTTCCCAACTTGCTTTTAAAAAGCGATTCCATGGAGGGGAGGAACAAGGGAAGGAACGTTGTTTTTCTATTAGATGCTTAACAACGTGTGTAAGTGGAGGTGATTTAAGAAAAAAAACAACATGTGCTTCTGTAATCTCCGTGTTGTGTGCTGTACAGGTGTAAGAGACTGGAGCTAACTATTGAACTGTGAGCTAATTATAGCAAGAAACAGCTGTTGTCCTCTAATGAGGACGAGGCAGCCTCAAGATGCTACTCTGCCGGGAAGCCTGCTGGAGAACTTGCTTTAGACTGCTTATCCGGTACGGAATATTCCCCAGCACACACTCGGTCACTGGCCTGTTCGCACATCCACTCCAGCAGGTGATAGGTAATTTTCACCTCACTGTGTCTGGAGAGAGGAATATGTCCCCATTTTATTAACCTCTATGCTCCTTTTATTTTTAGTCCCCAGCAGCATATAATTCCTGACCCCCCAACTGTGTATTACTGGGAGGGTACCCCCTTTGTATTCCCCTCTGACTTCTTTCAGGTCACTCCCCATTTTTCCATGTTTCCGGAATAATCAGATATTCCCAAAGCTGTCAACTATTTATCATGTGATGTAGAAGCTGACCAAACCACATTTTCTATTTCTTAGTGCTGTAGTGTTCTCTCCAGCTCTTCAGTGTTGTGGAATGTAGAGCTGTGGGTGAGTAGAAATTCGATATTTAGACTCCAATACAAACAAATAGGCAAGTGTTTGTTTAAAACTTTTTTAATGTTAATAAAGCTGATTTTTCATGGTGATACAAGTATTTACAACTCAGTAAGCTTCAATACCTCACCAGGTGGGGAAATAGTTGCAATCTAAATAGGCTGAGGGCGCAGGTGCTCTGCTCTGTCCCTCAAAGCACAAATGCCTCTTTTTGACCAAATGAAGGCTAGGCAATTTATAGTGACCATTTGTTTCCCACTGTGTATAAAGTATTATTTACTGTGCAATTGAATTAAAAACAAGGACTTGCTATAGCAACCACCCTAACAAGAGGCTCTATTCAGAGACTGCCTTGGAAGCCTGGGGTCCGGGGACCCATTAAGCACCTTTTTGAAAGTACTTGTCGGCAAACTGGTGGCATATGCGTCTTTTATGGCGTGTACAAGGCGGGGCTTGTCCAATGAAAGGTTTCTCTACAGACCGTGTTGTTTTCAGAAGGGAGGGGGCGTGCCAGCAGCTATGTGTTTCTGTAGTTTGGGATTAGTAGAAATTTAATTGAAAATAAAACACAGAGCAACTGTATTGGCTACTGAGAGGAAGAACAAAGGGTTCTTCATGAAGCCAGGCCTACCACATGGCAGCCCAGGGAAGCTGCTGCCCACCTCATCTGCTCACTCTCACCCAGCACCCAGAGCCTGGGAATGAGCTGCTTGGTCATTATCCATCCTGAATCACTGTTAGTGGCCCAAGAATTTCTGAAAGAGTCAGGGAGACCACTGTCATGGATGGGGAAGAGAGATTCGTAGTTTTGTACATGTCTCCATGCAAAGCCAGCATCCTAATTTCTTCTTACCCCAGTAAACTTCTCTGATGTTCTCCTCTGTACTTTCTCATTCTCCTTATGTGGAGCCCGCTTTGTTCCACCTAAAACTTTCCTCACCCTTTTTAAATATAAGTATAATATTTTAACTTATTATTTAAGGAATTCATTCATAAGTTGTCTCCCATTCCTTCCCCAGTTCCTCCTGCCCCCCTCTCAACTTCATGTCCTTCTTTCTTTTCTTTTTTATTAATAACATAGAGTCAAGATAGAGCTACCTATGTGTACTTGGGGGTCCTCCACTGGAGCATGGTGATGGGGAACTTCTCAGTGGCCACACCCCTACAGAAAACTGATTTTTCCCTCCCCCAGCAGCCAATATGTCTTTCTTCCTCCCCTTTCACCACCACCTCTCCCTTCTTTCTCTCCAATTCTGGAGATAGAGATATTAATTCCAATATAATATAGGAGAAAATTAGATAAGAGGAGGCACTTGGAGGATTTTATCCTCTGGAAGACAATAACCCAGTCTCTGACTAATGTGACTGACCCTCTGAGGCTTCCCAGGTGACAGGTGGAAGGTTCTTCCTGCTGCCTTTATTCCCTTCTATCCCTAAATAACAGCTTCCAGTGTGCTCTGCCATAAGCTCCTCCAGAGTTGAGCCTCCATATGAAGGTGACATTTGATCACTATCCCTTTCCCTTCTGCTTTTCTCTCTAGTATGGCAAAGGTTACTTCTCTGTAATAACACAGCTTCCTGGCTGTGGCTGGAAGCCAGAGCATCTTCTGCTGTCTGGGGAGCTTGTGACACGCAGGCCAGGTCCCCCATGTCAATTACGATGGCTGTCTTGATTCAAGGTGGCTATGTGTTATGTGTTCATGACTGTTCTGCTTGGTGCCTTCTGCTGTTTTTCCTCACTGTTATTCCCAGGCCATTCAGAGATTATGTAGGAGCTTATCGTAGTATATATCAAGCTAAGTACTTTCTATGAATGAATGAATGAATAAATGAATGAACAAGTGAATGAATGAGTAGAAGGGTGTCTGCTCTGGGAGATAGCAGTTTGCTTGAACCCATTTGCACATGAAAGAAGGCAGCTTAAAACATAACTTACAAAGTTCCAGCCAAATCCTTTGAGAGACTTAGATGTAGAAAAGTCTTTGATTCAAATTGTATTTTAAGATATTTCAGAAAGAAGAAGTAAGTCAAAATAGCTCAGGGAAGCAATCCTAATTTTAGCAGTTCTGTTTTCAGGGGCAGGGGGAGACATATTCTACATAGAATACAAGCCCACAATTCTTACCCATAATTCCAAAATCTCCATTTCTGATGAAGGACAGTTTTTTCTGAACCCATTTGGCGCTGGCAGCAGGCTATTTAGAACCTTTGTTTATATTTATACTTCAAAGGCAGCTCACAGGCACCTCTGCAAAATACGACTGTTTGATGACAGGGATTTCCTGGTGTGATAGTCAGGGGACGAGGGGCATAGACCTCAGAATCTTCCATTTTTAAAATCAGAAACATCCTGGGTTTCAAGTCTTCAGGGGTTCAGACAGGACTAGAGATCTACAATACAAAATGCTGTTTACCCCGTGTCTTTGGTCAGACTGCCAATAGACAGAACAGACAGAGGTCTTACATATTGTGAGTAAGAGGTCCCGAAGTTGGGGGTTTCACCATATTATAGTTTTGAAATGTGGGTTCCTGTCCAGCAAACACACTATGAACACATGCCAGGCGGGTGGCATTATTGTAAAATAAGGACCAGAGGGCAATGTGCCATCATGCTAATTCTCAAGGAATTCACAGCCATTTGATTGTTTTTAATTGTTGGAAAATTTCATACATCCACGTAATGTGTTTTAATAAAATTCACCACCTATCCTTGCCCCTCCAGTTCTGTCCCTATTCTCCCGTTACCTTTCCTCTATTACCTTTTTTCTCCCACTAAGTTCACTTAGTGCGGCCCATATATGCCTGGGTGTAAAACCATCCATTCACTGGAGCTTCTCAGTGGTCACATCCTGATGAGAACTGGCTATCCCGCAGCAGCCATTGTTTGCAGATAGCTTCTTGGTTAGAGGTGGGACTCTGTAAGTCTCCCCTATCCATGCTGGGATTTAGCTGGCTTGATCTTTTGTAGGTCTTGTATACATAGTCACAATTCCTGTGAATCTGTGTATGAATGTTATGGGCTATCTGAATATTTTTCTAAGTTGCCAAAACTGTTTACTGGAGGGATTTACACCTGCTTTATACATTCAAAGTTTCTTCTTTTTATTCTTTACTATCAAGATGTGGAGAAATAAAATTCGATTTCCTAAGTATAGCCTTTAAACAGACATAAACCTCTCAGGCAGGGTGAGCATGAAGCTTTTCCTGTAACAATAGGGACCCTCCCTGGGACATCTTTATGGATAAACAGTCCCCTGATCACTGGGAAAGGTTTAGGATTAGAGAAACTTTGAAGTCACAGCTCAAGCCAAAATGCTGGTTCTACCAGGATGTATCTAGGCTCTTAAAAGCCACAGCGACTCTTGGCTATTAAATGGTCTTGAAAAATCCAGCCACTGCAGCTCCTGTCACTCTTTCCAGTTGGAAAGAAAAAAAAATGGTTCATGCCTGCCAGGGGTGGGCTGTGGGAACTCGGATCACTCAACACCTCTGGGACAAGAGCCTGGTTCCATTTTCTCAGACCCTCAGAGCACACCTTATTAAAGTACACACTAACATGAAAGCTACAGATGTCACACTATCAATAAAAGCTAACGTTCAGTAAATTATGTGTCTGGCAGACGAATACTGAAAATCATAGCTTAGGTCCCATCAGTTAGGAAGCATGTGACACCACAGGGCTTATGTGCACACATACAGCCTTGTAAGGAATGACTTCCGGGTCTAGGTTACAGCTAAATTGTAGGAGTTTGCCATGTACTTTTCTATTTTGTCTCTGTGATGTCGGGATCTGAGAAAGTGTCTTTGCCAGTGTGTTTGCTGCATACTTTCTCAGCAGTAGTAAACAGGCCCACACAGGGTGCTAAGCAGCATGAAAAGGACCAAGGGCTTACCTCACACTTGGCTTAGGGGACCCATTAACTCTCACCATCACATCCCACAGAGTCTTTGTTAATGGGAATTTTGTTCCAGGCATAGGACCCTTCCAGGTTGCTAGCACTCATCTCCAGGGAGACAAATTCTACTTCTTCCAATGTGTTTGCTGGCACAGGAAACACTAGGAAGGTGTAGCTCACAGCTCTGGGTGACAAGGTGGCTCACAGAGTCAGCCCTGCAGAGTGTTGTGGAGTGTGACTGGCCTGTAGTCGTTAGGGTGATGACTTTCCTGGGAAATGACCTGAGGAAGCTCGGTAATGAAATTCCATGCAGGAGTCCTGGGAGGTCTGCTAGTTCCAATCCATTCTAGAATCAACTCGGCACAGAGTTGGCCAAGCGTGGAGCAGAGCGTTTTGGAAGCATGCTCTGACATGGCTTTAAACAAAGAAGAACAAGCTTCCAACTACCATTCTTCCTCATGACCTCTCAGGCCAGCAAGACCACTTTTGTCATCTGTGGGACTTCTGACCCCACAGAGGCCAACCAATAACTTTGCAGGTGGTGACCAGCAACATTTTAGATGCAAAGAGAGAGTATAAGGTTTGTGCTGAGGTTGTTTTTGTTTTATTTTATTTCCAGGAAAATAAAAGCCTGGCAAGTCAGAATTCTGTTACAAAGTAAACTTTATGGCCCAAAGTGACCACAATGAAATCACAACCCTTCCCTCTGGTCTTCTGTATCCTACTTAATTGTGTGGGTAAGAGAGCCAATTTCCACATGGAAAGGGTAGGTTGGCTCAGGCTGTCTAAATCTCACACAATCCTTGGCAGAGACACACACTACCGTTATGTCTTTGAAATGTCAGCTGAAGTAGACACCGGCTGCAGATCTGAGGTGCCAGACACCTGCTCCCTAAGCTCCAAGGTGTGTGCTTTTGTGGAACTGGGCCCCACCCACAGCCCTTTCCCTGCACTTACCAATTCGTCCTGCAGCATAGCTTCATGCACTGAGTGGACAGATTCCCTTCCACCCTGAGCATGTCCTTTCCAGGTCCCAACCCTGCCCCCAGGCTTCCCTAGCAGCTTGAGTATGTGTGTGTGTGGGGGGGGGGGCAGTTCTCTTATTTGGTACTCACATCCTCAAATCCTTTGATGGTATCCATGTCACCCTGTCCCTTCTTCTAAAAGCTCTGGCCTTTCAGAGATGAGATGCTGTATTGAGGCAAGAACTTTGAACACCACCTCCCATACAGGAAAAGGGTTTTAACCAGGAAGAAAAGCTAACCTGGAGGGGCTGTGTGTGAGTCAGCAGCGAGGCTGACTTCCATCTCTTTTCATCCACGAAGAATTTTTTATGTATGTTTTTGTTTACCTTGTCCAAGAAAGTATTTGGGGACTAAGAGGTGCATCAGAGGTTTGGAGCACAGGTTATTGCAGATTGCCCAAGTTCAGGTCCAAGCACCCACACAGAACCATATATAACTCTGGTTCCAGAGGATCTGATGCCCTCCTCTGATCTCTACAGGTACCTGGCACACACACACACATATGCATGCACGCAAACCACTGATAAGCATAAAATAGATAAATCTAAAAAGAAATAAACAAAGATTTAGGAACAACTAATTCTAAAATCAAACAGACAGAGCCAGACACACACCTTTAACCCCAGCACTCAGGAGGCAGAGGCAGTATGAGGCCAGTCTGGTCTACTAAGTGGGTTCCAGGACAGCCAGGGTTACACAGACCCCGTCTCAAAAAAAATCACATAGACCAAAAAATTCAACAGATGTGGCACTTAAGCTTCCCAGTATTTTCAGTTTAGAACCCAATACAGCAAATAAAAGCAATCATTTATTGGATGTTTCCAATGTGCTAGAAAGGAATAGCTAAAGATGCTCTCACTCATACTTAGCATAGCCCTGTTAGGTAGGCAGAGTTGTTTTGCATGGAGATTAGGGAGATTAACTTTCTCTTCTGAGACATCCCTGAGCTTTAGAGCAGTGATGTGATATAGAGTCCCATCTGTGGTCCAGCACCCAGCTGACACTTCTCTGCATTTTGACAAGTTCCATGCTCTTGATCAGACACTAAGTCACATCTCCTATGTCCTCTTGTGCAGTCACTTTAGTCTTTATAAAGAATTCTGTGCAGTGTTGGTTGTAAAGTTCAGATGATGTAATCTGTCTGTAGTGTTTAGCATAGTACCTAGCATACATGAGAATAGTACAGTAACTATTACATCATTTGTTAATTATAACAACATTCAGACTCTGTTGCTATCTTATAATTTATCTGAAGTATTTAACGCAGTATCTAGCACACAAAAATGCTAGATACACAGAAACTATTATTATCATTAATGATTATGACAAATTTCAGACTGTATGACTATTTCCCCCAGTGAAAACTAGAATAAGAACACATTTTGATCTTCCTTAAAGGAATTGGATAGGAGTACCCTACCATAGATAAACTCACAAAATTGTTCTTAATGGTGGGTACTTAATAAACTCTTGCAGTGACACTCATTCTATGATTTTGGAGCACTGCTGCCATTTATTTCCTTTGTGATGTTCATTCACAACAGATCTCGGAACTAAAAAGTCAAATGAAAAGGAAGGAAGTCTTATTAGATTTAAAGTAAGAAAGAGATACAATAACCTCTTCATCTTTAAACCTTGGGGATAATCCTACCTTGTCTAAGTCTCAGAGGGCCAGAGGGTCAAATGGGATAGCAAACTTGAAGGCCCTCTGACAGATTTGTGCCCTAAGCACCGAGATAGTGTTTGGAAAAGGCAACAGCTGGGAGAAATACCAAGTTTACATAAGTCACAGACATTGTAGGCCTGGCAAGGCATGCTGGGAACCTGGGTCACAAATGACTGCAGAACAGGAGCCAGTTTGGAGGGGTGAAGAAGAGTCCTGCCTTCTGGAACAGAGAAGGGAAAGTCCACAACAAAACAATAGTAGGAAGAGGGGCTGCGTAAGGAGCAGGTATGGAGCATCCCGTCTCTTCAGGTCATCACTTCCTTCTGCACAGCTGCAGCTGGTCCTGCCCTCGGATGACCCTGCCTGAGGGTCGGTCTTCCCCTTGGAAGGGAGAACACAATGCCATGGTGCTGGTTTCTATAGCAAGCCAGTGACAAATCTCTTGGGGGAGCCTGGGTCAGCAGGCAACTCATTGCAGCCAACAGTACCCTGCCACCTCCAAGCAAACTGTGGAATGTGTGACTTCAAGGGAAGGATTAATGTGTTTAAAGTCCCAGTCAAACCCACTGCCAAAACACAAAAGAGCCCAGTGACACAGAAAAAAGCCCTCAGCAATGGGTCGTTTTCTGTGAGCTTTACAGTCCAGTTATATGAACAACTATAGGGAAGGGGACATACACATTTGACTCTTAGCAGAGTTTCAGAAATGCTGTAAGTGTTCATGTGACTCTCTTGCCAGCCAGTCAATTAAGAGTGAAGAAGGATCTTTTGAATGGGGGTGATTCAAAAATCTCAGTCGCATCGCCAACCAAAATACCATCCCAGGGCAAGCTCCCTAGCGGGTGCCTAGAGCCAAGTCATGTAGATTCCTTTCATCTGCCAAACCTATGTGTGTTAGAAGACTTGCAAATAGGCTCATTTGTTAAAATGGAAAATTGTGATTTAGTATCCTTGGACCGAGCCAGATTAGCAGATGAGAATGCTCTCTAATGATAAATTATGCTAATTTGGGTTTTGTTGGTCAAGTGAGATGTTACTTTGTATTTTACAACCAAAGCCGACCATAGGAGTTACCAAAGACCTTCCAATCAGATTTTTGGGAGTGTTTCTGCCAGAACTCCAAACAATTCAGCAATAACAGTTGTCTCAAATTCCCCTTTAATAAACAAAGTTATCTTGGCAGGTTATGCTGTGTTCCTTGTGGAATTTTTGCAAATCAGCTCTAGCTTATTCAGATACACTGCTTTGTAGGAGCTCTTGAATACCAGCACATGGTTGATGTAGAAAACACAGTAGAGTACTGTCAACTGTGTGTAAGTTCTGAATATTAATATTTTCATCCTTTAGGAGTAATGTATGCACACTGTAGAAGGTATAGAAAAATCATAAAAGTGACAAATTACTGTCTGTATTTGTTTGGTTGTAAGCAATAAAACCCCAATTCAAATCAGCTTAAATGGCTCATATAATGAGGAAATCCAGATGGATTAGATTGAGCTTCAGGCGTGGCTAGTTCCAGGAACCCAAGCAGTGAGTGTCTCCTAGGTATCACTTGTGAGGGTAGAGAGGGCAGATAAAACCATTGGACAGTTCACTACGAATATCTTGAAACTAAGTGACTGCCCATATCCTCATCATTTGAAACAGCCCAAATGCTTTTTTTCATTGCTTGTGTTATATATTCTTGTCTCTTTTTTATGCAGGTTTTACCTTGTTAATATGTAAAGTTTTATGCCAGATAGCCTATGAAGATGAAGATAGGAATGATTTTCACGTTGTCACCATACTGGCCTATGGCTCTCACTGCCTTTGGGTAGGCTCTTAGAAAGACAAATTATAAAATGGGTACTGTGACTGTCTATAGTTACCAGTTTATAATGACAGTACCATCCTGGGGAAGTTCCTGAAGCTGTGGACATGTTCTATGCCTATGTTTCCAATGTGACCACAATAAAATAGCAAAGTGGCTAAAGCCGTGGGAGAAGTGAATTTTTAATCTTCTGTGATCACATTTAAGCAACCATGTGTGGCCTCTTATATCGAGCACGAGATCTATACAACACGCTACTGGAGTTCAAAGATGAATTTGTGCTAACCATACCCCTCAAGCATAATGGGATCATGGAAGACTCAGGTCAGAAAAGCCCAATCAAAAACCCTTTACTAAGCACTAACAGGAATCATTCTCACTCTCAAGCAAAGCCTGAGCTCTGACACCTCGGTGCACCGAAGTAGTGCCGGCTGGAAGTGTTTCAATTGCTCCAAAACAAGGCAGGGTACTCAGGAAAGTTTGCTGACTCTGGGCAATGGTTTAACTTGTAAGGTGTTTCTTGTTTTATTCTGAGGTGAATAGGATCAAAGTTACTAGCTTGTCCTAATTGCAGACCATGTCTAGGAATCCCCACAGCTATAAGAATTGGCCAGTAATGTTGAAATCATTGTAATTTTGGCCTTTCCCCTGAGACAGAAATAAGTATATTGTCACAACTGCTCCTCCCATCCTTTCCTTTTTTGTGTTAGGGATAATTTCAGACCTTTGGTAATCAAAGTACTGGCCCTATGTCTTATTTCTGACACTTATTTTTGCTAATGTGAGGTTGTAAATACCCTAAGTTAGGCAGCAGCAGAGGACTGTAACCTTAAAGGGGTGTCAAACACAAGACTTCAAATAGCAAATATATGATCCAATATGTTCATCTTGAACATGCAGTAGCAGAGCCACTTCAGAAAATCTGTGCTAATGTTAAATCTGTTGTGCACCGTCTGTGCTAGATTCCAGGCTCTTGAGAGCCTGGTGCCCATCTGTCCAATGCCCAAGACAGTACACTTGTTAGTAGGTGGAACAGAGGCTGTCTGGGGGGCTGTCCATCACTGATGACTGCCCAGTTGCTGAAGACCAGTCCCCCATGTCTTCTCAGAGAGAAATGATAAGGAAGATATGCCCCCAAAGGATGCAACTGAAGGCTCCACCAGGCTGTGTGCCTTTCTTCCTGGTATCTTCAGCCCATTGTTCTCCCAAACTACAGAACTGACAAAGCCCGCCATGGCTGTTCTGTTTTTTGGCCTTGGAGATTACTCCAGCCATCTAGAGGCATCAGCTGCCTGCTGGATACCTGTGCATAGTCTTAGCTACTCTAGTTGCTGGACATTTTACATGTCTCTCCTCTGGTTGCAGCTCATGCTTGCCCTTTATGAGTATTCCTGCCAAGAGGAACTAAAGCATTCTCACTCCACACAGCTGAGCCCTACTCTGCATGTCTGTGATGCAGGAAATAATACCACCCATCTCCCAGAGCAGTGCCTGGGCCAAACTGTGGCCCCTGGGCTACATCTGGTCCACTAGTCTCCTATAAGCCGAAGGCAGCCATTCCAGCTCATTTTCATATTGTGTATGGCTGTTTTATGCTACAAAGGCAAAGCCAAATAGCTGTGATAGAGACCATATGGTTGGCAAAGCTAACAGGTCCTTTATGCAAAGAAAGTTCAGGCCCTTGTGAGGACTGAACAGAACACGCAGTACATATGGTACGTGCTCACTCAGTTAATGTCAGCAGCTAATGTCATCATGTCAGGGGCCTCCTCCATTCAAGGTATTTGTCCAGTAGTTTCTGTTCTCATTCTCTTTGAGACAGGTGAAAACCATTTCCATGCTTGATGTACTCAGTGCAATTCTCAAGACAGAACCCCTGCCTGCTCATCAAATTATATATTATATAGAATATTATCATATAATATTATCATATAATATTATCATATAATATTGTATATTGTAATATATATATATATATATATATATATATATATGTATGTATGTATGTATGTATGTATGTGTGTGTATTGACTGGGAGGGCATTACTTCCCCACATACTCCAAACAGTTCTCTAGTGAACATCAACTCAGGGTCCTACAATCTAATGCTCTTCAGACACTACCTTGTGATGCTATCAGATTTCACTGATTAGGGCTCAGCCCCTCAGGGTCACACCACACTGTGAGCAAGTCACAAGTCATCAGTTGGCAGCTGTCCTTCTGGCTGGTCCACTACAAATCAGATTCCCAGGGCCCCTGCTTTGGGTCTGATTAATTGGCTAGGATGGCTCACAGAAGGAAACGCTGACTTACAATTTCTGGCAGACTGTAATAAAGGATATAGTAAGGCTAGAGGTGAACACCCACTTCTAAGAGATAAATGAATAGATATTGGGCAGGTATGCACCCTTTCCATGTCCCCTCCAGTCATCCAGAAGCCCAGTGCTTTGGGGATGTTTCTAGAGGTTCTTTCATGCAAGCATGCTTGATTATATCATTGGGCACTAGCAATCAACTTGACCTTCAGTCCCTTCTTCTCCCAGGGGGGTTGAGAGTAAGACTGAGAGCTTCAACCCTCTAATGGTATGATTGGTTCCCTTGACAACCAGTCCCTATCCTGAGGCTCTCTAGGAGCTCCTGGACATCAGTCATTTCAGCAGCACACAAAAATGACACATAATTTAAGGAATTTCAAGGGTTTTAGGAGCTGTATGCCAAGAACCAGGGGCAGAGACCAAATAGCTATTCATTATGTCACATCTGTGTATCCTTGGCCCCAAGTTGGTCTTTTTATTTTGCTCTCCTCCAACTCAGCCCCACAAGAACTTACTGAACCTTCTTCTTGCTATACGTTTCAGATCTATCATTTCTCTTCAGACCCAAACTCCTCTCTCAGTCTGATTCTCTGACTGATGGGGTGTGCTTACTTCTTCTAAGCATTTAGGATCCCTTCACCTCTGCTAGTGACATTTTTCTTATCCAGTCAACTGCTACATTTGCACCATCTTATTGAGAATACAATCAGGACCACAGTTACATAGGCTAGATGGAAGGTGTTTTGGAATCTTACTTTCTTTTGCTCAAGAGACAGCCCAACATCCATCCTAGAGATGACAAGGAGAGACTGCTGAGACCACATCCACATTCGCAACCTCCATCAAGGAACACTGGAAATAATAACAACAACAACAACAACAACAAAACTCTTCAAGTTATCATGTCTAATGTGTTCAGAGTTGCTCAAAATAACTCATACTGTCCCAAACCCAGTTAGACTTTCAGAAAAGTTAGAATGAGACTTGGTGCTCAAGGAGTTGTTTTCAGTGGAAGCATGGCTACCCTCATCTAAAAAGAATAACTTTAACCATGGAAAGAGAAAAGTTATGATTCCAGCATAGTATTATACTGGCTGGTTTTGTGTGTTCACTTGACACAAGCTATAGTCATTAGAGAGGAAGGAGCCTGAGTTGACAAAATGCCTTCATAAGATCCAGCTGTAATGCATTTTATCAATTAGTGATCAATGGGGGAAGGTGCAGTCCATGGTGGGTGGTGCCATCCCTGGGCTGCTTATCCTGGGTTCTATATGAAAACAGGCTGAGCAAGCCATGGGAAGCAAGCCAGTAACAGCACTCTTCCATGGCCTCTGCATCAGCCCCTGCCTCCAGATTCCTACCCTGTTTGAGTTCTTGTCCTGATTTCCTTTGGTGATGATCTGTGATGTGGAAGTGTAAGCTGAATAAACCCTTTCTTCCCCAACTTGCTTTTTTGGTCATTGTATTTTGTTGCAGCAGTAGACCCTCTAAGACAGTATGCATTCGATAGTTTGCTCACAAAGAGCACAAAAAATAGGTATGGTGTTAAATGAATTTTCTCTAAAAGGACCATTCCCTTTTAAGAAATTTAAAACCCTGATCCAGTGCAATAGAAATGTTGACCTATCTTGCTATTAGTCCCGGCTAGTCCAAATCCAATTTAGGTCTATCCATGTTGCAGCCAATGTTTACCTCCTCTTAAGTTCCTGAACAAGACAAAGCCTGAATTTTAATGAAGAATGAGTCTCCATCCTCTGGAAACCTATAACAGTTACTGCACACTGGATGCATTTGCTTTTGCTCCAGTTGCAATGTAGGTCCCTGAAATGAGGAGGTACATTTCTGCATTTATTTTGTCCCTGTTGCCTAAATATCTCTAAACTTCTTCATATATTTCTGAGTGAAAGTAACAAGTGTGAGTGTTTACTTTTGGGTCAGTATTATGCAGAGTGGGCCCTTGGTATTCCCAAGATGATTCTTCATCATCGCTATCAAAAATATGGAAACTAGAGTGTAAAGGTCAAATAAATAATTCCAAAGCTAAATAAATGGATAGAGACTTTGAACATATAGGTAGCCAGACCCCAGACCTCCAAATGCCTTCAGGCTGACACACTGAGCTATACAATTGCCTATAATCGCCCTTGCTCTCACTGACCTGACCAAACACTGCAGACCTGGCATGCTCACTTGTATCAGGAGAGCACTTCTTCCCAGGAATGTTTGCAAGGCACAGGCACGAACCTTCATGGTGTGATAATGAATATCTGCAGCCTCCCTGTGCCAGCAACTGAATGCCCACCTGTGCCTGTTTCACACTTTGTATTGGCAAAGGGCTCTGTGCTATTTTTATGAGAGAGGCTTCTCCCTTCACAATGGCCTTCAGAGGTGAACCATGTACAATCATTGCTCTTTAGATTTTAAAAAAGAGAAGAAAGATCAGGTCACTCAAGTTTAGAAGTAAGTCTGTGAAAATTTTGCCTCTGCAGCTCCTAGATTCTCAGTTGGGTCTTAATCCAGTGTGAATCCCCCCTCAACACATACACAAAGAACTCCAAGCATGTAATGATGTAAACAGGTGTATAGAATCCCTAAGAAAGAATAAGGTTAAATCGTAGAAAACCACTATTTGAAGAAAAAAAGTTCGGTCTTTAGCATATTGACTTTGAAAGGGTTCAGTGTGTGTGTGTGTGTGTGTGTGTGTGTGTGTGTGTGTGTGTGTGTGTGTGTGCGTTGAATGTCCTTGGAATTCTGACCCTATGACAGCTCTTCACACTCATACTGTTCCTAATGTGTATTTGATAACCCATAGTTGTAAAAGTCACTCCTTTTTTCTTCAGAGAGACACTGTATGAATCATCTTCTCAGTGACTCTTTGCATGTACAGAGAGAGCCTTTGATAGACACCCACTGAGCTCAGTTAGACACTTCCACAGTCTTTGCACATATTCGTTTACACCTCATGTAGATTTATTACCAAGACAGCCTAACTACTCCTGATTTAGAAGGCCCATGCTGGAGTGTATGATATGGAAATAGTCCTAGAAAAGGAATGATATATATAGGATACTTGAAACTATACTAGGTATCAAACATATTCACTTGGTGCTGTTTGGAATAATTGATCTAGTGTGGGCAATGCCAGGCTTCTCAGAAATTATTCCAGTTACATTTCAGACTTTAATTTGGAAAATACTTTAAGGGCTACAAAACAAACAGAGGTGGGTCCAAGTTTTCCTGGAACAGCAGGGAGTGTGGCTCATGCAGAGTCTAGGCACAAAATGGGTGCAGGCATCATCCCCATGTCTGCACAGTTTTTTACTGTCACTGGCAGTAAGAGTAAGAAGACAACCTGCTGAATTTCAAATGTCCTTCAGTAGCTGGAACACTGCATTCTAATGCATTTTGATGAGTCAGATTAGTTATTTGTCACATATGTTGGTAATGCAAGGAAATGTATTCAGTCCAGAAAATTAATCCAGGCAGCCAGCCATGAGCAGATGAATGAAAGTGACCAAAAGCATATTGGAACAGAGAGCTGAGAGGAATGTACTTTAAAGGCTATTTAGTAGCCAAATCTTTTTTAATATTGAGTAATAGGTATAAGAGGCTGAATACTCCATTTTTCTTTTGTGAAGAAGGCAGGAACCCTTTCTTTGCCTGGGGAAATGAAGCAGATATTGGAATGAGAAGACTTCCTATAATTTTCTTGCTCCTTGAATGTCTACATCTTCCTTCTAGGACACATATGGATGACACTAACCCGTGGCGAGAAAGGATGAGGAGGTATTGTTGCCAGCAAGCTGTTTATTAGAGACTTGGAAAGTATTTAGATTTTCTGACATAGCTGGCTGGGGACCTTTTGTCTTGGGGAAAAAAGAAACAAGCAAACAAAAAACAGGAAAACAAAAAGTCTGGACTAAATTTTGCTCTGCGATTGGTTAAATTTCCCCTAGAACTGAAAAAGACTTTGCCCTTCCCAGGGCATTGAAATGAGATAATGTCACATCCTGAATGACATCATTAGGTCATAATCTCATCCTCAATGTGATTTTCTTGGCATGTGTGAGCATACCGGGTGAAGGGGGGGAGGGTGAGCATGGGTTGAACAAAACTATGCCTTTAATTAAGCTTCTAGCCTCATCACCTTCTGTTCTGATCCTGTCAGATCTCAGTAGCTTAGCAAGGTCATGTTGGGGTCAGCAAATTACTCTGCATCAGTAGCTTGTGCTATTAAGTCAAAGGCCTCTAGCACTAGACAGGTGCACACTACTTTAGGGCCTTTTCACAAAGGGACATTAATAAAGCAACTGTCCAAATGTACTTTGAGCTCTCCAAAGCATGGCATGACATAATTGAAGATGGTGTGGTTCACAATCAATAAACTATATCACAACTAGAATATTCCTGAGTAAAAACACCTTCCTTTCCCAAAGTCAGACAGGACCTGGAGTTAACTGAAAGAAATTCCAACCTTCTCAGATTTTGGGAGGGTGGAAATCACAACCAAGAGTTAACAGAGCACTGTCTCTAGTAAACCAGTCTTCAGTCATGACTGGGGACATGGTTTCACTCCTAAGACTTCTATAGCTTGTTTTAGTCATTTAAACAGACCAGAATCTTGTGGATATTGACTCTGTATGTCATATCAAATGTTGTGATAACATTTGGTTGTACTGGGTCTCCAGGAACACCTTCCCTTCAGAATGGGAGCCATTGCCACACCTGACTGCTGTGGTTTTGTGCTAAACCTCATCAGGGAACCCCCACATCTGGGAAACCCCAGGTAGTTAGCTGTAGTGTATGTGAGCACACTTTGTGTCCGGATGTCTGCTGTCTGGGTCCTTTAACCGTTTGCCCTCCAACTTCTGGGAATAAATTCCATAAGCATTCATCCTTCAATTTCTTGTATTCTTTCTCAGGGTGAACTGCATTTTGGTTCAAAAACTATCCTTGCCTGTTACTTATACTTGTCTTTGGGAAAGTAGAAAGGGAGGAAGAGAGTCCACAGAGGAGGGAACAAAAGGTAAATTGTGACTTCAAACTCCATGTCACTAGGTTTATTTCAGAGTAGCTCCACAATGCACAATGCACAGATAGCAATATGGCCTTTGAGAACACATCTATTCTCTCATTTTGCTGTTCTTGATCCATTTGGATTGTGCTTTCTTTGGTCTGGGGCCTTTCTCTTGATCTAGTGTTGGCCTGTGCATATGGTTACCATATCCAAAAAGAAGCCACATTAGAAATAACACTGTTGGCTAGCATCCAGACCTTCAGTATGAGAACTTAGAACCTTGAAACTGACAGGCATCATGTATTCACATTCTGGAAATTACTTGTAGAAACCTGGAGAGGCAGAGGAGAAGGTGATGAAAACAGACACATAGAACACCTTGCCTCCCTCTGACCCCTCTGCTTTCTCTCTGACCTCTTGTTACTGACTTCTATTGGCCAAACCCAACCATCAACCTTGTCATAAGACTCCCACTGGTGCTATTCCCCCAGGTTAGCTTTGTTGGCTTGGAGTGAGGAGGGGAGAGGCTTTAGGAGTAGAGAGACACTTCCACTGTGGACTGTCATGCTAGTTTGTTTGATTTCTAGATCTGCTCAGAGATCCAAGGGGCTACTTTAAAAGGAAATGCAATCCAGCACAGGACACATTTTATTATGCCTCGTAAGTATATAGGTTTAACACACGCTCTGTCAAAAGCCCAGTGGAGTTGAGTCAGCAAGAGTGGGACGGACTCCATAAAGTTAGCCTTTGTTCTTTGAAAGTATTTCTTTTGAACACAAGTTTGCCTACAAAGCTACTTTTACATTCTAAAATGTCCCCAATGTGTGACCACTAGCTGCAGATGTGTTAATGGCAGTAACACAGCTCACAACAGGCTACTTGAGTTATTGAATAAAAGAACTCAACAGGCAGCTGAGCCTTCCGACCACACACTTTCACCTTTCCATGCTCTGAATCAGCTTTCAATGGGCATTAAATTCTCCCCTTGTTCTCTTTCTCTGCTACAGTAGCTTGAGTGGGGACATTTGAATAGCTGGGCTACTAAGTACCCTTAAATATAGGTCTTTTAAGAAATCTCCGTGTGGATTCCAGTTTTATATAGAAGGAATGTCCAAGGGAGAGATTGAAACATGGAAACACTGAAGTACAAGGCAGGTGGCTTGGTTATAATTTTAGCCTATTATTTCTGACTAGCCCCACAGGATAATCTGGGACAAATGTCTTTACTTTTCAAAGAGTGGGTTTGGCCACTCAAAATGCAAAATAGAGCCCTGTTCTGTAAGAGATGTGGACAGGCACATCCATGATCTTGAACTTTGACGAGAGTGGAAAATCATTCAGGGCTGAGGACAGGCAAGTTTGTCACAGTGTTTGCTCCTAGACAGTTGCTTCTAGAGATTCTCTGATTCACAGATGAAGAGAAAACCAAACATGAAAAATAAAACCGATATTAAATTATACCCATGTTTCTGGTGCCACAACAACCCAGTAACCCAGGCGTCATAGCTCAGTATCTTAATGTTCGAATCTGGATATTTTTTCATGGCTCTATGCCATACTGAGGTTTACAGCCTGTCCCTGAGTTTCTTTTTCTGAGTTACTTACTTGTTGTGACAGGAAAGGGATTAAAAGTGTACCTAGTTATAAAAATCACATCCTTGTCTTCTGCAAGTCCACATGACACACCAGAAGGTGCAAAAGACAGATGGCTTTGGGACTGTACCCAGAAAAGAGTGAAATTCAGTTTCCTTCACTCATCCTCAAAGGCTCAGGCTGCTGAAGCCCAGTGTGCATCTTTCTCAATATTGGTCTGACTGATATATTAATAGATCCATGTTTTTCACAAGATGCTCACACACCACACACATTCATGGAATTCCTAGATGAATCTAAATTTTTCCTAATTGAACATCTTCTACAAGGAAAACCACATGCCTTTGCTTTAGGATCACTTACTGACTTCTTTTTGTTTTTCGGTCTGGTTTTATCTAGGATTATGGGTTATAGGTTATCATGACAGATACATGATGTCATTCTACTAACTGAAAGATGACACAGAGAGAATGGATAAAATGACTTTAGTCACATTAAGCAAATATAGAAATACTTGCCCCAATAGAGAAATAATCAAATAAGCAGTTATTCCATAAACCTGCTCTTACCCCCCTCATACCTGCACTCCATACAAACAAGGCCTTCAGAATACTTATCACCTCAAGGGAGCTTCTGGCATTCAGTTCCAGCATTTCTTCACTCAGATTAATTGGGAGAAGCCCCTGTGCCACTACAGAAGCACAGAGTGAGGAGAAGAGCAGAAGCCCTTTAAGGAACTCAGGCAGAAGTGTCAGAGCAATAAAAGGAAAAGAAGCAGGCATTTGCCAAGTATTGAAGCTTTGTAAAGAAACCTGCCCCCAAGTCTTTTGCTTCTCTGACTTGGGAACACAAGAGTCGCCTTGCTTGGAGTTAAAATTTCTAAAGACCATCACTTCAGAGGAATGCGAATATGGTGGTATGTTTCTCAGCAGAAAATAGGTTTGTATTTAACCATGCTGCAGCAGTTTTGCTTTTCTGCATGTGCGTGTATTTTAATGTGTTTGAGCTGACAGAGACACTGACTGAGTGTTGCTGAATGCTGAGTAGGGGCAGTGGGGCGTTTGCTAGGCATGTGGGAATTAGGGGTTGGGGCTAGGAATGTGAAACCAAAGGGGTGGAAACCAGTGTGTGGATGAATGATTGAGATGACAACTGTCGAGACTGCACTTGAGGACTCTCAAAGGCAGTCCAGCCAGACTCTAGAACTGGCCCCAGGTCTGAGACTTGTTACCCCAACTGCCTTCCTTTCTTCCTGTCTCCACTCAGGACCTAGACTGCTTCACTGACGGATGAATCTCACGGTATCTCCTGGTGCCCTCCCATTTCCTCTTGCAGGCATCACTTCTAGCACATTTAATCTCATCTTTTCCTGTGCTTCTTTGAAGGTTTGGATCAATGTATATGGGAATACTACACTGCATTGTATGTATGTGCAGTTATATGCTTATCTGTAGTCTATGTACACACAAAGTACACGTATTTAATTGGGGACACCTGTATTTTTTCACTCGGCTGCTGCTGGTCCAGCCACTGTTGTAGTACCCCATTCCATGTAGGTCTCAGCATCTTTGCCCAGTTCCAGCTTGTATTCCTCCTCGGAAGACCTGTTGGAGCTGCTGCCACCCTTGCTCATGTGGTCTGAGAGTTTAGCAGTGTGAGGCCATCATAGATTAGTGGAGGATGGGAGTCCGTAGATAAAAATTTTGTCCCTTCATTGTCTAGAAAGCTCTGGGATGCAAATCAAAGACCCTTCAGAAGGTCCTTAGGATCCAGCAGTAGTTGTGTGTAACAGTGACCCAACAGTCACTTTAGTCATGCACCTATGTGTTTGTGGCCCTTTCTTGCCCGTCTTTCCTCCCCTTCCCAAACTCAGCTTTGCTTCTCCTCTTGCACAGGTCCTGTTGTATAAATGTCCCAAGCTGGCTTTGAACTCTTGGTTCTCCTACCTCAGTCCCCCAAGTGTCTGGATTATTTCACTCACCACCACACCTCTCTGTCCATCACCACTTTAACATCCTAGACCTCCACCTCTTCTTCTCGGGATGCCAAGTAAACTGTCTTTGCTGTAATATTTCAAGGGAACTAATAGTTGAGATCTTCCTAAGCTAAATCCTTGGTGAAGTTGCACATAAAAATAAACATACAAGTATTTAAACAAAAACGTAATATCTAAAGACAACTCCTGTATTGCTTGATACTTGGAATCTCATTTTAGGGGATGCTTTAATAAAATATGCTGGGGGACTTTGGTTTAGTCTCTATTCTCGGGACAAAATAAAATGAAATGTGTTCTATACCATTGGGCAAAAATGACTAAAAAGATCAGAAACAACTAACAGTTTTTGCTATTGTGTCTTCTGTACCCACCCAATGATGATAATCTTTTCTGTAATCCAGTGGCTCCAGTGGCCTTCCTATTGCTGCAACCCTTAATACAGCTCTTCACGTTGTGATGAGCTCCAACCATAAAAGTATTTTTGTTGCTATTTCATAACTGTGATTCTGATACTGTTATGAATAATAATGTAAATATTTTTGGAGATAAAGGTTTGCCAAAAGGGTCACAACCCACAGATTGAGAACCACTGCTAAGCTTTCCTCCCCTCTACTTAGCTGAATATATTTTGGGGTAAAAATGTTTTAAGGTTTAGGTTTATAATCACTTGGTTCTGGCTTTATTTTCTGGAAACATTTTCTTGGGTGATAAAAATCACAGAGCATGAACTCAAGGTGATAGTCAGAATTCTAAAGATGTCCCCCAAACTTAGCATTCCTTGGATATAGAATCAAAGACTAACTAAGGAATTGTGAAGGAGATTTACAGATGCGATTAATATTACTAACCAGCCGACATGGAAATGGAGCAGCTGTTCTGAAATGATCAGAATGGGCCCAGTGTAATCCCATGAGCTCTTTAACAGAAGAGGAGACAGGCAAGTGGCAGATGGGAGAGGGGAATAAGAACAGAAGGAGGCATCTCGGAGCAACATGTGAGACAGACTCACCCCTCTGTTGACTTTGGAGATCCGGGGGTATGAGAACTTGGGAAGCTTCTGGAAATGGAGAACAAGTTCCTGGCCAACCTGCAGTAAGGAAAGAAGGACCTCAGAAGAACAATCCCATGGAATTGAGTCCTGCTAGCAAGATGAAAGGTCAAATTGTCCACCATCTTAAGATTTTTGTCCCCAAAACAATAGGGTAATATCATATTTGTGTGTGTTATGTATGTGGACACGTGTGAAGGCAGGTGTGTATGCACATGTGTTCACATACATTGGGAGACTATCAGTGTCTTCTTGATTGTTCTTGAGACTCATGTGTTTTACGTGGATGAGTACTTTTCCTGCATATATGTGCATCACATGTGTGCTTGGTATTAGCAGAAATCAGAAGAAGGCATCAAATCCCCTGGAGTTATGAATGATTGTGAGACACCCTGTGGGTTCTGGGAACCAAATCCTGGGTCTCTAACAGGACAGCATATGGTCTTAACCACTGAGATGACTCTCTATGCCACCACCTTATTTTTTGAGACAGGGTTTCTTACTTAACCTGGATGGAATTTGCCAATTGGCTAGAATGACTGGCCCTGAGAGCTTCTTGTCTCTACCTTCCCAGCAATAGTATTACAGCCACGTGACATCACACTTAGCTTTCAAGTGGATGCTGGGGTTTCAGGTCCACTTGATCACACAATTATCACATTAGCTATGATCCATCACCCCAGTCTCATTTGTGTTGTTTTAAACTACTACATTTGTGACATTTACTATGGAAACCACAGAATCAATTTCACTCAATATGGCTGCACAATTTTTATCAGGCTATAATGTACTGCTATTATTTGCATTGGAGTTTTCCGTTTCAAATGGAGGTGATTACACACAACCAGGATGAAAAAAGTCTTTCATGGGACAGAATCATAGCTCCATGATTTCTTTAAGGCAAGTCTGAACACACTGGAATTTTATACAGCCATAAGAAAAATTAAATTATGACATTTAGAGGAAATGGAAATCATTATGCCAAGAGAGGAAAGAAACAGACTTGGAATGGCAGATAATGCAGGTTTTCTCTCATATGCAGAACAGAATATGTAGATGTATGTGTATGTTTATAGGTGTGTATATATGTTCATGTATGTGATGAAACTATAAAGGGGACCGTAAGAGAGGAGTGGGAGGTTGTAGGACAGTAGGAGATGGAGATTAATGGAATACATATTTTATTAAACAAAAGGGGGAATTATCTGGGAAAAGTAAGGGAAACAGCCAAAGGTGGAAAAGGGGACATGGAAGGACAGTGGGGTAGGAGGATGAGTTAGAACAAAATCTAATGGCACATGAGTATAAAAATGTCACCAATCCAGAGTTGGTATGCTAACATAAAAATTTTAAAGTGTCTGTACTCTTCAGCCCTTGAGAATTGAAAGGTATAGAAACCACCCTAACTTTTTTGTTTGTTTTGTTTTTCAAGACAGGGTTTCTCTGTGTAACCCTGGCTGTCCTGAAACTCACTATTGTAAACCAGTCTGGCCTCAAATTCAGATCTCCACCTGCCTCCAAGTGCTGGAAGTAAAGATGTGCACTGCATAGCTTACCCTAATTAATTTAATGCGACATTTCTTTTCAAGGTCTTCTGGAGGGATATTATGAGGTTTGTATATGTAGCAGGAGTCTAGAGTAGCAGGGAAGTCTTGAGGATGAAGCTATCTGAAAGGCCACAAAACTAGAAAGACAAGCTATGCTTTTCAGCAGAGCTGGTCAGTGACTCAACATCATCACCTCCATCTCCATCTAGTGTTTCATTTGGATCCTAATGGTCTCACTAGTTGCACAATCCTAGTCTCAGGAGTGAAGAGAAACACTGTGAACTCTTTACTCCCAGTCGCCTTCAATTTAGGAAACAGTATGAGTAATTGTTCTAATATGGCTACAGATAGTGAGAACTAAAGAAAAAAAGTATTTATTTAAAAGTGGGGGGATAGTAAGTTTGGGAAGTTCATATGATAATCAGCCAGTGATTGGCCTATGTCCACAGCAGAGTAGTAGGTATTCATTCCTTCACTGGGACCATTCCTAGGATGCTCAGGAGTGGTGGCTGACAGTAAAAAGCAATGTCACTAGAGAAAGATCTGTAACACAGAGCTTTCACATCTAGCAAAGAAGCAACCAAAAGGCATAACACAATTAATCAAAGTAGATTCCTACAAGGAATCTGTTAGTTTTACAAGGGGATCCCCCAAGCTCTATTCATAACATATAACAAAGTACAAAACCACTGCTGTTCGGCTCCTCATAGCACACTTTTCAGATATCTTCGGAGTGTGTTTTACTTTCAGAGAAACGATAGATCATTTTTGAGTGGCTGACAACTCTATCTTTTGTCTCAGGAACCACTTTCTTCAAAGCTTGGTTCCATGGTAGTAGGAAAGGAACTACTTTAGGTCTAAAAATAAATGGTCTTCCCACCTAGGTGCATTTTTAGGAAATTCTTTTCTAAGAATTTAGAGACAATGAGACAAACCTCTGGAGTAAATGCCCCTGATGCCATAGTAGGTGCCTGCCAGAAACCTGCCTAAAAGCAACTTTTCCTATGACAGGAGCTTAACCCATTTATGAGAATTTAGCCCCTCTGTAAGTTCATTGGGAAGCAGCCAACTTAATGAAGAACCCTGCTGTCTGTAAACCTACAGGCTAAAATAATCTAAAGGAGAAGCCACGAGGTAGATGAAGTACCTGAGAGTTGACACTGAACAAAGACATCGAGTCCCTAGAATGTGTTTCTGTTTTGTTGGGGAAGGACTTTGCTCTCAGGTTTGTGTCTTAGTGTTGAAGTAGATTGAAATGCATATTTTTAACTTGTATTCTCAGGTTTATTATTTCCCTTTCACCAAACTGAAAACCGCCCTCAAGAGTACTTTGTCCCATGTGTCTTTGTATTGCAATTATTACTGTATGTTCAGTGCTTAATAAAAATGTTTGTTCAGAAACCACCATAGTCATTCAAAACACAGAGTTGTGGATTCTTGTCCCAATGGCTCCTCCACAAAACACACTCCTGCACCTAAGGCTCAGGGAACATTGTCAAAGAGAGGGCGGGGAAATTGTAAGAGCCACAAAGATGAGGGAGTTTGCTGTGAGATTATGTCTCCTAGTAATAGCAGAAGCTATTCCTGTAAATTCTCACCAACATGACCGCCCAAACATGAGCCGAAAAATGAAGACACCAATAAAAATGCCAAATTGGGAAGAGAAATTGCATGAGAATTCAACCCTACACAAAGAATTACAAGCAACTGAAGAAATCTGGAAGAGGGAGAGTTGGTCTTCCCCAGGAAAGAGAACACCAATTGGTTGTTCAGTGCTGAACAATGATCCCTGGAAGCATACAGACAAGTATGCTTATATTTAGGAATGTATATGTATAAACAAATCATATATGCATGCAGTAATAATTAATGAAAAAAGGCCATGCTTTTGAACCAGAGTGAGAAAGAGTATATGGAAGGGTTTAGAGAAAGCAAAGGAAAGGGAGAAGCACTGTAATTCAATTACAGTTTCAAAAATAAATGAAAAAATCTTTACCTTGAGAAAAAAAGAAATATTTGTTTGGCAAATGAAGGGCAAATGGGAACCATAGCCAAAGCAACTGGCTCGACCAATCCCTGCTCCCCTTTTCCATCATTTAATCTAACAAACTAGTCGCTGTCAAAAGTACCAGACACTATGTCAAGGTTTAAAGGTACAGAGGAAGGAGAACATTGCCCTGTGTGTTCTCACAATGCTCACAGCGTGTTAGTGAAAAGAGAGGAAGAAGAACACTGTCCTGTACTCATGATGCTCGCAGTGTGTTAGTGAAAACAGAGGAAGAAGAGCACTGCCTGTACTCACGATGCTCACAGTATTAGTGAAAAGAGTCACTGACCAAATAATTGCAAGGTCAATTTAAAATGACAATGTGAGTGTGCTCTATTATAGGAAGATGCTTTGTAATGACATAATTCCTATATATGACATAGTCTGTGAGGACATTCTTGGAAAACGTTCCTGAAGAAGTAATATTTGTGTTGATGTCCAAATAACAGAAAAGAATTAGCTATACACAAAGAAGACAGGAATAATAGTGGTCCTTGAAGAGGGAACATCATTGTGTGGCATCCTCAGGCACAAAGAAGCAGGCTGTGAGTCAGACACAGAAAGGAGGATGTGTAGCAGAAGTTCAGAGGAAAGAGCAGTATACAACGTGCTTGGAGACAGTTGCCAATCCAGATGGGTCTTCAAACCAAGTACAGCTTACTTTTTTCCATGCTGAAAAGTTTGGAGTGGAGGAGGATAACACTAAGGCCAGACTATGTTCAGGGTGGGCGGTGCAAGAATAGACAAGAGGAAGACATTATACTGCTAAACAGAGTGGCACAGAGGAGACCACAGCTGTGGAGATGGAGAAAGAAGATAATTATAGGTGATACTATATTGGATACAGGAGAGAAAATAAGATTAGGGCTTTTGCAGCTGGATGAATTCTGATCTCTAAACAATCTCTAAACAAAGAAGACAAGGTTTGGGAGAGGTAACAGGTGAAGAACATGTATTCATTTATAAAGATGCCAAATTTGAGTTTCCTTTGTGATCTCCTGAATCCCAGAGATGCATCCCAGCTTGGAAGTGTACATCTATAAATTCTCTGCTAATGATTGTGAATGCTCATTGCCTGGATAAGATCTCCAGGAAGACAATGCAGAATGAGTTGAGAGTTTAGGACCTATCCTTGAACTCCAACTCTTGCTGACTAGGTTAGACATGATAGGCAGTCAAATGAAATGAAGTAATGCAAACAGATTTTAAAAAGAAAACAAGCCTCTAACAGAAAGCATTCATACATAATATGAAGGGTAAGTACTGAAATATTGGTTTGAATGAATATCTCTTAAAAATCTGTGAATATATTTTGGCCCCACAGAAAAGACACTGCTGAGTAGTTAATGCCAAATATATTCCTGTGCTTCCGTTGTCAAATATTACTATAGGGAATAGTGAGATAAAACTGTCACTTCATTTAGCTTCATTTGTTTAAAGTGGTACATGGCCCAGTGGGTTCAATGAAACATAAGCACAAATCAATGGGAGACTTTGAGAATGTAGTTTGTACTCAGCAAAGGGACAGCTATAACAATGAAATGATACCATTTCTCCTCATCTTCCTTGTTTTCATGCAGATATGGTGGTTGGGGGTGCAATAGCCTTTTGTTATCATGAAACCATAGACATAAAGCCAAATGGCAGTGTTCTGAAAGAGGGCAGACACAGTAGAGTGGTGGTTCACAACCTGTGTCTCAACCCCTTCAACAGACCTCTACCTCCAAAAAAATATTTGCACTACAATTTGTAACAGTAGCAAAATTACAATTATGAAGTAGCAATGAAAACAATTTTGTGGTGGGGGGTCACCACAAAATGAGGAACTATATTAAAGGGTCTCAGCATTGGGAAGGTTGAGAACCACTGCTGTGGAGTGTTTCAATGACTCCTGGGGTCAATACTAAGTTCATCGCTTCTGTGATGATTGGTTTTAATTGTGAACTTGACACAACCTAGAATAAAGTAAGAAGTGTCTCAATGAGGCATTGTCTACACTGGGTAGGCCTGTGGGCATGCTGGGGGATGATCATCTTCATTAAATTAATTGTGATTGGAAGACTCAGACCACTATGGGCAGTATCATTCCCTAGGCTGTGAGTCCTGAGTTGTATAAAAACAGAGAAATCAAGATGATCTCAAGCAAGCAAGTATGAATGCATTCATTTCTCTCTGCTCTTGACTATGGGTGTGATATGAGTAGCCTTTTGAAGTTCCTGCCTTGACTTCCCCAAAACAATGGACTGTAATCTGAAGATTTTAAGCTAAAAATTCTGAATCCCTTTCTCCATTAAACTGGTTTTGTCAGGGTATTTATCATGAAAACAGAAATGAGATGGCGGTGGTGTCCCATACCTTTAACCCCAGCACTTGGGAGGCAAAGGCAGGTAGATCTCTGAGTTTGAGGCCAGCCTTGTTTACAGAGTGAGTTCTAGGACAGCCAGGACTACATAGAGAAACCCTGTCTCAGAAAAAAAGAAATGAAATGAAACAAAACATTCCCTAAACAGAATTTTGATTATACAAGCAAAACAAACCCCTATTTAGCTCAGTATCTCTTAGTCAAGCTTTTTGCTACTTACCCGAAACACATTTCGGTGAATCACAATACTCTTCACTGATACTCAACAAGAGTCTCCGACATCCTTATTGGTAAGATACTTTAACAATTGTTTTATTATGTAAATAATTGCTATGGGAATTTGAGATGGATAGGCCAATTTCCACATGGTCTGACCACCAATGCAAAGGCTAATTAGTAATTAGGCTCAGCATCCCTGGCAATAGAACGCTGATGCCTAAACTGAAATGCTTTAGAGTCCATCAAACCATCATGGCTTGACTGCTGGGATACTTCCCACCCACACTGCACCTTGCTTCTCACAGTTACACATATTGACAAATATGTTACATTCATTTCTAAGAGTGGAAAATGGCTGTCTCAAAATGGAGCAATGGATCACCTGTCAGAGCTCTGAGAGCATCTGCCTACCCGAATTGAGATTGCTTGATTCATCTTCTTAGGAAAAAAACTGCTTAATAATTCATGACTGCAAGGTTTTGCTTCTTGCCCTCGTGCTATCACACCTGTGTTGATTGCCTCCTGGGTAAGTGTGCACAGTTGGCACGGAGCATTCAGTCAGCGATGCCTTGCTATCACTGTGGAACAAAAGTGCTTCCTGCTTGTGATAGAAATCACCCCATATCATTACTTGTCAGCTAGTTACAAAGCAGCCGTCAGATTCCAAATTCCTGTGGTAAAAGACAACCCTCTCCTGACTTGTCCAGCATTTTTAGTTTGCAGTGAAACTGCAAATGCCATCCCAGCGGTATTAGGTGGCTCTTTTTTCCTATGTTCATGACAAGAAACAAGAAAATGAAAAGTTGTGTGAAGCTGAGAAAATTGCAGAAACCTGGCAGGGGATGACTTTCACCTGGGTAATTTGTCAGTTCCAGAGGGACATCTGAAGCGAGTTTTAAGAATAAGAGGCATCCGGTTCTCATTCCAACTGGTTTGCCTGGTAATAATTATTGCAATATGGGACAGGATCCACAACCTTGCATTGCACCTGTGCAGGCTCAATAGCTACAGCTGGACTTCAGTATTAGTTAACATTGATGACAAAAGTCAAAATGCTCTCTAGTAACATAACACATTTTCTTTCTAACTGTAGATATTGTCTTCTTCATCCAGCCTGCCAGGATTATGCTTGCACATATACTACTATGGCCTCATGTGTTGGAGGTTCAGTGCCTTCTGTACATTCATTTCCAGGCTTCCTTTCTCTAGAGCCATGAGTGAGCTAGTCTGGCATGAAGTGGCACAAACCACTCAGATGATAGGAATCTTCTACCATCCAAATCACCTGTTACACACAAGCTTTCAACTTCTAAAAGTTTCTCCTGCCCCACTGGATCTGGTGGGATCTACTAGATTAAGAGAATACAAAATGAAAGATTAACTTTCTTTCAAGTAGCAGATTTGGAAAGAATAGGTCAAGACCTCTAGATTCTAATCCTTTAGTCACCCATTTATAGGCCCCCTTAAGTCTCTTAATTGTTGTGCCCTATGCATGAAAACATAACTTGAGACTTTCCTTCCTTTTACCAATGCTCTGAGGATTAACATATGCTGGAAAAATCCCTCTGCAAATGTGAAATGCTATATGAATAGTATCAAGCTATATGAGAAGATCTCACAAAGATATCCTGAGTATCTTGAGCTGTTGCCTCCCATGCAAACTCAGGGATGCATACACACACAGGAACACACACACACACCCACACACACCCACACACACACCTATGCATAAGCACACATTAATACATATACATGCACAAATGTACACACACACATACACTTACATAAAAAGATACATACACACACAACATTATTACACACAAAGACACATACTCACATACACAAATACATACACTTACATTCATACACACACATAATCACACTTATACACAAAAATACACATGTACATACCTATAGGAATGTACACACCGTGGGTACTGGAGAATTTATTGATGTTGATTTACATGTGTTTAGTGTGTGCTTATCTGATAGTTGCAACAAATACTGTTTGACCTCTTGAGGTCCTTTCTAGGCCTATGAGCCTATAATTTTCTGTTGGTGACACTAAAGCAATGAACACAGAATGAGGGTCATATCTAAATGCTCCCGTGGCAGTAAGGACAGGGTCTATCAGTGTTACTGAGCTGTGGGCTTCATTTATTACATGTGCTAGCATCAACCATTTTACAAATACTGTCTCCCAGAACTGCTGTGCTATGCATAACAAACAAAGGAACTCTGGGAGAATCAGTGGCTGATATAATGCACAGAACAGTGCTGAGAGTAACAAAATAGTTGTGTAATTATTCCCAGCATGACATGTTGAGGCTTAGAAACTTTAGCTTCTTTTTTAACAGTGTCTGTCAATTTCCCTGTATCAGTGCAGGAATCACTGACATGCACAATTTTACCCATCAGTAAGACGCCCAATTATTGAAAAGGGTGAAAACTTTATGCCTCTTCCCTACATGATGGACATAACCTTTAAATAGTGGCAATGGCTGAGATGTTTCATGTTATAAATTTCCCAGACATATTTGTGAGTTTTCACTTGCCATCAGCTTCACATTCTGTTCAGATTAGAAAGTAGTAACACAGCTTTGCATGTCTCTCTTAAGATTCAAATTTACAGCCACAGAGGATGCTTAGCTGTGCTGGACTGTGGACTCTGCTTTGGGCATTATTTCATTTTATCCTGGGTACTTTATGTGTAGAATAGTCTTAAGACATACTGGGGTTTTACATGAATTCTTCTGATCCTATCTAAATACATCATTTAACATATTATTCTTATTGAAGCTTCAGACCTAGTCACACAGAAAAGAATTAAATTGTTTGGTTCTGTGTTGACTACAAAGAGTTAATAATCTTTACCAAATAAGCTACCAAATTCTTAAAATGTAAATTTGTATAACAAAAATTTTTGGTAACTATTTACGTGTGGCACTGTCCATAGCATCATAAGCCAGAGGGGCTGTATTAGTTAGGGTTTGCTGTTGCTGTGAAGAGACACCACTACCAAGGCAATTCTTATAAGGAAAACATTTAATTGAGGGACTCACAGTTTCAGAGGTTTAGTCAATTATCATCATGATGGGGGCTATGGTTGCATTCAGACAGATGTGGTGCTGGAGAAATAGCTAAGAGTCCTACATCTTGCAGGCAACAGGATGACAACTGACACACCGAGTGGTATCCTGAGCATAGGAAAGTTGAAAGCCTGCCCCCCACAGTAACACACTTCCTCCAACAAGGCCATACCTGCTCCCACAAAGCCACAGCTCCTAGTAATGCCACTCCCTATGAGCTTATGAGGGCCAATTACATTCAAATTACCACAGGGGCACTCTGGAAAAACTATTGGGGGATTTTTAATCAGACTATTTCTATAGTGTAGCCAATTGTTCTTTCAGTATCTTCATCCACTTTCTAATTATTCTGTTTTCTTTTTGATTCCTTGAATAACCAAGGAAGTTGTTCTGAGAGTGAAAGAAGTGAAATTAGTTGTTGTTTACAAACAATGTACAGTACCAATGCTACATACAGGTCATGAATTAAAATAAAGGCCACTGGCTTGTTATCCGTAATCTTACTTTCATCTTTATTCTGGTGTTTCCTATTCTGCAGTTATATTGGCTTAGTCAGAACATATTTTTTTTTCCAATCAGGTACTTCAATTTGAGTCAATTTCCTTGCTTATAAAATATTACCTATTGTTCTAATCCATGTTAATTAAAAAGAATCAGATGTCTACTATGTTTATAGATAACAGAGGCTAGAGATTCATCCATATGCCATTCCTAACCAAGACTTATCTGGCTATCCCATATCCATGGAAACAAATTTGTCCTTGATCTTTTGACCTTTGATCACATCATTCTTATGTCAAATATTAATATTCTACAATGGAATAACAATACTCACTGCTTTTGATATTCAGTCTCTCTTAGATTGTGAATGCCTGCAAGTATAGACATTGCATATTATTGGTTTAGCTGTAACAATTCCTAGCAGTGTTATGGCACTCTGGGAAACAGAATGAAGTAGGTAATGCATAGATCACTAAAATGCATAACATGATTTTCAATTATACAAATTTTCTTACTGACTAATTTGAAATACTAAATTATCTCAAATTATAGTCTAATGATCTTAACATTAACAAAGAAATAATATGTTAAGTTGAAATTTTACCAACTACAAATTTAGGCCTAAAATAAATTCACTGTATTATCTAGTCTTACTTAACTGAATATTTAAGGTGTTTCACAAAAATCCAGAATCTTTATGTAGAGTAAAGGATCCAATGCAAATGAAATGTTAAAATGTCATGTAAATAAAAAAAAAACATTGTCCTAATGGCAGATACTTCCAATGTAAGCTTGCTTCTAGCCAGAAAGACTCACATATTCTTTGGTGTTCACAAAGTTTTAGGAAAAGGGTGAAGTGAGACTGGAGAGATACCTAAGAGGTTAAGAGCACAAACTGTTCTTCAGAGCATCCAGGTTTGGTTCCCAGCACCCATATGGCAGCTCACAACTGTCTATAACTCCAGTTCCAGGGGATCCAGTGTATCTCTTCTGACATTTGTGGGCTCCTGCATGAAGGTGGTGCATATACATATACTCTAGCACACAAACTTACATGTAAAACTAACTAAATATGTTTGGTTTTTGTTTACAAAGAATAAAGGGGTAAAGAAAAATGAGAAAAATTTAAAGGAGAAAGTCAGCGATCCTTATTCACCTAGTTTAATTCTCAGAGGAAAGAGGTTTGAAGACAGCATAGTTTTGTGAAATTAATAACTGGCGTGGATAAGCTAGCATTTCTAGACAGCAAAGAAGAGCTAGAGGAAGAACCATATGTTTAGGAAGGCCTTTATGAGAGGCATAAGTATGGCCCATTTGGGAAAATATTACCATATGCATAATGCATTTGCAGAAGGTTTTGAGGAAAACATACTTCTCGTGGGTTTATTATTTTGTTCAATAAAAGAAAGCCAGGTCTTTTTTCTTCTGCAAATTTTCTATCTCCCATGAATGCATTTTGAATGCAGTAATAAAATAAGTGCATTTGGCACCTTAGATGCAAGCAGTTGTAGATTTTGGGAATTTGTTCTTTTATTGTTGAGATTATAATATAATTAAATCATTTCTCCTTTCCCTTTCCTCCCTCCAAACACTCCCAGATATCCCTCCTTTATCTTTTACAAATTCATAGCCTTTTCCATTAATTGTTGTAGCATGCATATGTTTATACACATATATTTCTAAACATAAACTTCTCAGTCAGTATAATGTACATGTATGTCTATTTTCAGGGCTGACCATTTGATATTGGATAACCATTTGGTGCCCTGTTCCATGAAAAAGGTAATTTCTCAGGCTCTCTGAATTCTGTAGCGGCCTGTAGTTATATGCTTAGGGTAGAGGCCTCCTAAGCCTTTAGTGTGTCTATTGTTGTCTTCCTCCTTCTTTTTATGTTTAGGCAGCCATGTTGGTGAGATTTTTATGGATGAGACACAATCTCGAAGCAAACTCCTTGGTCCTCTGCCTCTTACACTCTTTCTACCCCTCTTCTGAAATATCCCCTAAGCCTTAGATGTAGGACTGTTTTATGGATGTATCTATCATTTGGGACTGGGTTCCACAACTCTGCATTTTGATTGGTTGTGGTTTTCTGTAGTGGTCTCTGTTTGTTGCAAAGTTTCAGTGTTGAGAATTGAGGACTACACTCATGTGTATGTATAAGGACAAGTATTTAACATGTTATTAGGGATTCTGCTGGTTTAGTAAATTTGCGGTTGTAAGTTCTCCAAAATCTCCAAGGTTGGCTAGGTTTCCAGTTCCAGGCATAATTTCTCTCTGTTGAGCAGTTCTTAAGGTCAATTAGAGAGCTGTTGGTTATTTCCAAGGTATGTGTGCTACTACTAAGCCCTTGGGGTTACTGTGTGCTAATTGTTGCTGTAGTTTGTGGATATCATAACTAGGTAAGGTTGTTGGTTGTTTTTCTCCTTTAGAAGCTTTCATGGCTTCTTCTGTCACCATGAAAGCTAGTCCTCAGGGAGGAGGCTTTCAGGTCAGTTCCAGCTCAGGGTCCTCTGGACCATGTATCTGAAATTCATGCTGTCTCCAGCAACAGGGACTTACCTTTCACCTCCGGGGAGCAGACAAGGGAAATAGCAATAGCCTGTAACATTTTGAGAGACTTGTGGACAACTTGACCAACAACTCAAAAAGAGGCTTCTCATGGCTGGTGCTGGTGATCTAGTGATCACCTCTGGCTGTTGGAGGAAGCACTGTCAGTCCAGTCAAGAAATTTTCATTTAAACTATTTATGTATTTATGTACAGACTTTGGTAAATCATTAATAGTATGATTTCTTACGAATTTTCAGACATCCTTCCTCTTATCTTATACTCCTCTCTCCTTCTTCTGTATTATCTCCCTTCCCTTCTCTAACTAGAGCCTCTCTTTTTCTATTTCCCCATCACGTCACATCACATTCCCCTTCTATGTCCCCCACCTCCTACACTGGCTATGGTCCTTTTTCACTTTACCTGGTTTCTGCAACTATTCCAAGATATACACATCTGAAGGTCTGGAGCAAGGAGACACTGATGAGAGAATATGTGATATTTGTCTTTCTGGGTCTGGATTACCTCAGTTAATATGATCTTCTCTAGTTTTATGCATTTATCTGCAAAGTTCATGATTTCATTTTTCTTTACAGCAGAATAGTATTCCATGGTGCATGAGTATCCTATTTGTATTATCCATTCAACAAATAATATTTAGGTTGTTTCCATTTTCTAGCTATTGTGAATAGAGCACCATGGCTGAGCAAGTATCTGGGGAGTGCTATGAATATGCCCATGAATTGTACAGCTGGGTCAGATGGTAGATTTATTTTTAGCTTTTTGAGATTAACCACAATGATTTTCATAGTGACTGCACAAGTTTGAAATCGTAGTTGTGAGTTTTTAAGTACTTTTCCAAATGTTTCATTGATGGCTCTAGGTCAGATAATGAGATCATATAGAGGGGGAACCTTCTGCACAGGGGGCCTGCGACTTCAGTTCACATATGAACACACACCTGAGAATACTCTTAACTGCAAGCTATCTTTGATTTTTACTTTTAAAGATGTTTTTCCTTTCCTTTTATTTTTTATACACCTGGACACGTGTGTCTGTGTATTGCATGCATACATTACCCAAGAAGGCCAGAAATGGGCATCAGATTCCCTGAAATTACAGACAGTTGTGAGCCACCATGTGGGTGCTGAGAATGGAACCAGCATCCTCTGGAAGAGCAGCTAGTGCTTTTAACCACCGAGCCATCTCTCCAGCCCCCTATTCTAATCAATGACACACCTTTCTAGGCCCCTATCATAGGCAATGACACATCTCTCTAGTCCCTGATCTTTCTTTTAGAACTGGTATTCTTCACAGCCAGTCACAGACCTCAGCTCCCTACCTAGTATTCTCGCTGACAAGGGTCTTGAGGAAACAACTGTGCCTATTCAAGTCTGAGAACATATCCAATAAGTTAATTATTTTCCTAGCACCATCCTTGGGGCCCCTTTCTTCCTTGCCTTTCTGTAGAATGACACAAGCTATGACTCCTGAGAAGCATATAGAATCCAATATAAAACCTAGATGTTTCTAATTTCACTTAAAACCAGCTTTTATTCCCTGTTTTATGTCTACTTGTACACAGCACCAGAAAACATCTCCTGTTTGTTTGCCCTGTGCTGAGGCCTTCTGCTCAGAGCTGTTTCCCCCTGGCTCATAGATATGTCACCTCAGGGCACTATGTGTCCTCGGATGTCAAGAGAAGAGAAGAGGTAATCCCAGAAACTAATTTTCAAATAAAATGGCAACATGATTGAAACACATTCCTCTAAATTCAGTATCAATTAAGTTTAATGGTCACAAGTCTTCCATCGATTTATAGAGCTGTGTATATCATGATTTTTAGAGAGAACATTACTCCCGAGACAGCTCTCTAATTGAGAGAAGGATTCTACAGTGCAGAGGCCTTAGATTAATGTTCTATAGAGATGATTTGCAGCTTTTTGTTCTGCTGGTCACTGGACCAGCCATACATGGACTTTGGTTAGCAGGTTTGAGAAATTCAGCCGCACTCACTGCAAACAAAGGCTGACAACTGAAACAAAAAGAAAGGGCGAATAACTGGCAGGACTGTTGTTCTCATGGTCATTTCCCTTATGGGAAAGTCCTTCAGATAGCATGGAAATCATGAATAGAAGACACAGATAACTCCCTAAATGGCAAGACAGAGAGGTAGAAAATGGCTTGTGGCACTCGCTGTCTTTAGGAGCATTGTTCTAGAAACAAGGCAGACTTGGGTGCTGCATAGGCCTGGGGTCCAGTGCTGCTCATGGAGGTACTCGCTGTGGACAAGATGACATGGTATTCATTATTGACTTTAGACAAGTTATTTAATATCCCAGATATTCAGTCAGCTTACATGAGATCTCAATAATGACCTTCTGTAAATCAGCACACCCCAATGGCTATACATGATGAACACTTCTCAAAAGAGACTTAGTTCTGTCCTCACTCTCACCATCTGAGACTTTCCTTTTTTATGGGATGCAGACACTTTGATATGATGGGGCAATTATCAAGCATGGGTAAGAGGGCTGGTAGGATAGCTCATTGCGTAAAAAGCACTTGCCATGAAACCAGATGACCTGAATTCAAACCTTGAGAACCATACGGCAGAAAGAGGAGACCTGAACCTTCAAGTTGTGCTCTGTCTCAAAAAACAAAACAGAAAACCCCAACACCACCCCCCAAACAATAACAACAACAAACAACAGAAAACAGAAAAGAATAAATGGAGTGGTAGATGGTAGAGTGGGGAAGGTGGAGAATGGACAGTTCAGGGTGGTGGGTGCAGGGTGGGTGAAGTATGGTGGTTAAAGTAGGAGGGAGCAGGGTACGGGGTGGAGGGTACGGGGTGGAGGGTGGAGGGTACGGGTGGAGGGTGGAGTGGAGGGTGAGGGTGGAGGGTGGAGGTGGAGGGTGGAGGGTGGAGGGTGGAGGGTGGAGGGTATTCCTTCACGACCTTCAGACCATTACATTCTACTTGCCTCCCGGCTTTCCTGGCATTATTGATCTTTGAGAATGTACTGCTGCAGGACTCAGCAATTGCTTACAAACTCGGCCTCCTCTAAGAACTAACAAGGCAATTTGAGCTTCTCAAGAAGGCAGAGTGGTGATTAAAATGCCAAAGGTGTGATCCAGTCACACGCTAAAGAAGTCCAAAGACTGGAAAGCAAGAAATGGAGAAAGATGGGAGCCCTGAGTGACACCTCAGGACTTTACTCATTGCCTTGGGCAAGATACTGATTGGCAAATTCACACTTGCTCTGGACAAGGAGAAGACATTGGATACCCCGCACCATCCCTGGAGCTAGGTGCTGATAAAGGCTGTTCGATGTCTCAAGTAGATGTGGGTTTGAGCCTGATCTTTCATACTGGCTTGCATGGGAATTTGAGGTTATCTCACCTCTCTGGGACTTGGTTTCCTCCTGTAAAAGGAAAGGTACTATATGGGGGATTGAATGGAAAGAATGAATTTAAAACAAAGGGCCTAATAGTGTGGAAGACTTTAGAGTTAAAATCATTGGTTTAGTGAGTAATAGAAAAATTTCTCTGAGGTCCTATATCCTCTATGAAATGATCATGACAACAGTTCCCGTTTTCAAAGGGTTTGGGAAAATTAAGTTAACCACTTCATGCACCTACACGTAGTCACTGGCACGAACTAAGCTTTGGATAAGCATCAGGTGCCTATATCCTCTTAATTATCTCGTCCCCTGGCCTGCCAACTACCCCTTCCTCTGTACACCCAGTCCCTAGTACTCTACATGGTCCCTATCTAATACCCAGATTAAAGTTACCAAAAAGCCTTGGAAAGAAAATTTCAAGTGGATATCACTACTTCCCAGTGGGTAGGCAAGTCTTCTGTCCTTTTGCCCTAAGGTCATGAGGCTGACTTTAGCCTTCCCTAAGAACAAAACCATTAGCCTAGTGTGACATTTCCATCTCCTTCAGAAAAGTGAGGAGATGGCTAAAAATATGACTGGTCATTTCACACCTAATTGGCTTCCTCTTGAAGAAGTAGTGTGCCTCTGTCCTTGTGTGGTGTCTCATTTTCACTCGTGGTCACCTTGTTTCAAGGGAAGTGGATCTGAGATTGAAAAACGCAGGGGAAGGGCACGGTCTTGCTCAGAGGTTGAGGAAGATTCATGTTCAAGGCGAAGCAGCAAAGAATAGGATGGGCAAAACATTAGGATGTATTTGATAGTAGACCTCAGCACAATGAGGATTTAATAAAAACTCATTGGTCAACATAACAAGCAAAGCCTGAGAACAAGTGAATGCCCAACATCACCAAAAGGCAGCAAGAGGGAAATCAATACTTGCTAGCAGCTCCGCTAGTAAATGTTTTCTTGTACAAATCTCTGATGTCAAAGATGTTTCTGTAACTGGGATTCTGTTCTTAGATTTTAAAAGGCTGAACAGTTTCATGCAATAGAAATACGTGATTACGTATGCATGTCTAACATGGGTAATTAAATTTCAGACTTCAGGAGACAAATAAGTTGTTGAAGGATATCTGGAAAACAATTCTGAATGTGTATCATTTCACAACCACCCAGCCTCCCCATGGGCCTTAGATTTCTTGCTGGGGAGAGAAGAGGAGCCTGCCTAGAGGGCCATTTAATAAGGCAAGTTCATTATCCATTATACTGACCATTTCTTACCCTCCATTTAAGTGTTGGTTAATGCTGGGAATCTACTCTTAGTGGATTCCAAACTGAAGAATCTGAAAAGACAAGGGCAGGGAGTATATTTTATTTTCTAAAATGGCCTAGATATCTTTCTAGATGTTCTGAATCCAAATCTTAAGATGATTCAAAGCAAACATCATTTTCTCCTGAAGTCTTTCAGACCCAAACAAATTGGATAAGGACCACCACTGGGGAACCCACTCTGGTTTTCAAACAGAGACCCAGGCATTGAACTCTGGTTTAGGCTGGAGGCTTTCCAAAGGTCCTAGTTAGCGGTCTCCAGAAAGCATGGTCATTTTTATTTGGTTAGCCTTTCAAAGCAGGGTGCAGTTCCTCGTTACCAGTAGGTAGCACCATGGAAGGGAATTGGCAACAAGATTTTATCTTTCATAAAAGGAAATTGTATCTTTTGAGAAAAAATAATTTGAGAAGTCTCAAAAGAAAGGCTCTTTGTATGGGGGCTTGTAACAAAGCCCCAAAATACTTGTTTGGCCCAACAGATAGCATTTTTGTATTAAGTTATACAAATCAAATAGAAGTAATAGAATGAAAACATTAAGATCTTGACTCCACTTGGAAAAAAATGTTTTTTAAAAGATTTATTTATTTCATGTGTATGAGTGTTTTGCCTACATGTATTTATGTGTGCCGTATGCATACCTGGTGGCCATGGAGGTCAGAAAAAAAGCAATAGACCCTCAGAAACTGGACTTAGGTGTGGTTCTGAGCTTCCTTGCTGGTATGGGGAACTGAACCTGGATCTTCTATGAGAATAAGTGCTCAGAACAGCTGAGCCATCTCTCCAGCTCTAGATTGTTTGTTTGTGATATCTATGTTTTCATAGCATTTTATAGGATTAGAATTATTGTCAATTTTGAGCTGATTTTTATAATAAGACTTGTATCAAACTAAACTTAACTCTTAGCTTCTCAGTGTGTCCTTTAGCCACCCATTCATTAAGTTAAAATCTCTGACCAGTTAAAAGGTCTGTAGACTGTAAGAGCATTGGCTCTGTCTGCTAGGGTCAGATGTCAGATCTTGGCTTATATGGGGGTTAGGAAATACATAAAGAAAGGAGGTTTTATAGCTCACAGTTTGGGGGAGGGGAAAGGGAGCTAGGAGAATGAGAAGGGGAGAAGAGGAGGGGTGAGGAAGACATGATGGGACAGAGAGGTTGAGTTGGGGGAAAACAGAAGAGAGCAAGATAAGAGATAATATAATAGAGGGGCATATTATTGGTTTAAAGAGAAATCAGGCACTAGGGAAATATCTGGAGAGCTACAAGGATGACACAAACTAACAATCTAATCAACAGAAGAGAGGCTACCTTAAATGCCCTCTTCTGATAATGAGATTGATGACTAATTCATATGCCATCGTATAGCCTTCATCCAGCAGCTGGTGGAAGTAGAAGCAGACACCCTCAGCTAAACCTTGAACTGAACTGAAATCCAGTTGCAAAGAAGGAGGATGGATGCACATAGGGGGCCATACCAGGCTGATGAAACCCACAGAAACAGCTGACCTAAACAAGGGAGAGCTCTTAGTCCCCAGCCTGATAGCTGGGAAACCACCATGGGACTGATCCAGACCCCCTGAATGTAAGTGTCAGTGAGGAGACCTCAGGTATCTATGGAGCTCCTTGTAGTGGATCAGTACTTATCCCTAGCCTAGGAATGGACTCTGGGAGCCCATCCCACATGGAGGGATATTCCCTGAGTCTAGACACAAGGGGGTTGGCCTAGGCCCTAACCCAAAGGATATGACAGACATTGAAGACCCCCAACGGAAGGCCTCACCCTCCCTGGGGAGCAGATAGGATATGGGATAGGTAGGGTATTAGTTGGGAGGGGCAGGGGAGGAGGGGAGGGAGAGGGACCTGGGATTAATATGTAAAATAACCTTCTTTCTAATTAAAAAATAAAATAAAAATTTTGAGTTCTTAGAGTTTGTTGGGCTCCGGTGAGGGCCTCCCTGCCTTACCATGTCATGGTGAATGGCTTCATGGTAGGAGCACTTACAAAAGAAGACATCAGGTGGGAAGGCCAGTTGTTCTTTTGCAACAATCTGTTCTTGATGCAAGCAGCTAGAGTCCTGGAAGAAACATACTAACCCTTTCTGAGGGCAGTGCTTCCAATGACCTAACCACCTCAACCATATTATACTGTGTGCCAAAGCTCCAACACATGAATCCTTTGGATATAAACTGCTTCAAAGCCATGGCATTGGGTGCATGCATACATTTAAATACATTGGTGTGGTGATCCAGAACACAGGAAAAAGAATCCTAGGCATATGCCTCCTCTGTTTGTTGTGTGGCCCAAGCCATTGCAAAGTCAAGGAGTAAGGACTCTGCTGCATATGAATGCTTAGATTCCTTCTTTCCCCTTGTGACAGATAGTGGCAGTCACGATTCTTCACTGCTGTGCGTGTTTTCTTACATCTCTTCCTGCATGCCATGTGATTCTTAGGTGTTATCATTTATAGTGTCTTGTGGCCCACTGTCAATCACTTCCATAGAATGTTCTGGATCACTCAGACTGGCCATTCAGAGTTCCCAATTTGCATCCTAGACAGTATTCTAAAGATGTTGATCTGACCTCGGCAGTGGGATCCAGCACACCGGGACATGCCAAGGCCCTGTTGCAGTTCTGCCTCTATCCACTGGCCCAGGTAGTCCAGGGGCTGTCTCCAGTTCCAGTTCAGCAGGATCCAACACACCCGGATACTGCCAAGGCCCCAGTGGCAGTTCTGCCTCCATCCACTGGCCCGAGTGGGCCAGGGGCTATTTCCGGGTCCGGTTCAGTGACCCTGCTCAGAGGCATCTGACTCCAGGGGTTTGCTCACCGGATCCTAGCTCAGCAGTGGGATCCGACACAACCAGACACTGCCAAGTCCCCTGTAACAGTCCCACCTCCATTCACGACAAGTGGACAGACATCAGAGTATTGGAACTGTTTGCATCTACCATAAGGGAACCTTGGTCCCATACTCACAGGAGAGAAAGAGACTCCTGCTACACCCACCAGAAGAAAGGATGAGAAGAGATCAATGTAAAAGCACATACAACAACAGAAAACCCAATATGATACCACTGGAGACTAGGAACCATGCACCAGCAAGACCTGAACATTATAATGCAGATGAAGCAGAAGAGAATGACCTTTAAAATATCTTCATGAAAATGATAGAGGACCTCAAAGAGGACATGAGAAAAATCCCTTAAAGAAATGGAAGAAGAAACAAACCAAAAAATACAAGATATCAACAAATCTCTTAAGGAAACAGTGCAAGACCTAAAAACTGAAATAGAGACAATAAAGAAAACACAATCTGAGGGAATGATGGAAATAGAAAAGCTGGGCAAACAATCAGGAACTACAGACACAAGCATAACCAACAGAATACAAGAAATTGAAGAGAGAATCTCAGGAATTGAAGATCCACCAGGAGAAATAGACTCATCAACCAAAGAAAATCTTAAGTCCAACAAATCCCTAACACAAAATATCCAGGAAATATGGGATACCATGAAAAGACCAAACCTAAGAATAATAGGTATAGAAGAAGGTGAAGAAATCCAACTCAAAAGAATACTAGGTATAGAAGAAGGTGAAGAAATCCAACTCAAAGGCACAGAAAACATATTCAACAAAATCATAGAAGAAAACTTTCCCAACCTAAAGAAAGACATACCAATGAAAATACAATCTTGAAAGAAAATACCAAAGAAGCCTACAGAGCACCAAATAGACTCAACCAAAAAAAAACGTCTCCTCACCATATACTAATCAAAACACCAAACATACAGAATAAAGAGAAAATATTAAGAGCAGCAAAGGAAAAAGGACAAGTGACATATAAAGGCAAACCTATCAGAATCACACCTGACTTTTCCATGGAAACTCTGAAAGCCAGAAGATCCTAGATAGATATTCTACTTACAATAAGAGACCACAGATGCCAGCCCAGACTACTATACCCAGCAAAGCTTTCAATCAATATAGATGGAGAAAACAAGATATTCCATGACAAAACCAGATTCAAACAATACATATCCACCAATCCAGCCCTACAGAAAGTTCTGGAAGGAAAAATGCAGCCCGAGGAAGTTAATCACAAACAGAAAAATATAGGCAATAGGTAATCCCACTTTACCAACAGCCAAAAGGAAAAAGGGATAGAATCCCTCACACAATTTCACCACCATCACCAAATCAAAAACAAACCAGAATGAACAATCAATGGTCATTAACATCCATCAATATTAATGGTCGTAACTCATCTATAAAAAGACACAGATTAACAGAATGGATAAGAAGACACAATCCATCCTTCTGCTGCATACAAGAAACACACCTCAACTTCAAAGACAGATGGTACCTAAGAATTAAAGGTTGGGAGATGTTCCAAACAAATGGATCCAAGAAACAAGCGGGGGTAGCAATCCTAATATCCAACAAATTGGACTTTAAACTAAAATCAATCAAAAGAGATGAAGGAGGTCACTTCCTACTCATCACAGGAGAAATCCATCAGGATGAAGTCTCAATTCTGAACATTTATGCCCCAAATACAAAAGCACCCACGTTTGTAAAAGAAACATTACTAAAACTTAAATCACACATAAAACCACACATACTTATAGTGGGAGACTTCAACACCCTACTCTCACCAACGGACAGGAACACCAGACAGAAACTTAACAAAGAAACAAAGGAACTAATAGAAGTTATGGAGCAATTGAACTTAACAGACATCTATAGAACATTCCATCCAAATACAAAAAATTTACCTTTTTCTTAGCACCACGTGGAACCTTCTTTAAATTTGACCACATACTTGGCAACATAGCAAACCTCAACAGGTACAAAAAAATTGAAATAACCCCCATTTATCTTATCAGACCACCATACTTCAAAGTTAGAATTCAACAACAACACAAATTACAGAAAACCTACAAACTCATGGAAATTCAGTAATACCCAATTCACAACTCCTGGGTCCAGGAAGAAATAAAAAAGAAATTAAAGGTTTCCTAGAATTCAATGAGAATGCAGACACAACATACCCAAACCTATGGGACACTCTGAAAGCAGTGCTAAGAGGAAAGTACATAGCGCTAAGTGCCCACATGAAGAAACAAGAGAATAACCACACTAGAGAGTTAACAGCACAACTGAAAGATTTAGAACACAAAGAAGCCAATACACCCCGGAGGAGCAGACACCAGGAAATGAGGGCTGAAATCAATAAAATGGAAACTAGGAGAACAATACAAAAAATCAATATAACGAAGAGTTGGTTTTTCAAGAAAATCAAAAAAGATAGACAAAACTTCATCCAAACTTAATAAACAGCAGCAAGTGAACATGCAAATTAATAAAATCAGGAATGAAAAAGGGGGACATAACAACAGACACAGTGGAAAACCAGAGAATCATCAGGTCATACTTCAAAAACCTATATTCCTCAAAATTCGAAAATCTAAAGGAAATGGACAATTTTCTGGACAGATTTCATTTACCAAAATTAAATCAAGAACAGATAAGCAATTTAAATAGACCTATAACCCCTAGTGAAATAGAAGCAGTCATCAGAAGTCTCCCAACCAAAAAAAGCCCTGGGCCAGATGGGTTCAGTGCAGAATTCTACCAGAAATTCAAGGAACAGCTAATACCAATTCTCCTCAAAGTATTCCACACAATAGACGCAGAAGGGTCATTGCCAAATCTTTTTATGAGGCTTTAATAACCTTGATACCCAAGCCACAAAAACACACAACTAAGAAAGAGAACTACAGATGATTATCCCTCATGAACATTGATACAAAAATTCTCAATAAATTACTGGCAAATCGAATCCAAGAACACATCAGAGAAATCATCCACCATGATCAAGTAGGCTTCATCCCAGGCATGCAAGGATGGTTCAACATATGAAAATCCATCAGTGTAATCCACCATATAAACAAACTGAGGGAAAAAAACATATGATCATCTCACCAGATGCCAAAAAAGCCTTTGACAAAATCCAACATCCCTTCATGATAAAGGTCCTGGAGAAATCAGGGATAACAGGAACATACCTCAACATAATAAAAGCAATGTACAGCAAGCCAACAGCCAACATCAAATTAAATAGAGAGAAACTCAATGCAATTCTTCTAAAATCGGGAACAAGACATAGCTGTCCACTCTCTCCATACCTCTTCAATATTGTCCTTGAAGTTCTAGCTAGAGCAATAAGACAACAAAAGGAGATCAGGGGAATACAAATCAGAAAGGAAGAAGTCAAACTCTCACTATGCAGATGATATGATAGTCTACATAAGTGACCCAAAAAACTCTACCAGGGAACTCCTACAGCTGATAAACACCTTCAGCAAAGTGGAAGGATACAAGATTAACTCAAAAACTTTGTAGCCCTACTATATATGGCTGACACATTGGTGGAGAAAGAAATCAGAGAAACATCACCCCTTTACAATTGCCACAAACAACATAAAATACTTTGGGGTAACACTAACCAAAAAAGTGAAACACCTGTACCATAAGAATTTTGAGTCTCTAAAGAAAGAAATTAAAGAAGATACCAGAAAATGGAAAGATCTCCCATGCTCTTGGAGAGGTAGGATCAACGTAGTAACAATGACAATCTTGCCAAAAGCAATCTACCGATTCAATGCAATCTCCATTAAAATCCCAACACAATTCTTCACAGACATTGAAAGAACAATTCTCAACTTTATATGGGGAAACATAATACCCAGGATAGCCCAAACAACCCTGTACAGTAAAGAAACTTCTGGAGGCATCAACATCCCTGACTTCAAGCTCTAATACAGAGCTATAGTCCTGAAAACAGCTTGGTATTGGCACAAAAGTAGACAGGTAGACCAATGGAATAGAGTAGAAAACCCTGATATTAACCCACACACCTACGAACACCTGATTTTTGACAAACAATCCAAATATATATGCTGGAACAAAGAGAACATCATCAACAAATGGTTCTGGCATAACTGGATGCAAACACGTAGAAGACTGCAGATAGACCCAAACCTATCGCTATGCACAAAATTTAAGTAAAATGGATCAAAGACCTCAACATAAACCTAGTAACACTGAACCTATTAGAACACAAAGTGGAAAATACCGTTGAATTAATTGGTACAGGAGACCCGCTTCTTGAACATCACACCAGTATCACAGACCCTGAGATCAACAATTGATAAATGGGACCTCTTGAAACTGAGAAGCTTCTGTAAGGCAAAGGACACAGTCAGCAAGACAAAACAGCAGGCCACAGACTGGGAAAAGATATTCACCAACCCCACATTTGACAGAGGGCTGATCTCCAAAATATACAAAGAACTCAAGAAGCTAGTCTCCAAAACAACAAACAATCCAATTAAAAAGTGGGGTACAGAACTAAATAGACAATTCTCAACAGAGGAATCTAAAACGGCTGAAAGACACATAAGAAAGTGTTCAACATCCTTAGCCATCAGGGAAATGCAAATCAAAACAACTCTGAGATACCATCTTACTCCCATCAGAATGGCCAAAATCAAAAACACCAATGATGGTTTATGCTGGAGAGGATGTGTAGAAAGGGGAATATTTCTCCACTGCTGGTGGGAGTGCCAACTTGTACAGCCACTTTGAAAATCAGTATGGCAACTCCTCAAGAAAATGGGAATCAGTCTACCACAAGATCCAGCAATTCCACTCTTAGGCATATACCCAAAAGAAGAACATTTATACAACAAAGACATCTGTTCAACGATGTTCATAGCATCACTATTTGTAATAGCCAGAAACTGGAAGTAGCCTAGATGCCCCTCAACTAATAGAGAAAATGTGGTACATTTATACAATGGAGTACCACTCAGCGAAAAAAAAAAAAAACAAAAACCAAAAAACAATGGAATCTTGAAATTTGCAGGAAAATGGATGGAACCAGAAGAAACCATTCTGAGCAAGGTAACCCAGTCACAAAAAGACAAACATGGTATGTACTCACTCATATGTGGATTTTAGACATAGAGTAAAGAATCACCAGCCTACAATCCATACTGCCAGAGAAGCTAGTAAACAAGGAGGATCCTAAGAGAGACATACATGGTTCCCTGGAGAAGGGGAAAGGGTCAAGATCTCCTGAGCAAATTGGGAGAGAAGGAGCTAGGAGAATGAGAAGGGGAGAAGAGGGAGCAGAAAGGAGGGAGCAGAAAGGTTGAGTCATACGAAGAATAGAAGATAACAAGAAATGAGATACCATAATAGAGGGAAACATTTTAGGTTTACAGAGAAATCAGTCACTAGGGAAATGTCTGGAGATCTACAAAGATGACACCAGCTAACAATCTAAGCAACAGAGGAGAGGCTACCTTAAATGCCCTCCCCTGGTAATGAGACCTATATGCTACCTGATAGCCCTCATCCAGCTGCTGGAAGAAGTAGAAGCAGATACCCACAACTAACTACTGAACTGAACTGGAATCCAGATGCGGAGAAGGAGGAGTGAAGAGCAAAGGGTTCCAGACCAGGCTGGTGAAACCCACAGAAACAGCTGACCTGAACATCGGGGAACTCTTGATCCCCAGACTGATAGCTGAGATACCAGCATGGGACTGAACCAGACCCTAGGAACATGGGTTTCAGTGAGGACACCTCGGAAATCTACAGGACCTGCTGTAGTAGTTCAGTACTTCTCCCTAGCATAGCTGTGGACTTTGGGAACCTATTTCATATAGAGGACTACTCCCTGAAAGGACACACGCGGGTGGGCCTAGGCCCTATCCCAAAGGATACGATAGACTCTGATGACACCCTATGGAAGGCCTCACCATCCAGGGGGAGCAGAAAGGATATGTGATAGGTAGGGTTTTGGTTGGGGGAGGGAGTGGTAGGGGAGGACAGGAGGGAGAAGGGAACTGGGATTTTCATGTAAAACAATCTTGTTTCTAATTCAAATTTTAAAAAATCTGAGAAAAAAAAGATGGGCATGTTATTCAAATAAGCCCACTTGTATGTACCTGAGATGGACAACTGGCCTTGGTAAAGAGATGTCTTATGTGGTCAAATTATTAATCTCAGTTCATCCTCCTAATTTAACTATAGGATCCCTCCAATAAGCATTTGGAATATGCTACCTTGCTCCTTAATTTTGGACTTTGCCCCACGGCTTCCTTTGGTCAGTGAGATAGTTGTAAGGATAACATAAGCAGGGGCTTGACATAGGCTGTACAGTGGGACTTGTTCATTTGGACCTCTGCTTTTGACTTGAAAAGAGATTCCTCGGAGAAATGTTTCCCCTTTATCCACAGCAGGAATGAAGACATGTAAAACATCTCTGCTGTCTCAGACTCCAGAAAATCTTCCCAACAGTCAGCCCCAACCTGTATAAGTAAATAATGTTTCACCAGGCAGTGGTGGTGCATGCCTTTAATCCCAGTGCTCGGGAGGTAGAGGCAGGCAGATTTCTCTGTCTGTGTGAGTTTGAGGCTAGCCTGGTCTACAGAGCTGCACAGAGAAACCCTGTATCAAAAAACCGAACCAAAAAATAAAATAAAATAAATAAATGTTCCTTGGAATTATGAATTTTTTGTTGTTCAGGTTTTTGTTTGTTTGTTTCAATAGGTAACTGGCACTTTCTTTCCATGGAGTTACTCAGACAGACAACATAACTTCATTATTACCAGTGGCTGTCTTAAGGAGATAGTTCATCTGAGAATGAGGCCAGGTGAGGGGCCATCAGAACCAAGAGATTGAGAGAAAAACAAATGCATTGTACCTATGGAGGCAGCCACTGCCTACAGATTTTGGATTGTTCTGTAGAGCTTCCATTTACAAAGCAACAAATTTCCTTAGTTCATTTTTCATTTTTTGTTGTTGTTGTTGTTTTGTTTTGATTAAGATAGTTTGAACACAGCTCCTGTATTTGATACAGTAACAGTGTATACTTAAGTGTGTCTTATAAATCATGTGTTTCCTGTTTTGGTTGCACACCACCCCCCATTACTATATACATTGTCATTTGTAACACCTGAAAACTGGCTTTTAGTTAGTTTTTGGAAGGCACAGAAAAAATTTTCAGTTGAGATGTTCTCAAAAACACAAATTATTACATCTGTCCCCCTCTCATGCAAAGAATTCAATGAACCTTGGCCAGCGGAGAGTGGCTTCTCTCCATCAGCTGAGACAATAGGCCATCCTCCTTTGAACAGACTAGATTCTGACTCTGTTGGAGTTTTGAAAGGGCAGAAAGCTGAAGGTAAATGCAGAAGAACCAGCTTTCTCTTTCTTCATGGGGCAAGCAGTATCTAGCCAAATTTAGGAGATTGACAGCTTCATGATTGAATTACATGCTCTAATGCCAGGAGGCTCATCTGTGTCTCCATGGTATACAAATCATGTTAGACATGAAGAGCTCCTCAAAATATGTATATGTGCATTTTTCTCCTCTTTCTCAGCTCTCCGGATACTCAAAAAATGCAAGCAACAACATATTCTGAATAAGTTCTACCATGCATGAACGGCATGGGAATGGCTGTCTAAAACAATGCATTCTTCTGACTAATATATGGGACTCTAGTATCTTTCCCAGGCCATTCTTTTCTAGTAAGTGTTGTTTCCCCACCTCCTATCACAAGGCTTTCTTTCCATCCTCCAGCTCCCCAGCAAGAGTGGGAAATGGTAACACACACACACACACACACACACACACACACACACACACACACACACTTACTTTGCTTGATAAGAAATTGGAGGAGGTTGAATCACAACATGCAACAAAGGCCCCAGGACCCTGCCAGCATATGGGCTTAGGCCCAGAAATCAAACATGACATTCCTTCCATGGCAAACACTCTGCACTCTAATGACAGGTCCAGCGGGCTTATGTTCTTTCAATTTTAATTACAAGGCAGGGTGTAAAGAGACTTGGTGCTGAAGAACTGCTGTGGAGCTTGACAAGGTATTTTATCGATGTATTATTATATTCAGATGTAGGCAAGCCCAGAGATGATGCAGGGCTCTGAAGCCAGCCCAGGTCTTGGCAGACCCATGTTTCTGCACTCAGGAGAGCACCCTCAGGGAGAGACTGAATCACATAAATGTAATTTTTCTCAGGCTTAGGAATAGAGCTCAAGAGTGCAGATGGAAGGGGCCAGTGTGCCCTGTGGAATCGACCTGTGCATGCCTGATTTTCTTGCTCAGAGTATACTCTCGCATCATGTGAGGGATGAAATGCCATCACAGACATGCCATGATGGGGTCTACTCCCAAGAGCCTTAAAACACTAGGCGTTCAACATAAACATCTCCTTCAATCTTCATAGCAAGATCATGAAGTTGATTGATTTAAACACAGCCCCAAACTAGCCAATGCCTGTTTTTGTTCAGGCTCACAATATGCCAGTCAAACAGACTTGACTTCCTAGGATTCTTTGCAGCCATGGGAAACCATGTGACACAGCGTGGTGAGATAAACAAATGCATGTGAGCCTGTGGACCCAGCCACTATCTGAAGCATTTGGATCTACCATCTGGACCTCGACTTGTAAGCCAGCAAATTCCCCTAATTCTGCCTTTTTGGTTAGGATTGAGTATGATGACTGACCCTTGAAACTAGAGTTGTCTCGTTCTAAATATATGTCTTATAAACCATCTCCATTGTGTTCTCTGTTCCCTTTGCATTCTTCACAACTTCCTAATAACCATTTCTCCCCTCCCCTCCCCACTTTTTTTTTTTTTTTTTTTTTTTTAAAGATAGTGTCTCACTGTGTAGCCCTGGCTGAAACTCACTATGTAAGCCAGTTTGGCTTCTAACTCAGAGATCCTCTTACCTCTGCCTCCCAAGTGCTGAGTGAGATTAAAGTCATGTGGCACCATTTCTGAAACCTCAGGAAAGCTATTTTGTGCATGGGGATCAAGCCAACCTATTTAGTCTACCTGTTGCCTACTTTCTTTGTTTTCTCTTGAATGGAAAAAGATCAGTATGAGTGGAGGGACAGCAGCTTCCTCACAGGCAAGCAGAAGATGACAGAAGAATATAGGCCATGTCTACATCCAATTTCCATCTTACCAGAAAACTGACATTTAAGATAAAGCTTTTGTATAAGGCTACAACACAAAGGCAAATTCCACACTGTTCTATACCCACATTCCATGCTATCCCCATAAATCCCAGGTAGGATATAACCTTGAGATCAGAGACTTTAGAAAACATATTTGTACCTTTATTCGAATCTGACATATGAAGTACAGAAAACACACCCTGGCTTTTAGGTAAGGTCAAATTGTTTTTTAAGAAGGAAATTAATCAATGAGTGTGCAGTAGGAGATCAGGAAGAATGGAGATCAGGAATGCATTTGTAGCAAGATTGGAAACTGGCAATAGTGTGGTGGTATTAAGTAAAAGCTACCACAAAGACAGGAAGAGGGTGGCATTGCTTTGATTTTGAGCCTCTATGTTTCTCAAAGACCATTTGTTGGTGGTGTAGTCAGTCTCCAGCTTAGGGCTACTGGGAGGTGGTGGGGATTCTAAGAGGTAGGGCTTGGAAGGAGGTGTTCACATCTTTAGGACTATGCTCTCTGAGGGGAAACATAGTCCCAGTCTCTCTCTCTCTCTCTCTCTCTCTCTCTCTCTCTCTCTCTCTCTCTCTCTCTCTCTCTCTCTCTCTCTCTGTATCCTTATCATAGTGTGTGTGTGTGTTTTGTTCTTCCTCACCACAGGTTCAAAAGCAACAGGGCCAACCTGACCATGGACCAAAATACTCCCATTTCTTTTTGTAAGTCGACTATCTCAGATGTTTATTGCAATATTAGAAATGTACTAATCCAGTTGCTAAGTGATGATTATATGTAAATTTAAGGACCCCCAAATAAAGTTCATTGGGTGTCCCAACAATAGCATTCGGAATTTTCCTTCTCATTCTGACTATTCATTTCATCCCCATAAAATGTGTCTGAAGCTACATCCGTAAAGTCTCACCAACATAACTGCCCAAACATGAATTGAACAAGGACAAAAGCAATAGACATTCAAAAAGTAGGCAAGAGAAAGTGCATGTGGCCTCAACCATGCCCAAAAATCTACAGAGAGCTCAGGAATGCTGAGAGCAGGAGAAACTGTGTTCCCTAAGAAGGAGGGCACCAATTGATTTTCTAAAACCAAATTGTCATCTCTGGAAACATACAAGGAACATTATACAGACTGAGCAGGTTGCATTTAGGAATATGTATGTATGTATGTATGTATGTATGTATGTATGTATGTATGTATGCATATGCATATATGCATGGAATAACAATGAATGGAAAAAGAGGCCATGAATTTGAAAGAGAGCAAAGAACGGTATTGGGAGGGTTTGGAGAGAGGAAAGGGAAGGGAGAAATGTAATGATATTATAATCTCAAATTTTTGAAATATAAAAATAATTTTAAAAATGATATTAAAGTTACTGTTTAACCTGGAAGAAAAAAAAAAGAAATTTTTACTTTTTAACCAAGATTCTGCTTAATTTTTTTCCTACTCCAGGGGTTTGTTTCCTGTATCTTTCACATCCTGAAGGATGTATAGTTAGACTAAAAGTCATTTCCTATTATCTTTAGAACAGTTTTTTCCAAAGGTGGTGGAGGGGATTCTACTAGGGGATTTTTTTTCTTTAATGAGCTTAAGTTTCCTGGTTGAGCCTGGGTCTGCTTTAAAGGGTTCTTTATTCATGTGCAGTTTAACTCAGGAAGAATTAGCAGGTCAAACCCAAACAAGTCTTTCACTTGTACCAAGACTAAATGATTTTCCCCTGGAAGTGCCTGGAGAAGAAAATTATGAAGAGATTTGATTCTAAACTCCAGCACCCCAGGAGCTCTGAACTCCAGGGATTTTCTTCTTGCTTTGATCTGAGATTTAAGAAAAAAAAAAAAAAGAATAAAGACCTGGTGTGTCCTTAGCTGCCTCTTGCCTTTAGATAGGAAAGATCACATTGAGCCTTTTCCAAGACCGGAGGAAAGACATACATCATTTAAGAGTAAAGAGAAAGGACTTGAAACCAGTGTTCTCTAATCAACTGGCTTAGTCTTTTTGTCCCCACCAGACACTTCAGTTTGATCCTTTTTCAGCCATCAAAACTGTTCACAGCATTCTGGGCTTATCCAGAATGAGCACAGTGTAGTTGGGGAAAATACCCAATACTATAGGAAGTGAAGGTAAGCTGAAGACATGGGGTTGTATGTCAGAACTTCAGTCTGACTACATTAGTTACACATGGTGGTGCTGATCTAGAACAAAACAACCTATGTTCTCTTCTCCACACTGCAGTGTTTTTTTTTTTTCTCACTTGAATTTAGATAAAAATTCAAATACTTATTTTTCTTTAGGTGATGAAATAATGGGCAATGAGTGTAAGCAAAAGTGACTCAGGGATAATTAGACCATTTGAGGAAAGGATACCTCCCAGAAGATCAGAAACAGCCAAGAACAGGAAAGTATTGACTCTTGGCAAGCAACTCATTTCTGTTCACACTGCCTGATAGTGTGATAGTATGATTGTGGTGTGTGTGTGTGGGGGGGGGGGGGAGGTGTAACTGCCTGAGTCTGGAATTCTCATTACAGTAGAAGCAGTTCAGGCAACAAGAGCCAGATCCCAGGATGGAGCCTCCCTGATGTTGTCGGGTCTAATCTCTTGATAAATAGTGACTTGGCTCCTGAGGTGTGACCAGTATTGAGACATTTCCCCCTGATTTATACAGCCTTTTAGTATTACTGTTCAGTGTATGCTATAGCCAGAACCCTAGTAGCAAAAAGAACTGGGAGGCTCAGCTCTCAGTTTGGTTCCCCACAGTTAGTTTTGACAGGGATGCAGAATTAGATTTCAGGTTGTTACTAGCAACCCGAGCTTTCCTGCTTATTGACACATACCCGCCCCCCAGGGAGGAGCCCAAGAGGCTGTGGAAATGAGAGGACATTATTTGAAGAGGGTCATTTGGTCCTAATGAAGAAGATAAACAAGTAAGCCATTGTTTTCTGCTGGGGGGCGGGGAAGGTCATTTGGTGACCCCATGAATAGGTCTAAGGAATAGATACTTAAAACAAAACAAAACAAAAACCAAAATAAATAAATAAATAAATAAATAAATAAATAAAACTTTCTATTTTCTTCATCAACCACATTTCACAATAAAAACTGAAGTTCAGTATGGCTCATGTTCAAACGGCTTTCAATAACAGTTTCTGGCTAAGTAAATGAAGAAAAAGTATGTCAGGTGCAGCAGGTTGCTAGGAGTTACCAACAAGCAATGAGGCAGCTGGCATCATTCTGGCCATTTATCTTGAGACCTTCTAGGATTCGTTTGTTTTTCTTCAATTATCTTACTCCAAATACAATGTCAGTATTTTCAGTCTTCAGATTTTTGTCAGGTGCCAACTTCATCCCCTTACAGCCAGTACTTAGCTGTTTCCATTTTTCAAGTCAAAGGTCTCCAGGCTCTCTATGAGCACAGCTAACCCTGTTGCTGTAACACAAGCATTCCCTACTTGGTGTCACTACTTAGTGAACCCTTCCCATCACTTTATCTTCAATTTGACATTCTGACCTGGTCCCAAGAACACCTGTAGACATTTTCAAGGAATTCAGCAAGAACGTAAAAAGTTCAACGTTATCTCACAATTATCTCACAAAGTTATTGTTCTTTTATTTACACCTGCTTGACATCTTGTTCTTAATCGCAATTGTGATTTTTATCATAATTATATACCGAATCAATGGCGAAATGTGAAATACAGGATGGAAGTCATGGAACTGTATAAAGCCTGTGTCTTAGTTGGGGTTTCTATTGCTGTGAAGAGACACCATGAACACAGCAACTCTTATAAAGAAAACATTTAATTGGTTCTGGCTTGCAGTTCAGAGATTATTCTGTTATCATCATGGTGGGAAGCATGGTGGCATTCAGGCAGACATGGTGCTGCAGGGCTAGCTGAGAGTTCTACATTTGGATCAGTAGAAAGGGAGAGACACTGGGTCTGGCTTGAGCATTTGAAACCTCAAAGCCCACCCTCAGGGACTTACTTCTTCCAACAAGGTCATACCTACTCCAACAAGGCCACACCTCTTAATAGCGCCATTTCCTATGAGATTTCATTCAAATGACCACAGACTGTGTAGGTCATAGTAGATGGCCATTTTGTATTAAAGTAAAAATATAAGAAACAAGTAAATGGTTAAGTAGCTAATGAGATTCTGGAAATTTCCACCCCAGAAAAATACCCAGTTATTTATTTTTCGGTCACTTTTGAGAAAGTTTCTCAGTACAAAGAAGGGAGTACACTGGATACAGATAGAGAAATTGTAGAAAAATTATGTCGAATACTCTACTATAATTCTGGGGACATTTTAGTGTTTTCATTCATTACTTATCTCATCCAGTTTCTAGAGGATACTTGATTTCAGAGTGCCAGCTCAGGCCACTTTTAGCAGCCAAGTGAGAAGTGGATGCTAGCCAGGCCTAGGGAGGATCCATGTTTATTCTTACTTTTAGATTTCCTAACTCCAAGAGCAAGTGTCCTTCAGTGTCTCACCTCAGCTCAACATCTCAGCAGCAGCTCTGAGTTACATGGGAGAAGGCAGAGGCACCGTGAAAGGGCTGGAATATGAGATCTATGAGAACTAGTGAAAGGAATATGGATTACTGAAGCCATCGAAGACCAGGCTGCAGAGCAACTTAACGGCCTTCTCTTTGAAATGATCCCTTATGTTGAGGAGAAAGGCAGACAGCTGTTCAGCATCTCCACCAAAGACCAACGGGGAGGAAATGGGCTCGAGTCACAGCATCAGGGATTTAGGACACAAGAAAGCATTTCCTGACTTTGAGAAATGTTAAACACCAGGAAACGTTACCCGTAGGGCTTGAGGAATCTTCTTCTCTTGGGAAACTTAAAAATAGGAGATTTTCTTAGCTGTCGTGAATGATTTAAAGACCCTGCCTCACACTTGGCATTGGGGAAGGAAAAGATAGAGTCACATAATCTTTTTCTGAGTATCTTTTGGATTTAGAAACTAAGAAGATATTTTTTAAAAAGACACTTAAATGAGATCTACATTTCCATGGGCTTTCTTTTATCAACTTATCTAAAGTTTATGAGGCAGCATTAAAAAGGAAATGTCTGTACTTAAGCTATCAGACTTTTACATAGTTCCATGATTTTTAGTTATTATTGAAAGGTAAAATAATCACTGTAACCTTGATTTCCTCATCTGTAAATTGGAGCTCAGATTATCTGCACTGTTTACATTACTGTGAGGATCAAGGCAATCACAGGAATGCTTTTAGCAGTTTAAATTAGGATACCAACATAAAACATTATTATGGAAAAGTATTTTTATATAAACACCTCAATATTTCTCTCTTGCATTTCTGTAGAACAAGGGTCAGGACTGAGAGCTGAACCCTAACCCTTCAAAGTGTGCCTGACTCCGACTCTCTTTGCTGGCATACTCAAGGAGGAGATGCGGGTAGCTGCACTTTGAAGCCTGCGCTTGGAATGTTTCCTGAGATTCTGACAAACTTAAGGGCTTCTAAGTAGAATCTCAAACCCGGGCTAGCGTCTGGGCTCCCTGTGAACCACACGGCTCAGCTGGAGCCAGGTGAACAGGTGTCATCCTGTTCCAACCATTTCCAAAGACTTATCATTTGCGAAGACTTGAAGACCACAGGGCTTCAAACATAGACAGGGAAAGTTGCCTGGGAGTTGCCCAGACCCCACAACAAGTTCTGGAGAAGAGTTCGAGTTACAACAGGCTGGTGCCTTCCACTGGGTTTGGGGACCAGCAGGGGCGACTGCAGAAGCTCCCACCCCGCGGGGGGAGGGGTTCAGCCTTCTCTCTTGTCTGAAAATGTCTCTTTACTTCAGCGAGTGTCTCGCTAATTGGGAAAACGTGATTAAGAAACCATATAGCTACTTAAAACAGATTCCTAGTGTACCTGGGTTTCACACAAGGGGAGAGCCACTCTGCTGTGTGTGTTCCTACCACCTTCCATGTATGTTCCCCTGGCATTTTCCTCTTTCCCACTGCCTCCCCTGTGAGACTCTTCCTTTGGTCCTGGACTCAGCCCTCTTCCGTGGAATCTGGGTTGTCTTACTAGAACACCTTCCTTTTCAGAAAATCTTGGTCTACCAGACTCACCCTTCTCTTAAAGTATGATTTATTTTATCCTCAAAATAGTAGGGGGGAAATGAGAAAAAGAAAGCAGGTTTTAAAAAAAATCCAGGACAGGCAGAGGAGAGATAAAAGTTTTCCTTTGTTTTAAGATAGGACCTGTTCTGTCGCCTAGCTTGGTTTCGAATTCTTCATCCTCCTGTCTTGACAGTGTCAAGAGAGTTGGGACAAAGGTATTTTGACAGAAGGAGGTGGTTAGCAGTTAAAGAAACTGAGAATTAACTATTAAATCTTCAAGGCTAGAAAAACCCTGCTCTCTAAAGATAAAGAAAATGGATCACAGGGCAGCCTTAGCTTAGCAGCAATTATGGGGTGTAAACTACTGTGTTCAGCATGCCAGCAGTCATGGCAGAAAAGGGCTGGAAACAGGATAGAAATGGGCCAAGGTAACACCCAGTGGTCAAAGGTTGCATTGTCAGGATGTGTGCTTGCCTCAAACAACGGCAACTCAAAAGGGGACAAAAGTGCATCCTGGAGCAGTCACCTTTGTCTTGGCTCTGACTGACTAGCAAGTGTTTCTTTTCTCTCTTTCAGCTGTTCTCCTGGCTAAGAGAGGAGACTAAGAGCTGAAACAGGGCCTGGCAGGCAAGACAGCTAGGAGAGTAAGGGTTCCTACTGCCAGCCTGCTGGCCTGAGTTTAGTTCCCAGGACCCACAGGGTAGAAGGAGAGAACCAACTCCTGGTAAGTTGTCCTCTGACCTTCACATGTATCCACCCCAACACAAAATAATAAGTAAATAAAATGTAGTAAAAATACTGGTTTTTAAAGAATGGGGGGACAGGCCACATTCCATATGAAGGTGTTTTGTTTAGTTTGCGTTTTCCCTCTTTCTCTTTATATATATATATATATATATATATATATATATATATATATATATATATATTTGTGAGTATGTATATGTTATATGTATATATATACATATATATATATGTATATATTTCACTTCATATTCTGTAAAGACTATACACAGTGTAAGGGTCACCCAAACTAGGACTTCTTGGGTCATTCAGTCTGAACCTTCTTATTACTACCTATAGGAATATGACTGGGACCGCCCCCACACCCCCAAGAGTTACATCCCATAGCGGGTTGTTGGAAGGAAGTCATATTGATGGAACAGTTAGACAGTGATTAATATGCACCATAAGTCATCGTGTTATCCCTGTCTCAGCATTCTTTTCCTCACAGAGTGATGTCCAATTCCTCACTATTGATCAGCAATCGCATTGCACGGGCTAGAATGGCAGCATCAATTCATTTCATCCTATTGAGTTTCAGCCAATAGCAATTGATATCTGGCATGTGTTTCCCAGAGACATTTGTCTGCCATCAGGGAGTTGATTAACAGGTTGGCAGTTTGCATGTTTGTGGAAAGGGGAGGGAAAGTGTAAATTCCACTTAAGAATCTGTTCCCGTACCTGATGTGGAAGAAAGGGCAGCTGCCACCCGTCTTGATGTGAGCCTAGTTGCCACCATCAGCTGTTTGCCCCACTAACCTGTTCACATTCAACACTACTCTGCCCTTCCTTATTTTTTATTGATAGTCATGTGAATAATTAAAGTCCAACTCCATGAAACACACATAAATCATCTTCAGTGGGCATGTAACAGACCTGAGCTCAGCCATTGCTCACAGCGTAAATTAAGGCCAAAATATTCACGATGTAAACTAGGCATGTCATTGCCTCCTGAAGAATTCATAGTAACCTTCTTGTCACTCAAAACCCGTCACCTTCAAGACAAGTTGGCAAGCAAAGGATGCTTCGCCCTCAAGCCATGGTGGGACCCACTGTTTTTGCCTTCTCTTCATCTGTACTATTGATGTTCCGTAGGCAGATGCCATGCTATTTGTTTTGAAAATCCCACTTGCTTCATTTGGCCATTCCTGCTGCGGCCTTAGCATTTGTTCTGTGCGTACTTTTCAAAAACCCAGGCAGTACCGTCCAGAGCTATTAACCTCTCTTGCTAATGTCATCCATCATGTGCTTGGCACGTGCGCTTTGCTAGACGAACCTAACAACATCTGCCACACATTCTGCAACTTCCCTTTGATTCCTCACACTTTATTTTCACTTTCATCTCTGTGTGCTGGTGAGATGTATGTCTGATCTCATTCACATGCCAGAGAACTGGGAATGTGCCATGTTTCCACAGGGCAGTTTGCCTGGCGAGAAATTGGGGCAACCGCTAGTTGGGAGCTGGCAGGTGTCTCTGTCGCCAGCATCCAATGGCCACTGAAGCGTTTTGCCAGCAAATCTCATTGATTCAGTGGACACTGCACCTGAGAAACTACTCACACATGTACTCAGCAGCAGCTGGCACATTAAAGGCATCTATCTTTGGAAAACCCATATTATTGAGAAAATAGGTTATACATTTTGTACTCAGATGCAGGGTTTATAAAAGAGCTAAATAATACCTAAAGCCCTGCTTTTTGTTCAGCTAAACCTCCACTCTTCCAGCAAGTCCTCCCTTATTTCTATGTCACTCTGTTCCTGAATCCCAGGCCTGGCCTGGCATCAGTGATGCTCATAGTAACTTTCAGACAAACACTTTCAGTCACATCTCATGACTACTCTAATGACATGTTCTGGGGCTGTGGTCCTTCTATGATTGTAATCTGTTTCTTTAAGGGCAAAACTTTCTACCTGCCAATGCATTTAGGACTTGGAGAGTGACAATCTAAGAGAAAAATGGAAGGTCTGTCATTCTATTAGTCACTTTGTGAAAACCTAAACTTGTCCTCAGTCTTTTGTTGTGAGAAGTGAAGTGTATTCTTTGGATGAGACAGACAGACTGCTAAATAAAACATATCTGCTTTCCTGAAAGTGTCCCTAGCAATGTAGAATGCATTTAATGACTATAAGCCATCCAGAGCTATTTAAATGATCAAGGAAAATGAGCGTTCAGACCTCAAAGAATTCTTTTTTCCATATTCAGTAAGTAACTTCACTCTTATTTTTTCAATGATCATTATAAATTCTGAATTTTTATTTTAAAGGAAAAATGTATAGCTTATAAGCTCATGTATCCTTACTGCATATGACCTGATTGTTGATAAGGACATAAAGCTATCTTAGGGTCCTCTCTCCATCTTGAAGAGTCCTTGGTTTGCTGATGGTGATGTAAAAGGGAAAAAGGAGACAGTTGATTGACTCAGCATGGATGTTCATGCTAATTTGGAATAGCTTCCAAATATTTGTTAATAAAAGTCTGACACAAGGCCTAAGTGACATAGGCAGCAAAACATACATGTGTGAGGCCTGTAGTGAAGAGGCCTGTAAGGGAGGAGGGCAAAGGACATCACCAACCTCCAAGACATCTGTATAATAGTTTCCTTTCTACTATGATGCCCTCCTCACATACACTAATCCATGGATCTGGGGTGGAGCAATCCACTGACATCCAAATTTCTGGGAGTATCCCCCTCTCCCTTCCTGTGTGAGGCAATTTGCTTGTAAAGTAGAATAAGTAACAACTCTTTCTCAGAGAAGTGGGTCTCAAAAAGGGACGATGAATTGCTGCCTTGAGGATAAAGGCCGCTGGTCACAAGTCTAGCCCGGAGCCCTCATTTCTAGCCGTACCCCTTCTCATGCAAGAAAATAACTGGAAAGTCTAAGATTTCTCAGGAAGGCAGAAGCAATCAATTTCAGAGCTGAATGCACTAAACTGTTATGAGTGAAATGGAATAGCAGTTCTACTTGGCAGTGCATCAGAGACAGGTGGACAATAGTGGTTTCTTTCTTTCTTTCTTTCTTTCTTTCTTTCTTTCTTTCTTCCTTTCTTCCTTTCTTTCTTTCTTCCTTTCTTTCTTTATCCATCAGTTCTCATGTTCTCACTGTGTAGTCAAGGATTATGGTAAACTGATTCTCCTGCCTCTACCTCCCAAGAGCTAGAATTATAAACAAGCACAACCCTCCCCAATTTATGTGGTACTAGGGATAAAGCCCAGGGCTTTGAGCATGCCAGGCAAGTGCCTCACCCATGGAGTGACATCCTCAGCAATTCTTTTTTTTTAAAAAAATCAGTTGATAATTTTACAAATATTTATTGAGAGTATGCTGTGGGGATATTTGTCTCACTTCATTCAGGAAAAATGGAATAGAAACACAAGTTGTTGAGAGTGTGACAGGGTGACATGTGTAAGCCAGTTATGGAAACCTATGGGAATATATGTTTAAAAGGTGCCTTTGTAGTATAGGAGAGGGTGGTGAGGATAGTCTCTGCTGAGTTGACATGACAGAAAATGTTTTTATATAGAGAGAAATGGTTCTAGCAAGATGACGTGGTTCTGGAAAGCAAGCCAGGAGAGAAATAGGCATGTTGCCACTGGCAACCTGGCAAAGTCACAATGTGTTGTGACCTGACATTATAGCTCATTTACGATGGCAAACCAGTCCATGAGGTATTGCTTTCATCTGTCCATGGAAATGGCAAGGTCTTTCTAAATTCGTTCCCCATCCCCCACCATCCAGACAGGGAATATTCAGGAGGGGTCTGGCATAGGCATCTGACAAAGGCATTGAGCTATCTCCTGGTACCTGGTCTTCTTTCTCCTCCCCACCTACTCAGCCCCTCTGCAGCCTTGGAGCATCATGCCAGTGGGGCTCACTGCCTTTTAGGTTACATTCTGCTACATCTGTCTGCTCACTAAGCACCCCTCATTCTTATAGCCAGCATCATCTTGTATGACAATATCTCCACACAGCTGCTATCTCTCATTCCTCTTCTATTCTAGTGTTCTTGAAAGTTGAATATGTTGTGCTGGAGTTCTTGTGCCATAGGCTGTCCATAGCAGCAAAGCATTTGGAGGAGCTTTGCAGAATTGTAGTAAGTATCTCTTTCCAGTTTCTCACAGTTTCCTTTCTCTAAAGGTCCGACACCAGAGATAATCCCAGGCTAGAATTAACCCCACCTCAGCCAGGCCAAACTTTTATGTTGCCCTGTCACCTTTTAGGCAGACTTCTCTGCAAAGACTTACCCTGTCTCTTTGTAAACATATATGAGGATGGCTTCCCACACCAGCTGACCAATGAGTCTGAACTTTGCTCAATTACTATGATGCAGGATTGTGTTCAAGCTGAGATACCTCACTCTGAATGATAATTGGGAAATTATATCATACTGAGAATTCTGTAAGAAGCTGGATTAAATCATTACACCTAACAAGAAAGGCCTCATCTATTATGACTTTTACTTGCAAGAGTTACGAAAGCTGATCTAAAATATTTTATTGTTTTATTTTCTTTCACTTTTTTGTTGTTGTTGTTTTTGTTGAGACAGGGTCTCTCTATGTCCCTAATAATTCAAGCAGGCTTTGAACTCAGCTTTTTGTTGTTGTTGTTGTTGTTGCATTGTTTTGTTTATTTTTTGTTTTTATATTCCAACCAAAGTTTCCCCTCCCTCCTCTCCTTCCAGTTTCTCTTCCTCCTCTCCCTGATCCCATCCACTCCTCCTCCTCTCTTTCTCTTCAGATATCCCATGGCTTCCCATGGATATCAGCCAGCCATGTTATATCAAGTTGCAGTAGGACTAGGCATCTCCTCTTCTATTAAGGCTGGATGAGGCAATATGATAGGAGGAATGGGTCCTCAGAGCAGGCAATGGAGTCAGAGATAGCCAATGCTCTCACTGCTTGGAGTCTCACAAGAATACCAAGTTACTCTAACATATATGCAGAGGGCCTGGTCCCATCTAGGCTCCCTGGTTGTCTTTGAACTCAGATTTCTAAGTACTGGGATTAATGGCACACACTTTCACATCTGTCCCTAAAATAGATTTTTGTAAAGTAGGAGAATTCCTGGTTCATTTAATTAAATAGACAAAAGATCTGGACACTGCATCTAGTTTCACCTTCTATCTCCCCCTTTTCCACTTATTTAACTTGGTATTTTTTATTAGTGCCTATTTTCATGGGTTTCTATTGACATCTCTATGTATGTAAATCATGTAATTTGATCATATTTTATCTTCCATTTCTTTACTATATCATCCTGGATCTAGTAACAGGTTGATTGATAGCAGGGTGGCTGGTAGCATACCTTGGAAATGTAACAATGTTTGTTTAGAGCCACTAGGAAGGAGAAAGGGGAAATCAAGGAGTCTTTCTCAGGATCCTCTGCGTCTCAGTTGGCTCTGGTTTTGTTGTCATCTTGATGGGGAGAGAAGGCTTTAGGATGAACTTTTCATTTCACCCTCTGGATGAGTGATAGAGTCAACTCTACCAGCATCCCAGAACTTGAAGAGGGTAAAATAGGGCTTTTCTGAGGGAAATTAGAAAATTGATTTTAGAAAAGGGAGGAAAAGCTAGAAGCCAAATGATCACACTTCACACACACACACACACACAAAATGTTCTAGAGGCTAGAGTTGTAACATGTACTTAGCATTCTTGAGGCTAAGGTCCAATCCCCAACACCCCAAATAAATGCACAATATCATGCCACAGTGTATGTTTCTAAAATATTGCAGTTTTATCAGCTCAAAGGTAATTTAATCTAGAATAGAGCTATTTTCACTATTGAGAGAGTTGGATAGCTCTTAGCCTTTAGGTGGGATACTCAGGGAAAGGTATGTGTGATTATGTAAACAGGGGAGGTAGCATATGTAGATCTACCTAGTTTTCTATACTTGAAAAGAAGTCTGTCACACAATGAATGTAGTAAGTCTAGTCTTACTTAGAGCAATCAGATCAGAGATCAGATAAGAACCAGCTGCAAACCAATCAAATTCTACAAGACAAAAGTTAAGGGGAAATATATATATATATATATATTATATATATATATATATATATATATGTCACAGAAGATTATTTATATGATCTCCAAGCTAACCAAGATAGGAAATTAAGTAATTAGATAAGAAAGGACAAGCAGAATTGAATATATGAAAATAAAGACTATGCATGACAAAATATCTAAGAAATGAAGCCACAGGAAATCAGAAGAGATGGCAGAAATATTGAAACATATTCAAAAGATACCCTATATAGCATACAAAAAATTCTTAAAATCTTTCAGATTAGTCAAAGAATCCACCAGAAAAAAATAGATAAAATTTAATTCCCAGCTCTGCAAAAGAGTAAATAATGAAAGAGTAAAACTATAAATAATTAAAAAATTTAAAAAGAAAACGCTAGATAAAGAACCTATTTAGATTGTTAAATGCATTGTGTACATGCTCAAAGTCATTAATGTCACAGTAATAAGATGAAAGAGATAATGAAGGTCAAGTTTGAAGTTCCAAGTGGCATCCCAGTGCCTACCTAAACCAGGCTCAGCAGTGCCTGTAACCCCAATGTTGGGGAGGTGGAGACAGCCGGTCTAGCTTCAGATTCACTAAAAGACCTTTTCTCAACAATGGTACAATACCCTGCACATATACATGGACATGTACACACACACACACACACACACACACACACACACACACACACACACACGAGATGCTATTTCTTTTGTTTGTTTTGTTGTTTTTGAGACAGGGTTTTTCTGTGTAACTTTGGAGCCTGTCTTGAAACTTGCTTTGTAGACTAGGCTGGCCTGGAACTCACAGGGATCTGCCTGCTTCTACTTCCCCAGTGCTGGAATTAAAGTCATGTGCTACCTCCCTCGAGCTGAGATGCTATTTTGTTAGCACTAGAAATGCAACTATAGGAATGGATTACACCCAGTGATGATGGGATGGAGAAAATGCGGCAGGAAAAGTAATTGTACATCCCAGGGCAGAAAGGCAGTTACAGTGGTCTAGGAAAGGAGTTTAGCAATAATTTAAAAACTGATGTTGGACATTGCAACTCACTCTTATAGTCCCAGTGGACAGGAAGCAGTGACAAATTTTCCTCTGACCTTCACATATATGCTATAGCATTTGTATACTCACACACACACACACACACACACACAGACACACACACACATATGCACACACATACACACACACAGACACACACACACAAATGTAAAATAAAATGATTGTCCATCAATAAGAAATTAGACAAACTCATATGAAATATTCATAATTTGTAGCATTTATGCTACTAATAAAAAGAATGTACTAAAGCTATACCTATTACTTGCAGTGATTGCTATCATTTATTCATTCAATCAATAATGCTCATTATACATCTAGTCTGCGTATTAATTTACCTATTAGTAATATAATACATAGAAAGCAGTAAAAATGTATAGAGTTCATGAATAAATGCATAGCCACAATAATAACAATATAATTATGCAAATGATTACAATATGTTATGACATGCATGCTGAATAGTAATGCATGTTTTGTTGTTTGTTTGTTTTTGAGACAGAGTCTGGCTATGTGGCCAAATTGGCTTGGAGTACTTAACCCTTCTTTATCAGCTTCCCAAGGGCTGGAATTATAGATGTGACCACCACACCTAACCCATGCTTAATTGAGACAAAAGAAGGAATCTATGAGAACATCTGCAGAGGGAAACAATTCTGTCAGTGAAACCCTGGAAACATATCAGAGGATGGCAAGGTTTAAAAAACTAAGTGAGAATTTGCAGAACATGAAGAAGAATAGTCTGGAAAACAAGAACACCCTGTGCAAAGTGGAGAGTTACAGGAAAACAGGAGTTTGGCAAAGAGAGAAAAGCTCACAAAAGTAGGTGCGCAGGGAAGTGTTGTGGACAGAGAAGCCTGATTGTTCAAAGATCTGGTCACCTGTTGGGAATTTAGAAGGCACTTTAAAGATACTGAAGTGACAAAAAGTCTCTCATCAGGCAGGAGAGACAGACAGATTTAGTTTTTAGGGAAAGGACAAGAGCACCAAGATGGCAATTGACTTTACGTCATATGTCAGTTCCAATTGATTGGTCATGAGAGCTGAAGGACAGTGTTGAGGGAGACTGTGTGGTCACCTATGTCTGAGTTTGGCAGTTAAAGTGTCATGGCCAATTAACAGTGTCTACTGTGAAAAAGGAAGAGAAAAACAGTGACAAGTTGTTCCCTTGTCTTATAAGACTGCAACGCTACTTCAAATATGTGGAGGAGGGACCACAGAGGAAGAGTGACAGACAGGCACAGCAAGTGATGATGGGCATCAGTGACATCACAGAAGGAGAGGGAGGAACCAGATTCACAGTGATTGCACAGGGGAAATCAGTGAGATGGGCTGGATGGATTCAGAGATGGATGTGGTCCAGGCACTAAGGGCATCTCTGGCAGGCAAGCAAGTTTCTGATGAAGATTATTGCTTTATGATACTGGAACCAACCTAACTTGGCTTCTGTAAGCACCTTGCAGAGGGATGGGTGACTCAGCAGTTCTGGAAGCTGCCAGGGAAAATTCAGCATTTCTTGCCACCAAAGGGCTGTCTGGTGTCTGAAGCTGTCTGCTTACTCCAGAATTTCTTATGACTTATTCTCCAGAGCAGGTCCCGGAAGTGGAAAGATCTTCCTAGAGCCAAAAACAGGAAGCATACCCTTCCAACCTGGGTCCAAGGGTCAGGAAGGAATACGTGGGTCTGACACATCAGTCTATGTTCCCATTATGTCAGTAGTGTTTACCATGGCCAGGCATTTCCTGTGACACCGGAGCAGAGGAAATGACTATCTTCAGGAAGTCATCTTTCCCTCCACACACCCAAAGATGGAAAAGCTGTTGGACTTTCACTAAAAATATCAGTACTATCTAAAAATAAGTTCTGTCAACTTTGCCTTTTGCTCCAGGAAATCCTAATTACAACACCTCTTATACCACCAGTGGTCTTGTTGAAAGGAACCTCTTGGAGCCACTCCCCAGCCCTGTCCTCCCAGTTAAAGTTCACTATGAAATGAATCCTGGCCTTCCTTCCCCACTAATGAGATTGAGAATAACCGCTAGTCATGACTGAATTAAATAAGCACTTTCTCAGGGGACAGATGGTCCCCCAAACTCTTCCGCAAGCACCCACACCCAAGAGCTTGTTTCTTTCCTGTCTGTCTGGCTTCCTCTAGGCTCATTACCGTTTCAGTGTCATTTTCCAGAACAGGAAAGAGAGTGCAAGAGGTGGCCTTTAGCAACCTTTGGTGGACACACAGCGTCTGACCTGTAGGAAAGAGAGTCTAAATGAAGCCATTTGTTAGGGAGCCACTGATAAACACTTTAAGTGTTTGGTTCTGCCTCTGTCGCTGCTGCTGGCTCCTGGGGCCCTCATTGGACTGGCTGAGGTCAAGAAATCACAGCTGCAAGTTGGCATTTGGTTTAGTAGTAGAGGTTGTGTGTGTGTGTGTGTGTGTGTGTGTGTGTGTGTGTGTGTGTGTGTGTGTGTTGTGGGGGTTCCTATAGGATAGACTCCAGTAGTACAGACTTGGAGAGAAAACATCTAAACTCCAGCCTTACTGAGAGAGATAGGAGAAAAGATAAAGAATAGAAAGCTCCCCTAATAGCTGAAATGAATTATCAGTTTTGCTCTACAAATAAGGGTGAAGGTGAATCTCAAATAAGGATCCTATCCAAGGGAAAATGGCACAGCTCCGGTTTAAATTCTGCTGTTGCTGTGTCGAGCTGTGTAACACTGAAGGGTTGCATGGACTCTCTAAATGGCATTCACCTCTCAGATGTGAAACCGCTATTATCATCTGTTAGTTAAATTTTTAAAAATGTATGGTGCCTGGTAAACAGTCAGTGTTCCACATATGTCCCTGCCAATTATTTTTCAATGCAAGAGATTAGACCCAGGACCTCGTGTGTAAAAAATAAGCACTACCTAGAGTTGAACTAAGTCCCTAATCCTAGTTTGTTTAAAACACGATCTTATTGGTGTAGACCAGGCTGGCTTAAGCATCATGATTGTGATTCTTTGGCCTCCACTGCTTGAATCCTGAGATTACAAGAATGCTCTACCATGTCCAGCTCTCTTTCCTTTACCAAGAGCTTTTTTTTTCCTTTACCTAACATTTTCTAGTACTAGAGATTCCACAAACAAGAGGTTGACAAGGTCAAAAGCACACAAGGACATATATAGAGTAACAAGAGTGCATCTTTAGTGGCTTGAGCGAAGGCTTTGGATGATCCATAGACAACACTGGCTAAGAACTGTGTAGTAAAAAGTGACCTACCTGTATTTCCCTTCATTCTTATCTCCAGAGAGCCCTGAAAAAGAAGGAATTATGGTACACAGAATCACCCAGCATTCAGGCACATGAGCCATGCTGGATTGCATACTTTCCAGTCTCACCATCTGCTAAGATCGACATCTCACCAAGAACCCCAGGAAGGGCCCAACAATTAGGAAGTGCAGGCACATGGTGGCCACTGCAAGTCGAGTTTACCAGGAGCTTCCCAGACAAAGAAACTCTGACCATCCCCAAAAGACACCAAGAGCAGTGGGGTTTGGGGTAGTGTTTTCTCCAAAGTGGTGACCACAAGGAAATTAGCAGTAGCAGAAAGGATGTTTAGGAGACTAGTGGATGGACTCTGAATGAAGATGGTGACAGAAACTTAAAGGTGCTGCTCTCTCTTCTCTGCTCTTGAGCCAAGATAAAGATCCATGACAAATAGCAACACCCACACACAGAGAATCACACACAGTAATTAAGCATATACAGTAAATATGCTATATAGTATATATAATATATGTTATATATAATAGTATATATTTATATACTATATAACATATATAGTAATTAAGTATCTTCCTTTCCTGGTACATATGTATAACAACCTGTATATTATTGAATTTTTATTTCTCACATTGAGCTGCTGAGATTTTCTAATAGAAGGGAAATTGGAACTGTACCTATGGGAACACTGACAGGAGCCACAGGTGACACAGAACAAAACAAGGCTGAGGTCAGGGGACAAGGCTGGCTGGGGGTTACTTTGAGGTATTGCTTTCATATGCAGTTGGTAAGGCTCCAGCCAAGCCCAGAGTGAGGCCAGGAACACACAAAATAGACAAAATACGGTGGTGCAATAAGCAGTAAAACCAAAAGGAAGAGAGAAAACATGACACCGGCTTATAAGATGACATGACAGATATGGGGGAGGGGTGACTGGGGAGTATGACAGACATGGGGGGGTGCACGGGGAGTGAAATAGGATGCATGAGATGCTTTGGGAGTGGGCGGGACAAAGCTGCCCTTACTTTCTGCTGCAAGGCAAGTTAGCACCTCCTAAGAGCCAAATGAAACTCACAGGGAGCCCTGGGGGACATCTGAGAGATGACAGTGGATAGTCACTGATACTAACTGGCATGTCGCCCCCTGAAGAGCAGGCATCTGGGTGTGGGAGCATTCCCTGGTACATAGTAGCCTCTCAAACGTCATTTTTTGAATGAATAACTTCATTGTCAACCTACATTATTCACTATATTAAGCTTCAGACACGCTGTGAGACTTGAACATGTCCTGTTCATATCAGTTTCCATTCCAGACTCACCATCATTTTCTAGACTTGTGAATGCCTTCATTCCTAACGTTTGCTGAAAATAAACCCAAGTATTAGATATTAGATTCTGTATCCTAGATGCTAGTCAATTCCAGCACTGCTGCAGATTATTACTGATTAATACGTACAGTGGCTTGGTGCTAATTTTAGAGCTGGCGGGCAGTCACAGTAGCAATTTCAGCGACTTTTCTCTGAGCCCGGCACATGCCAAGGGTTTTCTATTTTTGAGAGTGATAACAGAAGGGATCCCCTAGGGGGCAGTGTGTGCATAGATTTCAGCCAAGCAAGGCCAGGGGTTTATGGAAGCTCAGGTAATTGTGAAGGCAACAGAAGATCCAAGAATCTGTTCACTATATGAAGTTGTTCTTTGGGTGGAGCAGAATCCAGCAGACTGGAAGGACTGCACAGTAGAGGAAAACCTGGTGACACAGCAAAAAATTGGGGGATGGTAATTTTAAAGGCTTCCACCACCCGATTGCTTAAGGCCGGGCACAGGAATTATTTGACATGCTCCTTAGCATTTGCTAAAGGGCTTTCTAATATTTTTATTTATTGCCTTTTACATTTCATGTTTCTGAAATCCATGCAGAACTGTGATTCATTTCCTTGTCTATTGTAGGTGGCAGTTAGAATTCAATTAAAGTTAACCAGTTTTAATTGGGCAATGATAGCCAATACTACATTATTGAGTGCTTGTAATGTTCTGAGGGGTTTCTTACACTATTTTGGTTAGTGCTCCTGCATCTCCATAAGGAGATATTATTCATTCCTACTGGAGAGGTGAGAAGACTGTGTTGACACTCACTGCCCAGATCCCAAGCCTCAAAGTCTGGACCCGAATCCTTTCTCTTAATTGTTTTGCTATTTTACCCCAGAATGCAATGCTTCTTGCATATCTTGTTAAAATTCAGATTCTGCGTCAGTGGTGTGGGTGGAGACCGAGAGTCTGCATTAGGGCACTTTGCAGGTGATATTGATGCTGCCACTGCAAGGACCGCATTTCAAGTGATAAGCTTTCAAAGAGGTGCCTGTGTTGGCGTGAGAGATCCAGGTTTATACAGATGTGCATGATCTAATCCCTACAGTCAAAAAGGCTGAGTCAGTAGGAAAGATGAAGATGGGGACTTAAATAGTGATGCTAGGGAAGAGGGCACATGCCCAGGACCACAGAGGAACAAACACAACCATCCAAAGGATACTAGGATAGAACTTGTTGTCTAGGCATGGATTGGGGGAGTGCCCCAAAGTTTTGGTGGAGGGTCAGGATAAGCAAGACCTAGTTGACCAGGCATTGCAAATTAGCCTAGTGAAGACACAGGTTTTGCAAGGGCTGTTCAAAAGGATGAAGAACAGAAGGCAGGGTGCACAAGGGAGGTGGGAATCTGAGTCACTCCTGGAATTAAAAGACACAGTGTCAGGAGGCTCAGAAAGGAGAACACACAGCTGCTGGGTGAACCTCAATGGGGGTTGAGATGAAATCAGGGAGGAGATGGAGGTTGACAGTATACAGAGGAGATAATCTGAGTTCTGAGTGAAGAGACCATGTTTAATCCAAGTGACAGTACAGTGCAAATTTGAGCATGAGTGCATAGACCTGTTTCCCATCTGTCCATAGAGAAGTTAGGCTGCAAACCATGGTTCAGAGAAATGAAGCTCAATCCACATTTATAAATCATTAAAAAGCAGAAAATGGGGCTCCAACCCAAGGTCTGGTTCTGTTGCTCTGGGATGGAGCTAGGAATCTGTTTTTATAACTCCTCATTTTTATTTGGTTGGTAGGTCTATGCAGCCACAACTGAGATCAGTTACTCTAGAGCAATGGTTCTCACGTGAGCAGCCCGAACCAGTTGCCTTAGCATCTCTGGGAACTTGTAGGAATGCAAATTTTGGACCGCTTCCCAGACTCAGAGTCAGAAACTCAGAGCGAGGCCCTGCATCTCTGTTTTAACAAACCCTTTGGTGACTCTCAGCAAAGCCAAAATCTCAGCAGTACTACATTCTCAGGACTTGCTACTCCCAGTGTGGTCCATCTTGGAACTTACTACACAGGCAGAGTCTGAGATCCCACACCCCACAGCTACTGAATCAGAACCACATCTCCACAAGACTCCAGGTTACAAAGTAGAGGCATCAAGGTAGAGGACGCACATTGAGTTCCAGGATGGACAATATAAAGTTCTAGAACATAACAATTATGAACATAACGATTATGGCCAAGGAAAAGCAGAAGATGGTGTGTGAGATGAAGTAAAAGAAATGGATCCAAACAAACATAAATCATTTGGTCCTGTAGGACTAAGAAAAATAAATCTCAGCAGGAAAATCTGCCTGCCACTATCCCTCCTGGACCTTCTTCTCACCCTCCCTCCCTCCCTCCTTCCTTCCTCTCCCTCCTCCCTCCCTCTCCCCCCTTTCTCCCTCTCTCCTTCCCTTTCTCCCTTATTCCTTCCTTCCCTCCTCCCTCCCTCCCTCCCTCCCCCTCCCTCCTCCCTTCCTTCCTCCTTCCCTCCCTCCCCTCCCTCCCTCCCTCCCCTCCCTCCCTCCCTCCCTCCCTCCCTCCCTCCCTCCTTCCCTCCCTCCTCCTTCCTTCCTTCCTTCTGCTAGACTCCAGCAGGGAACTACCCAGCCTTGGGTGTAAGGCTGCATTTGCAGCTCCGGGCTCCCTTAGTGGTGGACTCCTGCCAGCCATCGATCCAACATTAAGATCTCTCTGGGCAGTGCAACTACTCTCAGGCCCCAGCTCCAGCTTGTATAATATTTCTGATAATAGGAGAGCCGAAATGAAGCATCCCTTCAAAGGCCTTCGCTGCTAATTTGGCATAGGGAAAAAAGCCAGCACATTATACCAGGTTTTTCAGTCACCCTGCCTGCGTTGTATGGCCTCTGAATAGACATCCATAATGAAATTACTCAGAGTGGAATTCATTACCTGACTTAAGATTTATTGCTTTTTAACTAGAAATACAAGGCTACACACACTCTGCTCCCAGAATTGGCTGTGCGAACGTCCCATTCCTTCTCTCCAGTTTGAGTAAGGGAAACCCAGCAGAGGAAACACTAAGCGAATGCAGGGGTCGTGGGCAGAAGAATGGATCGAACAATGCTGCTTCATTAGGACTGGCTCACTGGAACCCCAGGACTCTGGTGCTCAGTTCTGCTTCCACAGTCTCACCACAGGGACCACAGGCCAGTCACCTCCCAACTAGCATAATTGGAAAGACTCTAAGAGGCCCCGAAGTGCTGAAGTGCTGTAAATTGGCAGCCTTCGGTTCTGATGAACATTAAAGGGAGTGCGTAGTTAATTCCTCCACTCATGCTGATCCCAAAGTCTTCCCACTGGGGGCTTTTGGCTTGGAGCATGGTGGGGCCATTTGTTCTGCCTGCATTCTCCATCGGGGCTAAGACCTCGAGGTGAGTTAATAGACTTGGCTTCTCCACACTTTATTTTAATCTGTATTTACCATCATCATATGTATTTTAACAAACCTCGGGTGCAAGGCACAACACAGATAAGAGCAGCAGAGCCTAGGCCCTGTGGTAGAGGGCAGAAGCTATGGATGTGAGGTACTTGACAGTACCCAGCCTTGCAATCCAACTCAAGATGCTCCTGGGCCCCCTAAGGACTAACCTACTGCGGGATGTCTTCCTGGGTCTTCAGGTGTCTGGGGCCACCTCCTCTGAATTGGCAGGAGTAGAGTGAGGTCCTGTCTAGGCAGTCACTTCTGGAAACGCTGTAACCACCTTCTGTTCTATGTCTCACTCTCTTCCCCCTTTCTTCCTCAAATATTCCCCTTCTGGCGTTCTGGCACACAGTGTAAAAATATTGCTGATGGTGGCTCTTCACGAGATAATAATCTTAAATAGATGATACTTACATGGATAATAGGATAAAGTAAAACAGGATGGGCAAATTGATAATTGTAGATTAGAAGGAAGTGTAATTAGCAAACCAAACAAAAGCCAGATTCAGGGGGTAATAAGCAAGATGTGTCAGAACCGTGAGGAGTGAGATATTTTCAGATGAAAGTCTTTAATCCCCCAAACCTAAACAGCTTCTTTACATGTTGCAGAAGTATAGTAGGAAATTACCAATACGGAGTCAGGTAGAAATATAAGGGTATTTAATAGGGAAAAGCCTTACTTACAGAGCGAACCAGCCAGCCGGTGGTAGTCTGTACAGCAAGAAGCAAAGAGAAACCGAAACCGAAAACGCAGACCCCCTACTCACTCTCACCATGCCCTCACAAGCCTGCCCAGGTACTCCTGTAGCCAGCCCCTAAGAAGGCATGGCTACAGCTTCCCCTACAATTCCCCTTTTAGTCTAAAAGAGGATTAAAACTTAACAGTATAAGAAGATACAACAATCTGCTTATGTCACCTCCTAACTATCTATTTTAACTAAACCCTAAAGTCATCTGAAAGAGGTGTCCAAGCCTGAGGGTGGCTACAGCTTCCCCTACACAGAAGTGTATCTGAAATGGCACACTGTATTAGTTTGTGTCCGAAGATTTCCCACTGTCAAGCAGAAGAAACCATTGTTATAGATTTTTTTTTCATCATTTTAAGAACAGGGGAAAATGTCATGTGGCTATAATATCACCCTGGACAATTGTGGGACAAGCTACCAACCAGGATCTTATGATTATTTTAATTTGTATGTAAAACTTGTCAGATATCCAGACATGTTTTCAAAAATGTAAACTAATGGACACCATCATCTGATGCTCCCAAGACAAGTATGACAATGACAATGTGTTATGAAAGGCCATGTTGGCACTATCAGAATAATGAGATGGTAGCCCAGGCTGCCTAGTAATTTCAGCTATAGCTTAGTAAATTTGAATTGTCACTTGGATAACACTACAACAAATCTGACATCAGTAGTTTATATTGCCAGAAAAAGCTTTAGTTCCCTCTTTTTCTGTCAGTACAAAATGGCACAACTTTCTTGATCCCATGGCTTCAGTATTACTTGGCTGCTTGCTTTGACAAGATACCAACAAAAGCAGTGTTGTGGAGGAAACATTTGTTTTGGCTCATAGTTTGAGAATACAGTCCATCAGAGTGAGGAAGGCGGCGCTAAGGCAGGAGCATAAGGTATCCGGACATATTGCATCCACAGTTAAGAAGCAGAGAACAGTAAATGTGGGTACTCACTTAACTTGCTTTCTACTTTTTTATTCAGTTCAGGACATGAGCCTATGACCTTGTACCACCCATGGTTAGGATGGGTCTTCCTGCTTCAATGATTCTTCCTGACAGACATATCCAGAAATTTGTCTTCTACGTGATTCCAGGTGCTGTCAAACTGGCCACCACAACCTTCCAGTCGAATACAAATTATATTTTAATTTATATCTATTTATTATATTTTTATATATTTATATATATCATATATATATATATATCATATATAAAATATATTTATTATATTTATATCTATTTATTATAATTTAATTTATATCTATTTTAAGGCAGTATATTTTATTCACATATAGAAATGCCACTAGATATAGAACCATTTCTCTAATCACAGCAGTTGGAGATGGGGGCCAGGAGGATCAGGAATTGAAGGCCATGCTTAGCCACACAGTAAGTTGGAGGGGGGGTGTCTGGGCTATTCGAGAAAAAGAAAGAAAGGTAAGGCAAAAAAGAAAAGAATGTCTGAGAAAGGAGACAAAGGAAGGGAAAAAAGAAAAGAGGGGATTGCGAAAGAAAGGGAGGGAAGGAAAAAGGAAATGAAATTTATCAAAATCTGTGTAACCACAGCATTTAAGGTAGTTATATTGGCTAGTGTGGCAGGCAGTAAAAATTGAGTAAGTTACTATCAATTTTTAGCTATTTGGGTTGGTTTATGTGATTTCATTTACATTTGAATAAAGAAAATTCAGATGACACCTCTAACTCCATCCAGTCCTGCCTACTTATTGCAGTGATGGGGACTAGCTTAATGAGGTTCTGTCTTTCTTGGCTAGAAGACAAACACATCAAGCAAAATCTTTACCAGCAGACTGAATGTCCACAAAGATGGATTCTGGAAGTCCATGTAGGTGTATTCTTGAACGTGTCATTTCTTCTGGAAAAGACAACTTACCTGTTCCCTCCTCTTAACCAGGAGAGCTGAGGGATGCGTGAGTGACCAGTGAATGCTAAGTACTCTCTCTTGTTGATGTCTCAGAATATAGGTCATTTGGTCATTGCACCCTCTGCTTTTTTTTTTTTTTTTTTTTTTTTTTGGTTTTTTGAGACAGGGTTTCTCTGTGTAGCTTTGGAGCCTATCCTGGCACTCTCTCTGGAGACCAGGCTGGCCTCGAACTCACAGAGATCCACCTACCTCTGCCTCCCGAGTGCTGGGATTAAAGGCATGTGCCACCAATGCCCGGCCCCTCTGCTTGTTTTTAGCACATTAGAATTATCAACACCATGTCTCAAGTGATAAGTTTATTTCATGCAGACCTAAAATTGCTGATGTATGCTGTTTGTTGATGTTTCTTTTTCACTACAAGACATTTATCTGAAATCATTATTAATATAAACTACCTGGTGTTGAGATATGCTCAAAGTACAGTTGTTGACTAACAATTACAGGGGGAGAAGGTTGAAAAGAGTCCAACAAACTCCTAAGAGAGAAAATCGTTTGTATAGTGTTGTATCTTAAATGTTTATGAACATATAAACATACTTTTTCCAGATGACTGTAGTGGCCAAAAGTCAAAATCTACTGTCACACAAGAGGTTAATGACTTCTTTCTATGAAAGTTTCAAAACTACATATGAATTTACTTTAAAAATATAAAGCAAAAATTTTAACATGTTCCCTCATTCTCACACCCCTTTCCACCCCCAGACTTCCTGAGCATACCTGCATCCTCTTCTGGATCATTCCTTATGATTTTATAGTACACATATATTTATGCACATATCTTTAAAGACACAAATGTCACTGTATCATACATACCGTTTTGTAACTGGCTCTAACCATTGAGTACAGCTTTTTCTCCCCCTCTATCAGTGCATATACGACTGCCTCCTACTAACAGCTGCTAATGCTCTATATTACAGGTGAATGAATCATAGTTTTCTTACATGTTAGACCAATGCACTTTCATGTATCTTTCATACTTCATATTGTTCTGAACCTTCTAGCTCATGTGTAAGCACAGGTTTGGGAAGCACATGGGGCTCCCCAGCAACAGTGCTGAGTCCCCAGTGGTTTTGCTCAGGCATAGACAGGATACTCTTCTGAAAAAGTTCTCCCACAGGCAGCAAGCTTAGGACTTTGGAACCAAGCAAACTTGAGTTCCTGCCCCAAGTAGTTCTGATACTTACTTAGCTCTTGGGAAAGTTAGTCCACTAAGCTTCAGTTTCTTCTTCCATAAAAATCACAACAATATTATGGTCTTTGGGGGCTCTTAGGATGATAAGTGTGGCATCTTAAAATTCCTGATGGGTAGTGAGCTCCTGATAAGTCATAATTATTATTAAAAGTCTGGATAAATTCTATAGCCTGGTAGACAGGATTCAGCAATAGGCAGTATCTAGAAAGAGAAGTGATGTCCTAAGAAGAAAATGTTCAGATGAATATATGCACATCGACATGTGCATATAACCATCATAGCATTTGTCTATGTATTCATATAGAAGTTGCATTTTGTTAGCTCTCAATTTCACCCACATTTCTGTTTTTCATTAATTACAATAGCTCCTTCAACCTACTAGTCTACACCTGTAATTTCTCTTTAGAAAAAGGGAGAGAAAACGTCCTAGTTTACCGTGGACTGATTTGTATGATGTAGAGGTTCATATAGATGTCCTTATAGATGGAGCTCTTTTTAAGTGCTAAACACTGAGCACACTACCCATCACATCTTGTATCATCACATCTTGTATGATGTAGAGGTTCATTGCAAGGAATTTTGCTTTACTACTTATATCCTTCTAGGTTACTGTTGAGATGAACTGGCATTCCGTGAGCACACACTGATGTCAGTGCCCAGTATAATTTATCACATATTTTCTGTCTTCCCCTGTCCCTCCTCCTACAGCCTTCGAGACCAGGTTTATCTGTACAGTTGGTTCTTTCTCGGCTTCTTGGCTTTGCATATGGTATGGCTTCTGGCACCCATTGACCTTCTGGGGGCCCTTCTGAGACCACAGTTATTTTAAAATTAATTTGCCTTATTCGATTTCTTAGCTTCCACATGTTATAGCAACACTGTTCATACACCTGATCACCTGGACTCAGATAGAAATATCTGTCATATCAGCCTAAGTAATAGCTAAGGCAGGTCCACTCATTTATTGCCGAGAAACCACCTGGGACTTATAAATGAGAATAGTTTCCAAATCTCTATGTCCGGTAATATCCCCCATTGCCCTAAGCCTATCTTACCTATTTAATTCTTTCAGCTGCCAGCTGCCAGGCACAAAGGAGAGGCAGAAGCAGATAGAAAAGAATACATTTGGGAAGCTTCCTTATTTTCTTTTGTAAGTGGATTTTGGTGGTTTTAATAAGAAAGATATAAAAACAATGCTCAATTTAAAACCTAACAAAAGATTGCTTGAGCAGACTTACTGCAGAGGTAGTTGGAAGTCTTGCTAGATGCTTGGGCTGGCCTGGTGTGGAGAGGAGAACATTGTAGTGAAGCCGGTCCTTGATTCCACTCCATGCTCCTTTTTAACAAGTATGTGACCCTGGGGATGCTATGGGAGCCATGAACACTCCCCTCATCTCACCGATGATAAAGGTTAATTACAGTATCAACCCAGGAAAGGAAATGTGAGGATTGGTTTTGCAAAACAGAAACCGTTAGAATGTCTCACCCAAAGTGAGTGTTATAGATATGTTGGCTATTTGTATTGACACTGAAATGCCCAGAGTCTGGAATAGGCAGTCCAAGTTCAAGTCTTAACAACCACTTATTACCTTCATGATTCTAGGACAACTTAGGTAACTCTTCTGAAGGTGCTTCCTCCTTGCTGTGTGAGATGGTAATGCTGTTACAAGATGTGATGGGTAGTGTGCTCAGTGTTTAGCACTTAAAAAGAGCTCCATCTATAAGGACACAAGTGAAGTTTCATGTTTTGGTATTGATATATCACACTGCATGTCCATGACAAATTCATTCTGGTCTGAGTTGACCATGAACACCTGCATTCTTTGTACTTTTGGTTTCTTACAGAGTTTAGTTTTAAAATGCATTGGGGTCACACAGAACCATTTGGAGACACCGAATGCCAAATTTTATTAATTGGATTCTATTGACAAAGCAACAGGGAACTGGTGGAAATGGGCCTCAGTCAGATTGGTCATTTCTGAAATAACAAATGAATCTAATTATATGATGATTTTATCTAAAAGGTCAGACTGCCAAGTAACTGGAGGCTGGCATTATAAGAAACTTTTAGTGTGTTATATTGTACATTAATACTAGCACAAGTTGTTACTGCTATGTGAATGTTATTTAGAGGCCTTAGCTTTATCGGCTGCACACACAGGCATGGACACTCATACACACATGCACAGACAGACAGACAGACAGACAGACAGACAGACAGACAGACAGACACACACACACACACACACACACACACACACACACACACACAATTTACCATTCACATTCATGTATGTGCTGTAAGTGGATGCTGTGACCAACAGTCACACCAAGATTCATAACTCGAAATGTTGGCTTTGTTGCTTAGGGACTCTGCTTTTGCAGGCTAGGTGCACTGTTGAAATGAGTCTTTGGTGCTTCTAAGTCTTGGTCCATAATTTTCATTCGGCTGAGGCAAGAGAGAAGTACGTCATTTTAATTAGAATTTCAAGCAAACTGCATCATGTTGTTATGTGTTATTACAAAAGAATATGCCACATCAAGGACAGCTGGTGATGATCCTGTTTACTCTGCCTAAGAAATTAAAATCTTCTCATTCACTGCATAGCCTCCACCACATTGCTCCTAGTACATCCTGGGGAGGAAAAAGATGTGCCCAGAAGCTCTCTAAGACAGTAAATGTATTCAATAAGAAGCCAGGTAATAGTCCTGGTGCCTATGAAAATATAACATCACCCTATCATTAAAGAGAACATTGCAGGTTCCATCCTGCTCCCTGTCTCCCCTGACTTGCTGGAAACCCAGGCACCCTCTGAGGAATCTAGCTTCCACCTATTGCCCCAGAAAGGTCCCAGCTTGTGCTGAAGAAAACATTGGTTGTGCTGCCTTAGACCTGCAATTAAGTCCCCACTGCTCTTCAAACCAATGAGTCCTTGCAAGTAGTAATCGAATTTATTTTTCCCATTTTCTAAGTAATGCCAGGGTAAGCGTGTTCATCATTTTAGACTCACTGATTCTAATTTCTAATTCAGACTTGTTTGTTCAGCAGAAGGTAAACAACCCCCAAGCTATCACCCACCCCCATTTATTTAGAAAGAGAGAGTTTCAGTGGGAGAAGATAAATAGCATGTCAGGCATGGTTTGCAGGGGCTGCAACTGAATGATTTCCTCTTTCCTATGTCTGTCTCCAGCTGTTGTGGCCCAGTATAACTCTGGCAGCTGTGTCTGGCTTGGTCAAGCTGCTATTTAGTCAAATCAGATTGACACTTTTAAGCATTTTTTAAAATATAATAACCTTGAGCTAGTCTAGGAATTCACATATTTAACCACAAAACTAGTCATGCCTGGTTTCCTGTTATCTGTCTGTTTGTACACAATCAGTTGGCTAACACCTGTATTACTGAAATGCCCTAGAAAATAAAAAGAGGCCACATTTAGAGAATTGCCGATGTCAAATAGAGAAGGGGATGAATCAGTTCAATTTCACAAACACTTTTGGGGGCTCCTACATCCATGGAAACACAGGGTCTATAAAGATTGGTAAGACAGAGTCTCAACTCTTAAGTATAATGTAGTACCAGGATATAAAAACATCAGTAGCTAATTAATTATTTTTTAGACTTGGCTTTGTTTCAAAGGGGCTAAAGATGTAAGATTGGTTGCAAAACATACACACAACAGGTCAAAATGAAATAGGATAAAATTATGTAAGAAGGATTTAGAGAAAATTAAGGGTGCAGAAGTATCACAGAAGCCTGAAGCAAAATAAATTCAGAAAATGCAGATCATAAGAAATAGAGCTTCCCTGATGGTGGGCCATATATTTGTCTCAGTGATTCCTGAATTGCTACACAAAATCAGAAACAAGATTGATTTATTCTGATTGACAGAGCTTTGTCAATGATACTTAATGCAAAGAAGGATAGGCAGGATCTCAGAATGACCCAGATCTTCCTCACACAAAGAACTGTGAGCTGGGGAGATGACTCAGTACACAACTGTAATCCCCAAACTCTGGTGACATGGAACACGAAACACGCAAATTCCAACAAGTTCTGGTATAGACAGCTAGCCTGGTAAACACAGGAGAGATGAGAAGAGTCCCTGTCTTGATCAAAGTGGACTGTGAGGACTGACCCTCAAGGTGTCCTCTGACCTCCACATGGTTCACCTGTATTCACACAAGAAAATGTACACATACAAATATACATATGCACAAAGACAAACTTTTGAAAGAGAGTTTGTGTTTGTTCTAATGAGTATCCATTACATATAATATCGAGAAAGAGTTTCTTATATTGGTAACAAACTCTAAGTGCCATATGTGACAGCCATTCTCTGTCACTATCTTGGTTGCTGCAAGCATCCTCTGATAGGGCAAGTCCTTCTATGTATGTTTATCTTATTGGTTGTTGAATAAAGTACTGTTGGGAAATGAAGAAGCAAGTTAGGTGGGACTAGGAGTCAAGGAGGATTTTGGGAAATGTAGTAAAGAGAAGTCTTGTGATCCAGGCAGGAAGTGACATAGTAGGCAGACTCAGAATATAAACAGGGACAAGCAGGAAATCACGCTCTTTCTCTTCCTTCTCCTCTCTTCTCTGTGGAGTCGTCATGTGATCGCCAGGAAGACAGGATGCATTCCGCCAGTGTCCTCAATAAGATAAGTTTATAAAATATATAGATTAATAGTTATGGGTGATACTTAAGACAGAGCTAGCAAATAAGAAATCTTAGTCAGCAGCATTGTACCTAATGTAAGTCTCTCTGTGTTACTTGGGACTTTAACGTTGTAGCGGGTGGAACTCAGGCGGCTGGCAGAAAGATCCATCATTACAATCCTCTTCTATAACAGAAGCACACCCCAGGAGATAAAAAGGTTATATATTTGGTTTCATCGATCCAACATGCAGTCCTGTAGGCAGGGGTTTTCTTCTGGACTGCTGTCTCCCCAAATAACCACACAGAGACTTGTTGTTAATTATAAATGCTTGGCTGATAGCTAAGGCTTGCTGCTAACTAGCTCTTACAACTTAAGTTAACACATATTTGTTATCTATGCTTTACCATGTGTCAGTACCTTTTTTCATCATGGTTTCTTTATCTCTTGCTTCCTCTGTGTCTTGCTGGTGACTTGTCCCTCCTTCTTCTCAGCATCCTCTCAGTCTGGCTCTCCCACTTAACCTCTTTCTGACTACTGATGGGCCAGCTAGCTCTTTATAAACCAATTTGTAAAGAGCAAAACACCTTTACAGTGCAAAGGGATTATTCCACAGCACAATCCAGTTACTGCACTAGAACACTAAGAGAAGGATCCTGAGAAGTTCCTTGGGGAGGTTCTTTTCATTTTGTTTGTTTTTCTAAACAAAAGAGACAGACACTTAGGAACGAGGGAGGCAGAGACTGGTGGATCGCTAAGTTCAAGTCCAACCTGGTCTATGGAGTGTGTTCTAGGACAGCAAGATCTATACAGAGAAACCCTGTCTTGAAAAGTCAGATAGATAGATTGATAGATAGATAGATAGATAGATAGATAGACAGACAGATAGATAAACTATAAGTTGGAGTTGCTACCACCAAAAATTGTAAATGGTTTCATAATGTTCTAAGAAAGTTTACTAATTTGTGTTGGGATATATTCATAGCTAGCCTCACCTATATGTAGCCAGAAGGTCACTATCTGGACATGACTGAACAACTATATGCAGTGTTGGGAAGGAAGGCTATAATTTCATGAATCTGAAATTTGATCCCCAAACTAAGAATGGACAGTAAAGTCCATGCAAGAACTGAAAAAAAAAAAAAAAAAAACCTGCCATTTGCTTTTCTTTTTGAGGTCCTAGGGATTAAACCTAGGATCCTACATACACTAAAGGTAAGTGCTCCACCCACAAGCTTTACCCAAGCCCTTGATGCAAATTATAAGAACCAAATAATAAATACCTACTCAGCTCTCTGGGAAGATCTTACAAGAAAAAAGATGTTTTCTGTGGCTGACATAAAAGTGATAGACACCTCATTCTCTTTTGATATGGAGTCTTCCTACATAGCACAGACTAGCCTCCAAAACACTAGGATTATAGATGTGTGCCCCCACACCTGGAAGGAAGTGACATCTTGGCCAAGTTAACTAGTGTTGTTTATATCAACCATCAGCTTGAGATCCGAGAAGAGAATTCAACCATTGTACAACCTTATGACAACCTTGGGTATATTAATCAGTGTTCTGTAATGAGTTTGGATACTATAAACACAATGAGAATTAAAAAAAATAGAATGCTCTATGAAGAAACAGAAACATTTGACTCAAAAGAGGAGCTCATCTCCAAAAACCAATTTGGCATAGAGTCAGAAGATAAGATCAAGAGTCATTAGAAAGCTTTGGCCCAATGTTGGGAGACAGGCCCAACATTGTTTATCCTGTTTATCTCCTATTTATCAGGAGCTGAGGAGGAAAGAAAACTGGGCAAAAGGTAAGGTTGCAAAGCCAACACAGGATATAAAAGACTCCAAAAGGTGAGATTAAAAAAGAATCCAAAAGGTAACTCAATGGGACTTTCAGGACCAAGGAAATCTAAAATAAGCGTGTCTAATTTTGCTGCCTCAAAACTTCTCTAAAAGCACAATAGAGCTGTTATTTGTTTAGATACAGACACTTGCATGCTGAGAGGAAATGGAAGAAAAAATAGGAATGAAAATTTGAAGCTAAAAATCTGGTAGATAATGTCTTCGGGATACTACCATGATGAAAACCATGACCAAAAGTAAGCTGGTAAGAAAAGTTGCCTAGGTTTATACTTATACATCATAATGGGTCTCTGAAGGAAGCCAGGACAGGAACTCAAACAGGACAGGAACCAAGGAGCTAATACAGAAGCCATGGAGGAGTGCTGCTTACTGGCTTGTTCTCAGGTCCGGCCTGCTTTCTGATGGAATGCAGGACCACCTGCTCATGACTGGCCCTACCCACAATGGACTGGGTCTCCCACATCAATCTTTAATTAAGAAAATATCTTACAGGCTTGCCTACAGCCTGATTTTATAGAATTGAAATTCTCAATTGAGTGTCCCATCTCTCAAAGCCTGGGTCAAGTTGGCATAAAACGAGCAAGCACAGATAGACAGATAGATGCACGTATGTACATACATATGTATGCATACATAATACCTATACACATACATAGAGAAAGATACTTAATAGATCTGTATCAAAAAGCCAAATACTGAACTCAAGGAGACAGATTTCAAGAAACAATCTAATTTCTCACACAGAAGACTCAAGGGTTAATGCCAGTGTTTCTATAAGAAAAAATGAAGAAAGGCAAGACAAAAGCTGAGAGGAGTCAAAGAATTAAGATGTGACAGATCTGTCTGCATCTACCCCACTTGCCATATGTCTACTGGGCCCTGTCTTCTCTGTGAAGGAGCTTGGAGGCTTGCTTATGTTACAGATATGGATTCTCTCAGCCTGGGTACAATGGGACCCCTCAGGGTCTGTATCACAAATGGGATTTAAATGCATGTTTGCATCCTGACTGGTAAGCTTAGGTTCCTTTTCCCACTGGTTCCTCAAAGGGAAACTTTTACTATTCAGAAAAGGGAACATTCATCTTCTCTCAGGAGAATATGATCATTTCACGGTACTGAAAACATCAAATGTGTCCAGCGGGGGTGCTCAAAGCTCTTCAGAGAATCACAGATGCACTGAAGCACCTGGGGTCCCCAGCCACTTCGACAGGAGCAAACACCCAAGAACTTCCATAAATCCAAGAAAAGTGCCTGGTGGCAAAGAACCGGGGAAAACAAGAGAAAAGGGGGGGAAAAAACTGGAAGGAGATGGCAATGTGCAAGAAGGAAACATTGGACAGTAAACTATGATTAATATCTTCCAAAATCTAAGGAACCAAAACACGTGAAACAAACCTTTGTGATAAAATGCAAGGGGAAAATGAAATTCCCACATGTTGTGGCAAAACTCTAAATGATGCTGTGAAGCTTGGAGTTGGTCAGATGATATAAAGTCCAAAAGCTTTGCTGAATTGCACATCAAGCCGGGAGAGATTTAAACAGCAGGCACAGAGAGATGGGAATAGTGCACACAACCATGACGAGAACCGATCCTTGGTAGTCAGGGTAAACTGGAGGGGAAACCCCTCAACCTAGGAAGAAAATAGCCTTGCTAAGCTGAAAAAGAATCTGCTCTTGTAGATTGAAACTCACTGCATCCAAGCAGGGAGAATTTCAAATGATGCAAATTGAAACACATCCTGGCCAACTCTGAGAACTGAAGGAACAAATGGGCAAATCTATAAGCCCCTTGGTGGTGAGATATATGTAGGTGTGTGTGTGTGTGTGTGTGTGTGTGTGTGTGTGTGTGTGTGTGTGTGTGTGTGTGTGTGTAAGTGTATCTATGCATACATCTACACATACACACATACACGTATATGTGCATATCCTGGTATATTCATAGAATATTTAAGTGCAAAGGAATATAAATAAGACTGGCCTCAAACTGTTATAGATAGAAATAATTGTCATCGAAGAATTTTGTTCAAATTATGTATGAGGTAAAAGGTGCACCCTCCCAAAGTATGTCATTTGTGGGAGCTTCTTGAAAATATTTTTTGTTTGTTGTTCAAGCTGAAACTGTAATGCCTAAGAAGGGCAGAAAAGTTCAGAAAGTTTTAAAATGTGAAGATGATTAATAAAGAATTAGCTGCAAGCACCAAACCATTTAGACTTGAAAGATAGCCAAATTAATTTTTGTAAATGTGGTTATAATAGTGAATGCCAACTTCAAAACCTATTTTCAAATTAGAAGATATTTAATGGTTAGAAGGGATCAGGGTAAGAAAATAGAGGGGAAAGGAGGGTGAGAGAAAAGGAAGAGGAAAGAGAGGGATGAAAGAATAGGAAGGAGGAAGAAGGAGAAGGAAGAGATGACTTGGACCTGGAGTGAGGTGGGGATCTGAGTCGTTCCTGCTTGCTCCTACCTTCAGATTTTCACTTAGTATGAGGTGCAAATGGAACTCCCTTTGCTGTTTTCACCATACAGCAACTTTTGGGAGCCCCCAGCTCAACCAGTTGGGTTGGAAAAAGGGAGGACAGCAGGAGCACCTGAGCTTACATTTCAATCCTCCACAATACATAGCAGCCACCTGGGGCCTTCATTGAACTCATATGCAGGCTCAGTGGTAAACTGAGTGGACTCATCACTGTCTTGAAGAAAGAGAAAGAAATGACATCACATATCGGCCCTCCTATTGAAGAACTAATCAAAAAGTAATAATTAGTGGATTTAAAAACCCATGATATCCATGGAACACCTGCCCTTTTCTAAATAGAAATGGGAATAGAAAAGAGGAGAGAACCGGAAGTGTCGGGAGGAGAGGAGGGAGGGGAAACTGAGGTCAGGATGTAAAATAAATAAAACAGGAAAGATTTCTTCTAAAATTTTAGAGTGGAGGGTATAAAAAAGGTGTTGCATTAAGCAGGAAGGAAGGGAGAGAAAGGGGGAGGGAAGAAGGGAAGAGAAAAAGAGGGAGGAGGGAAGAAAAAGGGAAGGAAGAAAGGAAGAGGGAAAATAGTAGTTTTAAAAAAATCAACAAGCCGGGCGTTGGTGGCCTATGCCTTTAATCCCAGCACTCGGGAAGCAGATGCAGGCGGATCTCTGTGAGTTCGAGGCCAGCCTGGTCTCCAGAGCAAGTGCCAGGATTGGCTCCAAAGCTACACAGAGAAACCCTGTCTCAAAAAAACAAAACAAAACAAAACAATCACCAAATAAATTATCTCACATAATATTGACAATGTATTCATTAAGATCAAAAGAACATTTTGGGAGAACTCTTCCTCATTAACAGACTATATATTTATATTGAATAGAAGAAGCAATCTGTGTGGAATTTTCCAAAGACCCTCCTGGGAAAAAGAATCATCCCCACAAATGTTAAATGATTAAAAGGAAAAGGTTGGCAAATGCATAAAAAATAAAGACCAGTCTCTACAAGAATAGTAATCATGAAAAATTAAAGTAAAAACATTAGATTGTAAAGAAATAATGAATACAAAATGTTTATTAACTGTTATATGTCAGCTAGCACTATATCAAAATACAAAATATGAAGCTTTCTCTGATTAGAAAAATAGGTAGAAATATAACATTAAATGGAAGCCTTAATACACCTCTTTCTTTTTTGAAAGGATGATTAAAAATATAAATCAAAGTTCATACTATCCAGTTTTAGAATATGTTTATTATCAGTACTAACAAAATGCCAACCCAAAGCTAAGAAGACCATTCAGCAATAAAATCACACAAAAGTAAAATAAGCTTATACTAGAAAGAACACATCATTGGGTTTAGGAGAAAATTACCACTACAATTATTAAAAAATCTAGAAATCAGAAAGGAAAATACATTCCAAAATTTATACTGTTATGAAAGTAGTATTTTGGCAGAGAATGAATAGAATTAAACCACTGTCTAACCAATGAGTGGAAGGAAATAAGTGTTCTGCAACTGGTTTCATTCTGAGAGGTCTGTCCCAAGGGGAAGTTTAGGATGACCTCAAGGGCCATAGCAGTTTAATTACACAAAAGTGGTCTGTATCCACTATGCTCTGTTTCTTTCCTACCATTCAATTGCAGTAATATTTATCCCCAGTCTTCCATCTATCCCAGCAGAAATGTGATATTTTAGAATTGTATATGGCTTTGATGTCTATCAACTTAACTAATGTGCAAAAACTGTAAGGACTAGTAAGAAGTTATTGTTCTATAGTACTAAAAACCATGTTAGGAACAAGTTCTTTCAGAGCTCATCAAAGCATTGTACTGAGATAATCATTTCTTTTCTGTTCAGATCCATTCTTGGGGGGAGATGAGGCTGTGAATTTTCCAAATGTTATGGTAATCTTTGAGATCATTGAAGATTGGTATCAGGGCTTTGTTGAGGCCTGTTAAAACTATTGCCTTATGGTCAAAAGAATTTCCTTAGTTATGGTTTCTATTGCTGTGAAGAGACACTATGACTTCAGCAACTCTTTTTATTTGTTGATTTTGTTTTGTTTGGTTTTCAAGACAGGGTTCTCTCTGTAGCCCTGACTATCCTGAAACTTGATCTGTTGTCCAGGCAGACCTCAAATTTACAGAGCTCTACCTGCCTGTTTCCCAAGTCATTATAAGGGAAAACATTTAATTGTGGCTGGCTTACAGTTCAAAGGTGTAGTCCATTGTCATCATGGTGGGAAGCATGGCAGCATGCAGGCTGACATGGTGCTGGAGAGGAGCTGATTGTTCAGCATCCAGGTCAGCAGGCAACAGGAAGTGAGAGTGACACTGGGCCTGACTTGAGCTTCTGAAACATCAAAGCCCATCCCCAGTGACCACTTCCTCCAACAAGGCCACGTTTACTCCCACAAGGCCATACCTCTTAAAAGTGCCCCTTCCTATGAGGCTATGTGGGGCCGTTTCAAACCATCACAAGAATGAACTCTACCTCTGACTCTGGATGGAATCACGGCATTTTGATTGACTCCAAAGTTGATAACATTATATACTATTGGCTCCTCCTTTAAGAGTCAATCCAGGTGAACCAGTCAATCACCTGGCCAAGAGACTACCAATCAGTAAAACTGATTCAGTTAAGGTCATGCTAAGAAAATGGGAGGAATAATTATCCTCCTTAGGGAGATACCTTTCCAGGTACCTCTTCACCATGTTCACTCACAGACTTTTCATCATGTAGCACTGTGAATTGCCTGATGTTCTGAGCCACTCAGAAAATAGTAATCCCCCCCCTTTCTTCTCTTTTTATCTTTTTCTCTCAGATACTGGCCAAAGCCTGAGAGCATTAAAATATGGACATGGTTTCCAGGACATCCAGCTTTTCTCACTTTTTCAGTGACACTCCTGCTTTCCTTCTGCTTTGCAATTGCTGGTCTGTCATGTGGCTATTGGCTGACCTCCATTACTAACCTGCCTGCTTTCTTAAAGCCATGATTTACTACTTTCTTTCTCCTCTCCATCTTCTTCTCCTAGCAATTGCTGAGATTTACAGCTTGCCTGCTCTGTTTTTCTTTCCTACTGTAATAAAATTGTCTTCAAGCTTCTTACTGAATTTGTTTCTAAATTCTTCTATTAATGAAACCAAATAGAGAACAGTGACTTCCTCAGTAACCCAAAGATACAGAAAGAAAAATATGCCTGCTCAAGTAAATTTACATTTTACAAAAATCCTACAAGGTAAAATTTTAATATGAGAGTTAAATTTAAAGTTCAAAGCAGAAACATGTGCCTTGCATGAACAAGGCCAAGGGTTCCTTTTCCAGCACCACAAACAAACAAGGGAACCCTTTACTAAGACTAAATATGAAGCATAAACCTAACCAACTTCTTGCAGAAAATAGGGGATAATCTACATGACATTTGATTCAGTGATGTTTAATATGTGTATATATTTATGGTCTGAGATAAAAAGAAATATCTATTTCCTGTGTTATGAAAATTGGGCGTTGTCAAAATTGGATGTTTTAAAATACGTTGGATTTTAAAATTTAAAATCTGCTCTGTGAAGACATTGTTAACAGAATGGAAAAATAAAGCCATAAACTGGGAGGAAAATATTTGCAAATCACATATCTGATAAAGGACTTGCAACCAAAATATATGAAAACCTCTTTAAACTCAACATTAAGAAAGCAAAGAGCCCAATTAAATAATGGGCAAAAGATGTGAAGGAACACTTCACTGTAAAAAAATACACAGATGGTCAATAAGCATATAAAAAGATGCCCAACATCATGTGTCACTGGGGAAATGCAAATTAAAACAACAAACAACACCACTATAGCCACACACCTATAGCTAAGTGATTAAAATCCAAAACATTAAGAGTACCAATGATTGTCAAAGCTGCTGCATCCTCATCCATTGCTGATGGAAATACAAAATATGCAGCCACTTTGGAAGATGGCTTGACTGTTTCTTACTAGGCCAACACAGTTTTACCATTTTATCTTTTTCAATTGTGCTTGCCAACTGATTTGTGTGTGTGTGTGTGTGTGTGTGTGTGTGTCCACACAAATAACTATGTGCAATTTTTTATGGCAGCTTTGCAACCACCCCAAACTATAAGCAACTAACATGTCCTTAAGTACATTAATGGCTACATAGTGAAATCCTCACAATATTGGATACTATCTGGTAATAAAAGGAATGAGCTATCAAGTTCACAAAAAAAAACATGTATGAACCTTAATTAAACATATATTCCAAGCCAAAGATGCCAGCCCACAAGAGGAATAACATAATTCTACATATGTGACATTTTGGAAAATGCAAACTACTATGATACTGAACAGGTCAGTGGCTTCCACTGTAGGGAAATATGGTGATGGAGGGAACTCAGCAGGTAAAACACAATGGGATACAAGTATGGTGAACCTATTTTGCATGGCACTATTATGATACATGCTAAGATGCAATTTGTCCAGTTCATAGAATTCCTTAACAGAAACACTGATCATTAACAGATTTAAGCTATTTTTAGTCACCTGGGGTACCCAGAATGGAAAGTCAGAGAAACTTAGGTTCCAAACCTCTGTCATGAAAATCTCTGGGTCCCACACCACTCAGATCACGCCAGCATCTGCCTTCCATAGTGTTACCTAATCACTGGCCAAAACAAACCAATCCAGAACCTTGCCCAATGTACCAGGATCTGTCTCCCAAACCTTCATTCTACACCTGTTCACTGTTATCAACATCCAGGCTCATGCCAGCTGCTTCTACAAAAAAGTCAAACTAAAGCCAAGAGCTGCTACTGCCCCAGGACTCCCCCAACTGCTCTTCACCCTGCCTTCTGCAATCAGAGTCTCAGCCATGGACAGCAGCTCAGATCAAGTTCAGTGAGGCATGCTGTTCGGTTAATTACCCCCATGCTAGCACCCTGCCTCTTCCCTGCTGGGAGCTTGCAGCAGGCTCTGATGCCAGGGCCATCCTGCTTAGGATAGAGGTGATTAACCAAATTAACCATGCACTTTGCCTGTGCACATTTACTTCCCACTGCTTACTCTCTGGTTGTTTTAAGCCTTGTAAACATATACCAAAGGCAGCAGCCTTTGACATACTACACACCAAGGACACAAATACATTACTTGTTTATATGTCACGAAAAGTCCTCAAGAAATCACATAAACCCACTGATATGGCTACCGCCAGGAGGAAAATAAAGAAGGGGTAAAAATAAAATTTTTGCTTCATACTTTTACTTAGCTTTAAAAAAAAAACTTGTATCTGTAAGGATTTAAAAGAAAACATACTGATTTTTAAAAATATGAACAGATTTACATTTGTAATTAAAAACACATTTTAAATGGGGGAAACACATTGTTAGTTTAAGCATTAATGTTGATCTGAAAGGACAAAAAAGGATTTTACTGTATAGTAGGTGCTATTTTATTGTGGTATATTATACCATTATATCCAAGAGTCAAAGTCAGTAGAAAACTGATATAAAGTACAAATTGAATCTCTGAGGCTTGGAACTTTATCAAACAAAGAAACTAAAACAGCATATGGCTTTGTCTATTGGTAAGACTATGACAGAACAGATAATGGAGAAAGAGCTGCATCCACTGTAAAAATCACTCATAGTGTAAAGGGCCATACCTAGCACCTCTGTGCCTTTGCTTCATAGAGTTAGTAATCCCATCTCATCTTCCAGCCTCCTCCTCCTCCTCCTCCTCCTCCTCCTCTTCTTCTTCTTCTTTCTTCTTTCTTCTTCTTCTTTCTTCTTCTTCTTTCTTCCTCCTCCTCCTCTTCCTCCTCCAACTCCTCCCCCAACTCCTCCTCCTCCCCCTCCTCTTCCTCCTTCTCCCTCCTCCTCCTTCCCCCCTCCTCCTCCTCCTGTTACTCTTTACCACTGTATATCCACTATGTTGACATAATTATCTGATTCACTGTGAATGGTCTAGAACCATGCATGGCTCAGTTTTCAGAAAGCAGGAGCTTTCCCTCCCCCCTCTCTCTGTCTCACCCTCCCTCTCTCTCTCCCACTTACCCCCCTCCCCTCTTTTTGTGTGCTCTTGATGCAATCTTGAGGGTTTTTGAAAAATTGTTTTAGACAGAGTCTCTTTAGAAATGCAAGCACTGACATAAGTTTGTGTATTCTGAGTCATTAAAGAGCAAAACAGCAGAGAAAGGGTTTCTTTTTTTCCCTTTCCCAGACAAGTATAAAATTCTAGAAGAGTCATCTGTCAAAAGGCAAAGAATTTACATATCTCCTGAAAGAAACTCCCCTACCATGGGATGGAGCTTCTCAGCAGCCCTGTTCTACTAGGCTAGCTCCTTACTTTGCTCATAATGGACTGAAGCAGCTCTAAGGAATTCTCTGAGGCATGATTAGAAGGGTAGAGTCATAGGTTTCTAGTGAAAAGGCCTGTATTTAATGATGTATGGCAAGACCAAAATAGAAATACCTTCTTAAGAAAGCAATATAACAAATACAGCAGTAAAGTAGATTATGACTAAAGTTTTCCTCCAAACAAGTGTCCAGATTAATGTATACACATGTGTTATATGAATTTTTGATAACTCAACAGATGCATTCGCTATTTATGAAACAACCAATTTCAGACAGAAATCAAATTAAAATGAAATGCATTTGGAAGAATGAAAAGGTGAGAACATTGCTTTACTTTTTGAATTTTGACTTCAGTGAACGATAACTAATACCCAACAAAAGGTGTTCATCTTACCTGTGATGTTTGATGTGTTAAATTGTTAAGATGGGTCCTCCTTCTAGAGTTCAGGCTAGCTTAGAATTTACTATGCTGTGCAGGCTGGGCTCTAACTCTAGGCAATCCACCAGCCTCAGCCTTCCCAGTCTTGTGAATTGTATGTCCTTTACATGTTGTGGTTACAGGTCTTTTGTTATGCACACATACTTGGAATATCAGCAGTCAGTCGTGGCTTTCCATTTTGATAATGCTTAATCATAAAAAGAAAAGTCTTTTGTCCATATTGTTTTCTTAAAGCTCATGATTTTTAGATTTAATATTTTAAAACATTTTTTTAATCTCAGTATAAACTTTAGAATTTATCTATTGATTCTACATAACACTTTGCTTAGCAGATTTTGAAGGCCTACTTAGAAGTGTATCAAGAGTTGTTTCCTTTGGGATTTTTCAATTTCTTGTTTTCAGTCATTAGTCCAAAAGATTTTTCTGTCTTTATTGGATTACCTAGGCATCTTTGTCAGAAACCATGTGTCCATATTAGCTGTCTCTGTTCTAAATTATTCATCTATATTTATTCTCCTAACAATGTCACCAAGTCATTATTACTTTAGCTTCATAATAAATAAGTCTTGAAATCAAAGGGTAAAAGTTTTTCAAATTTACTTTTTTTTCTTAAAATGATGTTTGCCTTTCAACATAAATTTTAGAATTAATTTGTCAGCTCTGCATAAAACCCTGCTAAGATAGTGACCTACACAACATTAGATGCAAAATTAATTTAGGGACAGATTTTTATCTGGCCTTTGATGTTTTATTAATGCCTTCTTCAATCTTCTCAACAATGCTTTATAGTTTTCAATATTCAGAACTTATGATTTGTTAAGCTTACATATTACTATTTTATGTTCTTTGATTTATTTACTTCTTTAGATACTTTTGGACTCACTATCATCTTATCTCAGGCATCTGAGTGATAAGATTATTGGCATTCACCACCAAGCTCCGCATGTTTGATGTGTGTGTGTGTGTGTGTGTGTGTGTGTGTGTGTGTGCAAATATTATTTGAGGCCAAAAGAGGGTGTCAGATTCCTTAGAGTTAGAAGTATGTCTAGCTGTGAGCTTTCTCAAGGACCAGAACCAAACTCAGGTCCTCTGCAAGTACAGCCAGTGCTTTGAACTCTAGCCCCATCTGCAATATTGTTTATTGATACTATGCAGAAATACAGTTTTATTATTGACCTTGTACAAAATGATATGCAATTGACCTTGATGACTATTTTATTAGTTCATTTTTATTCCAGCTACTTTATAATTTTCTAAAATTAGGTTTGTTTGCCTTTCATTCCAATTTTAGTATATGTGCTGCCGAAGCGAGCACTTGTATGCCTTTCAAGTCTCTGAATTTATTTTTCTGGTCTTATTGCATTGTCTAGAAGTATACACTCTTAAATGTAGGCATAGAATGAAGACTGTCTTGCTTTCTCCCAAAAGAGGAACCATTGTTTTTCAATTTGCTTCTTTTTTCTCCCTTTCTGTATTTGTTATTTGCCAAAGAATGTTCATTCTTCCATATTCTCAATTTGCCAAGAGACTATCAAGAAGTAGAATTAATTTTTATTGAAGAATCTTACATTCCCCTTCCCTTTATTCTGTTCATGAAGAATTGTATCAATGCTTTTTTTTTTGTACTGACAGGGTCTTACTATGGAACCCAGGAAGGAATTAATTCGATAGGTAGCCTAGGCTTCCCTAGAGCTTATAATGAACCCTGCCTCTAGAAGGTTAGAAAATTACAGGCCTAGACTACCATCTAGACTACCATGCACAGTCTTAGACTCATATGTTAGGTCAACATTGTTTCCTGATTATCATAATATATTATAAATGAGATTATCAAGATATATTGCATGCTGTTTTTGTTTTATATCAAGAGTATTAAGATTGTGTATTGTAAGCCTTAGAGCAAACACACACACACACACACACACACACACACACACACACACACACACACACCATATACATATGAGAAAACGAGAATAGGCTTAGAGAATAAGGTAGGAGTGGAGAGTGAATTGATTAGTAGACTTGTCTCTTTTCCCAGCTTTCTTTCCTCCAGTACCTTGTCTTACAAGACAAATCCCAGCTGCCTCCTTCAGTCACAGATCCCATCCCTGTTTTTTTAATTTATCAAAACCAGCAAGCTCTCCTGGGGCTGGCCCTCCCCTGGCCACAATGCAGAAAGTGCTTTCGCGTGAAAGCAGTGTGATGGGGGTTCACCCGTTTGTTTACCTTCCATCATGGATCAGAGGCCTATGCTGTCTCTTCCCTGGGGTCTGTAGGAGCTCTGTCTTGATTTCTATTTGTTCACAGGGAAGTGTCAGTCGGTGCTGGTAACCACAAGTGCCAAAACTGAAAACTGAAAGCTGCTTATCCTTAGCGAGTTAATGTACAAGTGGGCAGCATTAACACATAGGCAGGCAGTATTATTATCGTCTCACCTGATCCACACACTTTCTTCAATAACAAATATTTGAGGCCTAGCTATATAAATAGCACCAGTGATAAGATGGCTTGGTTAAAACAAAAACAACAAAAAGAAAACAAAACAACAACCCCAAACCAGCTTAAGCTTGTGCAGATCTTTCAAAAATCAGCAAGAAGAGCCAGGCGTTGGTGGCGCTCGCCTTTAATCCCAGCACTCGGGAGGCAGAGGCAGGAGAGAGTTCAAGGCCAGCCTGGTCTCCAGAGCTAGTGCCAGGATAGGCTCCAAAGCTACACGGAGAAACCCTGTCTCAAAAAACAAACAAACAAATAACAAAAAAAAAAAAAAAACAAAACCAAAATCAGCAAGAAGGAACATCCAATTGAGAGAGAGGATGAGAGTAAGCCAATTAGACATGTGTATGCTAATTTAGAGAATCGGTAGCAAAAGAGGTTCTTTAAAGATAAAAGTGAAAACAAAAAAAAATTTACCGCTTTGAAGTAAGTCATGAGGGGAAGAAAGGATGGTCATTAGCTGGGAACATTTAGGGACAGGCAGAGTGCTCCGGCCCCAGTGCCCTGAAGAACTAACTTGTCTGGTTAAAGAGTCTATGATTAAAAACAAAAACTTTAAAAGCTATTACACTAATAGGCTTCATTTACAAACTGTCAGCTAAAGTGTCACTTTAGCCACAGCCTGTTGGTAGTTTTTAAGGAAAGCAAATCCTCTCCTCACTTTGCAGTGTGTGTATTGGGGACATATGCTAATTGGGGGCTATAAATTTGGATGGAACTTGAGATGATTTTTTATAAGACATTATAAAGCCACATCATTATTATAAATAGCACTGTAGTCACTTTCATATTTTCTATCTCATTAATTCTTCCCTACTTTCCCGAAGTTGAAGAAAAACGAGGAAGGTTTCCCCACAATTCTCCATGTCTTTAATTTTTACTTATTTCTAAACAGCACCCATAGTTCTCAGAAGAGGATGTAATATTCATTCCATCTTGATAATTAATCAATTAATTAATTATTATTATTGGTTTTTCAAGACAGGGTTTCTCTGTGTAGCTTTAGAGCCTATCCTGGCACTTGCTCTGGAGACCAGGCTGGCCTCGAACTCACAGAGATCCTCCTGCCTCTGCCTCCTGAGTGCCGGTATTAAAACTGTGCACCATCAACGCCCAGCTATTTTTTTATTTTTAATTTTTTTTCAAAATTTTTCCAGTTAGGTTGGGCTTGGCAAGTGGATTTCATATTTGATATTATCTGATTGGTGTTAGGTGAAATGGGGGATGCCTTTCTGGATGCCATGTTGAATTCTAACTGATGCTACTCCACGTAAAGATGGAAGCTATAGCAAGGGGGCATTGACATCTCTTTGCAAACCACTGCCCTTGATTCAAGAGTTATTATGATATATAAGACAAGATGACTCTGTTCCTAAGATGAGTGGAGAATGAACCTATCAATACCGATGATGATGAGAATAATATTCATCCATAAATCATAGTTTAGTCAGAAAATGACAAATCAGTTTTGGTATTTCACATAGGAAGGAGTTTAATGTAGGAAAGTTGACTATAACAAACCATGGAAAAGGCTGGAGGAGAGAAGACCAGAAGAAGCCACCCCACGCTCCATGCCCCACCCCTCTGCCCCTACCCCTGTCAGCTTCACTGCTAGAGTTGTTCTGGGAGTGACAATGGTCTAAGAACTGAGAAATGCTGGCACTGGTCCCAGAAGCCTGACACACTGAAGTACTCATACATCCAGTCAGCCCCTGGCTAACAGACCCAGGAATAGATTCAGTCACACTCTCAGTTTGCTGATCTTTCTGCAACATAGCCACATTTCTTTTCACTTAAACCCAACCCACGCTATTATTGTTCTGACATATGAATCCATGCTTTTCATATACTTTTGCTGCATCATTTCCTCTTGCTTTTAAACGTGAGGTTCGAATAAAAATATTCAAACTGGCTTGTCTGTGCTAATCCATCCTACACTAAATCAAATGCATTAACATGCATCTATCTACTTTTAGGGTTAAAAATGTGATTTTTGGTCTTGAGTAATTTGGCTAGAGATAACTAACTTAATTTGAGGTTGGCTATGATTTCTTGGCAATAGTTTTCCATAGTTCAAAATTCCTGCTTGGTGGGAAAAATGTATGCTTCAAATTGTTTTAAGAGTAATGAAATATTCAAAAATAGTAAACACAGCAATTAATGAAGTTGGCCCAATGTTACATTTTGTAAATGCTTAAACATTTATGGAGTTCAGTTTTCTTTTTGGAACCAGTACTTTTTTTTAAGGTCTAAATAACTAAATTTTGGCTTTAAGTTCTAGATGGCAAAAACAAGAGAGCCCTGTATAGTCTAGTCATAAATCGATCACTTGCCTGAGTGTGAGCATGACCAAAGTGAATTTTCTAACAAGAGAAATGCCCCCACTGTCTGCACAGGCCTCGAATTCCTCACCCCCATCCCCACTGCCATGTTATTTGAGGTTTACCAGTTCCCATGCAGGCAGAAGGCAGAGCTGAAACCTCTGTGCACGGATGTAAACTCTTCAAGTGCATTGAAGCACCGTCTTCACATGGAACATCATAGCAGTTCCAAAGACTGGTTTAACACAATCCTTATCTTTCTATTTTCCACTTGATTTTTTTTTCTTTCTCCCTGCCCCCTGTTGTGGATTTTGTTTGTTTTGAGACAGGATTTGAATTCCTGGTCTTTTTATCTTCTGCTTCCCTGTACAAGAATGTTCCATCACACTTTGCAGTACTATCTTCAAGACATCTCAGATACTCCCTTGAGAGCTAGCAAGAACAGGTATCATCCCTAGTGAATTTAGCCCACTCACCTCTAGGGTCTGCATGCAGCATTGTAAACATGGATATTTCAAGCTTGTTCCCATCGTTCTCTTTTGAGTTTAATGCTCAAGGAATCTATGAACAAAGGAATTTGGGATGATAACAGTTTAGTCCTATGTTGCAGATATTGCAGGAGCACAAATGTCCAGATATACAATCTTATGCCATCCACACAACTGTGGGACAAGAATGGAGCTAGTAATATGCCTACACTTCAAAGATAAAGATGCAAGACTGCAAGGGTCTCAAGAGAGTCAGTCAAACCTTAGTTGGGCATCCTAACCTAACAAGTCACCATCACATTTTTGCCCCAGGTCTCAGAATGTTAAATTGAAGACAGAATGGTTACAATTAGCAAGTGGGCTAATTCAGCAGTGAATGTAAATGAGAGTTATAGATAAATGACATTTAGTGACATTAATTAACTGATTAAATTAAACCTGATATTTTAATCAGAATTTGTTTGTGCAAAGTGTTAGATAAAATGAAGTGTGTTTTAACCTAGTTACTTTTAAAAATTCCAGTTACCATAACAACTTCATGCGATTTCAATTAAAGGTGGTCTTTTCTTCATATTATTTTTAGAACTTGAGTTACCATAACAACCAGATGCTGTGTACTTGATCTGTTAAATCATTCCCAAAGAGTTAAAAAAAAATAGGGTGTCTTTTAGAAACAATCAAAATATGATAAGTGGTGCACCAGGAATAAATGCCCAAATGGCGAGGCAGACTCTATTTTTCAAGGAGCTCACATGTGAAATAAAAGGCCAATGAATCTTCCTTTGTATGCTAGGCTTATGATGTTTCTCAGTTACAGAAATCAAAAAGAGATTATTTATCAATTGGAGGAAAGTGGAGATGTCAGGTTCTGGGGTAATATGAATTGTCAGAGTCACAAAGAGAAATGATGTAAATGATAAATTCACTTTCACAGGGTTTGGGGGAGTTTTCTAGAAACAGTATTTCTAGGGCTTCACCCCAGCTGGGGGTGGGGGGAGGGGAGGATTTGCTTTCATACAATAGATAACATGGGAAAACTGTCCATCCTTCAGTGTTGCTTACTTCCTCCCCACTCCCCACTCCCTACCTCATGGAGAATTATTATAGGGTCTGCTCCTATCTTAGGAATCTGACTCCTCCTGTCAACAGCAGAGCCAGCCCAGCCCAAGGCTCTGCAATTAGAGGCTGAGACTCAGAGCTTGGGAGATTGCTCAATGAGTGAAGGGCTTGCTGCTAAAGAATGAGGACCTTACTACCCTCCATCCCTAGCACCCACCTAAGAGCCATGGAGAGATGGAGAGAGGTGGATCCACAGAGTTTGCTGGCCAGCCAGTCTAGCCACAAGGGCAAGTTCTGGTTCAACGAAAGGTCCATTCTCAGGAAATGAGATGGAAAGTAATAGAGGGAGACATTCAAGGTCTCTATATTCTCAGGACAACAAGCTCATCTATCCATTTAGGGGTGCACACGTGTACACACACACACACACACACACACACACACACACACACACACACACACACACTTTTTAGGAGAGGATGGAAGGATTAAAGTATAGGCAAAGACAGAGGGAGAGCAGAGGAGGGGGGTGTGTAGGAAAAGCCTTCTCCTAGGTGGCCATATGCCCCTCGTAAGATGGCAAGAAAGAAGTAGGTGTAAGTTGAAAGTGCTCATGGCTATCCACTTCTAGTCACGTGACATATCCCTGACACACTAAGTCCAAACGTGCAGCAAAGTATGGTCCAGAAAATTACCCCCATTTTTGGAATCAAAGTTGTCACCTGTTTGAGGTAAATTGGCCCTTCTGGGCAGAAGTCTCACATTAGTTAGTGGGCTGCTGTCTATAGTGGACAAGACACACATCTGGCTGCCCTGAGGGGAGGGCCAGGCTGCCCACTAAGTGACAAATAAAGATGGCCTCTGCCTGGGATCTCTCTCTGACCATAAAATGCAAAGGAGAGACATGATTTTGCCCACAGCCTGGCCACAGAAGCAGTAGATGGATGGTAGGAGTGTCAGCCTTGGATTCCGGGTTTAATTATAGTCCTCTTGCTTAATGAGGTTTCGGGAGGAGGAGGTGGGGGCTCGGTGTGTGCTGGTGTGGCTGGGGTTATTTAATTAAAAAACAATAAAGCTGCCAGCTGCCACTGGTTAACTATCTGGAACCCACCCCTTCCTCCTCCCAGAAGTGAGCCCAGCACCAACAGTCCTTCTCTGCTAAACTGTGCTCTGCTGAGGTTCCCTTAGTGCCCCACAAGGAGGGAGCCCTCTGTGGCTGCTAAACATAACATGAACAGGTGATCCTAGAGTTACAGAGCCCCTCAAGGCCCATAACAAGCAGCAAACAAGACATCCCATTTGCCCTTTCTCTCAGGCACTTTTGCTTTGGAACTAAAACAAAGCAAAACAACAACAACAACAACAACAACAACAACAACAACAAAACATTCCTTTGGAAATGGTCAGAGGCAAGAGCTGATGAGAGATTAGTTAGAGGTGAATTCCCATCTCTCTTCCAGGTCCTGCCAGCCTAGGAAATAGAGCCATGGGGTTCTCCCAGGCTGTACAGAGCAGGGTGGGATTCTGGCATCAGAATGGCTGCCAGCCCTAAGTTTTCAAGGCTGGCTTTTATTAATCACCTCGCTAAATTTTTTGTTTTGTATTTTTTTTTAAATATAGCTTCTTTGGGGATGATGAATAAATTAGCTTTTGCAGCTATCATTTTAAAATGGGTCTTAGGGGATTGCTTTGATTAGAAACATTCTCTTGTGTTGTGTTGGTCACCAGAACAGAAGACAAAGAAAGGCCCCTCCATGAGGCATTTTCACTCTGATATTATTCCCTGTGGCCACCAAGGACCAAAGCCTGCCTAGAACCCCCCTGTTCAAACACCCGAAACTCAGCAGTGGAACACAGCCACAGTGCAGTGCGCCTGCAGAGCGGAGGTCATATACTGATGAGCTGTGGGCTTAGCTGATATTATTGACATACAAGCAAGGAACTTGAACCAGGTTCATGTACACTCTTACGCCTGGGTCTATCTGAGGCTTATGAGAATCCTATTCTGGGAACCTCCACAGTAAAGGCAAGACATTGGTCATCTTACCTGAAGTCACTGGTTCATACTATTTGAACCTCTCTTGGTGTAAGTCAGCAACACCATCTGTAGTCTAGAGCTACCATTAATTAGAGAGGGGATAACACATCTTGGGATTCCCTGCACATGGTTTAAAACCATGTCCTCAATTTACCCTTCCACAGCACCTCAAAACTGGCTGAAGAGTAGGTTATTCTCCTTTCAGCCTCCAATCATTTTGTGTCCTGTGTAATAGTCTCAGATGTCTGAAAACCCCTGTTTGGCAAATTAAGATTCTCTCTTGACTTTCGAAGGCCCTTTTAAGTCCACCAATTGGGCTGGCCTGTGATTAAATCATCTTTGTAATTACATTTTATTTGCATTTCTAATGTATGATTTGCATGTCAATTACTTATGTCTAAGTCAAAGGGACTCATTTTATCCATATTCTTTGGGGAGGGTTGGGGGCTGGTGAGAAATGCTGGCTTCTAGCTGTAACCTTGTCATTTCTGTGGCTTTGTTTTCTGAAGAGCAGAGAAAGTGTGTAGAGTTGAATTGTGTCCCCTCAAAACTATATAGTGAAGCCATAACTTCCAATACCTCATAATGTAGCCTGATTTGCAAATAGGTTAATTGAAAACACAATTAGTTAAGTTAAGATCAGGTCATATTCTTCCAATATAAATTCATCATCTTCAATTAAGACACACACCTAGTGAACAGTGGTAGAGCCCTTATAAACAAAAGTACTCTGAAGACAGATGCATGTACAGAAAGAATGCCTGGGAAGACTTGGGTCATAGGACCAACAAGTCAGAAAACTATCAAAGGCTGTCCCCAAAGGCAGTGAAAAAGAAATTACAATGAAGAGATCTTCCTTAATACTCATAAAAGGAATATGGCCATCCAGGACCTCAAGGTTTCATTGAGTTTTCACATTAAGATTTCAGTTCAAAAAAACTACTTCTGTTTGCAATACCATTAATGTATAATAATGATGTTATTACATTAGTAATTCTATATATCAAGTAAATAACACTTGTTGGGATCATAAGGTCCTCATGGCTGGCCACAGGTCTCCAGGAAACCCAGGAGTATTAAGCACCAGGGATTGTTTTCTCAAAGGGAAGGAAGCTGTTTTTCCAGAAAGCTGAGAATTGGAAATGATTATACCCTAGTGGTCTGCATTATCTGTTGGTCTAGCCATATCCAGCTCCTATAAGCAGGACCAGAGGTGGCTTGTAATCTAAATGACCCTTACAGCCAGGGGCTCCCCAAGCTCTCACAACCAGGACCAGAGGTGGCTAATAGCTCAAATGACTGCTGTGCTATCTGTATGACCAAGACCAGGCTAGGTCCCTCCCTAGGCCCTTAAACTAATACAAGTAGCCTATCTCCACAACACATCTTCTTGTGGAAGAGATGACATGTACCCTGAGTTAAGTTTCAATGTAATTACATTTCCTTGTGCAGTGGAGACTGCATGACACCAGGAACTTTTTTTTTTTTTTTTTTTTTTGCCAGATTGTGCTGTGTTTTAAACATGCTGACAATAAACTGCCTGGGGTCAGACTCTTTAGAAGTCTTGATCCAGGTTGAGGAAGTCATTCTGAACAAGTGTTCATTCTGGTTCATTCAATGTTTGCTTCCTTGTCTGACACCTGCAGAGACCCATCCAACACTGCCTTCAGAGGACTTTCCTGATGAATAAACATGTTGTTGTTTTTTTTTTTTTCTATCTATGAAAGTATCTGGTGGTACTTAGGAATCATTGATGAATAATAGGAAAAATAGTAGAGAGATCAATAAGTTGACAGAGAATTTTCAAACACAGACTACCAGAGTATGATGTCTAATCCTGATTGGCAACTAGACTGGAAACTTATATAGCATACTGGACATATCCTGTAGGATGTTTCCAGATATCATTAATTAAAGGATGTTGTAGGTGGTATAACCATCCCATTGATTGGGGGCCAGGTGGAATACAAGAGGACATGAGGAAATTCTCTCTCTCTCTCTCTCTCTCTCTCTCTCTCTCTCTCTCTCTCCTTGTCCTCCTCATCCATCCATCCTCTTCTTCCTCCTTCTCTCTTTACACACAAGGTTTGAGTTGTTCTTTTCATCACATCCTTTAGACCAAAATGGTCTGAAATCATGGATCCAAATAAAGCTCTCCTCCTTTAAACTGTTTCTCACAGCAGAGAAATTTTAACACCCAGTTGGGGGCACACACCTTTAATCTCAGCACGCTGGAGGCAGAGACAGGCAGATCTCTATGAGTTCAAGGCCAGCCGGGTCTACATAGTGAGCTCCAGAACAGCCAAGGCTATACAGTGAAACCTTGTCTCAACAAACAAACAAACAAAAGCCTAACAGCCTGTTGGGAGCCAAATCTCAGGGCTTGGCATGAGATCCTAGGCCATGCTTGGCAGGCCACATAGTTAGCAGCTCCTTAGAACCTCAGCTCAAGAAAAGAAACAACCTGACCCAGTCCTCCACCACAGGCTCAGTCACCTAAGCAACCCTTCCTGGACCTCTTACTCATAAACTCTTTACCCTGCCAAACATCCTCTTTGTGGCTTCCTAATATCCTGCCTATACCAACACCTGGTGGACAAACAACTCATTCTGCCCCTCCCCATATCCTGACCATATAAGCTAGCCTGAGAAAAGTAAAGTTTGCCACTTGATCAGAATCCTGTCTTGTGGTCGTTTTTTTTTCTGTGTCTCTTGTCCTCATTCCCTATACCTGACTCTCTTGACCCAGGTTGATGTCCTGCAGGACAGGACAACAGCCAGAGAAGAGGGGTTGGATTTCTTTCCTTGCTTTGTTAAAATTTATGATAACTGAAAGTTATTTTAAACTTTCACCTTTTGGATCCTCATCTCATCACAAATAACTAGACTGAATAGGAAAATTCTGTCACCTGACTGAATGAGCCAAGGCAGGAAAGCACAATGGGCAGCTTTGTAAGCTGAAGTCACACAGCATTTTTCCTTTTAGAAGGCATACAGTGTAAATCCTATCTCTCAGTTTTCCCACCCATGCCTTACTTGCTGTTATCTGAGACCAAGAGCTGAGAGAGCTGACAGATGTACAGGGCCGGAGATCTTGCCAACTGTTTGTTGGTAAAGAAGGAACCATACAGATGACCCCTTTCCTTTATTGAGCACAGCCACTCCCAGTTCATAGCAAGTTTCTTGCTGTTTTTCCTGAAGAAGAAGAGCTATGACTCCAACAGTTCTTGGTTTAAACTCTCATTCTTTTGTTTTTCATAAGAAACAATTTGATAGCTATAATTATTCCTGCAAACCCAATTATTTTCACAGAAATTAAATATGTCTGTAGCTGTGCTTGGCTGGATCAATGTATTTGTTATACTATCAAAACCACTCCTCCCCCTGCCATGTTGAAGAAATGAACAATTGAGTACCAGATTGCAGAACTGAGGCTTTGTTTAAAACTGACTGTGAGCAGGCATATTTGGTTTTGCAAAAGCATAGGACTGGACCACTTACACCCAGGAAGACCCTTGATTGTAATTACCATTCAACCATCCTCCAGGATTAAGCGTATATTCATTGAAATATTTGCTTGAAAATGAGAACCTACAGCCTTAAACTATGAATGCCCTTTTACCCAATGACTTTATTTATAGACACTCATCTTAAGGAAATACTCAAGTGCACAGTAATGCAATGATTTGCATAGCAAGCGTATTCTGCCGAGGGTTATTTATAGTTATTCTTTTTAGCAAAATCCTAAATTCCAATAATAGACAATTAATTCAGTGAAATATGGTTCATCTCTATAATTACACAGGACTGGTGACCATTTAGCTGAGACTTCTCTGCTGCATTATGAGATCCCAATGATTTATGGCATCAGATCCAGGAGCAATTTGCCATCTATCGGTCTCTTCCCATCTTCTTCTTCTTCCTCCTGCATCTTGGGCTATGATAGAACCCATGACATGGGATTCCCTGCAAGGACCAACAGTCTAATGGAAAATGAAGCCTTCTAAGGGACACTACCCTTCTTGGATTAGATTTTTCTCTAGTTTCTATCTCATCAATCAAGTGACATCTGCCTCCAGTGTTTGTATTTAATCACCAGGAAGAATTTTGCAGAGATTTTAATTGGAAATATCACTGCTGGATTCCTAACCTCTTTTTTTTTTTTTTTTTAATTGTGATAGATGTTCTCCTAAAACCTCATCCATGTTATACCTGTAAGGCACACCTCAAAAAAACACAGGAACCATATGCTAATGACTATGTATGTTGTGTACACAGACGTGTGATACCTTGCATGTATATTATTATAATGTCTATTTTTTCTATTAATCTTAAGTAGGGTCTCGTAAAAATGACAGGGTAAAACTGGTGTCACATGTGTCTCCCTGCCTCCCAACCTTCCCTCCTCAGATTTAACCATCTAGTACCTCATACTTGCTAGGCAAACACTCTACCACTGAGCTATATCCCCAGTTCCATGGGCCATATTTTCAAATGCACACATATATCACTAGTTCCCATGAATGAAAGAACCCAAGTTGCTTCTTTTGCCCTATGATCTTAAAATGGAGATTGAACAGCACTTCTTAACAGTTTGTGATCATCCCAGATCAGGACTTTTCAATCTTGGCACTTTGGACCAGATAATTCTTGGCTGTGATCAGCTGATTTGTAGTATATGGGATGCTATTCCCTGACCCTGACCTCTCCCTATGAATGTCAATCTCTCACTTATGGTTGAGGCAGCCAAAATATGTAATGGCCAAATGCCCTGTAGGATACAGGCAGGTGGAAGTCATTCCACTAGATTTTTCTTATGGTAGTTGCATTGTGTTTTTCCAACTTTGAAAACCTGAGGCTAATTCTCCCCAAAATCTCATCTCTTGGATGGTTCTAGGTTACCAATAGGCATGAGATTTAGGATTTAGGATGAAACCCCCATTGGTTGTTCCCTGAGATTTTTCAGGGCAGAATGCCAGGTACCATGACAAACCATGCTCATAGTTACTGATTATGGGCTCACCTTGTTGGCATGCATGGCACCAAAACCAAGCTCCTAATGTCTACCCCTTATTCAAGTGCCCATTCATGTGCAAAGTGCACTGGATGGATTTCTCAACTGATGGCTTAGCTCTGTCTTCAGGCTCAGCAGGAGATGCAGAGCCCAGTGCTTGCTCAGTAGCTTTGCTAGGCCCCAAGATTTAATAGGTTCTAATCATCTAAATGAATCCTTTATTCTATGTCACTCACTGGTTTCTTCAAATATGACCACAAGTGAGGATTTCAGATTATAGTCAATGGTTTTAAAGACTACCAGGGGTTTTACAAATTTATTCATCTGTAGATAATCCATGCCAAACTTGGTGTCAGAGTTGGGTAGAATGAAGCCAGTCTAAGCCAGTGAGGAGAAAAGACTTGTTTCTGGTTCCTAAAAATAAGGATTGGTCTGTCTCTATGCCACTTACTATAAGCACAAACATGTGTCATATTAGTTGGTAGCCATTGTGTGACAACGTGGGGGAACAGTTTAGGATAAAGCAAGGTCAAAAGAAGACAGAACCTAGGCCTAAACATGTCTGCATTGCAGAATCAGTCATCCCTGACACTTTTCCTACTGCCTGAAGTAATCAAATTTCCTTTTGCGTAAGACAATAAATACCCCTATGGTTTAAGCCAGTCTGACTGGAATTGTTATATTCTTTAATTAATTTATTATTTTTATTTATTTTGGGGCACGTGAATGTGGGTGTACATATGCCATGGTGTACATGTGGTGGTCAGGGGACACTCTCAAAAACTGCTCTCCTACCCACCTTGTAGGGTCTGAAGACTATTCAGATTGTCAGGCCCATGCACAAGCACCCTTACCCACTGAGCCATCTTGTTGGCCCTAGAATTGTTACATTCTTAAAGCAACTTTAGAATATGATTTATATCCTGGAAACAAAGTAGAATTTTGTATTAAATGTGTGTTCCATACACTTACATATAAAGGATGATTTGACTTTATTAACCTGAGATGAATCTATTCATTTTCCAACTCTACTAGATGATTCCTACTCACCCTACAATTGCCAGCCTGATTGACCTATCTTGCTGACACCAATTTTGGAACAAGAGGCCAGGCAGGTCTTGCTGGCCTCTCTCAGTTCCTAACTTGTAATACTTTTGAGTTCAACGTGAAAGCCAAACAAAACACAACAGAAACATTGCAAATGAAATTAAGGTAAATATTAGGGTCTTTCCATTAGGGTCAGGAATTATCTGGAAAATTTGGACCTTCCATGTTGTGAGCAGCACCTGGTATTCATGGGACACCAATGGACAACAGGAAATAAGCATGAATAATAGAGGCAGCCAGGTAAAATTCCTTGCAGGGATTTCAGGGAATTCTCCCATCTGTGGTTAAGCTTTTGGATAGCCTATATTCTTAGATGCAGCTTGGATATGCCTGTGCTTGGCTTCTCTATCTAAGACATGGTGGGATGAAATGGAAAAGTCGTGGAGGAGCTGCTGACAACAAAAGATGCCAGTCTCTGAGATTAGTAGGGTGGCAAAGAGATGGAGTCCTGGCTGGATTCCATCTTCATCTATTTCCTATGCCTAGAACATTTACACTGGGACACCATGGTCACATCCCTAAGCAATGTCTAGTCAGGAATCTTAGAGTCAGGAAAAGCCTTGGACTTCGGTAGAATGTGGTAGGGCCTTGTTGTCTTCTCCATGAAATGAGAACAAAAGCCTCCATGCATGGCCCAGGGCAGAAACAAAGCAAGGACAATTTCTCATCTGTCTTCTCTTCCCCCTTACTGCTTCGACTGACCTGTTCAGCCCACTACCTTTTCCTTATGTCCGTTCACCAGATTCTTCAGTTTGGCTAGAGGGCTAATCCTATCGGCAACTGACCACACTCTGAGAGCTGGATGTGTTCAAATTAGAAAAGGCTGGTGGTCCAGGTTCTAGGCAAACTGTGATTACTTCCTGACTCTCTAGGTAGAAGAAGGGACATAGGCCACCTGGCCAGGATGCCTCATTCTCAAAGAAGAAACGAAGCAATTGGGAAAGCTTCCTTCCCATACGTCACTGGCTCCCTTTCCATGCTTTTATGTCATGCCTGACTCAGACACCTAAGCCTAATGTTTCAACCCTGGTCACACCAATGATTGTCAAGTTCACTCACAGACTAATGGCTTTTAAGAAGTATAATATACACATGGCTGTGATCCAGCAAGCCTGAGCTTAATCCTGCTCTCATGTTGATTAACTGTGTGACTTCAGATAAACCATTTCAGCTCAGTTTCCTTCGGCACCTAATTGGGGGATTATCTTGCACTGTCTCAGATCCAGTATCATTTGTGGGCAAAGGTAAAATGAGAGCATTATGAAAAGTGCCCTCCTCTGGCCCGTTTTAAGGATTCAATGTCTTTTAGACCAGATAATCCCATGAAAGCCTCAGTTTCCTCCAGAGCCAGTTGAGTGTGCTAACCCACACCACGGAGGTGGAGCCCATATTTAGCTAATTGAATATCATTATGTGCTTTGAAACTGTCCCTGCATTTCAATAAACCTGTTTCTTATTAAGAAAGAGATGTATATAATCATTCAAAAATGTACCATAAGAAAGCAGCTGCCGTAAGAATATTTCTGCAAAGGCACCAATTGTTTGGGAATTGGGATGCATTTTGCCACTTATGAAAAGAAGCAAAGAGAGAAAGAGACAGAGAAAGAGATGTGAGACACAAATATATTGACAGATGAAAAGAATAAACGTTTTTGTTGCACTAGCCTTGCAGAGGTGTCACACACACCAAATTATGACATAACTGCTGGAGTAATAGCTGCAGCTGCGGCCTTTGTAAAGTGATCCACAATACGCCAGTCTAATAGGCACAGCGACGTGCCCAAGTCACTTCATACAATGAGGATGGCCTAATCCTGTGCCACATGAGCCCTGGACCAAACATGGCCATGTCACAGCAGTGGGATCAAGCTAGAATAATCACTTTCTTAGGGGGAGAAATTCCCTGTGCAATACACCACAATCCTCTAAAACAAAGCAGGCATGTGAATCTGCTGGTTCCAGGAAAATTCCTTGGTGAATTGCCAAGCAAGAGCATAGGGTACACATTCCATATGTTGCCCAAGTTTCCATGGGGTCACAAACCACTAGTGGGAAAATTGGATTTTGGTGAACACAGAAGGTGTGGATGGGTTTTATGTAGCCACAAATATTTCCTGAGTGCCAGGCACAGGACGGGCACAGAAATACAATAAGGGAGATAGACACTGAACAAATAAAAGAAGAATTAATTCATTGCAACTGTAAACATTTCTTTGACAGGACCTGGCTGCTATGAGTATGAGTAGCATACTGTATTTTCTCTTTGAAAGAAGGCTGAAATTTTCAAGCTTGCAATCACTATATACTTACTTTGATTAATAACATGAGATGTGGGAGTTAGTACCCAGAAAACCGGGAGTTCCTTTGAGGGTTTCTAAAACTCATCTCTTAATGATGTATTTGATAGCATGTTCCTATAGTTGAGCATTCAGAATGTGTCAGAGAAAGTGCCAAAATCACATCCTCAGCTCATCAGGCAGTAAAAGCTAAAGGTAACTGTAGATAAGATAGAAAATACAAGTGCATACACCTCTGTATTAGAATAGATTCATGGCCAAGATCATGGCTCTAGGACAAGTCTGGCTGATTTCAAGTTGCTTTTCACCACTCATTCACTAACTATGGAAGGCAACTTACTCAAAGTCTCTGAACCACAGTTGCCTCCATTATAAGGTGGAAATGACTATCATTTTCCTTGCAGGATCATTCTGAAGATGCAATGATTGAGTACAGTGAAGCTTTTCAAGCAGCATCAAGATCATGCTAAATGTTATGGTACTGTTTTTGTCCTTATTATTCTTGTTAGTTGGCCCTAAATCTTTTATTCCTGCAATTATTATGACCTAATTATAATTAATTATTTTTAATTATCTATGATCATATATATATATATATATGTATATATATATGTGTGTGTGTGTGTGTGTGTGTGTGTGTGTGTGTGTGTGTGTGTATTCTTGCTTTCAACCTCAGATCTCTTCTGTTTCTAGATAAATCTCTTGGCTCTTGTATCTTTGACTGGTACCATTTGATTTGTCAAAGTTGCCTGGACAAAGGCACTTTGAGATATTGTGTAAGTGAGTTGAAGAGTTTAACTCAAGCAGAAGACTACTCTTGATAACTCCCCTAGGCTTTTCCTAGCCATTGAGTCACCCTCAAAGGACAGAAACAATGGGAAGGTCAAGTGTGAACATACACATCGTTTGTCCTTGAGGACTGCAGTGTGTGACACTAAGTAGCTAAGCTGAAAAGATAAGCCTTAGAACATCAGATAGATGGCCAGTTATTTGGCCTTTAGCTTTCCTTGTTTGTGGAGGGTCAAGGACTTCTTTGGCATCTTGAAGGCTTTTAGAGTAAGCTAGTGGATTTCTGGAATGAGGGTAGAGTCAGTTTTGCTGAGTTTTGCTGATTTGTGTATTCCCCAGCCCCACTAAACAAGCAGGCTGTGAATGAAAACAACTCTAAAGATGGTTAATTGTGTATGCAGTAAATACAGTTTATTCCTGAAGGAAACAGTTTACCACTGTGGGGAACCAAATGGGGAGGGCAGCGGTTAGGTTAAAGGAAAACCAGTTCTAATGCTGAAAGGACAAATAGAAGCATATTAATTTTGCTTTTTGTAAATCCATACCCACCCCCTTCTGATTGTCCTTCTACACTATTGCAATGGACTGTTCCCAAAGAAACTCATCTTCTGGCTTGTCAACCAGTTAGCTATTTTTCAACATTATTTCTAAAACTGACCTCTGGCCTCCTGGCAGCCCTACAAAATGTGTGGGTAGATTCCTCTTCCAGGAAGAAGTGATTAACTGAAAAGGGGGGACAACTATGCTGTATTCAGGCCCAAGTTCTTGAGCCCCTTGCAATTTCCCTTCCAAGTACATAAGCCCCAGGGGAGTGGGCTACATCTTGTGACTCAGCGGGAAGCCTCCATTGGGAAAAAGGCAGCAAGCAACTGTTTCACACCCAGGGCTGCATGCTAAAATCCACCCCTCTCATCACTTTTGCTCTTGGCTTCCTACAACAAAGACATGCATGCCTGGCAGCCTTGTCCTTATCTGTGGCTCAGAGGGCTGGTGATGCTGTTTGCCTATCAGAGGTGGTATAAATTATCTTTAGCTGGTAGTCTGCAGATGGTGCCAGCTGTCTTCCATTGGTGATCAGGGACTTGTCTTACAGAGCACTGTCTTCACCCTCGTCCTGCACTTATTTAGAAAATGTTTGTTTGATTGGCTGTACACTGCATGCTTTCCTAGTCCCTTTGATGAAACAACATAAATGAGATAGCTGCTATTCAGATTAGTGCAAGGTTGATCATTTCTTTTACAACAACAATAATAATTCCAATCCCAAACCCTTCAATTCACAGTAACTTACAGAAAGGGATCTCTTTTTTCAGTAAAATAGAATTCCATGAACACCACCGGAGATGGCAAAGCAAAACCGCCCTGGGCCTTTGCCTTCTGAGATCACATTCTGTAGTATTGATAACGCACATTTCTGTGATGGATTGTATGCCATGACACAAATTCATCCCAGGGTTAAGAAACTGGGGACTTGTTTGCTCTAAGGCAAATTCTACACTAATAGTTTCTCATGCAGATCCTGTGTAAGATTCTCTACACCTGCCCAAGTGTCCCAGAATACCTCTCTCATACACAGCACTCCATGTGGCAACAGGCCAAACACATCAGAGGGAGAAGGCGTGACACCCCTCCCCATTTTCACTTCTCATGTCCACTCTGAGCAGGGTGTTACTCATTACGGTATTATGAAACAGGAATCTTTTCTTTCTTATGAATAATAAATAGAAGCCTGGAAACTAAAAGAATATGATAGGATTCTGCCAGTGGAGCTGACAGTTAGAGAGCAGAAGTAGCAGAAGCAAAAATTATTTTTTTTAAAAAAAATCAGTATGCTTTGTGAAACTTTCCATATTTTTAATTCACTTGCAGCAGATAATTAGCTCATATATTTAAATTGGCCTGCTGAATTTTATTCAGTGATTTTTAAAGAGATCACACTCTATTTTATTTGTGCATTAGTTAAACTGCTATACAGTATATGAAGTCGACTCCCACACCCCAGAATGCTGATGTCTCCTTAAGAGATAGCTTAGGGCTCCATTGCTAGCCAAATGATCCAGATAGCACTCTCCCAATGTGGTCACATCATTTTTCCAGCAAAGTTTTAACTTATTTGAAGGAAGAGAGGGGGTGGGGATGGAGTGGTCAAAAGACAAGGGGTCAAGAGAACACGCCGCAGAATGTAGAATTTTCATTTCGCTTCACCCTGACAGTGGGCGGTTTGAGGTGCCTGGGAATGAGAGAGCCAGGCTTGACAGAAGAGACTTTCTGGGCAGGAACTCTATTATGAATGGCGGCATCCTAAGAGAAGGGGCCCTGAAAGCAGCATTTTGCCCTTATCATCCAGTGCATTCTTTAAGCCAAAACACACCATCTTTATGGGGGAAGGAAGACAGGTAAATTTCTTCATCTTGTTTGATTTGCTTCTCTGGGCTTTTTGGGGGGGTGGGTGGGAAAGAAGCATTCTCTCTGAAGGCCCCTGTGGGGATTCCTTTTCAGTATTACCTCTGGATAAGAGGTGCAGGGAGCCGGGCGTTGGTGGCGCACGCCTTTAATCCCATGCACTTGGGAGGCAGAGGCAGGCGGATCTCTGTGAGTTCAAGACCAGCCTGATCTACAAGAGCTAGTTCCAGGACAGCCTCCAAAGGGACAGAGAAACCCTGTCTCGAAAAAACAAAAACAAACAAACAAACAAAAAGGTGCAGGGAACGAATTGTGGAATCTTCAGGGCTTCTTGCTCCGTGGCTCTAGTCTGGCTTGCTGGCTTGTTGCTGGTTTCTTGTCATTTTCTGGTCAGTCCTTCCAGAGCCTTCCTCCACCACATCCTAGCTCAGAGGAGAATGCCCTGCCTGCCACTTTTCAGCAGGCAGGGCACATCGCTGGGATGTCTGTATCAAGGGAGGGAGGGCAAGATTGTTTACTTTCTCAGAAGGCTAAACATCTCAGTTGGGAGTCCTTGACTGTGTGCTTAAGGACACAGACAGAAAGTTCAAAGGGCAGCAGAGAGTGCTCCTGCCACTGTGATTTGCATCTGAGTTCAATTCAGCTGCGCTTTAAAGAATCTCATTTGAATACACAGTACATTAGCTCCATCCCTGCTTCTTTTCCAATATGGGAAATACATTCATAGCTCAGTAACCTCTCCCCTGTCTGGTCCAGACAGCTGGGGAGAGGGTGGGCAGGGGGATCCAACAACTGCAGAGAAATTGTATTTCAAATGAATGTCTTGTCATCAGCTGCCTATGTATCCCTCAGCTGCACTCCAGGAAGAGATTTGCATATTTTTTCTTCCTAATGGAAATACATATAGGATGAAGATTTTGTTTTGTCCATTTAAAAATATTGCTTTGCCCCGTTTGCTCGAGGGATTTCTAAATTCATGATTGGAAGTAATGACTTGTTAGACTAAGGAAACTCAGAAGAATTTTAGATGACACGTCTGCCATTATCATGTGTGTGAAGAATTCCATGTAGAAATTGCCTCCAGAATACTTTCCTGCAAAAATTAATAAGTAGATTTATAATATGAGGATATGTGGATGTAGATATGTGAAGGACCACTGATCTAAACCAAATCAGCCTGCAGAGAGCCCTAAATTATGCAGGAGGCTGAAATGGCATTACTCAAATTGTCTATTCCCTTTCTTTTCCATCTTCAGGGGAATTCATATAAACTTTGGGATCATTGTGTTTTCTTAACCCCTTGTCTTTTTTTAGTCTGGACAAGCAAGAGGGTCACTAAAGACTGAGTGTGAATAATGATCACTATAATACAAATGTTTGAAACCTACACAGTCTTTTCCAAATGAATGCCTATATGTTTTAAAATAACACCAACAATAATCACGATACATTAGAGTATTAACCCTCTAAGAAAAGACAGGGCAGATCTTTTATATGTAATCTAGACTTTCATGTATCAGTGAATTGAAAGTGGACATGCTGAGAGACTAAAGTATTCTTTTGTCTTTTTCATTTTTTTTAGCTTTCAATAGTGGTATTTGTTCTTAATTCTGTTTCCCTATAACACTTTGGGAGTATAGTAGTCGCTACTAAGACCTGTACCATCTCCTGTTGACTATCACCTAGTGAAATCTTTATCATTTGAGGGAGGATATTTGACTTTTGTATATAGTTAACTATCTGGATCCAAGATAATTAAGGAATAGTAAATAGCTGAGAGTTTTAGTAAGACCATCCACAAGCATAGCTAAGGCAGTGCAAAATGTGTTCTGAGTGTACTTAGTTTCCTGCTGGGAAACTCATACTATACCTCATACAATCTATGCAATCCTCTTTGTCTTTAATTAAAGAGTTGTAGGCTTAGAAGAAACCTTTAAAGTTACAGAATCTAATCACTCAGTTGAAGGAAATTAAAGGGCTATAAGAGTGAAATCTTACTTTCCTTGACTATAGAAGTTTAAGTAGTTAGGTTTTTCTTTAACTACTGTTATTATAATTACTGGGAGTATGTGGCTTGTGTGGGAGTTAGATAGATAGATACATGATAGATAGACAGATAGATGGATAGATAGATTGATTGATTGATTGACTGATATAGATATATAGATACAAACATACAAACATATGGGTACCTAGATGTATATGGTATCCAGTATGATTGTGTATATGTTCAAAGGACATACATATAGCATATCTTCTTAGCTCTCAACTATTTCCTTTACTTTGAGACTAATTCTTCTACCTGATATGAAATCCTTGAATTCACAGGTATAAAACCCTATAGCCATGCTGAGAATGTGACATCTATGTTTGGAGATGGCTGGTTGGCTCAAAGGTAACATTTGAGCCTAGGCATTCCTTTATAGGCCTCTCCTGGGAATTTGGAAGTGGCATTTAATGAATCTTTCAATATTAATTTGTAATGTAAGAAGTGGAAAACTAACATTTTTCTGCAGGCATTCTGCATGAACTGGAGTGCCAAGAAATCTTTTCTCTAAAGAAAAGCTAATAATAATACAGAAGACATGGATATTGACAAAAATGAAATAAGGGAATTCCCCTCATGGCTGATATTTTCCAGTTTGAGCCTTCTGTGAGTGATTGGGTCACTGTACTTCGGTTGCTTGAAGTACCATTGCATCCTTAAACAACATATTGAGCACTTGTATTCTTATTCATTAAAATAGGTTGCATTTATTTCATTACTTTCAACTCACCAGATGGGATCTAACAGATGCTGCATGTCGAGTTAACCCAAGAGGAAGCTGAGGCATCCCACCTCTCTCTCAGAATCCACTTTTCTTTTCATGGGGATTTAATGGACTTGATGAAGAATGAGATCTAAGAAGAATGAAAATGGGATTCCACGCCTCATTTTCAGCCCTAACGCTTGTGACATCTGCCAACTTCAGATTTCCAAAGGATGCTAGCAAGGAGCAGGGTTTCCTCTGAGGGTGAGCACGTAGAAGTATCTGGACCAGGACCCATAGTGCATCATTGTGGGGATAGGACAAATGACTGTGGTCTGCATGGTCCTTTGCAAAAGTCTTTGCAGGGTGTTGTCCCAGAAAAACTGAGAGAGGGGAGTAGAACACAATCAGTATCCTATATTCGACTCACCTCTTGTTGCCTAGACTACAAGATGAAAACACAAGCTAGGGAGGAGGAGACTGTGAAGGGCATTCCAGGCAGAAGAAATGACTTGTATAAAGCTTGTGTGTATGAGGTGGGGAAGGGCATTGAGTATGACACTGGGTAAGCTGGAAGATGAGGTGAGGCTGTGGCACTGATCCTCCCGTGGAATATCCTTCACAGTCTCCTTCTCCCTCACTCCATCTTAGCCCCCCAACCCTTGGGGGTAAAAATGGTCTGTTCAAGTTTTGAAATCAGCTTCAAGAGCACTGTTCTGAAGGAGCCCTTCACTGCTTTTCTCTATCGAGACTGATACTATTTGTACTGTTCCAATAATTTATAAATATTTGCGGTACTGCCACCATTGTATTTTCTTACAATGAGTCACATGTGTGAATTATGTGAAGGCCAGAACCACATCTCAGTCACCTTTGAATGTCTAGCATCCCAGTTTCTGATCTGTAGCAGATGTTGTAATAGGTAAGACTGTGGATGTGTTAATAAATGTGGAAAGAAGTGACCTGAAGCTTCAAGGTCATTGTTTGTGTGTTTATTTATTTGTAAAGTACTTCTAATATAGTCCTCTATGTTGGTACATGTTTAACTATATTGTTTCTGTTTCCCTAGAAGGTTAAGCTAATGTCATATCCAGGAGAGCAACTAAAAACTATATTGTTCAGTAGAGATATTTATGTATGACAGAGAAGTGAGTTTTTTCTGGTCCTAGAAACCTTAATAGTAAATGAAAATGTTGATTTTTCCCCCTCTGTTTCATTTATCTTTCCTAAATATGACTGAAAGAGTTTTGCATTGGCCGAAAAGTCCACAAAGGGTAGGAGATGGAGAAAAATCAGCTTTAATATCATCGTTAACATGTATGTGTACATGAGTCCACATACCCACAGACACCAGACGAGGTTATATTCTCCTCTAGGCAATGGTGAGCTGCCTGACTTGGGTGCTGGGAACAAAACTCAGGTTCTTTATAAGAGCAGAACATACTCTTAACTTCTGAGATATTTCTCCAGCTCTAAAGACAATTTTAAACTCCTTGAGAAAAGCTGTCTACTCTCTAAAGAAATTACACAGTAAAATCACAGTTAAGTGTGAACACAACCACTGAAACATCAGTGGGATCAAGTATGGTTCATTGCTCACGTTGCACCATCGTTTATCAATGAATTGGTGAAGGCCATAGTTTAGGTGTTGGTATCAGGCCATGATATAGTCACCATGGCTATATAGTTCTCTGCTTTCCAGCCAGCTTCCAGCAGTGAAGTCGCTGTCCTGGAATTGATGCTTTGGTGTTGATTTCAAATACTTTTCTCAGTTACTGTGTCTGAGTAACTAAACGATCAACTCTGAAACTTGCCTTTCTTCTTGGAGGGTATAGAGTTCAATACTGGTACTTCTGTTACTTCGACAATAGCTGGCTTATTCATAGCTGTTTTCATACACAGCCTTGTAACACTGGAGCAGTGGGATTCCAACAGAGCAATATATTTGTGAAAGAGCTTTCTTCTCTCAAAATATCTTCCACTTTTGTACCAGACTGGTATGACATTCTGTGACATTCTTTGGAACATGTACCTACAAAGTGAATCTTTGAGGTTGAGACTATCCTCTTCACTGATAGTCTCTTTAATCTGTAATTGTTTCCTGCCTCACTTTTCAATTCTACATGGGCTTTGGAGCAATGATTTTAAAGTGGAAACTGTTCAGTAAAATGTCACCATTAGAATTTTTTCAATTAAGAGGTTTGTGGCAACTACGGGCACATTAAATCATAAAAAAGAATAATATAGGGCTTGAGCTATGAAAACAATGTGAAAGGTAATCTATTCTAAAACCTTAATTTTACAACCAACCTTGTCCTTGAGAAGCCAAGGGACTTGTCTAAAACCACACATGAAAGCCAGTGGCATAGCTAAAGAAAACAAACAAAAAACAACTGTCACTCATTTTCCAGGCTAGATATCCTTGCTACATACTATGTAGAAAAAAAAACATAGGCAAGGGTAAATAGTATATGACATAATCATGGATGAGTCAAAGGTTGCATCCTTCATATTCCTTAGATTGAAGAGACCTAAGGCAAGGGCTGACAATAATTTGGAGTGGTAAAGAGTCAAGCCCTTGTATTTCACTTGAATTTCCATTTTAGGATTTGTTTACAACCTTTGGGAAATGGACTTCTTTTCCCTAAAAGAAGAGCATCACAATGTTGTCTATCTCTGACAGCTGGTTTGAAGACAACATGATAATCCTATGAGCCACATGCATGTGGCTGTGCATAGCAAGTACTCAAGAGTGTATACCTTAACACCATTAATATGGGCAAATTCAGCTCAGAATATGTCTCCAGCAGATCAGGAGAAAGAAAGAGAAATAGCTGTTCATGTAGTAAAGAAATGCATGAGCTAGCATGAGCATGGGAAGAGCACTATGAATTTGGGGGTCCCTTGGTTAGCCTTAGCCCCCACATGCCTTTCATACTGTGAGCATCTCCCAAGCCCCTTGAGAGCTATAAAGTATGTGCTTGTTATATACCATGTCCTTTAAATGTAAGCCAGCTAGTTCATCTGGTGCACACATGAAGAAACAACAATCATCTCTAATGTAAGAAAATCTCATGTGTTTGGCTTATGGAAAGCTGCAGCTTGATTCCTCATTGTATTTTTCTTTGTGGTTTTGTTCATTTTGCTTCCAGTATGAATCTCTAAGATAGTAAGGAAAATTTTGGTGAAACATAGCTTTCACCTCTGGCTTTGGCTTAATATTTTAATTCCTTCATTCAATACCATGACACTTGAAATACCATGATTGTCACCACTGTCATCATTAACATCATCTGCACTAATGGCTTGTCACAAATGCCCCTTTGGAATTTGTGCTCAGATTTTCTTTTAAAAACTGCACTTAGAATGTCTTTGCCTGGTGGTGGTGTTGCACACCTTTAATCCCAGCACTCAGGAGGCAGAAGCAGATGGGTCTCTGTGAGTTCAAGGCCGGCCTGGTCTACAGAGGAAGTTCCAGGACAGCCTCCAAAGCTATACAGAAAAAACCTGTCTTAAAAAACCAACCTTTTTATCCAAAAGTCTTTTTTTCTTTACACACTTTTTGGTTAGAACCATCCCTAGATCACCTTCTGGGGTGATATGGCAGATCTCCCAGGCTCTCTCAATAGAATCCACAGTACATAGTTAGTGATTAATTTCAGGATCCTCTGTAATTCTTCAAGGGTTAAATGTAAGAACTTAATCAATGAGGAACTTTCTTTAGGTACAAAATTTAAGAGTGAAGACAAGCAAACAAACAATTTCTTAATGGTAATATTTCAAAAATTTGCAAAATATCATAGTAAACCAAATATAAAAATGCTAATTAGGCTTCTGGACTGTCAATGCAGTGTGATTGGCCAGCCTTGGGTTCCTGCTGCCATGCCTTCACAGCATGATAGATTGTATTCACTCTACAACTGTTACATCAACAATCCAATGAAACTATTGTAAGCACCTACTATGTGCTCACTCTCTGTTGTCACCAGGGATCCCAAGGTGAACAGGACAGGTTCTGACTGAATGAGCCAGCCTTCCAAAGGTAAACACTATGATCCAAAGTCTACAAACCATTAACTCTGAAAATTATGAGACACACTATGTAAATAAGTCATTCATATACACTGTCATGTGGTATTTGCTCTGAGGATGGGGGAGACATCTGCATGAATGGTTTCTAGAAAATTATTTATATTTTTATAGTTATTTATATATTATATATAATTACATATCATTGTATATAGTATAAAATTATATATATAAACAAAATATATAACATTGTACATATAATATTTTGTTGGTTTGCATATATTGTATGTATAATATATATTCAATGTAATGAAATGGTTCAGAGAGTAAAATCACTTGTTATGTAAGCCTGGTGGCCTAAGTTCAATTTCCAGAAAACCAATTTCCAAATTTTTTTCTTTGATATCCATTTGGTACTGTAGCACTGTGTAGTATGGCATGTCTGCTCCCACTAATAATACATAAAAATTGAAAAATGTAAATGTTAAATAAAGATAAGTTTTGCTGACATCTTTTGCATCAGATCCTGAGTAGTTTGCTGTGGCATTGGCTTTGAATTCCTCACAAATCTGCCAACCCCTAAGAGCCTCTCACATGACAGTAGGGACAATACTCAGCTTAAATTTTCCACTTATTCTACAAATCAAATTATATGTACCAAGCATAACCCTAAGCACAAGAGACAGCACAGTGAATGGTCAGATAAACACGGGCCTCCATTAAGATTGCATTCAAGTGTGAGACACAGGTAACACATAAAGAGTCTAAAAACAAAACACCAGAGTTTTAGATGTGTTGAAGAAGGAAAAAATGGGCCTCAAGGTGCAGTGTGAATAACAGGTTATAACTAGGACAGTCAGGTAAGGATGCTCTCCCATAGCAAGTGTCCATTGAGTAGACATGGAAGGTCAGAGTGATGAACCACCTGGAGGGAAACACTTAGCATGCAGGGACCAGCCAGGGAAGGGACCAGGAGGTGAATTTTCCCAAAACAGCCAATGAGAAACAACATTTTCACAGTCAGGGTGGAGGAGTTCTTGTAGGTAGAAGGTGCAGGGCCATGCCTGGCAGCATTGGCAGTAAACGTAGAAAGCTCAGTGAAAGAGGAAAAGCCTGAGTTTGGGTGGATAGGTAGCTGAAAAAAAACCAAAAAAAAAAAAAAAAAAAAAAAAAAAAACCACAGGATTATGAAAGGCAAAAGGAAAGTTTGGTGGGTGGCCAGAAGTGTCAGCATAAGAAATTCAGTCTTTGGAAGAAGGTGAAGCAGACTCTTGGAAGAAAGTGTTTCCATATGGAAGTGATAACATTGGCAGACATTGGGAAAGAGTGCAGAGAACCACTGAGTGTGGGGAAAATAGGAACATTTCCCCCCCCTTCTCTTCCTGGTGGTTAGAAAGCAGATGTCAGGCCAAAGGATAAAAGAGATAACTTCTGATTTACACTTCAACCTCACTACAAGAGAACCATTCACTGTCCCAGTGACTAACTGTACTTTTTCTTGTCCTTATAACATTGGCCACAAGATCAGAGTATAGAGTAATGGGGTGTGTAATCCAATTTGAACATCTCAAGCCTGATAGAAACAAACTGGCAAACATAGGCAAAGCTGTGGCTGTTGCCCAAGATTATAAAACTGGCAAATGTTGAATTCCAAACATATGGATGATAACAGAGCAACAGAGACAAAGCAATTGTTTCATGCAATTTGGTAGGACGACATGGTGGCGTCCTTCTAATGATTAGTCTTTCTTCCATTTTCCAGTCAAGAAATTCCCACTCACATGACACTGAAAACGGTAATGTAGCTATATGAGTAGTGTTGAGTTCTACCACATGTCCATGTGAACATACATTTACTCTGTATCACTTCATAAGGAAATATCCAGCTTTCCAGGTGGAAGTGTTGGTCTACAGCTTGCTCAAAGGTTTAGAAAATATTTATAGTTTAATGAATCCTACATGGTTCAATTTTTGCTGAGCATATTGACACAATTTTTTCTGAACCAAGTCTCTTTCATGACTCGGAAGATGAAAGAACACTGCTAGCCAACATTTTTTTTTTCCTTGAGCAAATTCCTACATTCATGCATCAGAAGAAAGATGACTATAAGCATGAAGACAAACTGTGAGGGGAGCAGTAGGGAGAAACCTAACGGGGTGACTAAACCAATACTTCAGCAATGGCCCTGTGATGGTTTGAAAGAAAATGGTCCCATAAGCTCACAAGAAGTGGCACTAATAGGAGGTATGGCCTTGCTGGAGTGCATGTAGATTTGTCGAAGGAAGTGTGTCAATAGGGGTGGGCTTTGAGGTCTCAGATGCTCAAGCTAGGCCCAGTGTGACTCACTGTTTCTTTCTGTGGCCTGTAGATCTGGATGTAGAACTCTCAGCTACCTCTCCAGCACCATGCCTGCCTATATGGTGCCATGCTTCCCACCATGATAACAATGGAAAAAACCTCTGAACTGTAAGCCAGCCCCAATTAAATGTTTTCCTTTGTAAGTGCTGCCATGGTCATGGTGTCTTTTCACAGCAATGAAACCCTAAGACAGTCCCTATCTAATCCTTTTCAAAATAACTTTCCTTCAAGAATTGTCTAGAAACAGACCTTTGCATTTAATTCTCAGTTTCTAAAAATGTCATTAAAATGTTAAATCTTATTGTATGGATAAATTCTAACATGGAAAGAAACAATAGATCTGCCCTCTTCACCTTGAATTTGTTTAGGGTCACCTGTCTGTCATTCAAACCTCTAGTAGATGCAGGAATGCCTCAAAACCATTTATTTCCTTAACTCTAACAATTAGCAAAAATTCCTCATATTACTGAGAAGAAGGTATTTATAAGGATAGAGTAAGTTATGATGCAGGTTTAAAAGTAAACCCTAAACTCTCAGTGGTTTAACTTCACGAATGCATTATTTCTGGCACATGAAATCCATTGTGTTTGAGGCCAACTCATCAGCACAGTCTGAGGAAGATGAGGCCTCCAAAGTTGTGACAGAGACAAAAGACTCTGTGCCTTTACTTAATGATCGCAACCCAGTCACATGACCCCATGGAACTACTAAAATGTCTAGGATACTCATGTGTGGAGAGGGCACAGCTCTGCTTCACTTGGCTTCATGGCTTGCATGTCCCTTTGCAGAGTCCTCTCCCATATTTACTCAGTCTTCATCCTTCTCCCAAGACAACTCACTGGATTTTCTGGGTGTTATACATTTGTCACTATTGTCTTCATCACTGTTCTGTTACTATTCAGAGACACCATGACCATGGCAACTCTCATAAAAGAAAACATTTAGCTAGAGGCTTGCTTACATTTTCAGTGGCTTAGTCCATTTTCATGAAAACAGGGAGCATGGTACTAAGCATGGAAGACATGTTTCTGGAGAAGTAGAGAGCTACTTCTTGATCCGCAGGCTGGGGGAGGGGAGGTGCTGGGCCTGGCATAAAAATTTTGAAACCTCAAAGCCCACCCCAAGTGATACGCTTCCTCTAGCAAAATCACACTTCCTACTCGTTCTTAAATAGTGCTAGTCCCTGATGATGAAGCATTCATATATATGAGCCTATAAGGGCCATTCTCATTCAAACCACCATAGCTCTCAGATCTGAATATAGCTTCTGTTGGCCCACAAACAAGTTCACTTTATGAAGATGAACTATGTATTCCATATTTACTCATAGAAAGAAGTGCAAAATCATTACCTTGCATTACATCACATCACATCACAGCCAAAGCTCCATTCAGACAAGAGAAAGAAAGAAAGAAAGAAGATGCAAGACAATCACATATTTTGGAGATGTCTAGCTCTTGGACTAGGAACAATTCTTGATTTCATCCTTTAAGAAGGTCTTATCAGCTTCAGCCATGTCTAAAATTATTTGAGAAATTACTTCCCGCAGAGCCTTCAATGCCCTGCTTCTGCTTAGGATGATTGGGAACCAAAGGTTTCTATGCCTTAATCATTGGGGCCTTTTGTAATTCAGGTTCATAGATGTAGAGGGGAATGCCACCCTTCAAACATCTATAGACCATTGTTCTATTTGATTATACATCTGAATTCATCTTCTGGGTAGACTTCCAAATTTACTTCATTTCTTTGCTCACTCACTTCTACATTGGCTTATTTTCAACTCCGTCATGGCTACATTGATAGTTGAAGTTTGGAAGATCCCTTACTTTTCCCTGGGCTCAGAGTTGCTTTATCCACATTTCACATACTTCCTCCATCAAGGCCACACCTCTGGAACCTATCTAAACATCATCTAAATATTGTCACCAACTGGAGTCCAAGTATTCAGACATCTGAGCTTGTAGGGGGGGGATATCATCCTTATTCAAACCATCACAAACTCTATAGCAGATTAATTAACTGTAAGCTACCAAGTAATCCTGATTTCTCTTGATGGTGTGTCCATTGGCATCATTTATTCTTTCATTTCAATCTTAATTACCAACAGTGACTCTCAAATCATGGTACTTTCTATATGCATGCTATAAATGGGCTGGAAAGTGATAGAGAGTCTGGAGAAACCAGAAAAGTTGTCTTGAAGACAGAGTACTGATACAGACGCAAGAAATAGTCTGTAGGGTCTCACAGCCCTCGGGCACAAATATCTGAACACTATGTCACCAGGTACAGTCTGGATGGGGGGCACTCCGAGGGTCAGTTTGATTTGAGCTGAGTGTCATGAGCAGGAGAAACAACTCTCAATCTGGATTCCAGGCCTGAAAGTTGTGGTGGTTTGAATATGATTGCCCCCCCTAATGCCATAATCTCACAGGGAGTGGCACTATTAGGAGATGTGGCTTTGTTGGAGTGGGTATGGCCTAGTTGGAGGAAGCATGTCACTGTGAGAGTGGGGTTTGAGGATTCCTATGCTCAGGACACCGCCCAGTGTGTCAGCTGATTTTCTGTTGCCTCAAAGTCAAGTTACAACTCTCATCTCCTGCACCATGTCTGCCTGCAGGCCACCATGCTCCCATTCACAATGGATTGAACCTCTAAAACTGAAAGCAAGTCACCTCAATTAAATGTTTTCTATAAAAGAGTTGCCATGGGAATGGTGTCTCCTCACAGCAAAAGCAACCCAAACTAAGACAAAAGTAGAAGTCCTTCTGTGTCACAATTTTTCTGAATGAAACTCTAGGAAAGTGACTGAGTGGTGGGCCAGCATGCCCACTATGTTTCAGTCTTGGGATGCTCTTTCCTTTATAGTCCCAAATTTAGGGATAATGCCTGGTGTGATAATAAGATCACATTTCTGCTGTTTCTTATATGATTTGATGTAAACACAAGTGTCATTATTGATAAAAATATATTATTTATTAGTTTGTGTCCTTGGCAAGACTGTAGTTGTTTACTTATGTAAAGAAGATGTAGTCATTCTTTCTTGACAGGTACCCAAGATAAAGTAACTCAAAATGATTGCTTTATGAAATGGAGTAATTCAAAACTAAACATGACCTGAAGACTGCTATTCCATACAACATGACATAATCTAGAGCAGGCCTGACCTGTGCCCCTCACTTTACAACCTACTGGTTGCTCACTAATCCAATATTATATACTGGTCCCCTGAATTTCAGGAATATAACAAAAAACAAAACCAGAGCAGCCAACCTCTCAACTTACAGTGACCTTAAGATAAAGCTTATTTCCACAACAACAGCATGGAGTATGTGACAGGTGGCATGTCTACCTGATGGCTGCCCTGCCTTGGATCCCTGGCTTTTAAGACTGCTGGAGTTTGGAAATATAAGGACTGGCGAATTACACTGGAAGTTTTTGGGGATAGTCTGGAAATGGTGTACTCAACTCATTCCTTGTTAGTTCAAAGTCTATTAGCCCCAACCTAACTGAAGGGGAAGTTATTATAGAGTACAGAGATGCAGAGTCAGAAAATGCAGTTTCTGTCACATATATTCTAAAAGTAGTCAATCTAAGAATATCCACAAATATCATCTAAAGTGTGGGGTGATTTAACTCCATCATTAAATCTCAATTTTCTCAATTATAAAATGAGCCTTATTCATCATAATAGAAGATGGTCGGAGCTTGCTGCTGAGTACCACCCTAGCTTACTTCTCAGTTACTGTGATAAAACATGGACCAAAATGATTTTGGGGAGGAATGGGTTTATTTGGCTTATAGGTCAAGGTTCATCATCAAGGGAAGCCAGAGTAGACAGAACTCAAGGCTGGAACCTGGAGACAGGAACTGAAGCAGAGGCCATGGAGGAAGTCTGCTTATTTGGCTTGTTCTCTATAGCTTGTTTGCTCAGCCTGCTTTCTTATATAACTCAATAGCACCTGCCCATGGGTGGCACCACTCATGGGGGGCTGGCACTCCCACATCAATCATTAATCAAGAAAATTTCCAATAGGCATACTCACAGGCCAATCAGGGGAGGCTATTCCACGACTGAGATTGCCTCTTCCCAAATCACTCTAATTTGTGTCAAACTGACAAACATTACAAGCAGTATCCACTGAACTTAACAGCCATCATGATTATCTAATGACCCTCTCCAACTGCTCTGCCTATGAGAGAACTTCTATAGTCAACAGGCCTGAATTTGAGGGTCTCTTGCAGGTAGTCTCAGATGCTCTGATGAAGGTGATGATGGCCAATATATGGATTGGTTTTCTACTGAAGAAGCAATTAGGACAGGGATTTCATTGCATGTAACTGGTTTGGGAGGGAACAACAGAAATACAACAAAGGAGTGGGGAACTGAGGCAAGGGAGGAAGGAGAGGAAATGAAAGATTAATAGTTTATCACTGTGGGCAGGTGGATGTTGTCTGGCAACTTCCAGGACATTTTGATGGGGACATTTTGTACTTGTTTTACCAGGGCTCCAAAAACTTGAATATTTATCCAGCAGCATCTGCTTCCGAATAGTTAAGATTCTTTCCAGGGCTTCATCCTCCAATGCTTCTATCTGGCTTCACACACAGAAAAGTATACCAGGGACCAGGCAGAGGGAAGTAAGATGCCATGAAAACACCTGGGAGTTATCTAAAGGGGAACTCTGTTGAGGAGTGGAGAGAGGGGTGTAGTCACAGTGTGTGACTCCTGTGTTGAAAATAATTCCCTCTGGAATCTCTAAATTCCTGGGAGCTTGTACGAATCCTCCTTCCTTATTGTTACTGTTACTTTTTTATTTTATTTTTTATTTTTATTATTATTTTTTTTTATTATTGCTAGCTCTTGAAGATTCATAAATTTGCAAATTTTAGTTTCTCACAAGGAGAGAAAGGTCATTCTTTGGGATCTCTCTCATCCCCCGGCTCCATCTTCATGCTTGGGGCTATCATGCGTTTTCTTCTGGAGACATATACAGACACGCATGTATTATTTATGGCAGTTCTGAGGACTGAGCCTAGAGCCCTCTGCGTGTTCTGCTAGAGCTTCACTGCTGAACTCCACCACAGCCCTCGCATACTCTTTTATCTGGAGACAGGGTCTCATTATGTTATCCTGACTGGCCTTCACCTCAGTCTACTGATCTTAACCCTGCAGCATTCTGCTTCGGCCCCCAAGGACGGAGAGCCCAGGCCTGGGCCATCAGCCTCAGTGTGGGCTATATTTTTAAAATAGCAAGTTCCTCTTATTTGGCAGGAGAGTATGAAAAGGCCCAGCATGCCTTAAGAAATGCAAGGGAGTGATTCCCTGAGGCAGAGCAGGTGGCTCTCCTCACATAGAAGCAGATCTGGAAGCAGGGCAACAATCTAAGCTGGATACACAGACCGGATCAGGGAGGACCGCTGAGCCACAAATGGCACCAGGGAAGAAACAGCCCTCTCCACAGGGCAAGCACCCAGAATCAAAACCCCAGCCAGGGCAGGGCGAACAACGCTTGCTTAGTGTAAGTGGGAAGACGCCTTCACACGGAAATGTCCTCTTCCGTTTCCCTGTGAGAATCAGTCAGTTCGGTGACTGAGCAGGAGTGAGGCCTGGGGTTGAAAGCCTGGGATATGGACGACAGTACACTAAACTTCTATGTGTTTTCTTCATCCTCCAATCTCAATTACTCCTTCCCATTTGTCATCTTTATTTTATCTTTGACTCATTTCTTTTGGCTTTGTCGTTTTGGGCTTAAAATATATTCCTGAGTTAGGGTTCCTTTTTTCATTCTGAATTAAAAAGTTAGAGTCTTCATAACTCAAACTACAACATTTTGGCAGAAAGTTAGCAGAAACATATGGGCCTCAGCGTTCTGATGCCCAGACTGGCTTCTGCCAAAACATTTCTTTGCTGTCATATAGATAGCAACAATGTTTGGGGCTGTTGGGGAATCAAACACAGCTCAGGCTAGGCAGGGCCACTGCATAACAGTCTTTGTGTTACTGGGGGACTTCCCGCTCTGGGCCGGAGAGTTTCCAGGAGTGGCAGGAGAGTCGGGCAGCATCTGTTTGTGCTACACATGTACCAGGCAGTGTTCCTTCACTCCAGGCAACCCACACACAGTGACTGGATGGCTGGGGACAAGATTGAGGAGGCATTGGTCAGAATCCAAACTGGAAATCACTATCTTTTTCAAAAAAGAGTATTTTGGGGAGGGGGAGAAATGGTTCATATTGCCCTTGGATGACAGAGGGCTCAGTGGTTAAGAGCTCATATTGCTTTGCAAAAGGCCTGAGTTCAGTTCCCAGAAACTCTAGTTTCATGGGATCCAATATCCTCTTCTGGATGCCATGGGCTCCTGCCCTCCCAAGTGCATCTACCCCTAACACACACACTCGCTTTTTAAAAATCTTTTAAAGAGAGGAGAATTAATGCCAGGGGTTATTTGCACATGGAATAGAAGAACTGAAAGTCAAACAGGAGACAAAAAGACAACTCAGGCTCAGTGAGGTCAGAGATCTTCTAGAGCCTTAGATGGAGGGGAAAAGGAAAGGGTACAATGAAGGTCAAAACATGATGGGTTCTTCCCGGGAGATGTGGAACTGGAGAAGGAAGGGAGTTGGTGCTGGCCAGAGACACTTCCCTGCCAGCCAGGGAGGGGACAGACTCACACGGTCTTCTTTTCTCACATCTTCTTCCTGCATCTCTCACCAGGTGGATCCGAAGGACTCAGATAAGGGAGCCTGGAATGCCAGCCTGCTGTATAGAGCTAGGCAGGGCCAACCTGCTGTATAGAGCTGGGCAGGGCCAACCTGCTGTATAGAGCTGGGCAGGGCCAGCCTGCTGTATAGAGCTGGGCAGGGCCAGCCTGCTGTATAGAGCTGGGCAGGGCCAGCCTGCTGTATAGATAGGAACAGGGCCAGCCTGCTGTATAGAGCTGGGCAGGGCCAGCCTGCTGTATAGAGCTGGGCAGGGCCAGCCTGCTGTATAGAGCTGGGCAGGGCCAGCCTGCTGTATAGAGCTGGGCAGGGCTATCCTGCTATATAGAGCTGGGCAGGGCCAGCCTGCTGTATAGATAGGAACAGGGCTATCCTGCTATATAGAGCTGGGCAGGGTCAGCCTGCTGTGTAGGGATGAACAAGGACGAGCTGGGATGGGTCTAAAAGCAAATAAGATGGCATGGGGTGGCAGGACTTAGGAACATAGATTAACAAGCTACCCAACCCTACAATTGAAGGAGGTATATCCAAGTCCTTGCCAATGTTCCTTAAGCTAACTCGGTGCTGAGGTATGTGCACATAAGGAAAATGTACTCTGCGCTACGTACCTCATATCATATTATCCTCTGATATACATCTGATATACAATGCTAACCTCACTAAGTCCATGAGAAACCTGAGGCATGAAGATGTAAGGTTTTTCCTAATTATGGCAGAATCATCTAAACAGTCTGGTTCTCACATGAGCAGTTCAGAACCACTAACTACTGTGCCACTCAACATAGTCCCAGAACCCAAGACCTACCCACCACCCCGTGCTCTGCTGCCTTTCTTCACCAGGAGCCTGGCTCTCCTCACCTTTCATAGGCAGAGGGCTCTAAAGTTCCCGCTGTACACCAGAAGTTCCTTGCAGCCTCCTTGCCAAAGCTACTTCTAGGAGTGTCCCAGGCTGGAATCACGTTTGTGGTTTCATCTCTTTCTGGGCTGTTGTTTTCTATGTTGGGTTTTCATTCTTGGCTCTCTCCTTCCTTATAGAAAGGCACACGATACCTGTTTGGGCAGGGGTAGAAAGGCTATTCAGTTTTTCCATTTGCTAGTTTGAAAGCCACTTTGTTTTCTTTTTTATTTATGCCAAGGATTTCTACCAGATATCCACCTCAGCTATAATTCTGAATGGAACATCAATAACCACCCAGCTATTCAAAACCCTTGGGGTTATGATCATAATGATGGGTGATTTTTATTTTCAGGCAGCTGAGACTCCAAAAGTCAATTATAATTAAGATGACAAGTAGGGCCGGGTTGTGGCAGAGGCTATCTCCCTGGGCAGAAACTCTCTACCATTTTCTGAATACAGCCTGGGGAATTCCAACCTGAAATAGATAGACTGTGTCTAAAGACTGTGGGGGAGGAGTGCTGTCTACAGAGAGAACCGATCCAAAGCCCAATGCCTACAGCCTCAAAGACAGGAAGTCTGATGACAGGGAGTGGAGTGATTGTAGAACATAAGTAGAAATGACAGGATGACTATATACATGATGAAATCAAGCCATGAAGCACTGAGGAGGAGTGGGAATGTGATGCTAAGGCAGAAAAAAAGCAAGAGACAAACAGCAGAAAAGCCAGTAACAGCCACCAGAGCTCAGCAGTCAAGAGCGGCTCTCATTCATTCATCTGTTAAACAGGCACTGAGCAGACCAGAGGGGCTGGAGTTGCTAAAGCCAGCTTGTGCTTGCCCCTACAGGCTACCGTGTCGCCGAGTAGGACAACCGTAAACACCTAATTAAAGCAAAGTACAATAAAGCACACAGAAGGGGCTATGGGGGCATAAGGAGAAGCATCTCATTTCCTGAAAAGATGAAACAGCACACAAGAAGGCTCTTAGATGAAGGCTCTTTCCCCAAAATGCAAATGAGTCATGAAAAATAACATCAGAGATGGACCAGGGGCTACCTCCTGAAAGGGTTTAGAAACCATATTAAAAGTTGTGTTTACTTTCCCCCAAAGCCAGTAGGATGCTCTTTAGGGTTTTAAACGGGAGGGTAACAAGAGGCACATGAGCAAATGTGTATTTAGAGAGAGGTCTTCCTAATGCTATGACAGATGATCGATGGGAGAGAACTGTGCTGGAGGAAGGAGAGAAGTTATGGAATTCTCCCTACCCCCAATACACAGTCAAGAAATGGGACTATCTGGAAAGAAATGGATAAAAGGAATGTCAGAATTAGAAAGACTATTTGAAAGCCTGATGTTGATGCCCCAGAGCCTTTCAGATTTCTATTGTTCTGGGAAAAAGCATAGCACATAGAGTCAGTCTTAGGCAGCTGGGTTGAAGTTCTGGCAACTCCCAGGTGGAAACAGTGCTAGGCCCTTAAGGGAAATATACACACTGGCAGCAAATATGGGGGAAGCATCAGCATCAATTAGGGCCACCAAGGCATGACATAGAAATGCCATCACCCAGGGAAGACACTGGTGATAAGAAGACTTAGGTTGCCTGAGCCTAGACACAAGGGGGTTTGGCCTAAGCCCTATCTCAAAGAATAAGACAGACTTTGAAGAACCCCTTTGGAAGGCCTCACCCTCCCTGGGGAGCAGAAAGGATATGGGGTAAGTAGAGGAAGTGGGGCTAGTTGGGGGGTGGGGCAGGAGAGGAGGGGAAGGAGAGGGACCTGGGATTGACATGTAAAATAATTTTCTTTCTAATTAAAATAAAAAAGAGCAAAAAAAAAAAAAGAAGAAGAAGAAGACTAAGGTTGGAAGTCTGGAGATTTCTAATAATCAAAGAGATGAGAGATATAACAGTAAGTGAAACCAGAGAGAAGAGAGGAAAAGTCAGTGTCTGGGAGTCAGGACAGAGGAGTGGTGATGAGACTTTTGTTAGCATTGTAAAATCGTTGCTGGTGAGGTAAGAGTTAAAGTAGTTCCATTGATTCTGGTAACTAGGGGGTCACTGGTGATTTTTTTTCTTAATTTACTCTGCATTAGTGGGAATTGAGCTGTGTGACCTTGAACAAGTAATTTAATAACAATCGCTACTTCACAGAGCTGTTATGAAAGGTCTGTGGTCTCTGCCCATCAGACAGGCCCTCTCTGGAATTTACTTCTGCATGTTTCGGGGCTTTAGTATGCTTTCAAAATCCATGACCTTGGAGAAGAGATCATCTTTTCAACAGATGGTGCTGGGGCAACTAGACCACCACAGTTTTTTCACAAAAGGCTAGGGATGTAGCTCAGTGGTAGAATGTTTACCTATAATATAATATATGAAGCTCTGATTAGATTACTGTATTGGAGGAATAAATCTATACATGCTCGATCTTACATCCTTCACAAGAATTAACTCACAGACTTAAATGTAAAAGACAAAACTATAAAATCCCAGAAGATAACATATGAGAAAAACCTAGATAACTAGAATACGGCATGGACTTTTTATTCGAAAATTTTAATTACATTGTGCATATGTGTGTCGGGGTGTTGAATGCATGTGTGTATACAGTTGGTCAGAAGAAAACTCATGGGATCTGAGTCTTTCCTTCTACTGTGTAGGTCCCAAGATTTGAACTCAGGCAGTCAGCCTTAGTGGCAGACACTTTTAGCCACTGAGTGGCCACTTAGTGGCAGACACACTGGCCAGGAGTTATCTTTTTATACATGACACGGTAGAAATAACCCATGAAGCAGCTAGTGATCTGGCTTTTGTTAAAACTAAAAGCCTGCAGTCCTCAGAAATACTGTAAAGGGAATGAAAAGAATGGCCACAAACTCATATGGAAGTATTTTCAAAAGCTATACACAGGATGCTTTCTGGGGTCTCTTATAAAAGTAATAGTGCCATTCCTGAGGGTCCAATAACCTTCCAATGTTCCCATCTGTAAATGCCATCACAGTTGGGACTGGCTTCAACCAAAGTATCTTAGGAGATCATAAACATTAACTCTAGCAATAAGAAAATGAACAATCTGTCAAAAAATGCACACTGGAACTAAAAGGGCACTTCATTGGGGAAGACACACATATAGCAAGTACGTAAACAATGATCAATAGTATATATCATTAAAGAATTTCAAATCAATTCAAGGAGATAGCACCACATATCTACAGAAACATTCAAGTGTGGGAGAGGATGTGGAGCAACAGGAACACTCTTTCATTGCTGTGTGAATGTTGGTGTAACTGCAGCTTTGTTGTTTCTCTAAAAAAACTCACTATATCTTTCCTGTGTGGTCCAGCAGTTGTGCTTCTTGACTGAAGGGACCCCGGAGTTCTCAGCCTGAATGAGTTGAAAACTTATATTCTTATGAAACTGGCACACTGATGTTTACTTATTTGCTCTGTATGTCAATGGGTAGATAAACTGTGGTATGTCCAAACAACAGATTTGTATTTAATGCCCAAATAAATGTGATATCAAGTCATAGAACAACAGAGAGGAAATGTAAATGCTTATTACTAAGAGAGCAAAGTTGGTCTGAAAGAAAAACCAAGTGTCAGTATCAAAGTAAACTATGGGATTTGGTAGACAATAATGTTCCAATACAGGGATGTGAATTATAAAAAGATGTACCTACGTTAGTCAGCTTTCTGTCATTGTGACAAAAATAACTGAAAAAACCTCATTTTTAATAAAATCAACTTAAATTTTTAAAAAATCACCAAGATTTATCTTGGTTCATGCTTTCAGAAGCTGTGGTTCATGGATGTTTGATACTGTGGCATTTGGAGCTGTGGTAAAATAGAGCGTAATGGCAAGGAGCACAGAAAGGCTGAGAAGCAGAAGGGGTTGAGTCCCAATATCCCCTCCTTTACAAAAGGCTAGGGATGTAGCTCAGTGGTAGAATGTTTACTTATAATATATATATATGAAGCTCTGAATAGATTACTGTACTGGAGGAATAAATATATACATGCTAGATCTTACATCCTTCACCAGAATTAACTCACAAACTTAAATGTAAAATAAAAGACAAAACTATAAAACTAGCACAGGCTAATGGCTATACTTCCTTCCTCCAGGCCACACCTCCTTAGAAGTCCACAAGTTCCCAGTGGTTCAATGGGCTGGAGACCAAATCTTTAACATAGGGACTTGGAAAGACATTTAAAACCAAACTATAGCAATACCCCTTTGGTATGCATGTTGATAATATAAGAGGGGCTGTGTGTGTGTGTGTGTGTGTGTGTGTGTGTGTGTGTGTGTGTGTGTTCAGAACCTCAGTGTATATGGGAACTCTCTGAACCTTCTGTTCAATTTTACAGGGCCCCTAAACATCTCTAAAAATAAATCTATTAAAATATGACTTTACTAAAGTTAATTTTTTCATTTTCACTCTGGGAACAATGCACTGTAAAGGTCTCTCCACACTAACTGGAAGTAGAAACCTAGACAGCATATATCACACTGGGGACTATTGCTCTAAGCCATTTTCTAGATGACTCAGAGAGAAGATAGTTTTGAACATACCCAGCAATTTCCTCCACAAAGTTATAGAGTACAGTCCCTTTATGGATTGGCTAACCTAATAAAAATTAAATCAAGGGATGTATTTCACTGCCTCTACTTTCCTTAGTCAAGGTCATAGCCAATGCTATAAAATGAACAGGACATAACTGGACATAAACCAGAAAAATGTAGAAATCTCCTTATTTGCATATGATAAAATTGTGTGCATAGTCAAAAGGAACCTATGATCTATCAAAACAATCTGTTCAAATCATCCAATTTACCTATAGATTAGTATAATCTATATCAAAATCCCAGATTTACTTATGCAAATTGATAACATGATTTTAGATTTTATATGGTAATGTAGAGGACTTAAAGTGGCCAAGACAATCTTGCAGATGAAGATATTAATATTTGCACTGTCAACTTTTAAGACATCCCCCCTAAAGCTATACAATTCAGATAGTGTGGTATTAAGATATGGAATACATGCGAAGTTTTAGAAATAGACCCTCACTTAATTTTCAACAAAGGTCCAAAGCATTTCCATGAAGAAAGGAAGGTCTTTGCCATAAACAATGCTGAAGCAACACAATGTGTTCTATAGGGAAAAAGTAAACCTTGACCACTAACTCATACATATAAATTAACTTGGGCTGGATCATGGGCATACATGGAGGGATATAATCTCTCATAAAGTTTCTAGAGGAAAATATCAGCGACCTTGGGGTGATGAAAGATTTCTTGGGGAGAATGCAAAAGGCACTAACTGCAAAAATTTATAATTGGACTTCATCAAAATTTAAAACTTCTCATCAAAAAGACATGTTTAAAAAAGTAAAAATAGAAGCCTTAGGCTAAGAGATAATATTTGCAATACATATATCTGACAAAGGATTAATATCCTGAGTATATAACGAACTACAAACCAATAAGAGAAGAACAAAAATCATAATAAGACAATAGGCAAGCGTTTTAATAGGCAGTTCACAAGATATGATAGCCATGTAGTCGAAGGTATATGAAAAAGCACTCAGCAGCATCCATCTTTAGGGAACTGAAAATTAAAGCCACAATGAGAAGATGTTCCATATGTACTAAAGTCGCTAACAGGCTGAAGACTTTGATGAAGGTACTCACCTGATGCAGGGATTGAGAGCATCTCAAGTGTGTGGCGTATGTGGCTGGCATGGATGCTTGAGAAACCTCTTCGGCAGTTCCTAGCAAAGGCAAAGACAAGTGTTTGCTATGACCAGAGATACTTTTCCTAGCTGAACAGCTAGACTATATATGAGGGCATAAGTCCACAAAGAGCTTTGCTCAAGCATATCCACAGAAATTTCATTCACAATTCCCCCAGACTCAAAACAGCCTGTGCATCCTTTAGTAGGAGCTCACATAAACAGGTTCTGGATTACCCATATAATGGATGTCATGCCAGAATAAAAAGGGATAAACTACTAAAAAAATAACCTAAATGAATCTCAAGGCATCATGGTGAGGAAAATAAGATTCAAAAGTTGCTGAATAATGGATAGAGAAAATGTGGTACACTTACACAATGGAGTGCTACTCAGTGGGAAAAAAAAATTGAATCTTGAAATTTGCAGGCAAATGGATGGCACTAGAAGAAACAATCCTGAGTGAGGTAACCCAGTCACAAAAAGACAAATATGGTATGTACTCATTCATATATGGATTTTAAACTTGGAGCAGGGGATTGCCGGCCTACAATCCCACCGCCAGAGAGTCTGGGAAACAGGGAGGACCTTAAGAGAGACATGAATAGTACCCCGGAGAAGGAAAATGTTACAAGCTCTCCTGAGCAAATTGGGAGCATTGGGTAAGGGGAGAGGGAGCTGGGAGAGAGGGAGAGAAGAGGAGGGAAGAGGAGGACATGGGGAGCAGGAAGGTTGAGTCAGGGGAAGAATAGAGGAGAGCAAGATGGATATCATAATACAGGGAGCCATTATACGTTTAAAGAGAAATCTGTCACTAGGGAGATTTCCAGAGATCTACAAGGATTAGACAAACTGGTAATCTAAGAAATAGTGGAGAGGCTACCTTAAATACCCTTCCTCGATAATGAGATTGATGACTACCTTATATCCCATCCTAGAGACTTCATCCAGTGGTTGATGGAAGCAGAGGCAGACACCCACAGCTAAACACTGAACTGAACTCCTGGAACCCAGTTGCAGAGAGGGAGGAGTGATGAGCAATGGGGTCAAGGTCCAGCTGGTGAAACCCACAGAAACAGCTGACCTGAACAAGGAGGAGCTCAGGGACCCCAGACTGATGGCTGTGAGGCCAGCATAGGATTGATCCAGACCCCCTGACCATGGGTGCCAGTGAGGAGGCCTAGGCAATCTATGGGGCCGCGGGTAGTAGACCAGTATTTATCCCTGGCACACAAATGGACTTTGGGAGCCCATTCAACAGGGAGGGATGCTCTCTCAGTCTGGACACATGGGGGAGGGCCTAGGCTCTGCCTGGGATGATATGACAGACTTTGGAAATCCCCCATGGAGGGTCTCATCCTCCCTGGGGAGCAGAGGGGGGACGGGGTGGGGACTGGGGAGGATTTGGTGGGAGGCGGGGGGGGGAGGAGGGGAGGGAGAGAGAGCTAGGATTGACAATGTGAAGCAAGCTTGTTACTAATTTAAAAAAAAATGAAAGAAGTAAAAAAAAAAGATTCAAAAGTTGCAAGCACTGTGCTTCCATTTAGATAAAGAAAAGAACTGGCCAAGTTGATCTGTAGTGATAGAAGTCAAATGGTTGGTACATAGTGCAAAGTTATTGACTGAGAAGGGAGGAAAAAATGTCTGCTGTCTATCTGGTTCATGATATTTAGACCCCCCTCTCTATGTATGTATATATATGTATGTATGGGTATGTATGTGTGTGCTGGATAATATATACATGTATTGATACATTACTTACTATTCCATAGTTATATTTTCTAATTTATATATTAATTAAAAATAAATTCAATTAGAAATATGCCATCAAGTTATAATTATAGACTTAAGATTTGTGCTTTATAAAATATAAACAAAATTGCACAAATGAAGAATTATCATAGGCCCATCTATTTCTTGGTGATAGAATTCTCAGGGTGTTGTTATTCAGTGGTGGTGAATGCCTTTAATCCCAGCACTCAGGAGGCAGAGGCAGGCAGATCTGTGTGAGTTTGAGGACAGTCTGATCTACAGAGCTAGTTCAAGGACAGCCAGGGCTGTTACGGAGTGAAACGCTGTCAAAAACAAACAAACAAAAAACAGAAATCTCAAGATGATACAACTTTCTTGTATATTGAGGGAAATGTCCTGGCATACTACAGACAATAGCATCTGTGAAAGCAATACCCATGAGGAAAGATCCTGGGCTTTTATTAAGACCCTTTTCTCACTCCGTTGTGCTTCTGTGTTTCAGGGTATTTGGAGCACTTTTTATTTCTTGCCCATTATGTCTTATTACCATGAGAAGGAGGTGACATATTGTCTATGATTTACTAAAGCTTGCCTGGGGTTTCAGAAAGCAAAGTCAACCTGAAGCTATAGAGATCAGGCAGTGGTGATACACACCTTTAATCCTAGCAGCTAGAAGCTAGGAGGTGGTAGTACACACCTTTAATCCTAGGACTCAGGATTAAGAGGTAGATGGATCTCTGTGAGTCCAAGGCCACCCAGATTTACACAAGATTGATCCAGTCCTAAATAGAAACAGCTCACACAGATGATCTCAGCACCTGGGATCACACACCTTTAATATCCCAGTTATAAAAGATAGGAGCAGAGTCTTCAGAAGTCCGTTTCAGGCATTCATTCTCCAGCTACATTGAAGAAGGGAGACAATGAAGTCTCAGGATTCTCCAGCCACACTGAGGAGAGGCTTCAGACTGACTTTTGGGAGAGGTTGTGGATCAGCCATTTCAGTATGAGGTAGAGTGAGAGCTAGGGCCCAGCTGCTTTGTTTTTCTGACCTTCAGCTAGAAGCTTGAGCCCCAATATCTGTATCTGGGTTTTTTTTGTTTTTACTGTGTTACCTGCGAATGCTAATATGCTGGGCCAAAATGATGTTCTTTAGAATACAAGGAAGTAGCAAAGCCCTGGGATACAAGTGTGAATGAATGGGTCCTGTTGTCATGCTGGGATGAACCGGAACTCCTTTTTAGCCTCCCAAATGATACGGACGGGAAAGAATGTCTTTACCAGGTCATCTGTATTCCAAGTGTCAAAGATTTTCATCTGTTTTTCCAAAGACACCTTTCACATCTGGCACAGGAGGGAAAGCTGGGAATTCCACTCACTGAAATCTATGGTAGCTGATGACCATTTCAACCACCTTCAAAACTAGCAGCATCATAGCCTCAAATCTCTCTTGGACTTCCTACATCCCTCTTCCATTTGTAAGGACCTTTGTGTCTTCACTGAGCCAAGGAAATGATGTTGAATAGTCTCTTTAACTTAAGGGCCATTGATTAGTTTTATGTGTAATTTTAATTTCCTGTTGTAAAGTAGCTTCACATTCTAGGAAGTAGGACAGAAACATTTTGAGGCGCTCTAATCCTGCCTACCACAATTCTGTTAACTTATTGCAACCCTACAACTCTGCAAAATCAGTTCATGAGTAAGCATTCTGCCAAGTTTTAGGTAAGGCCATCTCACTAGTACATTTATGTTTTGGGAAAAAGAAATCAATGAGATAGGGATACAGATCCATTATATTCATTGTGAAATGACCTGGGATGCCACCTCTTCTGTATAGGCATTTTGGGTCTCTCTATTTACAGGACCATCTATAATCCAGTATTCAGTAGCCCTTGAAAGGTTCATCTTTTTCATTACAGAAATCTAGTAAGTGACCTTCATCCTTTGGGGATGAACTGGGAAAATTCTGTCCATTCGTTTCTGTGGGATCATAGTATAGGATCATTAATTTCTGAATGACCATCTGCCTTCTTCAAAGACAGTCTTCCCTTCCACTGATGGACTATGAATCTGAAAACAGCGTGAGTGGTTATGGTTTTCCAAGGTAGTACTAGGCCCCAACATTTTGCTTGTCTCAAATTTATTCTCTTTCATGGTGTAAGTAAAACATCAACATCATCAAATGTCCCAAATTCTTCCTCCAAGAATACCACAGAAATGCTATGGCCTGTTAGATATCTTTACAGATTTTTGCAGGTCAAGGGTTTCTTATTGTCATCTCAACTGTTCTACCCATTTTGGAAATTATATTCACCTTGCTTCTAATGGTTAAGTGCCCCCACCTGGCCTCTTGCTTGCCAGAAGCTTTTCACTCCATTGATACTAAGGAGCCAAGGTCTATAACAGTCTCCATTATACCCCCCCCCCCGGCCCACAAATGCCAACAACCATTAGTTCTCCTCATTCTTACCATGTTAGTGAAGGGATGTCCTCTGGGTCTTTATAGGGAACAGAGCTGAGCTTTTAAATGTAATGTAATAAATCCATTTAAACATCTCTGATCCTTTTGGCCCTTTTCTTAATACTCTGCTAAGAGAGTTTTGGCTTCTCCAGTTCATTTACTGTGGGCCTTCAGAAAATGTCAGGCTTGAGAGTTAAGGAGCCATCCCTACAGCATATTAGGCTTGGCTCCAGAAGTCAATGCCAGGATTTTGTATCTTGCCTGTACTCATGTCAATATTCTCCAGTATCTGACCTTATGATAACTGTCACAGCAGTCTCAAGTTACATTCCCAAGCATGTTGTCCTCAAACATGTTAGGATATACTTAAAAAACAGAATTCGTGGAGAATAGTCTTTATACCCACAAAATGGAGAGTGTTTAACATTTAACACCATGCTAAGAGGTGTTACTAATTTTGAGTACGGATGAGCATGGACCAAAGTTTGGCAAATCCATGGGAAGGCCACTGAAAATTGTTGTAAAATTTAGCCACACCCATTTGTTAATGTTTGGTTCATAACAGCTTTCAGAGGACAGTGGAAGAGTAGAGCAGTAGAAACAGGAAACATTTACTGCAAAGTTTATAAAATATTTGCCATGTTGACTCGTTTAAAAGGAGTTTGCTAATACCTAGTCTAAGCCAGTGCTGTACCATAGAACCTTCCGACGTGATAGAGATGTTCCACAATCTCCTCTAACATAGGAGCCACTGGCCACCTGTGCTTGCTAAATCCTTTAAATTTGGCTACTGAAACCAGAGAAAAGTACTTTCTAAATTCTGTTTCATTGTATTTGGTTTATATTGCACATATCCAATAGCTACTGAGTTGAACAACATAAGCCTGGAAGCAATGGAAAGACACATCCAAGAACAGAGATTGTGGGGAGAACACTCATCATCTTGGATGTGCTTATGGTCTCAAAGAAATGGGAGATTACTTATAAGTAGCAGGTGGGAGAGGACCAACCTTTCTGTTCCATATGGCTCAGAAATATCTTTGGGCATTCATGGTGTTCAATGATATACAGCTGGAGGATCTCATCCTAGGTCTATGGGTCCTAATTTCAGTACAGGAGATACTGGAGCTGTGAATTCAGCATCCTGCCAGCTTTAAATTGAATCTGGGAACTGATTTTTATCATATCTTCCTGAATGCAGATGCTTTTTGTTTTTTAACACCACCACTGAGCCATCCTGGCTTTCTTAGAGCACCCTGTAGTGATTGATCTCTGATTTAACTCTTATTTTCCTTCTTCTTGTGGACATTGACAATTGTCAATCAGTCTTAAAGTCTTTAATTATCTCTACTCTGTATCTTTTAAGAATTGGTTCTACTGTCTAAACCAGGACATTTCCTTCTACATATTGCCCATCTCTGTCTACCACAGGTCGAGTAATGCAATGTCCCACCAGAGGTAAACACTGCCACACGCACTAATATGGGAGCTGGCCCATCTCTTCAGCTGCCATCCAGTTCTGAATGTGTGCTTCCTGCACTCACTCCTGGATTAACTTTCTTAAGCTGAGTTCTCTCAGAAGTGGATCTCAACATAAAGATTTGCCTGCTTGTCGTATACTGGGTGATGATTCCAGGGAGAAGACAGTTGAGGGAGTAGCAAGGGAAGATAGGAAAAGGTGGGAAACCAATAATAATAATTGTTTTTAAGAGTATATAAAGAAACACATTGCTTTTGAGGGAACTAGTGCTTAATCTTGCTGACTATCCTGGGAAAATGTAGGGTACAACTTGAACTAGTCTTGCTATAGACTCAGTGTGTTACTGCATGGGTGCTTCTCTTTGTTGTGTCTAGGATGGGTTAAAACTTTCCGTTGGAGAGTGGCAGGTACTTACATCTTCATATTTAGGGATGGTGAATGCTGAGGTGATGTTGGCCAAGCACAGACAACATTTTCTATAACATTGTAAACATAAAAATCCCATGAATCCATTATGGTATTCTAAGGTGGGGGGGGAAGCAAAGCAATAAAAGTAAAGTCAAAATAACACACACACACACACACACACACACACACACACACACACACACACACACTCCATTTTTGTCCTCATGGGAGGTAACTTGTTTGTAATACTTCACTCTTGACAATTGACAATGCTGGAGGAAATACTTGATGTAGCTTTCCTATAATGATGTTTTGTAGGGTAAGTCGTTAATTCAAGTTGGTGAAAGAAAGGTCTTCCTTAAAGAAAAATGATCATTTCCACCATCATTTTGTAAGGCTGAAATAACATGAAGTCTTTTATTTACTTGAATAGGTTTCAGAATGAAAGAAGGAATAAACAGAACAAGGGAGGGGGAATCGTAATGTTGAATCTAAATTGAATTTCACTGTATTTTTCTATCTAGTTTTTGTTTTTGAAATTTTTAGAGAGACCTTTTTCTTATCCTACCTCCCACCATTATTATCCTTGGGTTGTATGTACATTCTTATAATTCTGATTACCTATTATTAAGATAAACAAAACATTAAATGATACAATTAAATTGCAAGTGACAGCATTTTTTCCTAGGGTGGAACTTCCCAATCATAGCTGCAGTTCCTGATTGGATCTTATTATCTCCTTAGCATTTCCCTAATAAATTGATGCATGGATATATCATCAGGACTACTTTTGAAATCTCATGCCTGTCTATACCTCATAGGATTGTTGTAGGGGTTTGAAAAACATAGCAGACTTGTTTCCTGTGGCACATGGTAAAGGCACCGAGTAGAGAAAGTGTTTTAAATAAAAAGATTATTTTTAAATTTGTTACATACAGAGATGTGCTAAGATGGATTTCATGTGAATTATCCTTTAGTACCAGCCACCTGCAGCCAGAGAAGCTGAAATAGAAGAGCCAACAACTATGCACAGGACAAAGGGGTTCCCTTACTTTTATGAGACTTTAGAGGGGAGGGGGTCTCTGAGTTTAGCATCTTCATGAAGGTATTAGGAAGGATATAAGGCCATAGGTTGGGTTGCCTTGGGGCTGGGAAGAGAGAGAAGCTGCAGAAGGCGGTGGGGCTAGCCCTTTCTAGAAAGGTGGCATCTGTGACCCAACTGGACTTGCTTCCATGTTCTTCACCCCTTTCCAAACCTAAGCAAGAAAAGACCCTTTCCATTGCTATGAAGTGTGAATACAAAGCCTGAGTTGTTGAGCAATAAGTTAACTCAACCCTTAAACCAAGTAGCTTAGCAAATGGACGATGGAATATAAAGTCTTGGGACACTGGGCACCAGCTGCCTAAATATCACCAGACAGGATGATATGGAAATGAACATTACATTTGTTTGTGAATATGAACTTCTGTTGCCTATCTCATTTTGTTCTCATGGATCTTTAACGGAAGAGGTTCAATAAGCTTCAGGCATGGATCCCACCTCTAGCCACGAAAACATGGCAGAACAGTAACTGGACTCCCATCTACTGATGTCTCCACAGCCCAAATGAGACTTGACTGCCAGGATGTCAGCACCAAAGAATGAGAGCATAGCAGGGTAAGGACTTCTTAAAGGGCTAGGCGTGGGCTGCTTTTCTTCACAAGGAAGTCTTTAGCATATCTTAGGGAGTCTATATTTCTCCACATCATATTTACAAGGACAATCCTTTTAGAACTTGGAATGGCTCAATGTTCAATTCTTAAATAATTCTCGATTCAGGACTCAGTCAAGATTAAGGTTGTTTGTTTATTATTTACTTGTTTATTTGTGTGTGTGTGTGTGTGCGTGTGTATGTGCATTCTCATGTATAAGTTTAGGCACACATTTATCACAATGTGAGCGCCATGGTAGAAGCCAGAGGACAACCTCAGGTGTTGTTGTTTGTGCCTTGTTTTGAGACATAGTGTCCTGTGCTTTCTGTAGACTGCAGACCAGCTGGCCAACAGAGCCTCTGCCACCCATCTTAATGCAAGAACTGGGGTTACAGACCAGTGTTACCACATCTGACCTTGCATGTGTTCTGGGGATTTGAACCCAGGTCCTCACAATTACAGGGCAAATGCTTTTACTCAGTGAGAAATCTCTGAAACCTCAAGATTGTATTTTTTTTTACCCACTAAAGTGAGCTTTTGTTTCACAGTTTTTAAGGAGCAATGTTAGAATAACTATAGTGATAGGGATATTGCTCAATAACAGAAGAAGTGCTTAGCTATAACTACACAATATGTTCTGGTACTAGAAAAATCTAGTATCATTTTCTTTGACTACTTATATGATACTATACTCTTTCCCTTGTAAAACTGTTGATAATTCCTCCTGTTCCAGGAATTGAACAGTGTGCAAAACTAGTAAAAGGCAAACTATCATTACATTTGTTTTTGTGAAAAACACTTGAAAAATTTATATGTATTTCTTCTTTTGTAAGTAAAATATCCTTGTGCTTTTAATATTTTCAACTTCAAAACAGGTATGCTAGCTCCAGACTACTAGCTTTGACTGATGGTGATCTCCCCAGAGATCACCTCAACCACCAGCACTACCACCACACTCCAGGCCCCTTGCTCGTGCACCAGCCATCCCTGAGAAATGTAGTTCTCACCCTTCATCAAAGATACTTGTTGAATCAGATGGAGACTCTTACAGAAATCCACATCTGGTCAAAATGCAGACAGCAGCAGACCTTGGGGTGCCCAACCCCAATTGATACATTCACACCACAACCTGTCCACCTAAGGCTTCGGGAGCATCATGAAGGGGGACAGAAAAAGAGCCAGAGGACCAGGAAATCTGCTGGGAACCAGCATCTTCTATATATGAAGAGGGTAGGCAGGCTACACTCATGAGATCTCAACACTATGGTAACCTAAGTAAGACCTTCATAATGACAAAGCTAGTTGACATGCCAGTGTGGATACAAGAAATCTCACCAGACTCTACTGCTAGGTAAAGAGTTATAGGCAATGAATGGTTGTTGAAAGAAGGAGTAGTCTTCCCCAGGGACAAGTTCCCACCTGGTAAGCCCTAAACACACACACACACACACACACACACACACACACACACACACACACACATATATATATGAATTCATCAGGATACGTATGTGTTGGTATATACATACACACACATATGTAACAATAACAGAAGAGGCCAATAATTTGAGAGGGAGTCAGAGGAACACAGGATTTAGATAGGTAGATGGAGGGGTGGAAATGATGTAAATACAGTACTTATGTATAAATGAAAGAAAACAAAATAAATTAGACAGTAAATTCTTCCACTCCCCCGATCTTCAGCATGCAGAACAGTTAATAGCTATGCAGTTCTTCATTCAAACTTTGATTTTGCAGGGTTTACAAGGCATTTCCACATACTTCATCTCATTGAAACTTCGCGACAGCAGTATTCAATTATAAATGTGAGATTGGGGAAATTGTTTTCCAGTGAACTTTAATAACCTCCGCACGAAAGGGAGCTACCATGACTGACTACCTTCTAGTCACATTTTTTTTCAAACCTGGGCCAGGATTGATTCACTGTGACCTTTGTGCTCAATTCATATAGCAAAGAGCAGACTGGGCTGTGGAGAATCAATCCCGAATCTGCTACGCATTTGGTTCTATCAGCTGCAGTCTTAGTTATAAACACAAAACATTTGCATGGGTGATAGATTAAAAAAAAAAAAAGAAAAAAGAAAGGTTCTCCTGCAACACCCAAAAGGTGATTTCTCAAGCTCATTAACAAAGAGACATGCTGGGCTAGCCAGTCTAAACTGTTATAATACTGAGTTCACTTGAAGGTGAATTACTGTGTCTCCTCTCTTCTAAGTAGGTAGAGATAGCCTTATACTGATAATAACTGGATGTGAAGCAGCAACTATCTAAGGAATGGAAGAAAGCAAGTGTCCCCCTAGCCCCAATCTAGGCAAAACGCATTTGTTAATTAGTAGGTTCTTTGTTCTAAGAGACCATAAAGCTAGAATCTTGAAATCAGGACTGCTGGGGAGGAGGGGCTGGGGAGAAGTTGGTATCTTATAGGTGAATCTGATTTCCATATTTCCATGGAAAGATAAGAACCTAGGTTCTGAGGAGCATTGTTATCTGTTGAATTGGTTTGTATCTAATGAACTGTTTATTTGGCCAAGAGGTTGCTGCAAGGGACCCATTAGAATGCCGAAGACTGACTATGATTTCATGTCTCTCCCAGGACAAATTGAAGGGCCATTAACATTTTCAGTCTTCACCCAATTTCCAAGTCATGAGACAAAAAAGATTTACTAGATAAATAGGCTTTAACATATGATGCTAGTGTTTCCACTGAAGCTCTTTGGCCTCAGCCTGGACCAGAGGAAGAAGTAAGGCAAGAGGGTATCATTTCCAAGGAAACAAAGAAGCAGGACCAAGTCTCTGGCTCCTCTTTTTCTGAGCAAAATGTAAAGTGATTAGGAGTACTGGGACCTAGCTTGAAAGGTTGTAATGGCCCTGATAGTGATTCATGTCTTCACAAAACAAACAGCTATCTCTCTAACCCTTATGATCACAGCGGCCTCCTCCACTCAGCTGCCTCTGGTAGCTGGCTTTGATGAGGAGACCCTGGCAGCCAGTCTAAGAGAGAAAAGAACATTCTGGGAATTTTAAGTGCTTTGGATCAGCGGTTGTCATGTACAATTGATGTTCATTTATATTTCACTAGCCAAAATCTAATGCTGCCCAAAATTGGGAAAGAAATATTTCAAATACTAATCAGGCTCAATCCGGCTTTAATGTAAAAAATGAGCTGTCCTACCTCTTTCAGCCCTGGTCTCAGAAGGGAGATTTAATACTTCCTGACAGTGCTTTAAATACTTGCCTGTGCAGACTTCAATGAATCCACAATAATTATATCAGTTAAACCAGCTCAGGGTTTCCAAAGCTGTTGCAAGCTCAGGGTGCTTTGGAGTGCCTTATCATGGCCTTCATCCTTTGATGGGAGGTTTAGTAGAGAAAGGGCCACTATGCAGATGGATCACCACTTAACCATTTAACCTGTCTACCTGCTAATTATTGCTTCTGCTGTTGTTTTTTAATCTATCGATCACAGATCTCTGGTCTCCCAGCCCCCCCCCACCTTTCCAGGAAGTTTAATTACCACTCTGGGAGCCATGCACTATTCCCAGCAGAGAGCTTCAAGGAGGGTCTAGTGGGTTTTAATTCTCAGAAGATCAAACCCTGAAGACGTCAGTAGATTATCATTAAGAACTGGCTTAATATTTAGTATCTAAATAAGCCATTTATAGGAGCACAGGAGCTCTTGTCATTTCTAGGAAGGAGAATAACATTATCTTTGTTTTACAGATGGGAAAAAATCAAATACAAGGTTACCATCTTTTTTAAAATTGATGTAGGAGGATAAAGTGAAGTGGTGATTTCTTTAGGTAGAAATTAATTCTATCTATCTCTCATCATTTCTTCAAGAATATTAAACAATTTCTGTGTGGCTTTGGCCTTTTGATCAATGTGTACATTTTTTCATGAATTAAATTCTCCATTAAAGAAATCTTGGTATATGCTGCTCTAGTTTGAATAGTTTGTTTCCTATAAAACTCACATTGAAATTTAATTCCCATGTGAGATACTAGGCTGTATGGCCTGGTATGACCTTTAATAGGTGATTAGGGGCTATGCTCATGTATGGATCAATCATGTGTACAGTTAATGGATTGATGTGCTAATGGACTATTTTAAGAGTGAATCTGCTATAAAAAAGTGTAGTAAGCTTTCTCAAATGTAGTCTGACTTTCCTTTGTAGGACCAACTGCTCCCGAATAACAACCTGGAGACTTAATATTATTAATTAGCTCAGGTTTGTTACCAACTAGCTCTTATAATTTGAATTAGCCCATATTTTTAAATCTACGTTCTGCCATAGCACTTAGTTATCTCTTCTGAGTAGGGATTGTCTGACTCGCCTTAGTGTGCCAAGTCTGCTGGCGAAAACCGCTAACCACTAGATTCCTCCTCCTCTTTCTCTCTGCAGAAGTTCTGCCTATTCTCTCCTGCCTAGCTATTGGACATTCAGCTCTTTATTAAACCAATCAGAAGGCACCTTAGGAAGAGACACATCTTTACAGTGTATATAAATATCCCACAGAAAACCAGTTTATACCACTGAGCTCCCCAGCCATGCCATATGATGCCCTCCACTGCCTCATGACTCTATCAGCCAGAGACCATCACTGGGTGTAGCACTTCTGCCTTAGACCAGAATTCTAAGTCAAAGGAAAACACTTTTATTTGTAAGTATCCTACTCCATGGTGTTGAGTTAGTAACACCAGAAAGAGGAGTAATGCATGCTGGGTTGGCACTGCTCAGACTCCACTCCTACAGAGACTGAACAAACACAAGAGGACAGTAAAGAATGAGTTTCCATCCGAAGGTCAGCCAAGATGCACCAACTGTATTTGCAAAGAGCCCTAAAGCATATGTAGGAATGAGTTGGTTCCCTTCCATGTGTGGGTGTCCAAGCAGTCAGCCTTGCTTTCTGAGGAATATGGTGTGTCATAGTTTGTATTTGAAATGTCTCCTACAGGCTCATTTTGAATGTTGGTTCCCAGCTGGACATATTACTTTGAGAAGCTGTGGAAACTTTAAAAATTGACATTGGAAGTATGTCACTAGAGGATGTATGCCACTGGATGTGGATTCTGAGGGGGACAGTGTCCATGCCCCCTTCCTGCCAGGCTCTCTGCTTTCTAGCTGGCCATGATATCAATAGCCCTTTTCTACAATATACTTCAGTGCCCATGACCTTCTACACAAAGTGTCTGGAGCCAAGTAGCCATGGACAGAGCCCAGTGAAATAAACCTGTCCTCCATCGAGTTCTCATAGTTCTGGAGAAAAGTAATAAGTGCAGGAGTGTGCTAAAGCAGAAGAATGGGGACTATAGATATAAAGCATTCTTCAGATGTTGTCACCACTCCATCTGCCCATCAGAATCTTATTTTCTTTGTAACTATTTTCTTGGTAATTCTTTGCCTTCTCACAATTTTCTTTGTAAATTAGAAGCCATGGTGTTTGGTAACAGCAACAAAAAGGGAAATTATCAAAGAGATGCATATAAGTGGTTATAAATCATAGCAAGCCTGAACAATAAAGACATTGCAGGGTCAAAATAGAGGAAGAATGACAAGATGAGGTTTTCTGTGTACTTCTTATTGAATATTTATCATGCAATTCCTCTTAGTTTTCTAATAGCATTGTTATTTTGCTTTTGACTACCTCCTATGGACTCCAACTTTCACCATTTGATGGTGTTTTGTAATTCTGCCTTTCTCCATTAACATGCCGCTCCAAAATAGACATCAATAACTAAATTTTCTGTTTTCATTCTAAGTGAGACACTGGATGCTATTAGTAGGGTAACTTAGAAGAGGTCACCTCTTAAAGCAATGGCTTGGACAGTTTTGGGGATTAATGCCAAGTTTGGATGCTGTAGTGGTAAGAGCTTCAAATTTGCAAGTCATAAGATAAAAAGCTTACTTCTCATTTTGCATTTTATTAATGTATAGACTACTTAATAGGATGTCTGCCATTTAAACCTCACTTATAGTTTACAGGGAGTATAAAATTACATGAATGTTAGTTTGCTGAAGCTATCCCATAAGGCTGGTCATTTGTCCTGACCAAAAATTCATACTCTAGGTGTCATCAGTTAGCTATCCAATTAGAATCTCTGCCCTCCAGAGGTGGTTAGACTATCTCAATCTCCCAAGAACATCTGAGGGCTCCTAATTAGCATAATTCATGTTAAATAGATTTTCAACGGTAAAATTAATGGCTTGCCAAGTTGCATTAGTGATGCTGCATGTGGAACTTACCAGGTGAAAATGCGGGGATGTGCAGTCTAGGTGCCCCCTCTGCTTTCACAAACGGAGTCATATAGAAAATCCCATATTTTGCACCTCTAAGCAAGTTGTCTGGAAGCTGATTTCTAGACTGTGCTGTGGGTTGTCATTGACTGAATTCTCGGTCCCCCAGGGACATGATGGCTCCCCTAAAGTTAACTGAATACAGCCTCTAGAATTTGATCATATGGACCTCTCAAGGAGACACTACAGGTACCAGTTGTTAGAATATCTGAAGGCCTAGAGCTAGAATTTCATCAAGCTTGTATAAAAGATTGTGTGTGCTGGATTGTGCTTGGTTCCTATTAAATTTTCAATATTTGCTTCTATCTGAAGTCAAATTTGCTTGGGGATTTAATTTTAATATAAACCAACAAAAGGGTTATAGGGAGAATTGACACTCATTGCCCATCTCTGATTGTTGGTGATTACTGTTATTCACAAAAAGTTCATTATTACTCTTCACTCAGTACTTAATCTCTCTTTAGCCTCTTCCCATATAAACAAATGTGTTCATATATATATATATATATTATGAACTCTCTCAGGAAAATTTTAATTGGAAAGAAACAGGCTGAGGAAAAGGGAGCAGAACTTGTTTTGGAAAACTCAGGCTGCCCCCTGACAGAGGAAAGAGTAGGAATCTTATTGAGTTCTTGGCGAAGAGATGTAAAAGTCTCTTCTTTGGGGTTTAAAGTGACTTTCCCATGTAAAATACAGATTAAGGCCAGTTTGTCTTTGGGGGTTATTCTGACATATCTTGTACCTGTTGAGTTCTTTGAGATTGGGCACATTCCATTCATAATTGAGGGAAGGAGAGAAACCGGGTGGGTAACACCCTCTACTAAGGACAGAAGAACCATGTTGCTTGGTCCCATGGTCATCCTGACCATGATTACATCCCCTTTTGAGGATCTCTTTCTCCTTAATCTTAAGGGGGTACTGGAGGGAGAAGGTTCAATCTTCAGAAGGGCTTCACAGCTTAGTTGGGACTGTTGAACCAACCTATTGGAGGAATGGGAATCCTTAAACATCTGATCCATTGGGGAGAAGACTGGTGTCATGGGTTCTCCATCTCCAATTTCACCACCACCACCACCACCACTTCTCCTCTTCCTCCTCCTTCTTTAATGTATATGGGTGTGTTTGCCTGCATATATCTCTATGTGCCATGTGCATGTATGCATGGTACCCATGGAAGCCAGAAGAGGGCAGAAAGTCTCCCAGAACCAGAGTTATGGATGATTTTAAGGCACTATGTGGGTGCTGGGAATTGAACCCAGGTCTTCTAAAAGAGCAGACAGTGCTCCTAACAAATGAGTTGTCTTTCAAGCCCATCCTATTCCAAATATTCGTGATGGCTCCAATTACTAACTGTTAAATGGTGATAGACATAGATTCCAGAAAATACATTCTGAGTGAATCTGTGTGATTCAACACATGTACAGGACTTACCTACATTAGCAGTTAACATTAGCACCATCTGACTATTGCTTGATTTTTTTTTTTCTTCTGAGTCCCAGAGGCTGTTTATGACTTCTCCAATCCCTGCCCCCCCCAAGGGGAACTGAAGATCCTATAAATGTTTGATGAATACGTCCTGCTAATTTTCTTCCATGAGTGTTGGAAGCTGTGTAGCCTAGTTTTGGAACAGCATATGAACGGGTCTCTGAGAGGTAAGACCCACAGAGATGTTCTCTCACTCAGCAAGAACCAAAGGACCTCAGAACAGTGCAGAATACTTCTAAGACCATACAACTTGCATGCTGTCCTCTCTCTCATAGTATTGATGATTCTCTTGGAGGTTTTAGTTTCACTTTGTCAGTCATGCATGGGACAAATGTGATCATTCCTGGAAGCCCCATTTTTTCCCAATGTTTTCCCCTAAAATTCTTTGGAAACTGATGTTTCTCAGGCTTCTTATAGAGAGGCTTACACATGCAGGACTCTTGTAGGACAGGGGAACAAGTTGGAGAAATACAATCTTAACAGTATGCAAGCGGTTTATGGTAAATCACCCCTATTTCTGTAAATATGCTTTGTTAAATTTTGAACAATATTGTTGTTCTTGAGAACGTGGGCTTATGTTTATCAGCTTTTAGCTTTGTAAGTACAGGGTGTACCTGGCTCAATACTTAGCCATGCTAACAAAATGCTTAGCATTGTTTTTTGTTTAAAAGTTGTTTTGATGTAAAAGTTGGGAAAATTTTTGTTTTTTTTCCCCAGAGGTTAATCATGGAGGGTGGGGAAAGAGCATGCTTGATTTTGAAGGACTATTAAAGATGGCTTGAGCATCTGAAAAGATGCAGCCACTGTGTGAAACTCATCTGGTGGTCAGGCGATTCTTCAGCTGATGCCACTTCCCCATCTCAAGACCTGAACCCAAGCTGCAGTGGGACCTTGGCACATGAGCAAGAATCAACCTACTTGGAGTAATGCCATAAGAATAGAACACAGATATAGATGTCATAGACAGATAAGATTATGGTGACAATAGTGATGAATACCATTTCCAAATAGAAGAACCTTGGGTTCTGTTTGGCTCTACAGAAAAGTATATTCAATAATACTCAAGGAACACTGAAATAAGTCAATATGGACTTTTGGCTCATCTAATAAACTAGAGTTAGACATTCTAAGGCTCAGGGATTTCACCAGATATCCAAGATCTATCAAACTGTACTGTTGCCATCTCTTAGTGGGTCTTGTCCTTATTCTTTCAAGATGACTACAACAGCTCCAGGTGTGTGATGGGGAAGGAGAGTGAGGAAATAGATTTTGCAGAGTAAGTTTTGCCTTTTTATTCCAGAAAAAAAAATCTCTTAAAAAAATTCCACTACCTTGGCCAGAAATTGGGCACCTTCTACTTTCAAAAGATTAGGAGGAAGTAGTTTTAGACAGGTATTTTATCATCTTGAACAAAATGGAATATTATATTAAGGAAGAAGGAAATAGGCATTAACAAGAAACTACTATTGTTTACCATTTCTGTATTTGCCAGTCTCTTTATCAGATAACCTACATGTCTAATATATCTGTCTTTGTACAGTGACAACACTATATGTATAATAAAACTGAGTATTAAGTACTTTTAATAATTTAAGAAAAAGCAATCAGACATGGTGGTATATGCCACCATGCTGATTTCAATACTGGAATGAAATTTCAAAGATTGAAGCAAGAATGCATATTTAGGTCATTCTGGTGTATGTACTGAAACTATATAAGAGAGAGAAAGATGGGGGAGAGAGGAAGAGAGACAGAAAAAAGAAAGAAAATGACATTCATGATTTACATAATAACTAATAGCATTAATAATGATGATGATAACAACATATACTTATAATAACACATAACCGGCATCTGTCAAATGCTTGCCTTAGGTTGGATATTCCTCTAGGTGCTTTTATGTTCATTGATTCATTTCTGCTCAGAAACTTTCTGAGGAAGGTATATTTGGTCCTCTTTTATCAGGCAAGAGGACCAAAGTTTAGAAGAAACTCATTAAAGTCACATGAGTTACACAAGTGAAACTCAAGTCTGAGCCTAGCTAGGTCTATGTGACTCCTTAGCTTGGGACCACTGTACTCCATAGCTTTTGCCAAAAATCAACTGATCAAACTGTGTGCATTTTCATCATCAATGACCAAGCCAATGGCCAAATACCCACAAGGCAGATGTTTCTGTGCACTACCACAAAATAATCAGACTCAGTAATTTGTAAATAATAGAAACTAACTTCTCACTGTTTTGGAGACTGACAGGTGAAGTTGAAGGGTATCCACAGATTCTGTGTCTGGGAAAGATTTATTGTCTTCTTTCAAGATGGTGCCTTTGCTTACAGCTCTAGCTGGTAGAAGGCATGGAAGGAAACAGCTAGTTCATTTAAACTCTCATAAAAGGTAGACTCCCCATAGTCTAATGACCTCACAGTTCCCAATGCCAACACCATTGCTGGCCAGTATTGCAAATTAAAAAAATAAAAGGGTGGGCATAGAAATTAAAGATTTATGAAATGAAATCAAAGATTTATGAAATGGGGAAATGATTAGTGTTCACCTGGTGTGTTCACTGCTTGTGGAATAAGCACCTGACCCTTTCCTGTGACATCAAGGCCTCTTTCCTGAGATTGCTGCATATTCCTTGTTAAATCACAAGGGCATAAGAAGAAGAGGCGGATGCTTACTGCCTATCTATTGACGATGCTTCCATTGCTCCTCACTGACAGGACCCCCATTTTGCTGATAACATTAGTTGCTCAAAACAGCTCACCTTCATAATCCTTTGTGGTTCTGTAGCATGGTCAGATGCCCAAAAGCTGGCTAGTGGCTTGTAATTAAACACACAGTTCGGTTGGAGTTACCTGCAAGGCAATTGTTAGTTGCTCAAAAGGAGCGAGCTTGTGCTCTATTTGGCTGTGTGAATACTAAAAATTGAATGATACAGAAAAGATTTCATATGCCCCCCATGTAAGAATGACATGTAAATTTATGAAGTGTCCTATGTTTCCTGCAGTTCCTGGAAGTTGTTCAACACTTTGCTGATTAATCCCAAATACAAAATGCTATATCTGAATGCAGTGTGTGGCAGCCAGAATTGAAATGATGTTTTCACTACGGAAGATGGGGGTGGGAGAATGTCAAGTAGCACAAGCATTTGCCTTTTTCATTCTCTCAGCTCAGCCTGGAATGGGATTGTGCTATGCAGCTGGGCAGCAAGTGTCACGTGAGAATAAAGGTTATGGAATCACACTTAGCATGGAGTGGTAGAAAGGCAATCAACCTGAGTCCCTGGTAGAATAATTGTGCAGTCCCTATACTGGTCTCAGCTGGTTCATTTTTGCACTTGCAATGAGTCATGGAAAATAAACCCCATATTTAGGTAAGCTCTATAGCTACTATATTGCTGTTGCATGGAGCTGAAAATTTCCAGTGATAGATAGCCATGTCCCCTGAAACTAGGGTGATTTTTAGAAGAGGCATGTTCAGCACAGGGCACATCATTGTCATGCCCCAGCTTCCACTGAACTGAGGATCAAGGTGATGTTTAGCTTGGAGATAATGGATTTATGGATTTGGTGCCTTACTCTAAAGGGCTTCAGTACTGTAAGGTGATAGAGCAAATCTAACCTTCCAGGATGGGGGCTTGCTCCCCTACTCTGAACCTTAGCTTTAATACAACTATAATATAAACTTTAAATAGAAATGCCTGATGCAAATGATACATGTGAAAACGTTCCTTTCAGGATAGCAGAGCAAATAATCTCACCCTTTCCAACTTATTTTTGAATGTACTGCCAAGCTTCTTGTATATGATCTTTTGAACAGCACCCCTTTCCCCCAGAATTTGGTCTAAATTTCATTTTCCTCAGAATTTATGTGTTTGAAAAAGCTTCCTGGGAGGGGTCATCACAAATGACTCTGCTCTCAGACAGAAGGGAATTTACAAGGAAGGTCTGACAGTCTTCCTTCCCTTCTCAGAACTCCCACTCCATCCGTGGCCATTTCGTTAGCCTCGGAAAAGTAGATCTGCATTTTTAATTAGGATTTTCATTGAAAGCTGAGTCTTCTCACGGCGTGCTCTTGGAATGAAGTCATAATCATCTCTACTACACATTTATTATGTATATATATATATATATATATATATATATATATATATATACTGCATCCATATTTATATATAACATTAGGCTTGTTGCTATGGAAACTATTACAATACTAACAAATTAAGCATTGTGACTCCACTGTAGTAAGAAATAAGAAATTCAAATGAAACACCAAGCAGTTGTATAAGCACCCACCAAAAGCTTTAGTAATTAAATATATCAAGACAATACAGAGAAACACAAATTAATGTCTAGGAGCCTTTTCCGGTATGAAAGTCAGCTTTGATGCTGTTTTCCTTCTTCACGGCATCAGCAATCTACGTCTTTATAAATTAAGTTTGGTGCTAGGTTAAGAAGACTGTATCTGCTGCAGTGGGACCTCACACACCTATGATCTCAGCTCTCATTGTAAGCACTTCCACCTCCCACAGTCAGGGAGAAGGATTTCATGATGCTTGATATTAATCAAAAGGAGGACTTCTGAAAAAGAAAGCTCAAATGTGAAGTTGCCCTAACATCTCCTGTTTCATTCAGACAACATGTAGAACTACCCCTGGGGTTTTGAATATATTAACATCCTTTCACAATTAACCCTAATGGGACCAGCGCGACATTTTCCTCAGCCTCTAGATTCAAAGCTGCAAAATGCATAGTGTTTAAATAGATCTCATTATATCAGCTACGCCGGATCTCTCCTCTTTACATACAGGGGATTGTACCTCTTTCACTGTCATGCAACATTAAAATAGGAGCATACACAAGGATGACATGGATTTGACAAAAAATTAATGATTTGTACATCACTTTAATGCCTCAAATCTGCAATTCATGTATGCTAATTAGTTCATAATGGGCTGTTGAAGAACAGAATTGTCATCCTGCTGTTTCACAGGTTTCTGGGCGCTCCCATGCAGCACCGGCTTGCTGGGCTGGCTTCTGGGTCCTGGGCTGTAACATGGCAGATCTATGATAGCATTTTCCCCCACACACAATTGTTTCCTGGATATGGTGCTTTAATCTATCAGAGTTACGATGGCATATCTCAAATAAGTGGTTCCTGGGTGCCTCAATACATCCTGGGAGCCACGGCATAGCTTCACTATATCTCGATGATTGATTTCTAGATTTTAGGCTGTCACGCTATACCTCAGAGAGTAGCTGTCAGCTTCCAAAACGTATGGAGTTGTATTATGCAGCACATTCTGAGAATGTATCTACAACTTTTAAAAATATTATTTACAGATAGAAATGGCTGTAATACTTGAAGAGTGGAAACAGAGTGATCACAAAGATCAGCTCTTTTCTTACTGTACGATCATGTAGATCCCCCTACTTCAAGGGAATCAGCCACTAGTCTGCTTGTCTGCTCTGGAGCAGAAACAAAGGCTGTCACAGTCACAGGAGTCTGCAAGGCAGGACTGTTTCACAGACCATGAGGAAACCACCAGTGCTTGCTGGATTTGAAAGTATGCTACCGTTTATATTGGGAAGTGAACTGATTTTTTCATTAATGCAGTGATGCAGGCTCGATCTGACGTGGTCTTCATGCCACACCTGCTCGTCTAGAAAACCTAGCTACTGCGCATGTGCAGAGAGAGGTCCACACAAAGGAACAGGAATCTCAAATTCGGTAACAGCTTAGGAAAACCCGTCAGGTTCTGATGGCTGAAATCCTTGTGTTGAAGATTTTGTTTTGCGGAGAAAAATATAAACTAGAGCTCATCAGAGAAAAACTGAGCCAAGCCAGGGGGAAGATACTGCAAACAGAGTTGAGTCGTTGAAAGGGTTTGATACTGCCAGTAGTCATTTTACAAGCACAGGGACTAGTGATGTGGTCGAAGGCAGTCTAGAGGGGCTTTAATCAGGATTTCGTTGCAGTGTTTATTTCAGGTCTGTAAGCAAGCCTGCGGGAAGATTTATTAAACATTATTGGTGTGTGACAAAAGTTGAGTATAAATGGAAGGTGTTTTTTAAATGATGTGTCTTTTCAACGACATAAAATAGCATCCCAACCTATACTCTATACATTTCCTCAGCCAGGGAATGTACACTCAATGTATTGATGACATTCTCTGATTCATATTTGTTTGGGTTCTTTTTCTTCTTCTAAAAACGAAGTCTGATGTAGCCGAGGTTGGCCTTGAATCTTCTGATCCTCCTTCCTCTACTTCCTAGTTGCTGGAATTCTTGCTAATACTTGAATCACATTTTCTTGTGACAGAACTCAAGTCACAAACTTGAAGCTCCATGCAATGACTGGGTTAATAAAAGATGGAGATTAAAATTTGTGTTTTAATTTTGGACTGAGATGTTGGGTTATTTGGTAGGTTTACATTCTGGAGAAACTGACAAACTGTTTTCTAAAGAAACAGTAGCAAGCCGGGTGTTGGTAGAGCACACCTTTAATCCCAGCACTTGGGAGGCAGAGGCAGGCTGATCTCTGTGAGTTCGAGGCCAGCCTGGTCTCCAGAGCAAGTGCCAGGATAGGCTCCAAAGCTACACAGAGAAACCCTGTCTTGAAAAAAACCAAAAAAAAAAAAAAAAAAAAAAAAAAGTAGCATTTTACATCCCAGCCAGCGGTTTGTGAGAGGCTTGCTTCCTCCACGTCCTCACCAATACTTGGTGTGCCCAGTCGTTTCACTTTAGATGCTCTATTTGTCTTGCCTTGCCAAGGTTTTCACTTGAATTTCCCTCCTAACTTGTCATTTATTAATTCAGTGTTGTTTCCATGTCATTGTTATCTGTTCTTCATGCTGCTCATTTACATTTGTTGCTCTTTTTTGTTATTTATTTCTGAGTTATTTATATGTTAAGTAAGTGTTTTTTTGTTTTGTTTTGTTTTGCTTTTTTTCCAGATACGTTTTGCAAATAGCTTCTTCAGATCTGAGGCTTTTCTTTCATTGACTTAGCATCTGTCTTAGGGTTTCTATTACCTCGAAGAGACACCATGACCATGGTAACCCTTGTAAAGGAAAACATTTAATTGGGGTGGCTTACAGTACAGAGGATCAGTCCATTGTCATCATGGTGGGACACGGTGGTGTTCAGGTAGACATGGAGCTAGAGAAGTAGCTGAAAGTCCTTCATCTTGCAGGCAACAGGAAGTGGTCTATCTCACTGGATGCGGCTTGAGCATAAATGAGACCTCAAAGCCTCCATAGCGAAACACTTCCTCCAACAAGGCCACACCTACACCAACCATGCCATGCCTCCTAATAGTGCCACTCCCTTTGGAAACCATCTTCTTTCAAACTACTACAGCAACTTTTTGGAGACAGGGTCTCACTGTGTAGCTCTGGCTGTTCTGAAACTCACTATGTAGACCGAGCTAACTTTGAACTCATAGACATCTGTCTGCCTCTGCCTTCTGAGTGCTGGATTAAAGGTGTTCACCACCATTCCTGGCTAATACTATTGTTTTTGAAGGAAATAAAGTCTTAATTTTGTTGTATTAAAATTGTTTAACTGTATATTTACATTCATATCCTTACAGTTGGTATCTACAAAATTTCAGGGCTCCTATAAATAACAGAAGCCAAAGGTTATCAATTTCCTACATAAAACAGCATAGCATTTGTGCATACCTCAGGCTTATCCTCTTCTACAAAGCACATTTTCTCTAGGTTACTTACAACACTTAATACAATGTCAGTGTGATCCTTTTTTTGTTGGTTGGTTGGTCTGAGACAGGCACGCAATACCATGCTTGTTCACTTCTTTCAGTTTTATATTTCTGATTCCAGGTTGGTTAAATATGAGGATGTTGTACTTATAGTCTCAAACCACCTACTGTGTGTTTTCTTTGTAGTCCCTTATCATTCTCAGATCATCTGACAGATTTTGCTCCTCACGTCCAACATCCTGTGGTGGATTCTGAGAAGCCTAGCCAGAAATGAAATCATCTGAGTGGACAAAGATTATATATACACATGCTTGTAGCTGCTGTGTTTTCAATGGCCAGAACATGAAACCCACCCAAATGCTCACCCGTAGGTGAATAAGTACATACATTGTTCTATATTTGTGTTCAAGTGCTCAGTCTTAGAAACAGAAGGATATTACATGGGTAATGCATGTGCACCTGAAAGCAATTACACTGGTGGAAGAAGCCAAGGAGAAAGGGGACACACTGTATGATTTCATTCCTGTGACAGGACAGGAAATGCAAGGGAATCTACCGTGACACAAAGCAGATTAGCAGAGTGTGGGGATGAGGTGGGAGAGGAAGAGGAATTCGGAGGGCACCAGTAAACTGTGGGTGGTGACAGAGAGGCTAACTCACTTGATTGAACTGGTGCTTCAGGAGTGTGCATATGTCTTAAAGCTGATCACATTGAAAACATTACTGTGTACACTTTATTGTATGTCACCTGTTAAAGTCATACCCTTGTTACATTCCGAGTCCCTTACTGCTGTGTCCACAGTTGCCCATGGCTGAGTCATAGTATAGAACAGGAAACCTTTCCACCAACAATTGTCCAATTCAGTTTGTAAGACACAGTCCATCTCTCCATCACAATAGTGCATAGATGGTTTTGCCAAGAAGGATGGAACAGATGTATAAAACTTCAGACTAAGTTCCAGAGAAGAAAGCAGTAATATGGCCAGAGCTTAAATTCAGGAAGGGAAGAAAGACCCATCCGGTGCTCAGCTCATAAGTATTATCACTACAAAATGACAATGACAGGAGAAGAGAAACATTTAGACATTTGCAATAGGTATAGTTGACTCAGCTCTAGAATATACAGAGAATTCTTAGAACTTACTAGTAAGGAAAGAAATAACCCCTCCAAAAAAACCAAGTGGATATTCATATGTGTGTGTGAATGAATGAATGAATGAATATATGTATCTATATATATGTAGATAAATAGCTATATATATTTATATTTATATAAGTATGTGTAGGTAGGTAGATAGCTGTATATGTCTATATCTATATACATATATGTAGGTAGGCATATGTATATATTCATGTGCTCATATGAATGCATGACAAGCCCACTCAAAAGTACTTACTCATCATCATGGAAAATAAATGAAAATCACACTATCTACTGAAGCTAATGCACACTCAGAGGGTTGCTAAAATTGAACATAATAACAGCAGCACAAAATGTTGGTGACGATGTTGGTATTTGGAATTCTGATACATTCATGGAGGGATTTTAAAAATGCTAAGATGACTTTCAAAAGCTGATTGAGAATTTCTTTGAAGAGTTAAGTATATATGATCCCTCATACCTGGCAATTTCTCTCCTGAGTGCATACTCAAGTGAGTTGAAAGAACGTGCCCATACAAATATGTGAATATTCATTGTAATTTTATTCAAAATTGCCCACAACTGGAAACGCTGTCTCCTCCTGTGGGGACTCCAGTTACTTGTGGTTTTGAGGTTTGAAGTTGTTCTCAGCTTTGACCTCTGCTCATTTGCTTTTTAAGCTTTGAAAAGCAATTCTCTCCAGATTTCATTTCAGGTAACTTCTACTGCTATAGTTTTGAGATTTCAGATCTTTTCTTTTCCACTATGTAATATACTATTTCCCTCCCACAGAATAGTTTACATGGATAGAAGCTCCTTTGGGTCTTTTAACTTGTCCACACAGCATGTTGAGCCATCTTTCTTTCTTCTTTCTGAACTTATGAATGCTGCTATAATAATTTTTAAATTCTTTGTTTATGAATGTTATTGTTGGTATCATCGCTTTCAATTGATTGATTTCCCCCCTCATTATGAGTCACACTTTCTTGCTTCAAATGCTAATTATGTTAATATCAGAATAAATGTTTGACATCGTGAATTTTATATTTGAGTAAAATTTGAGCCCTTGCACATATTCTTGAGCTTGACTACAGAATGCACTTGAACCACTGTTTGAACTCACTTCTGATTGTTGTTCCATGGAACAAGAGCAGCCTTTCTTTTCAGGGCTATTTAATTTCAACACCCCAGTCAAATCTTTCTGCAAGCTCTGTATAGTGTTATGTAAATGATGAGGTTCTGCTCCCAGGCTGGTGGGAACAGGGCCCATCACATTGTGAGAGCACTTGGTATGAGTTTTCTAATCTTTTCAGGGAGTTTTTTCTCCAAGCTTTTATAGTGTACATGCAAACATATACCAAAGTCATCTCTCGTGAAGAGTGAACCATGCAGGACTGGTCCTATACTATCAGTTCATCTCTGTTCTCTCTTCTACAACCTCTAACTACACAAACACATGTCTCTTCCCCACTCTAGGAGGCCACTGCACTCTGATTATAATCATTCCCTTTTGCACCATAGCCAGAGAGTATCTAGGCCAGTGGCCCTCAACCTTCTTAATGCAGCAACCCTTTACTATAGCTCTTCATATTGTGAAGACCCAAACCATGAAATTATTTTTGTTATTGCTTCATAACTGTAATTTTACTAGTTATGAATAATAATGTAAATATCCATATTTTCTAATGGTCTTTTGGGGTCTCATTCTACAGATTGAAAATGGCTGACCTAGGCAATGGGCATATCATTGGACACACTACCTCTGTCTTTATGCCCAAAATACAATGGTTGCATAATATTTTGTGTCCATTTTTGTTTAGCTGTTTCAGACATAATATCAGTATTTGATTATCTAAGGTGCTAATAATTTATAAAGAAACAGGAAGCTGGCAAATAATCTCTGGGGTAAAAGAAGATTGGGGGTGTCAGATTATGAGAAATAGAAAAAGAAGGCTTATGTATAGGATCAGCCAAAACTTGCAGTTTGAAAGCAAAAATGGTTATTATGCTAGACAGAAGAATGCATCCTTGAATGATGCTGAGTTCTGATCACAAAGCCTGGGAATGCAGTACCTTATAAGGAAAATGAGACTTTCCAATTGGCCCAAGTGTTGGAATGATCATGGGCTAGAGAGATTATTTGGGGCTATTTGGGTAGATCCAACATAATCACTGTGGTCCTTATAATAAAAAGATGGAGGCGGTAATGCCAGAGATGTGGACATAGAAGACAGAGAATCCACCATGTGAGTCGCCATTTAGTTACAAGATTAAGAGTTCTTTGGAAATCAATATGACAATGGTGATGGGATTGTACACTGATATGGACCCAGAAGCCAAGAGCTGAAGGCAACTTCCAGAAGCTGGAAAATGAAAACAAAAAATATATTTTCTCCTATTGCTTCCAGAAGGAAAATATCTCTGTTAAAACCTTAATGGAAGCTGAGCCAAGACCCATTTTAGACACTGGAACTCCAGAACTAAATGAGAAGATAAGGGTAATTTTTGAGATTACTTAGTGATAATTTGTTATAGCAGTAATTGGAAACCAGCATAGCTGGTGATTAGAATTGCTTCCTTTAGCTCTTTATCAACAAGAAGATGGCCAGTTAGGAAAGTTCCCATCTGTAGGCTTCCTCACTTGGTCATCTTTTGCCTGCTGGTATATGAAGAACTAAACTCCAAATGAGTTCTACTTTCAGTGAGCTTCTCTTTATGTACTAAATTGACTGCAATAGAGGGTGGCTCTTAGCTAGGTGCTTATAGCAACACTAGTGCTATAAGCCTGTGATGCCATCAGCCTTCACCTGCATCCAAATATATCCAGATTACTCAAGGGATAAAGGAAAAATGGATCTACAGCCCTAAATCAGATATCGTTAAATATTTTCATCATTAAACTTTTCCTTAAGAAAATTTAAGTCTCCTTTTCAAACATTTGTATTTGGAAACCTGGATGTATTAGTTACTTTTCGTAGTCACGATAAAACACCAGGACCCAAGGTGATTCATGGAAGAATTTACTTTGGCCTACAGTTCCAGAGGGTGAGACTCAATAATGGTAGCAGAGATTTGGCAGCAAGCAGCTGGAACAGGAAGTTGAGAGGCCACATCACACATAAGAAGCACATTGGAACTTACTCCTGTAAGGGTATAAACTCTCAAGGCCCTCCCTATGGTGATGTACTTCCTCCAGGAAGGCCTCACGTCCTGAAAGTTCCATAAACAACAGCACCAGCTAAGGATCAAGTGTTCTAATACCCAGTCCTGTTGAGGGACAGTCCTCATCCAAACCACCACAGCAGGCTTTCATATTCAAAATAAGGTATTCCTTATATTTCACACTCTTGGCCCTAGTTTGTTTCTAGTTACTTTCCACAACTTAAAATTACTAAATAGTGATTATTCAATGAACATTTTATCATGATTCCTGGATAACTTTGTACTATCTGTGAGCTAGCTTTTCCTCACGACAAAACACCTAAGAACAGGAACTTAAAGAAAGAAAGATTTATCTTGCCTCATAGCTTCAAAGGCTTCAATTTGGGGTTCCTTGGCCTTTTTTTGCTTTGGATTTGAGGTGAGGCATAGGTAGAAGAAAGGGAAGAAGGGAGGAAGGGGAGGGAAGAGAGAGAAAAAAAGAATGAGAAAGACATGAGAAGAAAGTGAAAAAGAGATAAGGAAAGAAAAGAGGTAAGTAGAGAGGAGAGAAGAAGGCCCAGGAAGTAGCTATCTCCTTCAGTGGCGTGTGCCCACTGACCTGCTTTCTCCAAGGAGATCCCACCTCCTAAGAGCTCATTCAGCTATGAACTCATCCACGAATCATGTGAGTCATTTTACAGTCAAATCTCAGCAGCACTACCACCTAGAGACAAATTTTTTAACACTTGAGTTTCTTAAGTGCATCAGTGATCCGAACCATCGTATTGAAGTTGTCATAACCATTCGTTATTGGTGAAATTTTCTTAGTAACATCAGTAAGTTGTCTGTATGAAAAGCCCAAGTACACTAAACACCTCTGTAGAGGATCAGCGGCTAGGGAGATAAAATGAAGAGAACTGAACAATCTCCTTTCTGGGCCAGATAGGACAAGAGCTGTGGGGAGATGCCTGTTACTTTGGTTGTAAATCTCTCCGTGTGTGTGAGGATGAGCACAGACAAGCCATGAGCTGACTTGCACTTGCATTGTGGTAGAGGAGAGCTTTGCTTCTGGCTAAACAGAAGTGCACATTGTTGGGGCTCATTTCAACTCACTTGGCCTCTCTCTGTGAAATAAGGAATGATTCTCAGCCTCCTTTGTCCCAGCTGGAAGTTCAGGTCAGGTAGAGTATGGACAGTCAAATTATTCTTTTTTTTCTTTCTATTTTATTTTTCTTTTCATTTTATTGTCGCCCTCCCCTTTTTTTCTTCTTAGCCTCCATAAAGTTCTTATGAAACAAGCTGTGACAAGATTTTCAGACAGACTAGATGAGGCAAGAAGGTGTCCACTGGCAGAATTAGGTTTAAGGAGCCCTAAATGAGTTTGGTTAGTTTTATCTTATTTACAAAATGGATAATATATATACACTGAAACTGTCTAAATAGGGTCACAAATCCAATTTCTTCTAAAAATCAGATATTCTCTTTTCCTTCATTAACTAGATGATAGCAAAGAATAGAGTTCCCTTCCTTTTCTATACTTTTGCTTCAGTTAATTGCAAGAATCCATCCATATATATTAAGTATGAGGTTGTTTTGTGTCTCAAACAGGTATGTGTTGCATACATCCTTTTCATGTCTTCTTTCCATATCTTAATCTAGAAGATTCTCAAAATGACCAAGACTAAATGTTACTGGTATAACATTTATCTATCGCAGAGCAGGTATCAGGCTCTCCATTATGGAGCTACCAATGTAATAGTGGTGCTGAGGCTGGGAAAGAGTCTGAAGAAATCTGGTTCCTCAGCAGCACTGGGGAAAACCTCCCTGGAGACTGCAGGCTGATTCCGGGAACTGTCAGTCAGGTGACAGCACTTTGAAGGCAAGAGGTGTTCTTGAGAAATCTCCTGCTGGGTGTGTAAGGTTAGGCAAAGACTCAAGAAAACTCAGCAGACAGAATTTGTCATTTGTCAGGCAATTCCTTGGGAATAGAGACTCTGGTTCTATGGATTCTGCATCCTTAATAGTAGACAGCTGCAAAAGAAGATCCAACCTACAACTTGGGAATGAAAATGAAAAATAAATTATAAAATTTAAGCCATCTATATGTACATGGCCTCAATTCCATTACTTTGTCTAGGAAACTAATTATTACATATGTACAAAGTGCCTGTGAAGTAGTCAAGGCTCCCTGTGGCCAGCACAGTCATGGCACAGCCTCCATGGGGCTTAAAAATTGGCAAAAGAAGGATGTGTTAGGGCAATGTGGTCACATACACCAACATTTTAGTCTCAGAGTATGTAAATATGTGACCTGACTTTGCAGGTGTGACAATTGAGACTCTCAAGGTTGAGAAATTATCTTGGATTTTTCAGGTGGGTCCAGTAGAATCGCAAATGCCCTGCTATATGAGGGAAGCAAGATGTTCAGAGACAGAGATGAAGAAGTAACAGCAAAGCTGACACTGGAGTAGAGAACTGCTATGTGACTGGCTTTGAAGACAGAGAAAGGGGTCTCCTGAAAGTCCATGCAAGTCCATGAAAGGAGATGAATTTCCAGAGTAGGAAAAGTAAGAACATGGATTGCCCTCTAGAACCCACAGAGGGTGCAGATATCTGAACCAGGGCACCACAGGAGCAAGATTATCACAGACCAGATTCTGGATAGCTTTGTGAACAGCAAGCTTTCACACCTTTAGAGAAAGGCAGTCATGGAAGGGCTGTACAAATGGTGGCTTTGTGCAGAATGGATACAAGGAAGGAGAGAAAGAAGATGCTAGATCAATACAATTAGCAAGTGATAATTATGCAAGCTTAGACAAGAGTGGCCAGACAGTGAGAAGCAGGTACAGCTCTCAGGGTAGCATCTACAGAACCCAGTAATTGGCTGCTTGACTGAACCAATGGTTTCTTTTAATTAAGGATGGGAGGATGCTGCTCAGTGGTAGACCACTTTCTAGAAAGTATGAAGTACAGGGTTTGATCCACAGCACTTGCCAAAATAAATGCTTCTTGGTGCCTTTTACAGGACTGTATCATAATGTGATTATCAGTTTTGGGATGTATCTAGTTTGGAGCTAGCATTAAGAGTCTTACTATAGGTCTTCCTATACTACTCTCATTATGAACATATAATTTTATTGCACTTGGATAAATACCTAGGAATAAAATTGTTAGATCACAGTAGGGGGTATATTTAACTTTTTAAGAAACTGCCACACTGCTTCACAAAGTGATCGCCTGATTTTATACTCTCCTTGATGATGTCCTAGACAATGAGGGTGGAAAGAAAGTTATTATGTTCCTGTTCCCTTAAACAAAGGAATAACATGTCCAGTTCCTTATCCAGACCATATTTTGTGTGCTAGAAGAGACAAAAGGGAAGAGCAGGCTGTCCTCCTCTGAGCAGATTCTCTGGAACTTAGAATGTCTTGAGGTTTTGTTGTTGTTTTTATTGCTGTTTGTTTGTTTTTGTTTTTAGTTTCTTTTGTGTTTTTGGTTCAAATATTCCCTAAACTGTCACTGATTCTGGGGACTATTTTCCTTGCTGTCCTTTATAGATGGTATTTGACAAATCAAGTCCTAAGATAAAAGCAAATATTCATACCTCATATGATATTTATTCTTAGACATCTTAAAGTTGTTTTCAGATTTATTTATTTGTGAGTATTCTCCTGACATGTATGTATGTGTTGCGCATGGATGCCTGGTACCCATCTAGAACAGAAGAGGATATCAGATTTCCTGTTACTGAAGTTACAGATGATTGTGAAGTCACCATGCGGGTGCTGGGACTTGAACCCCAGTCCTCCACAGGGTAGCAAGTTGTTATTAACTACTGAGCCACAGCTCCAGCCTCATCTCTTAGACTCTCTGAGACAAGGATGCCGAGGCCTTAAGCTTAACAGATGCTCATTATTTTCCTTGCCTTCACAGAAGCCTTGTCTGAAACCATGTGGTACCATGAATCTAAACTCTTTCAGATCTGTCCCACCCACTCTTTAGCCTCCAAATTTTCAGGTTCAGACAAGCTTCCCCTTCCTCACCACTGAAGAGAATCTTCGCTGTGGTCCCTCAGATCCTGTCTCCGAAACGGGAGTATGAAGTGGCACTTTGGAAAGCTGGAAGGGTGACAACCAGAAAAGACCCTGGAACCAAGAGGCTTCACTCAGGACTTGGTTAAACCAGGATGCACAGCTGTTGGCTGGAAAACTGTATTCACCTACATAACAGAACATTTACAGAAAGACTAGGGCAGGAGACCAGAGCTGTGGATGTAAAGCTCAAAGGCCAGGGGAATTGAGGGGAGAAGTTTCCAAGGGACTGATGATGGTCCTGAGTAGCTTTGTGACTGAGAAAAACACTGAGCAGATGGAGAGATGGGGTGTCACAAGTGCCTTGATGGGCTAGAAATTGGCCCTTCCTCAAAGGATCAGTTCTTACCCAGGGAACAAGAGCTATCCATGTTTAAGAAAAGGAGGGCACTGGGTTCAAGGGTGGATCCTCCCAAAGACATGTCATCTGGAGCTTGTATGATTTTCTTTTTAAAAAGTGCTCTCTGTGGATGTAATTAAGCTAAAGGTCTCAGGATGAGATCATCCTGCATTATGTAGGCGAGTTTTAAATCCTGTGACCAGTGTCATTGTAAGAGCCAGGACAGGAGCAGGAGGCCACAAGAAGATGGACTTGCAGGTACAAGTCATAGAACCCAGGCCTATCAGAAGCTGACAGCAGCAAAAGTCTTAGGAAAAACCAAAGTCCCACTGACATCTTCAATTCAGATTCCGGGGCCCAGAACAGTGACAGAACTAGTTATGTCATTTTGTTTTGAAGATGCTCCACCCAATGTAATTTATTACACAGCCCAAGAAATCAATATAGAATAGAAAGTATTAATAAATATGGCAGATAAATATTATTCTTGTTCAATAGGCCTGGAGGTGGGACCAGAGGAGTAGGTGTGTGTATAGATGTGGAAAGATGGACTGAGCATGAATGGGGGAAGTTCCAGGCAAGTCCAGCAGAGGACAATCCAAGGACAGAAGACAACAAGGTGAAATTGTCTGCGGGCATCATCTTGTGGAGCCACTTCTGGGGTGGCCCCCAGACAGCATCTACACAGTACTTCACATTATCTACCCATCCAGTCTGAAACAAGATCCAACTAGAGATCCAGAGGCCACTACTCCGCACTCTGTCTCTTGCAGCCTCATAAATACACGTGACTTCTTCATTTAGTTCAGGCTCATTACCAGTAGGGCAAGCCACACAACTCAGTTCTTTTAATCATTTTTCTCATTATTTTTCATTCTCTGTTTTAGTTGTCCCATATTTCTTCACTTCTGTCAAACAGCCCCTTGGTTATACATTTTTCTTGTCATTTGCCTTAGAAAAACAGAACTAAACAGCATAATTAGCATTGCTTATATGAAAGATGTGACTTAGGGAAGGAAAGTTGCTATTAATTGCTGACTCATATCATAAACATCTTTGAATCTTTTGAGCATACTCAATTTGTAGTCCCCTCAGGGCCCTTCATCGGGTCCAATGGAGCTCTGTCTGTCAAGAAATGGTGACTCAGCCATGACTGTGCCAGAGAAATCTAGTTATGGAACAAGTGTGATTAAAGCCATGGCCACAGTAGACCAGAGCTCTAAACACCTAGTATGTGTTGAACAGAGAAGCTAAATCAGTTGGTTCTCTAGATCTTGTCTCAGGAGCTATGCCAGGGATTAAGACAGCAACTCTATAGTAGAATCTCTTCATTGATGGCATTCTGTGTTTGAGGGCAATTTTCTTTTGTAGAGTCCAAGAAGAAAAGTGTTGCTTATACTTGGTTCCCATCCTATACACCAGGCTTTGGGGTATGTATTTGCTAAATTTAGCTCATTTTAACTTGGGGATTGAACTGAGAAAGTTGGTACAAAGGAGATGGTAAGACACTAAGTTTTAGGTGGAGATGTTCTGTGTTAGAAGTACAAACGCTCTCTGGCTTTATCCCTTGGTCCTGATGCAAGTAAGGATGGTGGAAGACTCTGCTGAGAAAGCATGATGTGTAAGTAGCAGGCATATAGTAACTGCTTACATAATAGGTTACTGTCAGCACAGCTGGGGTGTATGTTCATACACTACAGATAAAATCCTCTCCTTTCCCCCTTTAAATTCATTGGTGAATTGTATGGTTTAAGCAGCACCAAGATAAAGACACAGCAGCCCTAAGTTCTTCACTCAAAACTCTCTTGGTCTACTGAGAGGCCTGTGACTCTGACCACTATGCCATGTTAGGGTTGTGGGACTCTTGGCTGTAGTTTGAAGTATTGTAACTAGTGTGCAGATGCCCCAGATACATGTGCATCTGGCTTCAGAGAGCCCCCCCCCCAAGTGCAGGTCTCTGACCCTCCTTAGGGTTTGAAATAGCCCAGCCTTGCAGATATCCTATGTCCTGGGGAAAACCTTTAGCAACCCAGCCCATGGCTTCTAGGGTCTAGTGGACTCAACTGCTATACCTTCTGGGTTCAAATCTCCAGTCATCACTTGATAGAAGGATGTTCTGGGAGCTGAGAGAGACAGATAAAATATTAGATGTCTAGTTGTGCTTGAATTTCAAATAAACAAATAATTTTTGTTCAAGAATAGCCCAGATGTGACATACAATACTTGATTTGTGAACAAAAACTTGTGAGTAGGTGACATGTGAAACATTTTCACTAGAGAACCATTGATTGCTATCAGAAATTCAATTTCAACAGGAATTCTTTATTTTTATTCGCCAACCTGGCAATCCTTCTGAGCCTCAGCTTCTTTATCTGGAAAATAGACAGACAGACAGACAGACAGACAGAAAGACAGACAGACAGACAGACAGACACACACACACACACACACACACACACACACACACACACACACACACTTGAATTCTGGATCTCTATCTCCCAGAATTGTTACATGAAACCTTTAGTTTATGAAGTGTTTAGAACAGCACTTGGCAGATAATAAATGTGAACAAATAACTGTTAAGTAAAAGGATGAACCACCCAATTATCTTTTCAGGCTATCTACACATGCTTTACATTGACAAATGTATGTGCTTCATTTTACAAATATACAAGGGAAAGTTTCCAGAATAAGAGATCAACTTATCTCTCAGTACAGTGATTCCAATACCTTCCTGATGCCTATTTTCCCCCAAGCAGCATCCATATTAGTCTCTACTATTCCCAAGCTGGCCTCTGCTGTTACTTTAGATAATTACCTATGTATGACCTAAGCCCATTCCTCCCATTAACTCAATGCTGGTGCAGAACAACTTCACTTTTTTAGCAAGAAGTAGATGAAGAGAATGGGAGGGGTAGGACCCCAGCTGCATTCTTCCTTTACCTTATCAACACAGATACTCCACCCTTGTGTTTTGGATAAAAGGCAGGTCCCACCCCATCTTTCACTCATCTGTCTCCTTCCACAAACACAGCTGGACAGAAAGCCGATGTTGGAGCAAATATCCATAGGCCAATTTCTTCCCTTCTTTTATGTATTCTTAAAATGAGGTGGGGTGGAGAGGAGAGCAAGGAAGTCCATGTGGTGAAAAGTGTGCCTTCTGTCTTCTTAAGATACGATTCTGCTCCACATCTCTTCACGCCAGATGGCCATTCAGATTCTCTGATGCCATTGGCATGTGCCATACCACTGGGTCTTTGGAAATAGCCTCAAAGTTCCACTAGATACCTCTAGATCATTTCTTAGGTCTGGGGGTCACTGAGTTTCAGGAATGGACTCTTTTTAAATCTATATTTCTTGTTTTTTCCTAATAGGGATGATCTGAAGCCTAGAAAATACATTGAATCAAAGACAGGAAGCCAAGAGAGCTGAGAAACTGCAAAGCACCCTTACTGTGTGGATAGAATACAATAGGGCACAGCCAAGACTAAAAGGCAGTTCAGTGCACAGTAAAGGAGAAGAGACGCAGCCCTCAGCTACCAAGTCCTCAAAAGATGAGAAAGGATGCCCAGTCTCCAGTTCCAGAAAACTGAAATGAGCACAAGAACGCAAGGGCCCGTCCTCTGTCATATATCCCAACTCTGAAAGGCTGCATTCAACTTACTCCTCAGTTGGGGCAGGAGAGATTTTGAATTAGTTATCTCATTACTGTGACAAACTGTCTGACAAAAGTAACTTAAGGGAAGACAGATTTCTTTTGGCTTGAAGTATCTGAGGGTCTCAGTCCATCATAGTGGAGTAGTATTGTGGAGTTGGTCTGTCTTTGGCAGAGCAAGGTACAGTGGCGATCGCTCACATGATAGCAGAGCAGAAAACAGAGAATAGAGACAGAAGTAAGTTTAACCTCAAATTACAACACCCAGTAATCTGCATCTGCAAGCCAGGCTCTACCTCCAATTGGTTTCACAACCTCCAAAACCAGCATCAGTAGCATTGAACTAAGCATCAAAACATGAACCTTTGGAGTCACAGGTGATCGTAAGTTAAGTGATATGAGGCTTGGGGCCTCTGAAAGAGAAGTATGCGTTCTTAACCATGGAGCCACCTATCCAACTCAAAGATAAGGTTCTTGAAATGGGAGTAACTGGGCTTCATTATCCCTCTGGGGCCAAGGAAACCCTGGGCCCTTACGTTTCTAACCACTGAAGATATAACCACAGAAGCAGAGTTTGGAGTAACAGAAGAAAGGAGCCGTGGGCTTAGGTATGCAAGAGTTCTCTACAACCCACAAATGCAACACCAGTCTTGCCTCCAGGGACACACTCCTCTAGACCCATTTTGAACCTGATCTCCAGAGTAATGAAAAGAGAAGTCTGTGTTTCTTTTGCCCAGTGACTTTTTGCTAAGTGGTGACTGCAGCAGTAGTCTAATACAGCGATGCTGGTGTTGCTACCACTGCTGATAATCTTAAAGCCAGCAATTCTCATGTGTAATCAAGAAATCCTGCTCTCTAGCCCTAGGTTGCTATGCCACGGAGGGGCCTTGATGACAATGAAGCGGCTCTGTGTGATGGATTCAATCCTGCCACCATGGTTCTTTTTCTTTAGATTTCCAAGTTACACCTCCAGACATCAAAACAATGCTAACTACTTTGCATTTATATTTTATGACTTGTTTTTTAGCATTTTCATTAATATTTTATCATGAAGTTATGAGTTTTACTTTAATTATATATTTTGTAAGGCTCCTGCCATGCTTGAATATGATTTTCTCATATGTTGAGGCCATTTTGAATTTGTACTCTCCCAAACTTACAGCAGGTGGGAAGTGTTCATTGTTCATGAACTATATGACAGCTCAGGTGTGAAAAGCACTTTACAGTTTACATAGCATTTTGTTGATCTCATCCTAGTTTGTTCTAGCAACATCTGTGAGTGGAAAACCAGACTTGGTTTGAAATGAATTATGGAAGTGGCAGGGACTGGAAGTGACAGAGCCAGAGTCACACAAACCTCCAGATTAAACAGTGAAAACCTCTCAGAGACACTGCTCTGGTTTTGTGTCCTATTGCTGTGATAAAATGCCCCGAGGAAAAGCAAAATCCTCCTTTCAGTACCAATTTCTGTTCTACTTTCATTTCTGTGATAAAATACTCTGACAAAAAAATGATTTAGGAGAGAAAAAAGTTGACTCAACTTGCAATTCCAGGTTTCAGTCCATCACTGTAGGGAAATCAAGGCAGCCAGTCACTCGAATCCACAGCCCTGAGCAGAAGAATAAACTCAGATGTACCCAGCATCCAGCTACTTTCTGTGCTCTTAAGCAACCAAGGTCCCCAAACCATGGAGTGCTATCCCTCACTTTAAGTCTGATTCTTCCCTTGTCAATTATGTCAGCCCTCATTAGCCAAGCAGATCTAGATAAGCCTTCCCTGAAACACACTTCCCAGGTGATGCTAATTATGTCAAGCTGACAATGAACATTTTCATTGGTACCTAAAGAATAAAAAACAAACAAGTGAAAAACCGACTTCAAAAACTGCAAGGATTTACCTATTTGGGTAACAAAGAATCTTCGTTCTCTTAACTTTGTTCCTTTACTACCCATTTGGAATATAGAGACCTAATGTAGCTATGAAAATACATGCATTGAATCTTTATCACTGGAAGTTCAAGTCCGAGTCCCCCCATGCTCCATTAAGCAATGTCTAGTCCCACAATCAAAAACAAGGTGTTGGTATTAAGTACTGAGTTTTTAAAAAAATTTTAATAGGAGATACCTTTCTTTCTTTTTCTTTTTGTTTTTTCAAGACAGGGTTTCTCTGTGTAACAGCCCTAGCTGTCCTGAAAATAGCTTGATAGACCAGGCTGCCTTTGAACTCTGCCTCCTGATTGTTGGGATTAAAGGCCTGTGTGGCTGGAGTGAATACATTTCTTAAGGACTTGGGATTTGAATGAGGAGTGGGAAGTGAGGAGATATGCCTTCACAACCTGTGAAGCCCGATTTTAATTTAGTAAGCCCAAACCCCTACATTGTTTAATACAAACAGCGGCTATGGCCTTTGAGCACATTCCTCAGAAGGGAATCTGCTCTAGTTAGAATATTTGTTGCTGTGATAAACACCATGATCAAAAGTAAGTTAGGGAGGGAAGGATTTATTGCAGTTAACACCTCCTGCTCACAGTCCATCATCAAGGGAAGTCAGGAAAGGAACTCAAGTAATAATGGAAACAGAAACCATGGAGGAATGTTTCTTACGGACTCACTCTCTGCTCTGCTCTAGCCTTATTATTTAGCCCAGCTCACCCGCAGTGAGATGACCCTACTCCACCAATTAGCAATAAGAAGTGTCCCCACAGACACACGTCCAGGCCAATCAGATCCAGACAATTCTTCAACTAATGGTCCTTCTTCTCAGGTGACTTGAGGTTGTGTCAAGTTAACAATAAGAACTCAGCAGGGAAGATTCTGAATTTAAGATTTTTGTTTGTTTTAGTTTGCATGTTTTTATTTTGTTTTGTTTTGGGTTTTGCTTTTGGAATGAAAGAAGAGCATTGCTGGCGATGTTTGGAAATCTTTGTAGCAGTCATTCCTCAGCTTGTTATGTCTTATCATCTTTGGGAGCAATCAAGGAAAATTAAAAAATTAAAAAATAAATGTCTGAAATTCAATGGCAAAATGTCTGAGGGGCTCTAGGAAACCTATCACTAAAAATGAGGAGACATGACATTGCCACGGAATGAACTAGATGACTTTGAGTAAAGGGGGTGCTGAAAACTCACTCGCTCATACCATGATGCTTGTCCTTGACCCAAATGGAACTTCTTCTACTACAGAGTTGTGTGGCAGAGTTGTGTTGTTGCATTCTCAGAGCTGAAATGTGATGCTGAAAAGCATCTGGAGGAAATCAGAACCCTGTCCAGATGGCTGAAAATAAATCAAGATGAGTTCTAAAACCAGCTTTCCATAAGTTAGTAAAAAATGAATTTGACAATACAATATGGAAAAATCCCCACTCTTATCAGTAATAGAAGATAGGACACCTACCAGTAAATCTAGCAATAATGTGCAGGCCTTAAGTCAATAAAAAAAAAATCTACTGAAGAGAGACCTGAATAAATGGAGGGTTATGCACTGTTCCTGGGTGGAAGTCATTAAAATGTTAAATTTTGATTCTTCCCAAATTATTCCATAAATTCAACATGATCCTAATCAAAATTCTACACACTTTTGTGAAACCTAACAAGCATGCTCTAAAATTTACATGCAAGTGAATAGGGACAAAAATAACTAAAACTTAAGCAAAAAAGAATAAAGAGGTATTGCTTGGACAGATTGGGAACCATACTATAACTCTGCAATGATTGAAACGGTGTGATTTTAGCACATAAAGTTATTTAAAATCAGTGAGACAGCAGGAATACAGAAAAAAAGTCACATATCTGTTGGAATTTAGTAAAGGACAAAGGAAATAATGACTGAAAAGCACCCAAATTTGATGAAAACTATTAATGTATACATTGAAGAAGCTCGGTAAATCCTGAGTGAGGAAACTCAAATTCTGAAGTAGACAATGCCACCAATCTGTCTAAAGTCAAAAGAGATGAAGAAGTGGCATGCAACTGGTCACTCCACACAAGCAAGGGGCCATTAATAAAACCGAGTTTTAAAAACCAGAAACCAGAAAGATTTCTGAAACAATGAAAGAAAGATTATTTTGACAAAAATGTTTGTATCACACAAAACAATTCTTAATTATTTCTTTATTTTCAAGATTATAACATAATCACATCATTTCCCCTTTCCCTTTCCTCCTTACATAACCTCCCATTTGCCCATCCTAGCTCTTCTACAAATATCTACCTAAAACTAAAATAATAAGTTCTTGAAAATTATTCATTTTTGTATGTATGGGTGGGGTTTTTGCATGTATGTTTATGTACTACATCAATTCAGTGTCCACGGAAGACAGAAGAGGATGTCAGAGTCCTCTGGAACTGAAGATACACATGATTGCTAGCTATCATGTAGGTGCTTGGAACTGAACTTGGGTCCTCAGCAAGAGCAATAATATAAGAGAAGTCCCAAATTAAAAAAAAAAAAAAAAACAATGAAAACTGAATCAGACCTCATTTTTGCAGCTTTTCACTATATTAGTGAAGGAAAATTACATAAACACAAAGCTTAAAATGGCGTATTTTTCATAACAATTACAGTAAAAAATTTTATATGAATGTATTTTTAATGTGATATTAAAATTAAGTTGGTATTAATCAAGCTAGACATTTTACAATTAAGATGTTAATTGTAACCTGTAGGATAACTACTATGAAAATAATCCTAAAATATGTAGCGAAGAAAATGGCAAGAAGATTTAAATGACACAGATAATGTTAGTATTCAGGTATCTGTACTGGTCTGTCCTTGGGACTCTAACACCCTCAGCTGCAGCCACTAAGAGCACCAGCTATGCACATTCACTATGTTCCCATTTAAAAGGGTCCTGCCCACCTCCCATCCTTCTCTATTTCTTTCTCTGTCTCTGTCTCTGTCTCTGTCTCTGTCTCTGTCTCTCTCTCCATCTCCCTCCTCTCTCTTTTTCTATACCTCTACCTTTACCTCTACCTCTCTTTCCTCTCACCTGCTACTCCTGTCTCTGAAGGCCAGTCTCCCCCATCATCTTTCCCAATTTTATTATCTCTTTCCCTAATTTAAATAAAACAACAACAAAAAAAAAAACCTCCACTTGAACTTTGGGAGCCCATTCCACATAGAGGGATACTCCCTGAGCCAAGACACACCAGGGTGGGCTGACCTATCAGGGACTCTGATGACCCACTATGGAAGGCCTCACCCTCCCTGTGGAGCAGAAAGGGTACTGATAGGTAAGGGTTTCAATTAGAGGGGTGGTCGGGGAGGAGGGGAGGGAGAGGGAACTGGGGTTGACATGTAAAACAATCTTGTTTCTAATTCAAATTAAAAAAAAAAGAAAAATGCAAAAAAAGAATAAAAAAAAAAACCTCCACTTGAACTCTGTCGAATGGCATCTTTCTCTCTTGCACCACTATTAAAAACTTACAACAGATAATATTCATTTAATACAGAAGAGGACAATAATGGGGGAACAGAGGAACAAAAAGGTATGATATACACGGAGAACAGTTGAAAACGGTGGGCATGAATCTTATTTTACCATTGATAGTAAGTGTGAATAATCATTTCAATCAAAAAGCAATGGTCAACAGAAAGCTTTTTTAAAATAGCATGATTTAACTGTATACTGTGTATTAAAAACATACTTTAGATTATGAGATATGAAAGGTTGAAAATAAATGAAGAAATAGCCATATGCATTAGTATAAAGCACTAGGATGGCTATGTTCCCACCACATAAACTACACCTGAAAAAAAAAAGATACAAGAAGACATTTTACAACAACAAAGAACCATTTTATAAAGAATATATAATAATTAAAACCATGTACATCTAACATACAAAATACATGAGACTAAATACATGAGACAAAAATTTTACAGAATTGATGGGAAGAAATATACAATTCAGCAATAATAATAGAAGATTTGTTTACCACTTCTGCTAATCGATAGTAGAACTTGACAAGTAACAAGAAAACAGAACACTTGACTAAAGTTATAACAGGCAGTCCTAACAGAGAGCTACAGAACAACCAACATCTCAAGTGTTCACAGAATAATCCTCAGGATGGGGAACATACAGCTGTCCATAAAACAAGTCTCAATGAACTCTAAATAATGTAACATTACAGATAACTTTCCCCAGTTGCCATGGAATGAAGGTAGAAACAAACATAGAAACTGGAGGAAATTTGAGAAATATATAAATATCTGAAAATTCAGTATCATATTCCCTCAAACTAACATATCAAAGAAAAAAAACAAAACAAAACAAAACAGGGACAATTAGAAAATAGTTAGTGATGAACAAAAATGAAAATACACCAAGCAAAGGCATTTGGGAACCTTTCTCTATTTGAGTTGTTTGAAACTTTAAGAATGTATCTAAGGATTTTTTTTAAAAAAACAAAACATCAAATTTTCTTCTTTTTCAAGATTTTAAAAAATTATGTGTGTATGTGTGTATCAGTATGAGAGTATGTGCTTGTGAGTTAAGATTCCAGTAGAGACCAGAGGAGGGCACCAGATCCCCAAGAATGGAAGTTATAGGTATCATCTGCCCTAGCTGAGTGCTGGAAAACACCTTCCAGTCTTAAGCAGTGTGTGGTCTTAACCTCAGAGCCATTTCTGCAGCCCCTCTAACTCTCTTAATTCCTTCATAGAATTATTGAGATCCAGAAGTCCTCAAAATTTGAGAAAATTTGCTAGTCACACAAATAATCACCAAGGACTCAATAAAGCTCGGATCCAAATTCCTGTATTATGAGACCCATCAAATTTTCCTTCCCCTTTTTTTCATACTAGTAAATAATGTTTTCTTTACTGCTACAAACTACAGTTGCATATTTATTTTATCAAATCCACCAGAATGTTAGCTCATAAAATGTAAGGGCTTTCTCTTAGTTCTCAGGCAGCATTGCCATGATTCTCTGAATAGCTAATTATCACAATTTATTAGGCATTTGCTCCATTAAAGTCATCAGGCAATAGAAATAAATGGTGCGTGAGGCATTTTCTCTTCCATCGAGGAGGCGAGTCACAGCCTAATAGATGCTCAATAAATTCCTCATTGATTAAGTAAATGGATTGTGAAACTAGAACAGGGTAGTTCTGTCTGGTTAACAACACTGCAAAGATTTACCTAAATACTTTAAAAATCATATTTCAAATTGTAAACTGTAGTGAAAACTGAGTAGACACCAACATTTCCAGCTACACATTGAGACCACTAATGGCCACTGACAAACTTACATTTTTCAGAACAAACATGTCAGAAATCACATCCAACAAAACTTTTAGCAGCCAGGCAGTTGTTTTCCACTGACAAATGAGATCATGTGTTTCCAAGTTCATGGAAACATGAACTTCAAAGAGAGTTTATTTTTAACATATTGATAGCAGCAGCAAGAAGACATTTTCGTAGTTTACAAGGAAAATTCATAGATGGGAATGTTCACACGAAGGAAGAAATTTATAGGAAATAGATCACTCTGTGAGAGATGAATCAAGCCCATATCTTTTAAACATCAGTGGGAGCTAGAGCTTTTCTATCTCTGAACACACACACACACACACACACACACACACACACACACACACACACACACACACACCATTCTAGCAGGAGTTGTGCTCGGCACAACTGGGAAGCTAACAGTTTTGCTTCTCTGTGGATTGTAACTATGATGCTGCTCTGAGATGCAGCTTTGGGAAGATCCTGTGCATTGCCTATGTCTCCAAATGCTTTATGGGCCTCTCCACTAAAATAAGAAGAAAAGCTCAGAGGCAAAAGTTGAAGGCTG